>NW_024104431.1:0-600000 GCF_003945595.2 Pipra filicauda
TACAATGTTGCACGTTTAAGAATTTTTAATGGTAAGAAAAATGAGACTTTCATATAAAAATATGTTCCCAAAATCATTATGCTACAACAGAAAATGGAAGCAAAGAAACAGAATCAGGGTTTCAGCTTCAAACACTTATGGGTAACACCTAGAAGTTTTGATTTACAAAATTCCCAATGGATATTCAGAAAGATTGAACAAATCATATGTGAGCAAATTTCATAATTCTCACATAAAGAAGATGCTGGTAAGGTTTGATTTAGACTTATCATGCCTAATTTGAGGTTCCGTATTGTACTATGATGGGAGATTTATCAAACCTGCCTTGACCTTTTTCTGAAAAATATTTCATGGTACACTAATAAATAAAAGTATATAGGTACATAAATATATTTCTCTCTCATAGGAAAGGTTTTTAATTCTAACATAATTTTGGGAAGTGTTCTAACTAACAAGTTGTTACAGGCTATAATTCAGGTGCAGAAAGAAAAATAAATAAAGTGACCTGGTGGAAATGAGGTTTGTATTTAATGACAAAAGAAGTCTAATTTGCTTATGTTTTAATGTGTAATAATAAGACATATTACTAAATAGATTTGAACGGTTTAGGACTTAAGTGGCATCAAGATAGTTCTATCTTCTGCTAAGCCCTTTTTTTTCAGACCTCTGAATCTCCTGAAAAGGTTAATGGAGAGCGTCTGTATCAATTGGGATGTGTGGATTGCACCACCCAGCAGGGGCTGGTTTCATGTCTCTGCTACCCAAATTTCACCATCTTTCATTATGATCCATTTTCAGATTAGCTCATCATCAGATCCAGTAGCTTCACAAAAAGGTTATAAATGAAAATGTGATTAGGAGAGACAAGACCATACATTTAAATAAAACTTCTTCAATATGATTTTTTCCAATTCACAACTTACCATTGTAGTTCAGAAACACTTTAAAAAGTTCTTTTAATGTCAGATATGAAGGGCAATAGTAGCTAGGAACTCAGATAGATAAAAGTACTGTGTGGTAGTCAAGTCCCAGTGCAAAAGGAAGGCTTTTATAAACCTCTATCTTTAATAGACTAATGTCTTTATTGAAGATCAGTCCCTGGTTTTATTTGGTTTTGTTTTCTTCCTGTGGTATATAGATTTGCAATTTTATTTTCAGTCTCATTTGGTTTATCTTTGCCTCCAGGACTGCAGTATTGCGGAAAAGAAACAACAGAATATTTATCTCAAAATGACCCAGGAATAGATGACTTAATAACTGGAACTTCCGATAGTTTCTGATTTTTATCTTGTTCTCCTCATACTCAACTATACAGTAGATTTTTAAATGAAACCCAAAATATAAAAAATTGATTGGTTTATAAGGGTCCCCATAGATATTAACAGGTATAAATTTGAATTGGAAGTTTTATGTTACATGTTACTGATTTGAAGCAAGCATTTGAAATTACTTGTGAACAGACAAAAAAATTCATGCACCAGGTTGCATCCAGTTACAGAAATCAGAAAAACTTTGCATTTAGTTCTGTCAATATTTTCATTGTGAAATATTAATTTTTTTGAACTGTATTTTATTTTGTCATTAAAAATAACCTTTATTATGATTAACCACAGAAAAACTTATTTTTTATTTTTCAATTTAAATATTATGTAAAGAACTTATCCTGTAATTGAAAATTGACTAGTAAAGGGATGTGAGAAAACATGAGATTTTTTTTTTTAGCTTCAGTAACTGCTTAAACTTAGTGTTGGTTTGGATTTTTTCTTTTTTTTTTTTCTTTTCTTTTGTACTGTACAATCCTAGAGTAGCCTTCTTCCCAGCTTACTATGAAATCATCCAGTGTAGAAGATAAGCAAGTAGGTAAATTCTTATTGCTTTTATTCACAGGTTCCTCACTGAGTGGTTGTATCACCATCAACTTTTTATAGTGTTTATTTCAACAAAAGAAAACAAAGGCAAAACCCAGGATCAGGCAACCCAGCATTCAGCTGTGATTCACTTTAAGGAACAAAGCCTGAAATCATTGCACATACCTAGAAAAGAGGCAAAACTCATAGAATAAGGGAATAAATGTGAGTTCATGGATTCTAAACAGAAAAGGACAGCAATGTTTGATTGATTTTTTAAAAAAACTATTTGCGAGGAACAAGCAGGAAAGTATAATGGCTAGAAATCTGAGGAGCATATATTGGAACATATGACTATAATAACAATTGCATTATGTGCTTGGATGTAAATCCTCAGAATTGTTTTACATGAACACAATAACACAGAAAATCTCATTGCAGAAAACCTCATATATTTCAAGTATCATTTTTTACTGAGATTAGAAGAATGTGAATGTGTTTTAATTAAAAACTTCTTGTACATTAAATCTTAGTAACACTTCTCTGAAGTCTGCTTCTAACTCAAAGCTGCTGAATTCTCTTCTTCATAAACTACTGATTTACAAATTGTAGTAAATAATTTTTCATACTGGCTTTAAGATATTATTAGTGGCAATTAATTTTCAGCTTTTCTAGTATTAAAGACAACTCAACCACACATATTTCTACTTTTTTTTTCCTGTTTTTGAAATAATGACACACATACGTTTGGAATTTATTCTAGTTTCTTTGTAAAATCTTTAAAGCTGTTTATGTCCTATAGTATACTAGCACAATTTAAAATCATAGTTAAAGTAATCCTATAAGCTAATATATTTCATCAGTTCCATTGTTTTGTCTTCTAAAAAAAAAAAAAAAACAAAACCAAAGAACTATTATGATTGAAATCTGATGCTTCAGGGGTTTTTTTCTGTCATAGGAAGAATCATTCCAGTCTAAGATAGGTGTTTATGTTGAATTGCTTTTCAAAGGTACTCCACTAAACTCTGTTGATCTTATAAAGGAAACTTCACTGCCTTTGACTAGACAGTTAACTTCAGATAACTTTTGTTGGCTCAAATAAATTTTACAGTGTTAAGTAAACTGGTAAATAATAACTGTTTCAGTGGGTTTTGTATGATAGCAAGTGTTTTCACTCCACTTTCCTGTCCTTCTTTTCATAATACATCTCAAAAATGTGAGAGCACCTGAGATATATTAACTTCACTCTGTGTAGATGTGGATCTGGAAGATTAATCCAGTTGACTCATCTTGTGTCTTTAACCTAATTAAAATAACCTGAACAGGATAAGTACAGATCTTCAGGGCCAGTAGACATTTGTGTCCCCTATTAATATAATCTGAATATATATTAATATGAATATAATCTGTAACTCCAATTCCCTGGATCATTACAATGGTGAAGAGTTAAATCAGCTTAAACTTCCCTCTAGCCTGCCTTTTGCTTGAGACATCTAAGCTCAGTGTGCTTTGACCTTCCATGACTAGACATGAACCAGAATAAATTCTGTAGTGTTAAGATTTTCTTCATTGAACAAGGAATTTAAAAACAAATTGCAACTGCACTGAACCAATCACGTTTGGAATTTAAGATATTTTAATATTATCTTTAACAAGTCATTAGAAAAATATGTGAAAATACAACTTTAATTTGGATATTTTTGAGATACTCTAGGCCTAATCATGCTACTGTTGAAGAAAAAGCTAAAACTCCCACTGACTTCAGTGGGCTCAGGATTATATACACAGCAGGGGACAAGACTCAGTAATCCATGAAGTCCTTTTCAACCCTATGTTACTACAATAGGAGCAGAAGTCTGCAGGAAGCATGATAATGTTAGGGTTGTAAGACTTGAAAAGTTTGAAAGCTAGGACTTCCACATGAAAGGTATTCTTTTTGATAAGTACTGCTAATATAAATGAACGTGTGATTTTGAAATTAAGTTTCTATTTACTACAAACATTAATAGCTACAAGATACAATATATCTGACACAGATTTGCATTTTATAATTATTTTGGCTTAAGACTGTGATGGTTATTTGAAGTCTTTTCGTACTGTGAAAAGGGGTAGGATTTTAATTAGTTTTATTTCCAGCATTCAGCTGATGTGTATGGCTGACAAAGCCAAGTGTAAGACATGGAAATCATTGTAAAGTCCTTACTGCAGTATCAGTACATTTATTCAGGGCAGAACAACTGGAAATCAGCTTGAATGCCCTGTCAGTGAAACTAACTAACTCAACCATCCTCTTTTGTGTTTCATGTTCTTTTCCTCACTAACAACAGCAGCAGCTGCACAAGTCTAAATTCCTAGAACTATTTTTTTTTTCAAGTCTTCTTCTTCAACAATCAAATTCTCTAATTCTAGAAAGAGATAACTGAAACAGTTTTTCAGATTTGGCATCCTCACAGTTTATGCTGCTTTGTGATTGCCTATATGCCACCAGACTGGCAGCAAAAATTGGCAATTAGAAGACAGGTTCAGATCTCTGAGCTAGGTGCAAAGAGAGCATTGCAGTTACTGGGTAATTCAGAACTCTGAAAATGGGCATTTAGGTATCCTACACCATTTAAAGAGTGATTAAGAATACCTGACTCAGAGATCCTTTTCCTCTTTATAACAAGCCAATATACCTCACATAGTCATTCAGCTTTCTCCATGCAAACAGATGAATGATTATAGCCAGTAAATAGAAAATAGTGGTAACAGGACTATAGCTAGATTCCCTCAGATATCTCTGATAATAAACATATGGCTCAGTTCTAGTGTGCCCTCCCCATCCCTTTCCACCTGTGTTAGTCATCTACATCCACCTGGGGTTCAGAAGACCTTGCCTTTGTTGGAGAACAGATGTTGAATGAAAACAAAGAGTGCACCTTCTATATAGCAGCCAGTTTATTAGATTATTTACATATAACATCACAGAAACACAGATCTATCAAGGTTAGAAGAGACATTCAAGATCATCTAGTCCAATCATCAGCCTTGCACCACTATAATCACCCCTAAACCATACTCTCAAATGTCACATCCAGACACTTCTTGAACACTTCCAGAGACGGTGACTCTGACACCTCCTTGGGCAACTTATTCCAGTGCCTCAAGAATCTTACAGTGAAACGTTTCCCCTAATATCCACTGTCAACCTCACCCGACACGACTTAAGGCCATCTTGTCTCACCCTTTCCCTTAAGACATGGCAGAAGAGATCGACTTCCAAGTCACCACAATCTCCTTTCAGGTAGTTGTAGAGAACAATGTAGTCCCTCCTGAGCCTCCTCTTTTCAAAACTAAACAATCCCAGTTCCCTCAACTGCTCCTTTTAAGATATGCTTTAGAAGACATGGAAGACTTTTGTTCTTAGCTATACTTAGGTTCTTAGTTGTACTTAACTTGAGAAAGAAGTAAGCTATTATCTCCTCCCAAAACAGTCAGATTGTCTCATTCTCTTTTCTGTACTCTGTACTGAAAACCTCCTGTCCCATGAACATTTAAAAAAAAAAAAATAGATCTGACTATATTAATTCTGCTATACAAAATGACAGGCACTTCTTCACAGTCATCCATGCTTCAGTCCAGGAAAATGCTGAATGCATTTAACTGCTGAGGGGTGCACTGTTTATAGACTACATTTAGTCCAGACTGAAAACCCCCAGAATGTGCATAGCACAGACATTAGTTTCAGCATCATTCACCCTACAGGTAGATTCTTACTGCTTCTCGCTTTTCAATTCCAGAGATTAGCAAACTATGTTTGTGATGTTGGTTTCTGTCGTCTGTTTGATGGGGGTTTTTTTCAATCTTTGGCTTTGAGTGATCTGAATGTTGTAAATGAATACCAGATTTGGACAGAATGAGGGACCTTCTTTGTATGCTTTTGAGACATGACAGACGTTCACATTAATACTCATTGTAGGTCTGAAGAATAGAGGGGTTTAGCTTTAAGATGGGTTGAAATATCCATTAAATTTAGGTAACTTTGAAACTGAGTGGTCACAGAGAGTAAATATTTTATATTGCACTTGGAGAACTAGTATCCATGCTCTGGTTAAGTTTCAGTATGGATGTTCTTGATTTTGACCAATATTACATTAGACTGGTGGATTTTGATTGTGTCCCTCTTACCTAAGGGAAACTTGGATCCTAGAGATAATTTTGTTGCCATTTTTTTTCTCTGCATAACATTTGTAAATGAGAATCATTATTTGGGGTTAGATCTGTTTTAAGGTTTCAAAACCAACTGTATTTTCCCCAAAAAGTTGTACACTTTCAGACACTGGTATTTGTCACTAAAATTTTTTCCCACTATACATTTCACATGAGATTGTTTTATACTCAGAACACACAAACATCACAGAAAACATCAAATGAGGTTTGTTCGACTCTGAATTCCTCTGTATGAGACACACTTTTTTTTCTTCTTTGAAGAAGTATACTTTTTAAGGCTGAGTAGAACTTGTATCCATATAAATCTCATTCAAATTTAGCACTGTGGTAGGGTTGAACCCTGTTTTAGAATTCCCAGCAGAAAGGTCTTATTTATAGTTTTTTGAGGGAAAAATAAAACCCAAACAAACAAAAAAAATATAACAAAACTTTTGTTCATTTTTTTACAGTAGTTATAAAATATTTATTTGTAATATCATATTTATTTTTCTAACTTTTGTAAGCAAAAAGACTTATCCCTACAGAGTTCTCTGTACCCATTTTTGTTTGTGATCTTTTTTAAGCTAAGAACTAAACCAAATTCTTCTGATTTTTAATAGAAATACTCCTATGGACTTACATTGACTTTG
The DNA here is from genome assembly GCF_003945595.2 of Pipra filicauda. Lineage (NCBI taxonomy): Eukaryota > Metazoa > Chordata > Aves > Passeriformes > Pipridae > Pipra > Pipra filicauda. Next base: position 6,686 of record NW_024104431.1, read on the forward strand.
AAGGAAGATTTTAAATTTCCATCTCAATTGAGAATGTTATATATTTGTAAATGAAGTAGTTCTTGAAGTACGACAAGTATCCTTTTTACTATAAAGAATGTATTCTGTCAAGGCTTCATCAGTTATAATTTCTTATTAGTATTGATAATGATCAGTTTTTGAATTCTATATACATATTACTTCAGCCATTAACTGAGACTTGGAGACCTGTCTTCTCTATCACTGCCTTCAGTTTCTCTGCATTTCCCCAACACTTTTGTCATTCATATCCTGTGTAGTGTCACTTGTTCTGAAAGAAAGATAGCTATTCTTTAAAGGCAAAAACCATGGTCCAATCATCATCTGAAAATGCAGTTGGCACAACCATACATTCATTGATCTCCAAGAAATCTATTAGATGTTATAAAAATGTAATGCATTTGATAAATAACAAAACCAACACACACAAAAAATTACTCATAACAATTTTAAATATAATAAAATTGATTAATCTTAGTCTTATTTATTTTTACTCTTTAATAGTCATGAAATTTTAAAGTTTTATTTTTTCATCGGTTTGAAATATATACAGTGTATTTACATGCAGCATGAATAAAGTACCATAACATCTTCTGGTCTTGTCTTATCTTTTGCTTTCAAAATATCAGTTATCCCACAAATATCAGACATCTACATTTGATTCTTCACAATTACATCTGACCTAACACAGTGTCGTTTCATGCCAGTGAAGAGAAATACATGCTTTCAGGAGCTTCAGATCTATCCCATTTTTGAATTACAATGGATTTGCCTAAACAAAGGTCATAAGTAAAATCTAAGACTCCCTAGGTTTGAGTTATCCTCATGTAGCCTGCAGGTCTGAGAGAGGATTTGAGGAGGAGCAGTGCTCTTGTGAATCAGAAGTTAGTGGCAAAAGAGCTACCACGATAAATTTCAATGTCTCTAGATAAATGAGTTGTGTTTAAGACGTCTTATAAGGATTAAAGTAATCATACACTTGAAGAACTTATTTTCTTTGAATTACTTTAAAAAAGACCACATTCAATCTTTTGAGTGCTACACACATTGAAGTTATCTTAATGGGAGATAATGTGTTTGAACTCTCATAGTAGCTGGATCTAGTCAACACAGTCTATGTGGTCTAGAAAGTTTCTCATTAAATCAATCTGTCTTAATGGGAAGCTGAATCATGTCTTTAATACTTGTTTCTCATATAATGAGCAGTATATTAATTATTATAAAAGGATGAGACTGGGATTCCGTTGCACAGATTTACGGCATCAAATACTATTTACAATGATGTGCAGAACAAACCTCCTCTCTCCAAGTTCTTGTTCCAGGTAGAACTTTTTTTGGATATACCAGGCCTCCAGGGTATCTTAAATAGCAGTAGGCACATCATCTATGATGCTCAATTTAGTAATTATTTGGAAGTCTATTAAAATAATCCATAAAAAATATTGGGTGTTAAATATAAAATTTTGTCTTTGTACTAGGACTGTGTACTTACATTGTCCCAAAAATAGAACACTAACCACTGCCTAAAGACTTCCTTGCTGCCAACAATTTTCTGCAAATGTATTTAGTATCTGTTACTAGGTTTAAATAAATGATTGTCAAATTGTGTCAATGACTGTCTGGATAAGTACCAATTTTTCAGCTGACTAGTGAATTTCCAATTTATTTTGTTTAAATTTGGAGCTTAATATTTCAATCTGTGGAAGGAATTAGTGGTATGTAGTCTTCAGTGAGATATTTTAGCACATCTTTGAAGAATTTATATATTTTTTTACACAAAGAGTATATATTTTATACCAATATTTGAAAGTGAATTAAAAGAGCATTTCTAGACAATCTGTGAAAATAGAGAAAATGAGAAAATAAAGTCAGAAAGGAAAATAAGGATAAAAACTGGGAGAAAGTATAAGCTGGTGGACATACCCATACAGTATACTTTGATCTAAAAACTGCATTAATACTTCTTTCCTTTGGTAGATCAGTACAGATTTCTGACAATTTCAGTTTTAGTTACTGGTAAAAACTCTGCTGGATATGGTAATCAGTTCTATATGCTATAGACAACATATTACCTATTCAAAGCAGAAACTCCTCAGTGAATTCTGAAAACATGTCAATATCCCTAAGTAGAACCTTCACAGTTGACTTATATTTGAGACAAAGGATAACTATAATTAGTATGAAATTTTTGGCAGAAGTAGAAGTTTTGTGCCATTACAAAACTGAGCAGTTTCCACAATAAAATGAAATAAAATAAAAAATTTACAACATTTATGCAAAACAAATTTAATTAATAAAATTTTCACATCTCTGTCCTTATTTCTTACACTAAAATGTTAGTACATGGTAATACACTTCCATCTTTATCAAACTTAAATGCTATGTTTATGTTCAATATTTAATGCCTATTTTTCTGTCTTGCAGAATTTGTTTGCCATCTTTCATTTTGTTGCTTAGTTTACTCTCACTTTTCATACTGGTATTTGAACTATATCATATGCATTATCATGTTTTCTAAGTAGGATGGACAATATTTATTGTTAATTATTATTTCTTTCATGGTAGTCTGAGAATACAAGCAAGTAAAAATTGTGGAAGGAAAGATAAACTATCTCTTAACCACCTGCTATAATGGAGTGCTGTATCTATCTGTACCTTGGCTTAAGAAGGTAATATGTTCAAGATGCTCTACTGGTCTGTTAACTTGGCTTCTGGGATAACAGCAGGGCTGCCATCAGGACAGGTTGAACATTACTTGTACAATTAAGATTGTTATTCCTTGCATGATTTTTTCTCATGTTCCAGACATTTTCTTCATTTTGTTAAGTCAGTTTAGGTTTTTATTAACCCAAATTATTTTTGTCTTTGCCTTAATTTTATACCTTCATTAACTAGCTCCTTTTCTAAATCTTTCACCAGCCTACTGAAATAGAAAAACCACAACACAGATCTCTGTGGGATTTCACTAGTAACCACCTATTGAAGGATAAAAGGCCGTTATTCAACTCTTTCATTTCCTACCTTTTATGCAGCTTTTAATCCACAAGACTGTCTTCCCTATTATCACATAGTGGATGAATTTCTTACAGATCCTTTGCTCAGTCAGCATGCCAATTACTCAGTCAGCTACCAGGCCTTATTAACTAATTTTTCAACACTCTCAGAGAGCTCTACCGTATGTTACAGGCTTTGTTTTCAGGTAGAATAGTAGTGTCAACTCTTTTGCATTGCATCATGTGTAAAGGTATACACACAACGATTTTTAATAAACATTCGTTCAAATGCTTAATAGGAATTTTTGGAAACCTCTTAATATTTTTCTTTTATTTTTAAAATGGAAAAACACTAACTTTAAGACACTCATTCATTTTAGATGGCATAATGATCCAATGTTCCATATAAGGCGTAATATAATAGATGAAGCACTAGTACCCTAGTCATTTAGAATCCCCTTCAATATTGTCATTGTAAGGTGACACATATATGACAAAGTTTCAATATTACACCTGTAATTTTCACAAAGAAAAAAAATCATGCAGTAGTTGGCTCTTAAAATACCATGTAAAAACCTTAGCAGAAGCCAAAAAGCTAAAATATTATGTTAAGAGGAATTAGTCAAGAAAAGAAAAGGATAGAGCAGAAAGCAGAAAAACATCATTAAGCCACAGTCACTAATGACTCAAATCTTGAATATAGTTTCTAAGTCTACTCGCATCACCTTGACTTCTCCTTTCTTCCCTATTCCCAGATGGAGAGAAGACTAAGAAACAAAAACCAAGACAAGTAGTAAGCACAGATTTATTAAAAAAAAAAAAAATCTCTAGAAAGACTAAGTAATTTTCCTCAGTTTTGAAATCATACTTCTCAGAAGAAATGCAATAACATTTCTAAAATCACGTAAAATGTGAGCAATGTGAATTGATGTTAAAGACTTATTTATTATTATCACACTAAGCTGTATAAAATTAAACTTCAAGAAAGAAGCTTTTAAAAAAACAAAGAAACAAACAAACAAAAGCTTTTAAAATGATGGAATGGTTTCCAAAACTAAACAGTGATTAAACTGAGTTATTAATTTGTCAAAAAAACAATTAGAAAATGTGGGTGGAGAATAGCTCTACTTAACAGAATGACCATAAAATTTCTTTTTTCACACTGTATAGTTTTGTGTCCAAGACTAGAAGGTAGAAGAGTTCTGCTTTTTTAGGGCTACATTTGATCCATGCATACTAATCAAATGTAAGTGATGTGAATCAGAAAAGTGTTTGAGGCATTTTGAATATTTTTTCCCCTCTAGAGTTTGCATGATTTATTTTTCTTATTTTTTTTTTCATAAACCTCACAGTTTTTCCATAAGATACAACCCAACAAATCTCTAAGGTGAGAAATATATTGCAACAGTGGCATATTTGATTTCTCATCTTAGACCTTTAGTGTTGTTTAGACATGTTTTATAAACAAATTGCTTACACATTCTTGAACAAATATGTTACCTTATTTTGAAGGAAGTTTTGATTAAGGATCATCAGTCTGTTTAAAGAAAAAAAAAATCATGAATCAACAAATTGCTCATAGGTTTTTGTTTATCTCATCTCAAGTCCTGGTTCAAGTAGATTCCATTCAAAACCACTCAGAAAGAGAATTAACCTCTCATATGATCTTGCTATTAATGATATAAAATAAATCAGCTTTAAACTGTAACCCAGTGAGAAACCTGACATTTAACAACCTTTCTTTCTCTTGTGCTTTTTTTTTTAAACTCAATTTGTGCTTCTGAAAGATCCTGTATCAAGAGTCCTAGGAACTGAAATTCTTTTTGTATTGACACAACAGATAATGCAAACTGCTCAGACAGTGGTGGTGATCTGTGCTATCCTGGCACCTTATCTTGTCTTCAACATATTGAAACATTTGGAAGCTGAAATGGTAAGTAAAATTTCCATTTCTTGACTATGCTTAAAACCATTCAGGGCTGCAGTTTAAAGGTTTTAAATATTTTTTTATTATGATGCCTCACTCTTTAAAAACTAGTAACTCCTTTTCAAAGTAAATTTTAGGTGAAGGGGTTCTTAGTTGCTGTCAACATCTATAAACACTCTTTGATGTTTATAATATAAAACCAGGAAACATATAGCCATAGCATTATAAAAAGTGTTTTGAAGATATTTCTAAAGGTCATTTTGTTAACTTTTTGTTTGAAATAGACCTGTTACCCTCATGAGATCAGGTTGGCTGTGGCTTTGGCTGAGTCTCAAACAACACCACAGGTGTAGAGCCCAGAACTGTTCAGGGAAACCCATTTAGGTATTGCACTAACCTTTTAGTCAAAACTCTTTTCCTAATGCCTAGTGTGAACCTCTCAAGCCGCAGTTTGTGACCGTTGATCTTTGAGCATCTGACCTTTTTCATGTTTGTGACTTCCCCTCAGATAATTGTAGAACGCTATGAAATTTCCCCTTAGCCTCTTCTCCACCAGATTAAGAAACTTCAGCTCCCCCTCCCTGTCTCATGTAGCTTTCTGATGTATCTTTCGTATCTCAAAATCCTTCTTGAGTTAGAGATCCAAAACCTCACTGTAGTATTCCAGAGGTGTCATCAACAGTGCTGAAAAGAGAGGAATAATAATTTCTTTTAGTCTGATGGCCATGGTCTTCCTGTATGTGAGGATTTTTTTACCTTACTCCTTCCCTAACTTTATTCTCTTCCACTGCTGATTGCTCTTCTCTCTCCCATACCATATGGTACAGGCAAAAGTCTGAGAGTAGGTTTGATCTATGAAGATCAATGCTAAAATATGAGTTAATAGGGAAATATATAAATCTACAAACTTTTGAGTTCAAGGTATGTATCTTTTGTTATGTCTCCTTACACATTGTTCCAGAAATGTTCTAAACAAATGCAATATTATCTAGATTTTCTAAATCTAAAATGGCATATTATTCTCAAATGTAATAATGTAAATATCTTGGGTCTTGATGTTGAGGTCTGTCTTATATGTGCATATATGTTCACCTTTCATATTTTCAGTCATTCAGACATGTAATGCTATTGCTCCAGGTAATAGGTCTGGCCATGATGGAGTTGATTTTCTTCACAGTAATGTGCATCATGGTAGTGTGATTTATGTTTGCGGCTAGAATAGTGTTGATAACTCACCAGTCTTTTGGCTGTTCCCGAATACTGCTTGCATATTCTTAAGGCCTTCTCATTTTCCCACTCTGCACCTCCTGAGAGCAGGCTGGAGTGGGCAAGAGGTTGAGAGGGAGCATAACTGGAAGAGTTGACCTGATCCCCAAGACTTCTCATCTTCCTTCCACTTGTTCCCTGTTACATGGGAGAAGGGAGGGAGTAAACGGTTATATGAGTGTTTGGATGTTATCTGTGATCAATGCACTGCACTTCAAAACACTAGTATCGTTTTGTACAAATGCTCTAATTAAATTAGAGACACAAAATATTATCTTTTGTAGTTTACAGAGGTAATTGAGAGATTTAATTAAATAAATAAAAGCAGATAACTCCCAGACAAATATATATAACTATATATATTTAAATATATAATATATTTAAATGCTTTGAATTTCAAATACTTGTTTCTATTATTTCATATTTACATTGAGACAAGTGGGATTGCAATCTGATTTCTTACCTCTGGACTAACAGATTCCATTACAAAGGGTTTCTACCATCTTGTATGCAGAAAGTTAATAAAAGAAATACTTTCTTAATCTATATAGGGTGTGAAATGAAAGCAATACAATGTTGATTTTTTTATAACATCTACTGGGACTTTGCAAGTGTTAGTTTGGTTCAATAGATGTACATTTGATATCCGTCTTAAGGATATTTTATTCTTCGCAGTATCTTTCATTTACTATATTGAATCTTAGGAAACTGTGAAACCTGGTAGGTATCTTCTGTGTCACTGAGCCTAACATCCATCAGGGAAGTGGACTGTATCACTGTATCTTTTCCTGAAAGGTCAAAAACTATTAAAGTACAATGGATTTTTTTTTTTTTTTTGGTGTGATGATTCTTTTATTCCTTTAGTTGAATGCAGTACATGAAATCATTACTTTACACAAGATACTAGATATTTTACTTAACCAGTAGATCACTGTGAAAAGTACTGGTTTGGTAATGTGAAGACAAAGTATGTCTTTGGTGGAAAGTTTTCTTGAGTTAAAGGAAACCTTAGAGAATATAAAACAAGCTCTATATCTTTCTAATCAAAAACATCACCAGTCCTAATATAACTGGTAATGTATATAATGTCCTAGTTAGGACAACTGAGACCAGTTCATCAGGGTATGGGTGTAACCCAAAACTGTGTATTCTATAGCCTTCCATGCCATTTCCCAGAAACTGTTATCAATGAACCATTTACACCATCTGCCCATAGAGCCTGACTCCTCAGGCTACAAACTAGGTGTTAAGAGGCCTGTGAGATAGGAGGATGCTCCTGTCCTCACACCCTTTGTGGAACTCCCCGCCCTGAGGGAAGTGCTGAGCATTCCTGCCTGAACTGCAGGATATATAATCTTGGAGTCTTGGAACATTTGGAACCACTCTGTGGGATCCAGAGAAGGACTGCGGCTCATCGCTCTCAAACAGACTTGGACCACCACCCTATACTGGACTCCAATCACCACTTTGACCAGACTGCAACAGCTCTCCCACCAGCAGGTTCTTCCCCTCTCCCTTTACTTTGGACTCAAGCGGGGCCCGAGGAACACCACGTTGTTCATGCCCCAGGGTACCGGGTTATACATTTGGGTTTTGTGGGTTAAGACCAATTGTTTGTTTGTATGATTGTACTTACTGTATTATTTTAGTAAATTGTTATTCTGACTTATAATCTCTCCTTTGAGTTGAGTTCATTTCCCCTGCTGGTTAACTCTTAAACCAGCACATATATAGAAAATAAGATTAAAGTACAGAAAAATTCAAGATATCTATATGTCTTAGAGACTTTGTAGACCTACAGCTGTATCAATGTTTTTCTTTTCCTTATTTTTGAGAAGGCTGGTCAGCTACAGCTAAAGATCAAGCCACTAGATTAGTGAGATCCCAGCTGGTTGATCAGCAGAGGTCTGAAAAAATAGCACAGTAGTTTTAGTTTACAGATAGAATTTGGTGACGTACTGTTTGGCACACAGCATACACCTCAAACAATGCTATAAATTCCCTTTAGTTTTCTGTATTCTGAAGCTATTCATTACTACTGGCAGGTTTCCAGTTTCCTTAGAGTAATGTCCCCTTAATTCTTCTTCAGCATTTCTTTTCCCATTTTTCTCTCCAAAATGTTTGAAAAACAATTTTTAAAAAATGTGTATTTTCCAAGAACTAGAGTATGAAACAATTTTCCAAGTATAAACAGCAGAATGACATTCTGAGATATTGAAAAGACATACACAATGACTAATGGTAATGGTCTTCTTATGCAGATAAATTATGTGACTTATTAAAAAAATTAAATATTGTTTAATAAAAAACTCAAATAAACCAAATCCTTCCAACTGAGAATATTCTGTGGTTCTGTGAAAATGTTTTTTGATTAATTGGGCTGCACACATCATTCTTCTCAGATTACAGACTTTTAATTTTTAGACAAGTTTAATTTCCTGCTTATATTGCTTCTTTTTATGACAAAGTAAAAATATTCATACTAATATTTAAGAATTCTGCAATTTATAAAAAGCAACCTCCAAGAAGCAAGTCTAATTTTGCATAAAATGCAGTGAATCCTCACTTTGAGTCCTGTTTTTAAATTTATAGATGTTACTAAAGTCACCCCAAAGGGGTAACTAGAACTATACTGTTTTGAATACAAATAGATAATCCATATCTGTATACATGCTATGCAAAACCAAAAGAAGTTTAGTGTGAAAATTAAGAAACTATGTAGCAGTTTAGATAATACAGTTTTCTTTAACAAAATGCCTACTAGTATCTGAGACCTTAAAAATGTGATGATGTTTTTTTATGTTATGACTTCTGGGCCCAAGTGCACCTTCGATAAATACACATCAGTGCTTCCTAACACCTACCAGCAACTTTGACAGCAAATACATTTTCAAATTTAGCTGCGCATGTCTCTATATGAAACACCAAGTTTAGTGTTTTACATTTCGCACTGGTACCTTTCATTCAACCTTATTAAAACCCAAAGGGTTAACTTCAAATGAATGACTCCCTAATTTTGCCAAAGAACTTCTTAATCTTGTGAACAGGGAACTGCAGAATGTGAAGGAGTGATTGATGAAAGCTGTTCTGATACTGCAGTAATGAATTATCTGCACAGATAAACATAACCGATTACCACAAGGAAAAAAATGGGAACAAATCACAGTCGAAAGCAGATGAGAACAAATTAGATTATATTATCCTTATTTCCCAATGTGACTGTAACATAAAACCAGTAGATTATCTGTCAACCCCCAGACCATTTGACAGCCTCAGATAATACTGGGAAAAAAAACAAAATTTGGGGGTCAGGTCTGCTTGGATCTGCCCTAGGCAGATGCTCCCTATAAGGAAGTTCCAATGTTGATCTTTCATAAAGAATCATAAATAAAATTTTGTACTGTTTATACAGTTCTGTTAGTAATGTATTTTTTGATACAGATTTTACACAATAATTTTGGCACCAGATTTGACTAGAAAAGCTATTTCAGACAATACGATAGTGTTTTGTTTACTCGTATTTTGCAGTAGAAATGTTCCCAGTTATAGCAATCATATAGGTGTTGTTGCTTTTAATATCGCACACAAATATTTTAGAAAATTCAAGTTTTTTTTGCAGGTTTGAGTTAGTGTTTCTATTTTTATATATCTGTCTCTAAGCTTGATGAGTCATTACTTTATATCACTTCACTCTTCATTTAGCCATGTCATATCACATAATGATGTAATGAAATGTAGCATGGCACAGAGTTCTACTGCGAACTGTTGTAAAATTGTAAGACACAAAGCATTTAAATAGTGTCTTCACTAACCTAGACACAAGAATTGGTTATTTCATGCCAAACAACCTACAGAGACCATATCAGTAAGACTGACCCATTTACAGAAGCAAGACCAGTAAAAATTTTCTTTTTCTTATAAGAAAATAAAAATAAAATGATGGTGAAAACTTCTAATCTTAATGAGTAAAAATCAAACTCAGCAGGCTGTTGTGACTTGCTCCATCTTCGGCCCTGTGCTCTTCAATATCTTCATAAATGACTTGGACACAGGACTAAGGGATACTAAGCAAGTTTGCAGATGACACAAAATTGGGAGGAGCTATTGACTACCTCCAAGGCAGGCAGACCCTGCAGAGAGATCTCAACCAATTAGAGGACTGGGCAATCACCAAACACATTCAACATGACAAAGTGACGGATTCTGCACCTGGGATGGGGCAACCCTGGATGTTCGTACTGACTGGGGAATGAGATGCTGGAAAACAGTGTAACGGAAAAGGAGCTGGGAGTCCAGGTCAACAGCCAGCTGAATATGAGTCAGCAGTACCCTGGTAGCCAGGAGGACAAACTGTGTCCTGGGGCCATGAGGCAAAGCATCGCCAGCCGGTCAAGGGAGGAGATTGTCCTGCTCTGCTCTGCACTGGTGCAGCCTCACCATGAATATTGTGTGCAGTTTTGGGCACTGCAATATAAGAAAGACATTAAGCTCTTAGTGAGGTTCCAAAAGAGGGAATGACGATGGTGAAGGTCCTTGAGGGGAAACCAAATGAGGAACACCTGAAGTCACTTGGTCTATTCAGCCTGGAGAAGAGGAGACTGAGGGGAGACCTCACTGCAGTTACAACTTCCTCATGAGGGGAAGGGGAGGGGCAGGCACTGATCTCTTCTTTCTGGTGACCAGTGACACAGTTCAAGGGAATGGTCTGAAGTTGTGTCAGGGAAGGTTTAGGTTGGATATTAGAAATAGGTTCTTCACCCAGAGGGTGGTTGGGCACTGGAAGAGGCTCCCCAGGGAAACGGTCACAGTACCAAGCCTGACAGAGTTCAAGAAGTGTTTGGACAACATTCTCGGGCAAATAGTATGACTCTTGGGGATGGTCCTGCGCTGGGTCAGGAGTTGAACTTGATGAACCTTGTGGATCCCTTCTAACTCAGCATATTCTGTCATTTTGTGGTTCCGTGAAATCTTAAATGTCTCTAAGTATGGAGATCCCACAGTCTCTCTGGGCAGAATATGAGCATCATCATGTAAAAAAAAAAAAAAAAATTCCACATATTTTCTTTGTATCTGCCTGGAATTTCCCACATTCCACCTTATGTTTGTTAACGCTTGTCCTATCTCTATGCAACTCTGAGAAGAGTCTGAATCCCTCTGTGTCCTCTGATAAGATAGTTTTAGACAGGGACAAAGATTCTGGAGGCAAGACTGAGGACTGATATCTCAGTTTCTGATTATAGAATGTGCTCCAGCCATGACTATCCTGATGACTTCCACTTGACTTGTTCCAACACGTAAAAATCCTTTTCTTCCTGGGGAACCCAAAACTGGATATATCACTTCAGATGTGCTGAACAAAGGGGAAGCATCATGACCCTGGTCCTGATAATGATGACCTCACTAGTGCAGACCAGGATGTATATGGCATATGAGTTGGAGGCTCATTAAACTGGAAGACACATATTGCTACTTGGTGCATATTTTTCTGAACTAATGATACTGTGGAGCCTACATACATATATAATGCACCAAAATATCTGTAGAAGACACCTGTTTTATGATGCAGGCAGTTTTCCAGTTCAAAATTTGAATTTTTGTTTAATGCCTGCAGCCAAGTGCTTTCTGAATGATCAGATCATCTTGTAATGCTCATTCTTACTGCAGTAGAAACATGTCACTGTTTCAATTCTCTTGGGGAAAAAAAGAAACAATAACAACAAAAAATACGTAATTATTTGCATCATTCTTTGGATTTGAAAGACTGATGGAAGAACTTCTAAGCACAGTAATCTTTATTTACATATGAGAGCAGTCTGGTGAGTGAAAAGTGCTTACTCAAGTAGGGAATGCTCTGTATTTGGCGCACAATGTATTTTATTTTTTATTCTTTCTTCTATCTTATTAACTTCCTCTCTTTTGTTCCCCTTTACTGCTAATGAATTAAAAAAAAAAATCGAAAAAACAAAACACCAAAACAAACCCAAAGAATTTGCTACTGCAAACTTTTACACATATGAGGGCTAGAATATGTACATGAATAATTCAATCTAAGTGTCTGACAGCTATACCTGTAGATTTAGATTTTAAAGACACATATTCTATATGTTTTTTAAAGTAGTTAAAGAAATTGCTGACTTAATATAACAAAATAATACTCCAGTCAAGTAAAGTAATAATTTAATATAAGAAGTCATTAACCCCTAAAAATGGAAAGAAAAACAGATTACAGAAAAAAAACATTTCTGAAAGAAATTGGCTCTTTAACCTGTTCTGCCAACCTTATTATTCATACCTGTATAAATTTAATGTCTCCTGTCTTACAGACACTTGGATTTTCCTGATTTCTTTCCATGGAAGACTATATTGTAAATTCTCTGGTTTTTCAGATTGACCTTTCATAGTCTGATTAATTTATAGCTATTTCACCTTGTGTCAGTGCTAATAGTTATAAATTCTTTGCGTATTTATAGAGAAGAAAAAAATATGTCTCTTAAGATTTTATCTTTCTAGGCTAATATTAGGTAGATTCTTCTTTCCATGAACACTTATGAATTTTACAAATCTGTCAAAACTTTTCCTAATGTCAAGTCTCAAGAACTGAACATCATATTTACCACTTCCTTGTAAAATGTCACCAAAACTTCATTACCTCAATGAAAAAATTATACTCTCATACTTTGGAGGATAACCATTTTTTTTTACCTCTTCATTATCTAGTCTCCTTATGATGAACTAATATGCCTTAGCTAATTTCAACTGGTGTTAGTGTTATTCCAATCTATGGGGCTATTATATATTTACAGATATACGTTTATATAGGTCTAATGAAAATCAGAAAAGTCTGAACACACATTGAAAAACATGCTATGAAAATATATATTTTGGGCAAAAAAGGGATCAAAATGATAGATTCCTCAAACACGTATGTCCCTGTAGTTCTTCCCTGGGGGATTAAGGAGAATGGCTCTAGTAATTGCTAACCAACAAGTCTCTAAGAATTACAGTAAAATATGAGCACTCTAATACACTTCCTTTACATTTTTCCCATTGGATGGGTATAACATTTATTATGCAATTCTATATTACTTTTGATGATAGTTCATATCATCTCCAGATGCAGAGAGATCAAGATTACAGATATATGGAATATATCATATTATTTATCCTAGACTATCTTTTTCTAGTAACATCGACATCTTTTCAAGTATATGGTATTCTTGAATATGATACTATTTATATAATTAGGAACACAATAACAAAACTAAAAGCTATAACAAAACTCAAAACTGAATTTAGTAAGATGTTTCCAAGGAGACTGGAAATCCTGAATAAAAAGACATAATCTGTTATGGGTTGTGCATATAACTAGGAAGTAGTATTGGAAGAAGTAGCATTGCTGCTGTTGCTAGTTATTCCTAAGTATTATTTTTTCAGTAGAAGTAGTACACATATTTTCAATTTATTAAAGGAATAGCCAGTGAAACCTAAGACAAATGAATTAAAATTAGCGGATTTTATTTAAGAAAAAACACAAAATATCTTTACTTTGGTGCTTGTTGTATCAAAAATGCTTTTCAATATAATTCTCTGAATTGACATATATATCAGCAGAATTTGTTTCAAATCTTTATAAAAGCAACATCTGAGTTGACCAATACAAAAATTATTGTTTTATTTTAATTAGGAGAATAAAGTTTGCTTCTATGCAGAAAAAAACCCCAGTGTTGCTTAAAAAGCAAAATTCTGTGTACGAATATGTGTAATTAAATGTTCTCTTAGATTGAAGCGATCAATTCAAAACACACAGAAAGGTAACTGAAGCAAATAAATTCATGACATGGGGTTTTTTTTGCATCTGTCATGCAATTATTACAGGATGTTCTAGAAGAAAATAAATAATACTTTATTGTATTGAAGTCCATAACTGTGAGAAAAATACTTCAGAAAAGATAAATTGATTGAAATAGAGGATAGTATCTATAGCAGAGGAAATATGAGCATATATTCTAATAAAGTGCTTTATTCAAAGGCAGATCAAAAAAGGAATAGTCTAATAAGGTGAGTTAAAGGTAAATAATTGATAATGGTAATGTTTTAAAGTCAGATCTTGAGACATAATCTGGTTTAGTGATAGGAAAGGAAATTCCCGTTTCAGTGAAAACAGGTCTTTAGAGCTGCAGGTACAGGAATTGAAAATCTGAAAGTTTTTTGTCTCTTGTTGAAGTAATTCCCTCATTCACAGAACGGAAGAGTGACATACAGAAAACACGACCTAGAAAAGGTCTAGGAAAAAACACTGCTGCTATTGTAAGAAATAGCTGCCACAGATACCACGCCTCACTGATCTAAAGCTTTGTGCAACCTGAATTGTGAAAGAAATTGTGGCATGCCCAGGCCTTGAACCATGGTTCTCCAGTTTCTCAGAACAGAAATTCATTACAGTATTTTCTTAGCATCGATGCTAAGACACACAACTTACACATCAAAATACATTAATGCAGTTTGGGAATTACCAGGCATTAATCTATACTCCAGTATTCTAAACAACTTCTTCTGAACAACATGAGATCAAATATGTAATCAGTCATTTTATTTTCCAGCTCTTGGATTTTACACCTGTGAAATGCTCTGTAGGACATATTGCTATCAGAAAAAAAGAAGCTTAACTACTGACTTATGCAGCTGTGGAATTTTAATTCACCAGTTTAAGTTAGATGCTTAAGAAAATTTTCTGCCAACATTTCTTAAAAGTAAGAGCAGCTAAATATATTTGCTCATATCAGAGTGCTTTCACTTATTTAGCAAGTATGGAACATGAATATTACTAGCTGAAAGATTTGTGATAAGTCGTGGGGAGCTAACAGCTATCTGTCTGGTTTTGTCACCACCAGAAATCAGAACAGCTCCACTGAATGCTTCTGAATACTGGCACAAAAGACATATATTTTCTACACTGCTTTCTTTGGAATGGAAAAGGCAAACGACAGTCTATATCTGTCTTTTTTATTATATCATAAAAAAGGGAATGAAAATAAAAGAATCTAAATAATTAAAAAATAATAATTTTAAAAATCTTTTCAGTAAAAAAAAAAGAAGAAAAAGAAAAAAAGACCATTATATTTCTACTATTTACGTCTTAATAATCACAGTAGAAATCTTAGTTTGATACAGAAATGTGCAATGTTTTAGTAAATCCAGTCAATTTTATTAATTAGTTTTTCGTAGACCAAGCACAAACATGGACCTTGTCTCCTCCATCCAAAAGTACTAAAGTCAGAAGAAATCTATGTGGTACGTTCAGTGAAGCGTGTCAATCTCATAAACAAATATTTGCACATTTACTTCACATGTATGTGCTACGTGGCCAATTTTAGCACAGGATAGAGGGAAATGAGGGAAGGTAACTGGGGAACGTAGCTTAAAAACAAATGGCAAAATATTCCTTATGAAGTTTTGTTACTATCTTCAACAGAATCAGACGAAAAAGATCTGGCCAGAAATATATAGGACCTTGGGGGAGAGCTTCAGAGAAGCAGAAAACAGATTAAAAAACTGCAGAATAACTGAGGTAAAGCAAATTCAAAACCAAACAAGAATATAGGTGGATACTCTCCTCTCAGTTAAGTATGGGGGATGTTCCTGCCTATATATAACACCATGATCACAGAGAAAAAAATGTGTCATAGTTAATATAGATTGAATTGTTTTCTGATGAGTATTTTCATAGTAGTTTTCATTCCTTTATTTGATTTTTGACTGCAATAAGGTTTTTTCAAAAATTTCTCTATTAGACTTTACCCAATGTATGTAGTATTTTATTCTGCAGTGTTAAAAATTGGTCTCAACATTTATTTTTTTTTCAGTTTGAAAACATATCTAATAATACCGTTTGGCATTAAAGAAAATAAATACAAAAATTAAGAATATTGTTAAATAGAAACATTATTTTTTCTGTTAAGAATACTAAATATGAACAACATATTTACACATTTGTCGAAATTGTAGAATCTCAGAATGGTTGGAGATGGAAGGGACCTTTAAAGTATATCTAGTCCAACCCCTCTGCTATGAGCGGGACATCTTCAATTAGATTGAGCTGCTGAAAGCCCAGTCCAACCTGACCTTGAATGTTTCCAGGGATGGGGCATCTACCTACCTAGCTTTGGGAACCCTGTTCTAGTGTTGTTTCTTGTCTGCTTGCCTAAAATGAATTTTAATTCAATATTTTCTTCCTGATTTGTATGTCAGGTCTTTACTGGGCAAAAAGTGACATAAAGCCATGGATTATGTAAAGCTGACCTATAGTAATACAGCCAAGCATATAACTCTGTACTGTAAATGGAACTAGGAACTGTCAAGTATGTGGCAATGGATTAAACCTTTTTGATCCCTGAGAGAAAAGACCCCGAACAAACCAGAGATGAAAACAACCAATGTACCTTGTTTCACAGGGTATCCTCATTTCCATTACCTACTTCGATGACACATATATACTTTGTTATAGCCACATTTCAGAGTAGTTGAATTAATACACTTATGAATACCTTTTATTTTAATGCTTACATGAATAATATTTATACGCTCATGATTTCCAGAAGCTTAAAGACATCTTTAAGGCTATGATAGGAAATCACTTTTAGAAATTAATGAGGAAACACTGAGCAGTTTGTTATTCAAAGTCCCAATTTAATATTCATTATGCAAAGTTCAGAGTAAACCCAACATTTTTGAGGTTGAGTTTATACAAATTTCATGAGGTAAATATGAATTCAGAACATAGAGTTAAAATAACACATTAACCTTTGGCAAAGAGTATCCCGTAGATGCAAATAAAATATAGTAAATGGGATGAGTTTGGCTGGGTTTGTGTTTTTTTCCTAGAGAAAACTACATCACCATTCTGATGAGGAAATTAACTGAAACAATCCTTTCATTGTAATCACAGTTACTCAGAAAGAAACAAATTAAAAAACCAAACAAAAGACAAAATGGACATTGAAGGGACCTAGAGAGGGTGCAGCAAGAGACTGAGGAATCTTTCTGTGCTGCCCTGGCAGCTAATACCATGATCCAGAAAAGTGTCCCTGCAGGAACTGGCATAATCTGTGAAAAGGGGATGAATACAGCCTACTTGCAAGAATAATTGTATCACACAATGAGGGATAAATTAAGAAGTTATACATGTGATACACCATCTGTGTCTGGTTTTGTTATTTTCTCCATATACATCTGTTTCTATTCAGCTATAGGGCAACACTCCATCATATTATGCAGACCAGAATAACACAGAAAGTTCAGTTTTGTTGACAAAAAGAAACTTCTCCTCCTAAATATATGGTACACCAGCAGAGTAATTTTTGATCAGTAAGCTTTGAAAATCAAAACAAGAGAGTTGATCCAAATATATTCAAATTTTATGTTTGATATTTATAACTCTGGATGAAGATCTCTAGATTCCAACATGTAGTTATAAATTCAGTCAGATGTTACAGTGGTAGGTGTTTATTTTTTGGTCCCAACTGTAAAGTAACCAAACGCTGGAGAAAAAGAGAAATAAATAAAAAAAATTACACAATGTACATAAAGAAGTAAACCTAGAAACAAAACAGGAAGTATGATATCCAGTTGTATTTGTGTATTGGTGAACTTCTGCGATTTTAAATCTGATCTCAGGTCCTAGTTGGAAACTGAGCTTGGGGATTGTCTTTAATGTCTTTCTCACCTATTCCTCTTCTGATGTTAAAGCACAGGTTTGCTAACTGAACAAGCCAACCAGTACTTGATGTACTTACAGTTAGATAATGACCCAGCGTAGTTTTTCAGGTACTTCCAAAAGTGATTGATATACCTGTTGCTCATTCCCTTTTTTTTCCCCCACATAATTATATATCTGACTTTAAATATGAGGCTTTTAAATATTAGGCTTTAAATAAGGAGACTTTAAAATTCTTTAAAATTCTGGAGTTTTTTGTGCATTCAACAACTATAATGTCACATTCAGACAATAAATAGTATCTATTCAAATGCAGAAACCATGCAAACCTGGACAAACAGCATCTGATTTGAGGTTACAGAGAAGAGTGGAGAGATGGTACATATCTTTGATTAAAGCA
Organism: Pipra filicauda; assembly: GCF_003945595.2. NCBI lineage: Eukaryota > Metazoa > Chordata > Aves > Passeriformes > Pipridae > Pipra > Pipra filicauda. The sequence continues at coordinate 25,003 of NW_024104431.1, forward strand.
AAAAATTCAATTTTATGCAGCCACTGTAAATTTTTTATGTATAAAATAGATACAGGCCTTCTGAACTGTAATTGTGGAAATTGAAATACAGAAATATATGTAATGTGGCTGGCTGCCACGAATCAGAATATAATTCAGAAGGGAAAAACAAACTGACCAACCTAGCAAATTACTTTTTTTTCTCATTCTCTCAGTCACTGTGATAAATTCCATACTTTCTAGATTATCCTAGCAAGCTAATTCCACCAGTTTTGTAGTACTCTCAGATACTGATCTCAACCAGATTTTAATATGCTCCCAGTTGATATTTTTATTCCACAAAACATTCATTCAAAATGTAACCTGGAGGCAATGTGTAGTCAGTAACTCAGTAAAAAAAAAAATTCCATGCTCAGTAGTCTCATCCTCATCACTTCTGTTGGAGGAAATAAAGATGAATGGGAACGATATGAAGCTTGGAGAAAAATATATAATCCCTGAATGGACTCTAAAACACTGGACTTGACCTTTAATACCGATAATGACACTCACTAGATATGTCTGTTATACCCCAGTTGTTCCCCAGTTTATTGTTATGATGTTATACAGTTTTATGTACCCCAGTTGTTGTTTTAAAAAATTGTCCTCCATGTTGTCCCCTTCTTCTTCCCTCAGTTTTCCCGCCTTTTCCCTGCTTTCCCGCTCCTCTGCCTGCCATTGGCTAGGTTTTGGTGCAGTGCAGAGGTAGCTCCCATTGGTCCTTTCCCCCGGAGATGTCCAAACCCCTCCTCTCCTGACCCAGCTGCCCAATCACCATGCTTCCCTGGTTGTCAATCCCATGCTCCTCCCTAGCCCAAGTTCCACCCCTTATCCAACCCTATATAAGTTGTTACCCACCTAATAAACGGTGGCATTGCTTCACCAGACCTTCCACCGTCTCAGAACCCTTATTCGCAGTGCTGTGACCCTATCCTTTTACCCCAGCGGGTCGCAGCAAGTGGCGCCCAACGTGGGGCACAGTTGAAGGTCCCTTGTATCAAGGGAACTCCTGTGACTCCACTTGGGATCAGGCAGCTTCAGGAGGGAAGACTGCTCCGCCGACCCTCCCTCGTGCAGCCGACGGCTACAGACTGCTACAGTCGTGTGGGTCGCGCACCGGACAGGTGAGCCACGAGGGACATCCCCGACACCTTCCCTTCACTCCACACCCCGTAATTTATTTCAGAGAGAGGAGTAACATCGGAGAGTGTTCCCACATAACACCATGGGCTTAACACTCTCCACCTCTCAGAAATTCGTATATAGACGCCTCAAGGATTTTGTCATCGAGCACGGCCACCCGCTCGATAAAAAATCGGCCAAAGCATTAGCGAGGTGGCTGGACCGCCAGGGCTGTGCCATAAACGATAATATCTCGATGGACAAATGGCAAGCCCTAGGATATAATCTGTGGCGGGACTCCGAACGAGGCAACAAATTGGCCAAGCAAGCGTTAATCGCTTGGAGGCTCGTTCTGATGGTGCTACAGCACCAAATGATGAACGCGAACACCAGCCTCACAAAGGACACACTCAAGGACACTAAAACCAATATGGACAATGAGGGCACACAAAATGGCGGGACGGAGGCGGACACTGACACCACTCAACAAGATGGCGGGAGGGAGCGTGGAAGAAGGTCACGTCGATCGCAAAATGGCGTCGAGGAGGGACCACAGCGTCGCCCAGAGAAAAGGGGGGAGGGTGAAGAGCGCGAAAAACCAGCGCGGGAAAAGAAAAGGCGGGCCCCCGTAGCTCCACCCCGCGGGCCGCCTCCCTCTCCTCCCACTCGTGGCGCGAGAAGTCCCTCCCCCGACGCGCCTTCGGACACACCCACTTCCGTCACCCCAGTCTCCTCCCCGGACGTGTCGCCCTTACGGCACCGGCAGGAAGCAGTGGGCGGGGCAAGGGCAAAGGCCAAGCCTTCCTTCCGGGAAGATGGCCGCGCCCGTAGGCCCCATAACACCAGGGCCTACCCTGCCCACCGGGAACCGGACAATGACTATGGGTGGGCACCGCGTTCCCTGGAAAGGCAACCCTCCGTACCTGACATCTGGGAGGCCTTCCGGGAGGAAGCTGCGCGGGCCCAGGATGTGGAATTCCTAAGGGCATTTCCGGTTTACTATGAGGAGGGGAAACCCCCCCGAGTGGAGACCGGTGTCCTACCCAATGCTAAAGGATATAAAAAAGGCAGGGGCCATTCAGCAGGGAGCATGGATGGTGAAGGCATCCCCTGCTGGAGGGCTCCCATTGGCTCTAGGACTTCATTAACTTTGCGCAGGTCCTGGAGAAATCTCCAGGAACCTGAGGATTTTTGGATCACGAACACTGGAGTGTTCCAGGGACTGGTGGAAGACTCCAAGTGTCCTTTTTCTAGTTCCTGATTGACCAAATTATTGAGAATTTGCAGCTTTTTTGTTGGTAGGGGCCACTGATCAACCCAGACTGGCGTATCGGTCTTCCAGCTCAGTCTGGGGAGCTGCTTCACTTCAGTGACCCCTCCTAAAAATTTTCTTCTGGAGTCAGGGTGCCCAATTTGAGCTCCCACTGCTCCATTGCGTCCCGTCCCCACAACGTGATAGGTATGTTTAATACATACGGTTGAAGGGACGCTGGTCTGCCCTCCGGCCCGTAGATAGTTAGAACTTCCCGACTCCTGACGGGGTACTGTGTTCCCCCCACGCCGCTCACTTGGACATATGCTGTTTGTGCTGGCCACGCGTGCGGCCAGTCCCTGGAGGCAATGATAGTGACATCCGCCCCCGTGTCGAGTAGGCCCTCCACCTTGACCCGCTGCGGTTTCTTCGGCTGCGAATAGTAAATAAAACAGGTTAGGAGTGGGCGCGATGTTTTAACGGTGGTGGTCCACAGGACCTCCCTCTCCGCTGCCTGCCTCTCCTCCTCATCTGCCGAGAGAACGCACAGCAGGTCTTCGGTGGAGACCATCTTCGCCACGGGGAAGCGGTCCTCCAGCTGTACGGGGGGAAGATGCACAGTTAGACAGATGGCGATGTTATTGGGTGTCAGACCCGTCAGGAGAGTGGGTACGACAACAATTCCCTTACCAACTGCTGAAAAGTGTGATGTTACCAAATATGTTAAGTCAGGGTCTACAGGATTGGATGGTAAGACCCTCGCGAGCTGTTCGTATGAGCTCAAATGCGTGGATGGATGGATGACCTGCAAGACAATCCAGGGTAGGGGTTTACACTGCTCCCGAAGGGGAACAGGGTCCGCTGGTGGCAGTCGGGTTACGGGGTAGCTGGGCGTGACTGGCGCAAGATGGAGTGGGGGGCAACTTGTGTCATCGCGCCCCCCCGGGCGCTCAGTTCCCCGTTTCCCGACTGCTCGCAAGGACACTGTCTTAAATCAGGCATTGATGAAAACGTTACCCGCTTTCGGAGCCGTGGGGATTGTTTTGGGGAAAGGGGTTCGCCGTTGATGTTTGTCTTGGACCTACAGTTGGAGGTCCAGTGGCGCCCCTTCCCGCACCTGCGGCAGAGTGTGTTTGGCAGGTTAGGCTCCGATCTAGATTTTGGGCAGTGTTTACGAAAATGACCCTTTTCCCCACACTCAAAACAGTGTTGGGGCCCCGAAAATGCAGCAGCCATGATCCTTGCTTTATGGGCATTGGAACCCACGTTCTTGCAAGCCTCAATCATTTCCAGCAGAGTTGGATCTTTTAGCATTTTTAAAACCCTCTGGCAGTCCTCATTTGCTTTTTCAATCACTAATTTATTAAATAGAATTTCCTGGGATTCTTTTTGGTGGACTTGCCGAGCGATCGCTTCTTTGAGCCTCGTAATAAAATCTACGAAAGGCTCTTTGATTCCCTGATTGATTAGTGTAAAAGAGGGAGCCTGCACGTAGGCATCTGCCACTCTTTTCACTGCCTCTAAAGCCAATTCTTTTGTAGTATTCAACAATTTGGGGTCTAATCTGGTCTGATCCCCTCTGCTGGTGTAGTTCCCCTCCCCATAAAGCATGTCAATGGCCTGCCTTGTTGGAATCCCCCTTCTTTCCATTTTGTCGTTGACAAAGGCAACGATACGTTTTTTCCATTCAGCCTCGAAAACCGAGGCCTGAACGGTGGTGAAAAGCCCTCCTATGACGGCCCGAATGTCATAGGGGATTAAGGTATAGGCAAGGAAGAAGGATTCCAAGAGGCCGATGGTAAATGGGGCCCCTAACCCGTACTCTACGATTGCCTTTTTTATATCCTTTAGCATTGGGTAGGACACCGGTCTCCACTCGGGGGGTTTCCCCTCCTCATAGTAAACCGGAAATGCCCTTAGGAATTCCACATCCTGGGCCCGCGCAGCTTCCTCCCGGAAGGCCTCCCAGATGTCAGGTACGGAGGGTTGCCTCTCCGGGGAACGCGGTGCCCACCCATAGTCATTGTCCGGTTCCCGGTGGGCGGGGTAGGCCCTGGTGTTATGGGGCCTACGGGCGCGGCCATCTTCCCGGAAGGAAGGCTTGGCCTTTGCCCTTGCCCCGCCCACGGCTTCCTGCCGGTGCCGTAAGGGCGACACGTCCGGGGAGGAGACTGGGGTGACGGAAGTGGGCGTGTCCGAAGGCGCGTCGGGGGAGGGACTTCTCGCGCCACGAGTGGGAGGAGAGGGAGGCGGCCCGCGGGGTGGAGCTACGGGGGCCCGCCTTTTCTTTCCCCGCGCTGGTTTTTCGCGCTCTTCACCCTCCCCCCTTTTCTCTGGGCGACGCTGTGGTCCCTCCTCGACGCCATTTTGCGATCGACGAGACCTTCTTCCACGCTCCCTCCCGCCATCTTGTTGAGTAGTGTCAGTGTCCGTCTCCGTCCCGCCATTTTGTGTGCCCCCATTGTCCATATCGGTTTTAGTGTCCTTGAGTGTGTCCTTTGTGAGGCTGGTGTTCGCGTTCATCATTTGGTGCTGTAGCACCATCAGAACGAGCCTCCAAGCGATTAACGCTTGCTTGGCCAATTTGTTGCCTCGTTCGGAGTCCCGCCACAGATTATATCCTAGGGCTTGCCATTTGTCCATCGAGATATTATCGTTTATGGCACAGCCCTGGCGGTCCAGCCACCTCGCTAATGCTTTGGCCGATTTTTTATCGAGCGGGTGGCCGTGCTCGATGACAAAATCCTTGAGGCGTCTATATACGAATTTCTGAGAGGTGGAGAGTGTTAAGCCCATGGTGTTATGTGGGAATACTCTCCGATGTTACTCCTCTCTCTGAAATAAATTACGGGGTGTGGAGTGAAGGGAAGGTGTCGGGGATGTCCCTCGTGGCTCACCTGTCCGGTGCGCGACCCACACGACTGTAGCAGTCTGTAGCCGTCGGCTGCACGAGGGAGGGTCGGCGGAGCAGTCTTCCCTCCTGAAGCTGCCTGATCCCAAGTGGAGTCACAGGAGTTCCCTTGATACAAGGGACCTTCGACCGTGCCCCACGTTGGGCGCCACTTGCCGCGACCCGCTGGGGTAAAAGGATAGGGTCACAGCACTGCGAATAAGGGTTCTGAGACGGTGGAAGGTCTGGTGAAGCAATGCCACCGTTTATTAGGTGGGTAACAACTTATATAGGGTTGGATAAGGGGTGGAACTTGGGCTAGGGAGGAGCATGGGATTGACAACCAGGGAAGTATGGTGATTGGACAGCTGGGTCAGGAGAGGAGGGGTTTGGATATCTCCGGGGAAAGGACCAATGGGAGCTACCTCTGCACTGCACCAAAACCTAGCCAATGGCAGGCAGAGGAGCGGGAAAGCAGGGAAAAGGCGGGAAAACTGAGGGAAGAAGAAGGGGACAACATGGAGGACAATTTTTTAAAACAACAACTGGGGTACATAAAACTGTATAACATCATAACAATAAACTGGGGAACAACTGGGGTATAACAGACATATCTAGTGAGTGTCATTATCGGAATTAAAGGTCAAGTCCAGTGTTTTAGAGTCCATTTAGGGGTTGTATATTTTTCTCCAAGCTTCATATCGTTCCCATTCATCTTTATTTCCTCCAACAGCAAGGGGCCAGCGACCCCTGCCCACAGAATCTTCCTCCCATCATCATCTTTCTCACCCCTATGTATGACCTCTACCACTGTGTTTCAAGGGTAGATGTATCTATCTTGCAATATGTAGCAAAACCAAGGAAGAACTCAGCTCTGATAATAGGGGATATCAAGCTGACTTGCTAAAAAGCACAATGGACCTTACAAGCTGACTTGTTAAAAAGCACAATGGACCTTACAATTAGCTTGTGCCATAAGTTACATTGTACCATACTCTAGCTGGTTTCACATCCTAATATGATTCCGTTCTCACACCTCTATACTCCATTGATCATCTAATTCAAAAGTATCCCCCTTACACCGTATAGGCTGGATTTTGCCCCTTAGGCAGAGGCAAATCTGTCTGCAGTCCACCAGGACTGCCAGAGCTTGGGGAAGGGATGGAGGCTATCGCAGGAAGGAACAGAGATGCGGAGATATTCCCTGATATTCTACTCTAGAAGCGGCTCAAGAGACAGCCCTGGAGTTGGAAACACTTGCCTTCGTCACTGGACGATCTTGTCCAGCACCACAGAAAGGATCTTCTCCTCCGGCAAAGCCGCAGCTTCCCGGGAGCCGTGGATTGAGAACCGGTGTCTTGGGGACAGGAGCTGCTGGGCCACCTGCTCCTGGGAATCTTAGACGGCAATGGCCTGGGCTCCCACTCCTACCCGCAGCCTTTTGCTGCCATGTGCATCCTCGGCGAGGAGCGGGCTCTGCTCTTCCCCGCCCCGCCCCGGCAGCAGGGAGACCTGGCCAGAGGGGCTCCTGTGTGTGACTCCGGCAGGTCTCCCAAAGGCTCTGGGAGGGATGGAGTCTCTTGCCAGAAGTAACTGAGGTGCCGAGATACTCCGGCCCCTGCTCTTGCCATACTGGATCGGGGAAGAGCCCTGGAGTCGGGAACACATGCTTTTGCCATAGGAGACAACGCAGCACGTGTTGCTGCACAGGATCCTGATGTGGCACTGGGAGAGCATCAAGGGGCGCATGGATTGGGCACCTCATATTTGGGATAAAGTGTCGTTTGTCTTCAATTTTCGGAGACGAGTGCAGGGTTCCGAAAAGAAACAAACAACAGCCTTTATCCCAAAGAAGAAAGCCTGTATGCTTTCGCTTTGAGGGGCAGTTGGTGCAACAGCCTGGGCACTTCTTGGGCAGCAAGAGCTTCTGTGGTGGCACCTTTTATCTGGCAACAATCTTCATTTGCATTCAATTTTTGGATCTATTTGGCCATTTAAGAGCAGGGCTGAAAAAAAAGGAAAAGCAGCTCTTTCCTCCAGGCAAGAAAGTCTAGATCCTTTGGCTTCAGGTGCAGTTGGTGGGGCAGCCTGGGCACTTCTTGGGCTGTAAAGAGCTTTCTGTGGTGCCACCTTTTGTCTGGCAGGAATCTTCATTTGCTTTCAATTTTTAAGGAGGTGGGACTGGCCATTGCAGAGTAGGGTTGAAAAAAGGGAACAGCAGCTCTTTCCCTAAGGAAAAACAGTCTGGAAGCTTTGGTTTCAGGTGTAGCTGGTGCAGGCTGGGCACATGGTGGGCACGAAGAGTTTTCTGTGGTGGCACCTTTTGTCTGGCAGGAATCTTCATTTGGAGTAAATTTTCCAGAAGGTGGGACAGGCCATTGCAGCGCAGGGCTGAAAAAAAGGAACAGCAGCTCTTTCCCTAAGGAAAAAAAGTCTGGAACCTTTGGCTTCAAGTGCAGTTGTTTGGCAGCCTGGGCAATTCTTGGGCATCAAAGACCTTTCTGTGGTGGCACCATTTGTCTGGCAAGAATCTTCATTTCGATTCAATATTTCTGAGGAGGTGGGACAGGCCATTGCAGTGCAGGGCTGAAAAAAGGGAACAGCAGCCCTTTCCCTAAGGAAAAACAGTCTGGAACCTTTGGCTTTGAGGTGCAGTTGTTGGGGCAGCCCTGGCACTTCTTGGGCATCAAAGACCTTTCTGTGGTGGCACCTTTTTTCTGGCAGGAATCTTCATTTGGAGTAAATTTTCCAGGAGGTGGGACAGGCCATTGCAGTGCAGGGATGAAAAAAGGGAACAGCAGCTCTTTCCCTATGGAAAAAAAGTCTGGAAGTTTTGGCTTTGAGGTGCAGTTGTTGGGGCACCCTGGACTCTTGTTGGACAACAAGACCTTTCTTTGGTGGCACCTTTTGTCTGGCAGGAATCTTCATTTGCATTCAGTTTTTCAGGAGGTGGGACCGGCCATTGCTGCGCAGGGCTGAAAAAAGGGAACAGCAGCTCTTTCCACCAGGAAAAACAGTTGGGAACCTTTGGGTTTGAGGTGCAGTTGGTGGGGCAGACTGGGCACTTCTTGGGCATCAAGACCTTTCTGTGCTGGTACCTTTGGTCTGGCAGGAATCTTCATTTGGATTCTATTTTTCAGGAGGTGGGACAGGCCACTGCAGCGCAGGGCTGAAAAAAGGGAACAGCAGCTCTTACCCTAAGGAAAAATCTCTGGATCCTTTCGCTTCTGCTGCAGTTCGTGGGGCAGCGTGGGCACTTCTTGGGCAGGAAGTTTTCTGTGGTGGTACTTTTTGTCTGGCAGCAATCTTCATTTGGAGTAAATTTTTCAGGAGGTGGGACAGGCCGTTGCAGCGCAGGGCTGAAAAAAGGAACAGCAGCGCTTTCCCCAAGGAAAAACAGTCTGGAACCTTTGGCTTCAGGTGTAGTTGTTGGGGCAGACTGGGCACTTCCTGGGCAGCAAGACCTTCCTGTGGGGGCACCTTTTGTCTGGCAGCAATCTTCATTTGGATTCTATTTTTTAAAAGGTGGGACTGGCTAATGTAGCACAGGGCTGAAAAAAGGGAACAGCAGCTCTTTCCATTAGGAACAAAAGTCTGGAAGCTTTGGCATGGAGGTGCAGTTGGTGGGGCAGCCTGGGCACTTCTTGGGCAGCAAAGATCTTTCAGTGGTGGCACCTTTTGTCTGGCAGGAATCTTCATTTGGGATCAATTTTCCAGGAGGTGGGACTGGCCATTGCAGCGCAGGGCTGAAAAAAGGAAACAGCAGCTCTTTCCACCAGGAAAAACAGTCTGGAACCTTTCGCTTCTGCTGCAGTTGGTGGGGCAGCCTGGGCACATTTTGAGTAGCAAAGATCTTTCTGTGGTGGCACTTTTTGTCTGGCAGGAATCTTCATTTGGATTCTATTACTCAGGAGGTGGGACAGGCCATTGCAGCGTAGGGCTGAAAAAAAGGAACAGCAGCTCTTTCCACCAGGAAAAACAGTCTGGAAGTTTTGGCTTTGAGGTGCAGTTGTTGGGGCAGCCTGGGCACTTCTTGGGCAGCAAAGAGCTTTCTGTGGTGGCCCCCTTTGTCTGGCAGGAATCTTCCTTTGGATTCAATTTTCCAGGAGGTGGGACAGGCCATTGCAGCGCAGGGCTGAAAAAAAGGAACAGCAGCTCTTTTCATCAGGAAAAAAAGTCTGGAACCTTTGGCTTCAAGTGCAGTTGTTGGGGCAGCCTGGGCAATTTTGGGCATCAAAGACCTTTCTGTGGTGGCACCCTTTGTCTGGCAAGAATCTTCATTTCGATTCAATATTTCTGAGGAGGTGGGACAGGCCATTGCAGTGCAGGGCTGAAAAAAGGAACAGCAGCCCTTTCCCTAAGGAAAAACAGTCTGAAACCTTTGGCTTTGAGGTGCAGTTGTTGGGGCAGCCCTGGCACTTCTTGGGCATCAAAGACCTTTCTGTGGTGGCACCTTTTTTCTGGCAGGAATCTTCCTTTGGATTCAATTTTCCAGGAGGTGGGACAGGCCATTGCAGCACAGGGTTGAAAAAAGGGAACAGCAGTTCTTTCCCTAGGAAAAACAGTCTGAAAGCTTTGGCTTCAAGTGTAGTTGGTGTAGGCTGGGCACTTCTTGGGTAGCAAGAGTTTTCTGTGGTGGCACCTTTTCTCTGGCAGGAATCTTCATTTGGAGTAAATTTTCCAGGAAGTGGGACAGGCCATTGCAGCGTAGTGCTGAAAAAAGGGAACAGCAGCTCTTTCCATCAGGAAAAAAAGTCGGGAACCTTTGGCTTCAAGTGTAGTTGTTGGGGCAGCCTTGGCACTTCTTGGGCAGCAATGATCTTTCTGTGGTGGCACCTTTTGTCTGGCAGGAATCTTCATTTGCATTCAGTTTTTCAGGAAATGGGACAGGGCATTGCAGAGCAGGGTTGAAAAAAGGGAACAGCAGCTCTTTCCACCAGGAAAAAAAGTCTGGAAGCTTTGGCTTTGAGGTGCAGTTGTTGGGGCAGCCTTGGCACTTCTTGGGCATCAAAGAGTTTTATGTGGTGGCACCTGTTGTCTGGCACGAATCTTCATTTGGATTCAATTTTCCAGGAGGTAGGACCGGCCATTGCAGAGCAGGGTTGAAAAAAGGGAACAGCAGCTCTTTCCCTAAGGAAAAACAGTTTGGAACCTGTGGCTTCAGGTGTACTTGGTGTAGGCTCGGCACTTCTTGGGCAGCAAGAGTTTTCTGTGGTGGCACCCTTTGTCTGGCAGGAATCTTCATTTGGATTCTATTACTGAGGAGGTGGGACAGGCCATTGCAGCGCAGGGCTGAAAAAAGGGAACAGCAGCTCTTTCCCTCAGGAAAAATCTCTGGATCCTCTCACTTCTGCTGCAGTTGTTGGGGCAGCCTGGGCACTTCTTGGGCAGCAAAGATCTTTCTGTGGCGGCACCTTTTGTCTGGCAGCAATCTTTATTTGGATTCTATTTTTCAGGACGTGGGACAGGCCATTGCAGCGCAGGGCTGAAAAAAGGAAACAGCAGCTCTTACCCTAAGGAAAAACAGTCTGGAAGCTTTGGCTTCAGGTGTACTTGGTGCAGCCTGGGCACTTCTTGGGCAGGAAGTTTTCTGTGGTGGTACCTTTTGTCTGGCAGCAATCTTCATTTGGATTCAATTTTTCAGGAGGTGGGACAGGCCATTGCAGAGCAGAACTGAAAAAATGTAACAGCAGCTCTTTCCCTAAGGAAAAACAGTCGGGAACCTTTGGTTTTGAGGTGCAGTTGGTGGGGCAGACTGGGCACTTCTTGGGCATCAAGACCTTTCTGTGCTGGTACCTTTGGTCTGGCAGGAATCTTCATTTGGATTCTATTTTTCAGGAGGTGGGACAGGTCACTGCAGCGCAGGGCTGAAAAAAGGGAACAGCAACTCTTACCCTAAGGAAAAATCTCTGGATCCTTTCGCTTCTGCTGCAGTTCGTGGGGCAGCGTGGGCACTTCTTGGGCAGGAAGTTTTCTGTGGTGGTACTTTTTGTCTGGCAAGAATCTTCATTTGGATTCCATTTTTAGGAGGTGGGACAGGCCATTGCAGCACAGGGCTGAAAAAAGGAACAGCAGCTCCTTCCTTAAGGACAAAAAGACTGGAAGCTTTGCTTTTGAGGTGTAGTTGGTGGGGCAGCCTGGGCACTTCTTGGGCAGCAAGACCTTTCTGTTGTGGTACCTTTTGTCTGGCAGGAATCTTCATTTGCTTTCAATTGTTCAAAAGGTGGGACAGGCCATTGCTGCTCAGAACTGACAAAAGGGAACAGCAGCTCTTTCCACCAGGAAAAACAGTCTGGAAGCTTTGGTTTTGAGATACAGTTGTTGGGGCAGCCTGGGCACTTCTTGGGCAGCAAAGATCTTTCTGTGGTGGCACCTTTTGTCTGTCAGCAGTCTTCATTTGGATTCTATTTTTCAGGAGGTGGGACTGGCCATTGCAGCACAGGGCTGAAAAAATGTAACAGCAGCTCTTTCCATAAGGAAAAACAGTCTGAAAGCTTTGGCTTTGAGGTGCAGTTGGTGGGGCAGCATGGGCACTTCTTGGGCAGCAAAGATCTTTCTGTGGTGGCACCTTTAGTCTGGCAGGAATCTTCATTTGCTTTCAATTGTTCAAAAGGTGGGACAGGTCATTGCAGCTCAGAAGTAAAAAAAGGGAACAGCAGTTCTTTCCCTAGGAAAAAAAGTCTGGAAGCTTTGGCTTGGAGGTGCAGTTGGTGGGGCAGACTGGGCACTTCTTGGGCATCAAAGAGCTTTCTGTGGGGGCACCTTTTGTCTGGCAGGAATCTTCCTTTACATTCAATTTTCCAGGAGCTGGGACCGGTCATTGCATCGCAGGGCAGAAAAAAGGGAACAGCAGCCCTTTCCCCCAGCAAAGAAAGTCTGGATCCTTTGGCTTCAGGTGCAGTCGGTGGGGTAGCCTGGGCACTTCTTGGGCAGCAGGAGCTTTCTGTGGTGGCACCTTTTTCTGGCAGGAATCTTTAGTTGGATTCAGTTTTGGGAGTTATTTTGGTCATTGTAGCGCAGGGCTGAAAAATGGATGAGCAGCTCTTTTCCACAGGAAAGTAAGTCTGGATCCTTTGGCTTCAGGTGCAGTTGGTGGGGCAGCCTGGGCACTTCTTGGGAAGCAAGAACTTTCTGTGGTGGCACCTTTTTTCTAGGAGGTGTTTGTTCCCTGTTAGCAAGTCCCTTACGGCATCAATCACAGAGCACTGGGACTGCTCACAGGGCATGATGAAGTAAGACACCGGGAGTCGAGAAAGAGGGGCTAGAAAAATAAATTCCTGTATCTAATTGCCTTCCTTAATTACAGAAATCGATACTCTTGTGACATGATCTGCACTGACCCTGCTAAGGATGTACTTTTGCCCTGAGCCCTTGCTCCAGATGTGCCAGGTACACCAAAGGAAACAAGAGAGAATCTCAGCGAAGCCAAAAATCAGCTCTTATGGCAGTTGACACTCTATGGGGTTTAGCACTGGAGCTCAATCTCTCTGGGATGTCTGGTCCAGAACAGTGTATTTACTGAATGGTGCTGTTGCTGAACTTCCCTGGGCATGTTGCAATTGGCTACTGAGGCTGAAAGGTTTCCTCAAAGGATTTTTATCTTTTGAAACTACAGGCTGAATTTGAGGGATAAACTCCAGTATTCTGAAAGTGGAAAGTTGATCAAACAGAAAAGAGTGTTTCTTCTACAACAGATTTGAAATAGTGCACTTGTAAAAATCACAAAGCTTGAAGCCTACTCAGCAGAGCTGATTCCTCATCTGCACTGATCATCAGCAACTGGCCTCTCTCCTATTTCAGGGTCTCATCTGTGTACACTGGATTAAGGCCTCCTAACTTCTTACGAAAAGTAGTGTTATAAGCTCACTTTTCTGGCAAGGTTTCCTTAGCAGATGGGTTGAAAAGCAAAACTTTGGTGCCATGACCAATGAACGCAGAGCGGTGCTAGAGAGCCCAAGGTTATTTGTGGTGCTAGCTTTGCTCCACTCTCTAATAACTTCTGTCCAGATCAGTGCTGGCAACAAGAATTCCAGGTTAACGCTTGTTTCATTTTTCAGGCTTTGCATTTCAAGAATGGAGAGTTGTTATTGGAAACTCTGCCATGGCTGTCAGTAACAGCCTCGGAAAACAGTTTTCCTTATTTCTGAGGGAGAAGTTTCCAACCCAGCTTTGGAGTATGCAAATAGTTGAATGACTTGTTGTACAACTGGAAATAAAAATCCATACATTTGCTCGGATTAATGTCTTAACTTATATTTGGCTAAAGAGTCCTTTTCTTGTTACCTTCTTTAAAAAATAGAACCCATAAGCAGAAAGGTGATCTCCTAAAGTGTTGTAACCTTTTAAGTCCACTTGTTGCCACACAACAATAGCATGCCAATATCACATCCAAAGATACAGAATCTTATAGAGATACACACAAATGTATACCTATACATATCTATGTATGTATATCTATCTACCTCTACATATCTATACATATCTATACAAATACACACAAGAAAGTTTGGGGCTCCTGATGAGAGTTCTACACGGGTAATGAACAGAGGACTAGGGGCAGAAGAGTTTTTGGAGCCAAACAGCTCGATGCAGATTCAGTTCCTTTAGTGGTGCCTAAAACTCAGGAGCTGGACTCCACGGTGCCGGTGGGACCCTCCCAACTCAGCCCGTTCCATGATTCCATCAAGTCCAACTGTCAACCCAGCACTGCCCCAGGAACCCCCAAACCACTAAAGCGTGTCAGCCATGGCCAGATGCAGGTGCCTCTGAAACACCTGCCGGCGTGCTGGCTCCGCCTGGGCAACCCATTGCAGTGCCCGAGCCCCCCCCGAAAAACACAGCGAGAAACCTTTCTCCAGGAGCTGACCTGAAGCTCCCCTGCCTCAGCCTCGGGCCACGTGCCCCGGTCCTCCCAGCGCAGGCTCCTTTCCAGCAGCCCCCTCGGCAGAAGGCGGCTCAGGGCTCCCCTCTGCCCCCCGGCCGGCTCCGCTCCGGCCCCGCTCCCGCCACGGCCCCGCTCGGCTGTGCACGGGTGTAAGGGGGTACTTTTGAATTAGATGATCAATGGAGCATAGAGGCGTGAGAACGGAATCATATTAGGATGTGAAACCAGCTAGAGTACGGTACAATGTAACTTATGGCACAAGCTAATTGTAAGGTCCATTGTGCTTTTTAACAAGTCAGCTTGTAAGGTCCATTGTGCTTTTTAGCAAGTCAGCTTGATATCCCCTATTATCAGAGCTGAGTTCTTCCTTAGTTTTGCTGCATATTGCAAGATAGATACATCTACCCTTGAAACACAATGGTAGAGGTCATCCATAGGGGTGAGAAAGATGATGATGGGAGGAAGATGATGTGGGCAGGGGTCGCTCACCCCTTGCCCTACAAGTAGGGCATGCGCATGCTGTTGCCTTGAGGTCATGATTAGGCGGTGTTTGGCTGCCATTCAGGCATCACCTTATGCTACGTACTGGCCCTACGTAGTGTAATGTGGAACTGATAAAAATGGAGTGTCGGGACTGCTGAGTTGAGCGATACTCATCCTACCACCGAGACTGTGTTGCTCCGCGGGGACGCCCACTAAGTATGGGTACCGACCAGCTGCTGCAGATCCTGACAGCCCTGGCCTGTCTGTGTGGGTAAGCACAGTTTTTTGATAGGAAGCAACTGAGATAACAAACTTTTTAATATCCTTTTAGTGTTCCTTTAACTCCCCTTTTATGTTTATAGTCTTTTTCTTTTAGTTTCCCTTTTTACTAACCAGTATCGTATTATCCATAATATTGTGTTAAGATCCTTTTTTGGTATTCCTTTTTTTTCACTAGTTAATACTGTACTAAATGCTGTTTGTAGTGTTTGTTTTAATGCCACCCGATAAGGTAGTTATTTTGTATCCTTTTTTAGTTTTTAATTCCTCTTGCTAAGTTTCTTACTAGTATTATTATTCTCACTGTAATAAAGAGATTTTGTGTGCTTGAGTATTTTTTTGGCACTTGTCTTTATTCCGGACGTGTATCCGAACGTACTGCTACATAAATTGGCATAGTCGGCAGGATACATGGAGGAATAAGCAGTGCCCCAGGGAATTCGTTGGTGGAGTGCTCAGCTGACGTTTCTCTGTGTATTGGTGGGAGATCTTCAGGTGGAGTGCACAGCCTGGAGAGCCGCGTCCCCGTGTGTTTTGTGTAAAAGGGAGATTCTCAGGTGGAGAGCATAGCCTGGGAAGCCGCGTCCCTGTGTGCGAGGTGAACTCTGTGTGGGTGCCGTGGGTGCCAGTGTCTGGGTTCATATCTTCTGCTAGTTTTACTTTGTTTTAAACTGGTTTTTGTTGTTCTTGTTGTTTAAGGTACTATATGGGTGGCAGTGCTTGTGTTTTATATGTTTTGTTTGTTTTTTGCATATGGGAGGTTGTTCTGAGCAATTAATTGTGAGGATACCACACTTCTTGAGAGTTAGAATTAAGATTTGTCCTTTTTGCAACTGTTGTTTATATGTACGACTGTTGTATTAATTGTAATAAATATATCTTGGGACCTAGATGCAACCAGGAGACAAGGTTAGATCGTACTTTAAATTTTTATTGTATTCGGTGTGGAGCGAATCAGAGCTTAGAAGATACTTGGTGGATTGAGTTTTATTGTTGTTTCATTCATAGATATGTCTTTTTGAGGATTCATTCGGAGTTACTGTGGAGTGTGTATTTTGTGGTTGGTATATAGAGATTTTAGATTTGATGTGTATGTGTAGTTAGGCTTGTTTGTGATGTAAGAGCCACAGTTTTTGGATTGGTGTGTCTCATTGTGTTTAGCTTGAAAATTGAGAATCTTTTGTCATTGCTTTGTTAGTGAGAACGTTAGTAGATTAAGATGAATAAGTGGTTAGGAGGGTCAGCCGCAGGCGGCAATGAACCTAAGAAAGATCCTCCCCGTGAATTAATAGAACTGGGGCAGGAGCCATGAATTACTTTGTAGAATAAGTGGGAAGCATGTACAAAGAATCCTCTTGAGTATTGGGGGCAGCAGACCCCAATGGAGGTATTGCAATACTGGGAGCAGTTTACTCCTACTACTAAATCAAGCAGTCGTCTAGAACATGCTGGACGAATGGGGGGTACGCTGCTTACTGCATACAAGTTAACTGTGGAAAAATGCAAAAAACTGCAGGAGCAGCTGAACGCTGTAAGAGCCACTCAGTTGGTACAAAGCCAGACTTTACTTGACCTTCAGGCCGAAAAGAACAGGGTAGAAGATAAATGTGTTACTTTAGCTGAGAAATATGCTGTGAGAACTGTTCGGCACAGACAAAGGAAAATAGACTGAAGTGATCGGGGACCATGGGTGCGAGCTATAATCACTTCCCCTGATTGAAATCCAGAGAAGTGAAATGGTAACGTATAGAGTAGTAGTGATGATTCTGATGAGGACGATTTTATAGAAAATTCAGAGAAGTTATCAACATCAGAGGAGTTGGCACACAGAGCAAGGGGCTGACTCTGTGATAATAGACAATGTTGATGCCACGAAGTTTTTAGAGTTAACTAATGATGTATATGCACAAAATGCCCTTTGGCGTTTAAGACAAACACCAGGAGTTGATAGAACTTTAGTTTCAGTTATTGCTGAAGGTCTTAGTGACCGTTTTGCGAATGATGAATCACGGCAGGATGGAAGTTCATCCTGGGTAACTCTTTATCAAGCAATCAAAATATTAAAGGGGGAAGGGATGAAAGTAGCTATTGAGCTGCAGAGCCCTGAACTTTACATGCAACAGCCTTTAATTCCAGTAATGTGAAACAAACTGTTAGAAGGCTGTCCTGTACCCTGGAAACCATACATTATTCCACTGTTAGTGTCTAACTTGTGGGCACCCGTAGAAGAGATCATAGAGAGGTTGCAGCAACTTGGTGACCTTCCAGGCCTCCCACCCACAGAACAAAACCTTAACTTGATACAATTATACTGTTGTAATGAGGAGGGGTAATATGACACCTCAAGTAAATATTAAGTTGTTAGTATTTGGAAGGGGGGAGTTGTTTGTGTTTTGTCTCCCACAGGACCCTGCTGGCTTCCAACATGTTTGATGAAACCTTATCATGAACGGCTAGAATTCTGAACAGAGATCAGTGAACGTTGAGCAGCACAAGACCAACCCGAATATCACATGGAAGAAAAACGTATCCTAAATATAGTTAATTGTGTCTATTAACTTTTGCTAACTGGTGTAATGACTCAGTTATCGTGTACCTGTCTCTTGTGTGTCTTGTCCACACCTGACGTTGTGATTCATGTAATGAACAATGTCCTGGCCAGAGGCTGGGAGGATATAGCTACCACAGCCATGACTACTCTTGCATTAGCCTATTCAGTGCAGGTCATGTATCTTGAATAACAAGATGGATTGGTTATTCTTTTCTGCATAGCAGGTCTCGTGTCCCAACGGATCCCTGGATCTACTATTCCAGAGATAAGAAGGTTTATATTTCTTAGATGAGTTGCACCAAAAATCTGTATGCTTTGTTTTGTATTACTGGTAAGCAACAATCAGAATTGGAATATTATTCCTGAACTGTGTGCTGCCAAGTTGTTCTAGCAGCAGTATTAAAGGTAAAGGCTAAAGCTAAGCCCTGGCTTCAAGAAGTGAAGGACATATGTGATGCTGTGTGCAGAGGGACTGCAATTGTGCTTGGTTTTATCTCCTGGGATGTGACAGACATGCCACTAAGGGGGGAAAGAAGACAATAAAAAACTATAAAACTTGTAACATCCTGAAGCCTAATGGTCATCACTGTATAGAACGATCCGTTTCTGTGCTGTTCATGTCACACCAGTGATGATTGTGAAGATCAGGCAGAACGGTGTGGTTTGGGAATTCTAAATCAGACACTGATTGTTTTGCAGTGCTCATATTTGTATGTGTTTTGTCCCAGTAGTGTTACAGCAGGTGGCAAGAATTATTTGGAATCAACAAATGACAGAAACCTTTTGGCTTACGAGTCTATACAAGAATATATGTGACTGTGAAATAACCATGTGTGAGCTGCTGAGCCTCGCAGAAGAAAAGCTTATGTTGAAAAGCTGGTTGGCAAGACTGCAAATGAAGGACTGATGTTTGTGGACCTTCCTATGGGCTCTGGCTTGCATCATGTTTACAATTTTCTTAATTGTAATAATCTAGTTAAGTAATATTCTAGTTAAGTACAGAAATGATTTCACACTCAATGGTATAGTTAATGTGAAGATAGATAAAAATCTTTTATAGCATGGAGGCAAGAGATAACCTGTACTATCACTCCATGAGGTGAAGGGGGATTGACTGCAGTCAGGGGTAAACTGGGGCAGGACAGTTTGCTCCCCATGAAGCCTGGAATCTGTACAGAGAGTGCAAGCTTTCTGTGGGAGCGGTTGGTGAGACCAGGATGTTGTCTGGTGTTGCATCAAACTCCAGATATACACTGCCTGTGATAGCTCCTGAGAGGCCTATAAATGTGTGACTGGCAGTCAACCACTTCATACTATAAAAGATGAATCCAGACTATAAACATCTGTAATGAGAAGTTCTGTTGTACTAGACTTTATATTTTGCAGAAATTCCTGAGATTCATTGTGTTGTCCGCGCCCATACGATTGGACACACCTGTTTACCTGTCCAAACTTAGAAACTAAGTCTGTCAACCGGGGAAAGATTATCTCAAGTACTGTTGACTCCAAGTAAATGACCACTGTAATCCACTTAGATCTCCTCACTGGGGATGGACATGATTATATTATTGTCTGTATTTTCGCTGTTACTCAGTTGTTATGTTGTTTACATTTTTAGAAATGACACTTCATCAATACGCTGTTTGAGTCATTCACCAGAGTCATGGTCCAACTATGGACCACGCGGTGGGATGGAATCCAACAGCCCCCAGGAGTTGGTTTCTCCCCTGAGGGTGCAGAGCAACAGGACCTTTTCCAGACCCAACTGTACCTTCCAGAAAGATATCAGCTATACTTTGCTTGTTTGCTGACTTCTGTTTTAGATGTCAATGTGTAGACCACCCTTGGCCAACATGACGAAGACGGACGTGATATGTGTGTCCATGGCAACTCCCACGAGTCCTTTTCGCACCTGTCTGGTTGGAGTACCTATTGATAACTACCGGTGGGGAACTCTGTATAATGAGACCGTGTTAGCAAACTGCACACATCCAGGAACTCAACAACCTCTTTGGTGGTACCAGGCATCGTGGTGAGCTAAAAGCGGAAAGGACGCTACTTGGTATATTAAGTCTTTAGCATACATGCATAATTTTCCTGCTTTACCCATTCAACCACAAAAGCTGGACATCTTAGGGACATTAACTGCAACTCGATGCTTTTACCTAAACTATACGTAAGGTACCAAGGTTAATGAAGGAGGAGTTGACATTTTTCCTAGAGATATATACCAGAACGCATCAACTTGGTGCAATGAGACTCTGCATAAGCGATTTATTCCTGGATCTGATGTGATGGGTCTCACAAATGATCTGTTTCTCATTTGTGGACAAAGAGCGTGGAAAGGTATTCGGGGAGAGGCTGTATGAGGCCCTTGTACCTTTGGACAATTAACCTTTTTTCATCCTCGCAGCGTAACCTTGCCTAAGCTAAGGAGACACAGACGTGGCACACGGTGATTTACTCCGGACTGTAACTCTGATGTAGTTTTGGAATAAGGCTGAAAGAATAGCTGATAGTATAATATCTCAGATAGGGACTGCTCATGCTTTGGCTTCTTTAAATAAACTAGGATGCTGGTTGGCTAAAGAAGCTCATGCTACTTCTGCTGCTTTGAGTGCATTGCTCACAGATGTAGATTCTGTTAGATATGCAAGTTTACAAAATAAAATTGCTATTGATTTTTTGTTGTTAGCCCAGAGACATGGCTGTCAAGAGTTTTTGGAGCCAAAGAGCTCGATGCAGATTCAGTTCCTTTAATGGTGCCTAAAACTCAGGAGCTGGACTCCACGGTGCCGGTGGGACCCTCCCAACTCAGCCCGTTCCACGATTCCATCAAATCCAACTGTCAACCCAGCACTGCCCCAGGAACCCCCAAACCACTAAAGCGTGTCAGCCATGGCCAGATGCAGGTGCCTCTGAAACACCTGCCGGCGTGCTGGCTCCGCCTGGGCAACCCATTGCAGTGCCCGAGCCCCCCCCGAAAAACACAGCGAGAAACCTTTCTCCAGGAGCTGACCTGAAGCTCCCCTGCCTCAGCCTCGGGCCACGTGCCCCGGTCCTCCCAGCGCAGGCTCCTTTCCAGCAGCCCCCTCGGCAGAAGGCGGCTCGGGGCTCCCCTCTGCCCCCCCGGCCGGCTCCGCTCCGGCCCCGCTCCCGCCACGGCCCCGCTCGGCTGTGCACGGGTGTAAGGGGGTACTTTTGAATTAGATGATCAATGGAGCATAGAGGCGTGAGAACGGAATCATATTAGGACGTGAAACCAGCTAGAGTATGGTACAATGCAACTTATGGCACAAGCTAATTGTAAGGTCCATTGTGCTTTTTAGCCGTTCTCACGCCTCTATGCTCCATTGATCATCTAATTCAAAAGTATCCCCCTTACACCGTATAGGCTGGATTTTGCCCCTTGGGCAGAGGCTAATCTGTCTGCAGTCCACCAGGACTGCCAGAGCTTGGGGAAGGGATGGAGGCTATCGCAGGAAGGAACAGAGATGCGGAGATATTCCCTGATATTCTACTCTAGAAGCGGCTCAAGAGACAGCCCTGGAGTTGGAAACACTTGCCTTCGTCACTGGACGATCTTGTCCAGCACCACAGAAAGGATCTTCTCCTCCGGCAAAGCCGCAGCTTCCCGGGAGCCGTGGATTGAGAACCGGTGTCTTGGGGACAGGAGCTGCTGGGCCACCTGCTCCTGGGAATCTTAGACGGCAATGGCCTGGGCTCCCACTCCGACCCGCAGCCTTTTGCTGCCATGTGCATCCTCGGCGAGGAGCGGGCTCTGCTCTTCCCCGCTCTGGGAGGGATGGAGTCTCTCGCCAGAAGTAACTGAGGTGCCGAGATACTCCGGCCCCTGCTCTTGCCATACTGGATGGGGGAAGAGCCCTGGAGACGGGAACACCTGCTTTTGCCATAGGAGACAACGCAGCACGTGTTGCTGCACAGGATCCTGATGTGGCACTGGAGAGCATCAAGGGACACATGGATTGGGCACCCCATATTTGGGATAAAGTGTCTGTCTTCAATTTTCGGAGACGAGTGCAGGGTTCAGAAAAGAAAAAAACAACAGCCTTTATCCCCAAAAAGAAAGCCTGTATGCTTTCGCTTTCAGGGGCAGTTGGTGCCATAACCTGGGCACTTCTTGGGCAGCAAGAACTTCTGTGGTGGCACCTTTTATCTGGCAACAATCTTTATTTGCATTCAATTTTTGGATCTACTTTGGCCATTGCAGAGCAGGGCTGAAAAAAAAGAAAAGCAGCCCTTTCCTAAGGGCAAGAAAGTCTGGATCCTTTGGTTTCTGGTGCAGTTGGTGCAATAACCTGGGCACTTCTTGGGCAGAAAAGATATTTCTTTGGTGGCACCTTTTGTCTGGCCGGAATCTTCATTTACATTCCATTTTCCAGGCAGTAGGAAAGGCCATTGCAGCACAGGGCTGAAAAAGGGAACAGCAGCTCTTTCCACTAGGAAATACAGTCTGGAAGCTTTAGTTTCACGTGTAGCTGGTGCAGGCTGGGCACTTCTTGGGCAGCAAGAGTTTTTAGTGGTGGTACCTTTTGTCTGGCAGGAATCTTCATTTGGATTCAATTTTCCAGGATGTGGGACAGGCTATTGCAGCACAGGGCTGAAAAAAGGGAACAGCAGCTCTTTCCACCAGGAAAAATGTCTGGAAGCTTTGGCTTTGAGCTGCAGTTTTTGGAGGCTGGGCACTTCTTGGGCAGCAAGACCTTTCTCTGGTGGCACCTTTTCTCTGTCAGGAATCTTCACTTCGATTCCATTCTCCAGGAGGTGGGACAGGCCATTGCAGCACCGTGCTGAAAAAAGGGAATAGCAGCTCTTTCCCTAGGAAAAACAGTCTGGAAGCTTTGGATTCGAGGTGCAGTTGTTGGGACACCCTGGGCACTTCTTGGGTAGCAAGACCTGTCTGTGGTGGCACATTTTGTTTGGCACGAATCTTCATTTACATTCAATTTTCCAGGCCATTGCAGCGCAGGGCTAAAAAAGGGAACCGCAGCCCTTTCCACCAGGAAAAAAATTTGGATCCTTTGGTTTTGAGGTGCAGTCTGTGGGGCAGCGTGGGTACTTCTTGGGCAGGAAAGAGCTTTCTGTGGTGGCACCTTTTGTTTCGCAGGAATCTTCCTTTGCATTCAATTTTTCAGGAGGTGAAACTGGCCATTGCAGCGGAAGGCAAGGTATCAGCAGCTATTTCCACCGGGAAAGATAGTCTGGAAGACTTGGCTTGGAGGTGCAGTTTTTGGGGCAGCAAGGGCACTCCTTTTGCAGCAATAACTTTCTGTGGTGGTAACTTTTCTCTGGCAGGAATCTTCATTTGCATTAAATTTTTCATAAATTGGGACAGGCCATTGCAGAGCAGGACTGGATCCTTTAGATTGCAGTTGGTGTGGCAGTTGGTGTGGCAGCTTGGGTACTTCTTGCACAGGAAGAACTTTCCACGGTCGCACATTCTGTCTGGCAGGAATCTTCATTTTGATTCAATTTTTTAAAAGCTGGGACCAGCCATTGTAGCGTAGGGCTGAAAAAAGGGAACAGCAGCTCTATCCCTAAGGAAAAAAAGTCTGGAACCTTTGGTATTGAGGTGCACTTGTTGGTGCAGCCTGGGCATTTCTTGGGCAGCAAGACTTTTCTGTGGTGGCATCATTTGTCTAGCAGGAATCTTCATTTGGATGCAATTTTTCAGGAGGGGGGACCGGACATTGGAACGCAGGGCTAAAAAAAGGGAACAGCAGCCCTTTCCAGCAGGAAAAATCTCTGGATCCTCTCGCTTCTGCTGCAGTTGGTGGGGCAGACTGGGCACTTCTTGGGCGGCAAGACCTCTTTGTTGTGTCACTTATTGTCTGGCAGGAATATTAATTTGAATTCTATTGTGAGGGAGGTGGTACCGGCCATTGCAAGGCAGGGCTTAAAAAAGAACAGCAGCTCTTTCCACCAGGAAAAAAAGTCTGGATCCTTCGGATTTAAAGGTGCAGTTGTTGGGGCACCCTGGGCACTTCTTGGGCAGCAAAGATCTTTTTGTTGTGGTAACTTTTTTCGGGCAGGAATATTCATGGCATTCAATTTTTTAAAAGGTGGGACCGGTACTTGCAGTGCTGGGCTGAAAAATGTAACAGCAACTCTTTCCACCAGGAAAAACAGTCTTGAAGCTTTGCCATTGAGGTGCACTTTGTGGGGCAGCCTGGGTACATCTTGGGAAGCAAGAGTTTTCTGTGGTGGCACATTTTGTCTGGCACGAATCTTCATTTGGTTTGAATTTTTCAGGAGGTGGACAGGTCATTGCAGCACAGGACTGAAGAAAAAAAGAATCATCTGCTCATTCCACAAGGAAAAATCTCTCGATGCTGAAGCTTTTGCTGCAGTTGGTGGGGCGGCCTCGAAACGTCTTAGGCAGGAAAAACTTTCTGTGGTGGCTCCTTTTGTCTGGCAAGAATCTTCATTTAGAGTAAATTTTTCAGAAAGTGTGACAGGCCATTGCAGTGCAGGGCTGAAAAAAGGGAACAGCATTTCTTTCCACCAGGAAAAACAGTCTGGAAGGTTTGGCAGTTGGTGGGGCAGACTGGGCACTTCTTGGGCAGCAAGACCTTTCTCTGGTGAAAATTTTGTCTGGCAGGAATCTGCATTTGCTTTCAATTTTTCATAAGGCGGGACCGGCCATTGCAACGCAGGGCTGAAAAAAGGGAACAGCAGTCCTTTCCCTAAGGAAAAACAGTCTGGAAACTTTGGATTTGAGGTGCAGTTTTTGTGGCAGCCTGGGCACTTCTTGGGTGGCAAGAACTTTCTGTGCTGACACCTTTTCTTTTCCACGAATCTTCATTTACATTCAATTTTCCAAGAGGTGGGACAGGTCATTGCAGCACAGGGCAGAAAAAAGGGAAGAGCTGCTCTTTCCACCAGGAAAAAAAGTCGGGAAGTTTTCCATTCAGGTGCAGTTGTTGGAGCAGCCTCGGCACTTCTTGGGCAACAAATATCTTTCTGTGGTGGCACCTTTTGTCTGGCAGGAAACTTCATTTGGATTCAATTCTCTAAAAGGTGAGACCGGCTATTGTAGTTCAGTTCTGAAAAAGGGAACCGCAGCCCTTTCCACCAGGAAAAACTGTCTTGATCCTTTGGCTTTGAGGTGCAGTCGGTGGGGCATCGTGGACACTTCTTGGGCATGAAAGAGCTTTCTGTGGTGGCACCATTTGTCTGGCAGGAATCTTCATTTGGATTCAATTTTTTAAACCATGGGCTATTTCAGCGCAGGGCTGAAAAGGGAACCGCAGCTCTTTCCCTAAGGAAAAGAAATCTGGAAGCTTAGTCTTTGAGGTGCAGCTCGTGGGGCAGCCTGGGCACTTCTGGGGCATGAAAGAGCTTTCTGTTTTGGCACCCTTTGTCTGGCAGGAATCTTCCTTTGGATTCAATTTTCCAGGAAGTGGGACAGGCCATTGCAGCGCAGGGCTGAAAAAAGGGAACAGCACCACTTTCCCTAAGGAAAAACAGTTTGTAATCTTTGGATTTCAGGTACAGTTGGTGGGGCAGCCTGGGCACTTCTTGGGCAGGAAGAGTTTTCTGTGGTGGTACCTTTTGTCTCGCAGGAATCTTCATTTGGATGCAATTTTTAAAAATGTGGGACAGGTCATTGCAGCGCATGGCTGAAAAAAGGGAACAGCAGCTCTTTCCACCAGGAAAAAACATCTGAATCCGTTGTCTTCAGGTGCAGTTGTTGGGATAGCCTGGGCACTTCTTGGGGAGACAGACCTTTTTGTGGTGGCACCTTTTGTCTGGCAGGAATATTCATTTGCATTCAATTTTTTAAAGGGTGGACATGGCATTGCAGCGCAATGCTGAAAAAAGGGAACAGCAGCCCTTTCCACCAGGAAAAAAAGTCTTGATCCTTTGGCTTTGAGGTGCAGTCGGTGGGGCAGCATGGACACCTCTTGGGCAGGAAGGTCTTTCTGTGGTGGACTTTTTGTCTGGCAGGAATATCCATTTGCATTCAATTTTTTAAAGGGTGGGACTGGCCATTGCATCGCAGGGCTGAAAAAATGTACATCAGCTCTTTCCCTAAGAAAAAAATCTGGAAGATTTGGATTTGAGCTGCAGTTGGTGTGGCCGCCTGGCTACTTCTTGGACAGGAAGAGCTTTCCATGGTTGCACCTTTTGTCTGGCAGGAATCTTCATTTCTATTCAATTTTTCAGGAGGTGGCACTGACCATTGCAGTGCAGGGCTGAAAAAAGGGAACACGAGATCTTTCCACCAGGAAAAAAAGTCTTGAAGCTTTGGCTTGCAGGTGCAGTTGGTGAGGCAGCCTGGGCACTTCTTGGGTGGCAAGAACTTTCTGTGGTGACACCTTTTCTTTTCCACGAATCTTCATTTACATTCAATTTTCCAAGAGGTGGGACCGGTCATTGCATCGCAGGGCAGAAAAAAGGGAACCTTAGCCCTTTCCACCAGGAAAAAAAGTCTGGAAGCTTTACATTCAGGTGCAGTTGTTGGAGCAGCCTGGACACCTCTTGGGCAGGAAGGTCTTTCTGTGGTGACACCTTTTGTCTGGCAGGAATCTTCGTTTGGATTCAATTTTTTAAAAGCTGGGACCGGCCATTGCAGCGGAGCGCTGAAAAAAGGGACCGCAGCTCTTTCCACCAGGAAAAAATGTCTGGATCCTTTGGCTTTGAGGTGCAGTCGGTAGGGCAACCTGGGCACTTCTTGGGCATGAAAGAACTTTCTGTGTTGGCACCTTTTGTCTGGCAGGAATCTTCATTTGGATTTCATTTTTCAGGAAGTGGGACAGGTCATTGCAGCACAGGGCTGAAAAAAGGGAACAGTAGATCTTTCCACCAGGAAAAAAAGTCTGGAAACTTTGGCTTTGAGGTGCTGTTGGTGAGGCAGCCTGGGTACTTCTTGGGTAGGAAGAGCTTTCTGTGGTGGCACCTTTTTCTGGCAAGGATCTTCATTTGCATTGTATTTTTTAAAAGGTGGGACAGGTTCTTGCTGCGCAGGGCTGAAAAAAGAGAACAGCCGTTCTTTCCACCAGATAAAACAATCTGGAAGCTTTGGCTTGGAGGTGCTTTTGTTGAGGCTACCTTGGCACTTCTTGGGCAGAAAAGGTCTTTTTGTAGTGGCTCCTTTTGTCTGGCACGAATCTTCTTTTGGATTCAACTTTTCAAAAGTTGGGACAGGCCGTTGCAGCAGAGGGCTGAAAAAATGGAACAGCAACACTTTCCCTAAAGAATAAAAGTCTGGAAGCTTTGGTTTTGATATGCAGTTTGTGGGGCAGCCTGGGCGCTTCTTGGGCAGCAAAAACTTTCTGTGGTGGCACCTTTTGTCTGGCAGGAATCTTCATTTGGATTCAATTTTTTAAAAGGTGGAACCGGTCATTGCAGCACCGAGTTTAAAAAAGAAACAGCAGCTCTTTCCACCAGGAAAAAAAGTCTGGAAGCGTTGGCTTTGAGGTGCAGTTTGTATGTCAGCCTGGGGACTCCATAATCAGAAAGAGTTTTCTGTGCTGGCACCAGTGGTGTGGGAAAAATTTTTATCCGTATGCAATTTTGGGGGTAGGGCTGGGAGTAGGGAGGCGGGGCTAAAAACAGGAAACAACAGCCTTATCTCCAGGAATTAAAGCCTGGATGCTTTGACTTTGTGGTGCACTTGGTGGGCAGGGCTGGGGACTCCATGGGCAGCAAGAGTTTTCTATGGTGGTACCTTTAATTTGGGAGGAATCTTCGTCCGTATGCAATTTTGGGATTCGGTCTTGCAGTTGGGAGGCAGGGCTGAAAACAGGAAACTCTTGCTTCCCAAGAAGTGCCCAGGCTGCCCCACCAACTGCAGCAGAAGCAAAAGGATCCAGAGATTTTTCCTTAGGGAAAGAGCTGCTGTTCCCTTTTTTCAGCCCTGCGCTGCAATGGTTGGTCCTACCTCCTGAAAAACTGAATGCAAATGAAGATTCCTACCAGACAAAAGGTGCCACCACAGAAAGCTCTTTGCTGCCCAAGAAGTGTCCAGGCTACCCCAACAACTGCACCTCAAAGTCAAAGCTTCCAGACTTTTTTTCCTTAGGGAAAGAGCTACTCTTCCCTTTTTTTAGTTCGGAGCTGCAATGGCCTGTCCCACCTCCTGGAAAATTGAATCCAAATGAAGATTCCTGCCAGACAAAAGGTACCACCACAGAAAACTCTTGCTGCCAAGAAGTGCCCTGCCTACACCAACTACACCTGATGCCAAAGCTTTCGGACTGTGTTTCCTGGTTGAAAGGGCTGCTGTTCCCTTTTTTCAGCCCTGCGCTGCAGTGGACTGTCCCACCTCCTGAAAAATTGAATCCATATGAAGATTGCTGCCAGACAAAAGATGCCACCACAGAAAGGTCTTGCTACCCAAGAAGTGCCCAGACCCCTTAACAGACCCTGCTGAAGTGTTTCCTGCCACTGGCAACTGAAGAATTGACTCCAACAGTTCAAGGAATAACACTCTATTAATACAAATTGTGACAGGTTAATAAGGTTTGCCATCGGTGGTGATAAGGTCTGGCTGCAAAAATATGTTTTAAAGCAATCTTCTGTTTCTTCAAATACACACATGGAGTGATCTCCTTCTCCTTCTGGGTGCTTCTCCTCCCACAGCAATGCCCTTGCAGGGACATTTCTTTCTCCTCGTACCCTCTCTCCACCTTTCCAACTGCAGTGTGGGGCAGTGTCTCTGTCTCGGGCAGTTTCCTTCCTCCTAGGAAAGCTCCAGCAGGTGGGACACAGCTTTTCCAGCCACATGCCAAGCCCTCAACCTTCCTGGGGCCTTTCCCCTGTCCTGACAGCAGCAACTTCCATGTGCTGTCCACAGGCTGCTCCTTTCAACTGCTGGCACAGACAGGGCCCAGCTGTGCCAGCTGCTGTCCCATCCTGCGCTCAGCACGAGGGACGGGGCAGCCCAAAGAGAAGCCCCGTTGCTGGAGTGAGCCCAGGCCCTCAGGCAGAGGGGATCTCCCAGTCCCTGTGGCAACCTGTTGGTCACAACCTTGTGCTGGGCTGTCAGAGACCCTGCTCTGCCCCTCTCTGAGATGCCTCATGGCCTGAAGGACAGACAGAGGGAGCTATGTTCACAGAAGCACATCCCAGGGCTGCATTCAGGTGGTTTCCAAGGGGATATGACTCTCAAAATGAAGTGATCTCAATACACTGTCCTTCCTGGCCTCTCTAGAAGTAGCTGATGGCGTTTGTGCTCACTCTAATTCCTCTCTCCACACATACACACAGTGTGAATGCTTAACTCTCTTCATTACAGTGCAAATATGCTCATTTGATGTTCCTCCATGGGGGACAAACAATCCTTATGAGGTAGACCAGTGCTGGGAACAGTGATTGCAAGGGACTGGTCTGTGATGAGTGCACTGGGGCCCCTTGAGCAGGGGGCCAAGAAAATAGTGTCACAGACCAGACTATTTTGGTCACTGTTGGTCCTTCAAGAGTATTCATGGAGGCCTGGCTGTGGAAGGGACAGGGCTCTGTGCCCCTATCCTGTACAGTCACCAACTTCAGCTCTTCAGTGGTGCTTTATGCAGCAGGAAACTTCCTGGAGGTTGTTCTTGGCAGCAACTTTGAAAGAACACTTGAGCCTTCAGGCACTGCCCTGAGGAAATCCCCTTTCCTTTTGGAGCTCGGTTCTGTCCCAGCAGCGCCCATGACCTGTCCCTGCCTGCATTGCAGGAGTGACACACAGCAGAACTGTGACCAAGATGGCAGAGCACTCTAACAGACAGATAACACACAAATTCAAAAAATTATGTTTTGCCATTGTTTCTGCCTGTCAAAAACCTCCTACAAAAATTCTGTGTCAGTTTTCCACCAAGATTTTTACACTGGAGTTTTACTGCCAAAAGATCCTGGTGTTGTTCACATTTATCATATCTCTGTGAACATCCGAATAGGACTACATGCCAAGAAATCACACACAACCTCCTTTGAACACAATAAAGATGAGGAAAAGTTTGGAAATAGGAGTAAAAAAGAGAGTTTGCTTATATCAGCTAAAAAATCTCTTCTCCGCCTCACCTTTTTTTTCTTCCGCCACCGTAAAACTGCCTGCTGTCACCAGAGACTGGACCTCTGCCGTCTGGAAGTGGACCGAGACCCACCGTGCTACCCGGGTGAGTTTTTCTACCCTGACCATATTTCTCAGGGCCGAGAAGTGCATACCCAGATCTCTGCACGACCTGGGGCCGCCCGGTGTGTGGGCAGGGAAGTGTGTGTGGGCAGGGAAGCGACATCCTGGCTGCATTCCAGAAGAACTAAGACCCCCTGCAGCTAAAGAGATAACATCTAAGCAGCAAAGACCAGAGGAAAAAAAAGGCAAAAACTGCTTCTCTCCCCTCCACTCCACAGGCCAGCTCAGACGAAAAGGTAGTTTTTTGGTGGTAATCTCTTTTTTCTGCTTCTAAAAATAATCTTAGCATTTTCTAACCTTTTCTTATTTTTTCCTCTTTCTCTTTGCATCTCTTAGCAATTAATAAAAGAGTTTTGGTATCAACAGATAACTTGTATGAGTTTTAATTTTGCTCAAGGGAATATTCGAATATAAAAATTCTTTCTGCAACATTTTAGCAGATTGCAACAAGCACTCAGGCTTGGATCAGATCAGAGGGTGGAAGTTAAAGAGAGCAGCTCTGGAAGACCAAGTACTGGCGCTTCCTGGAAGATCTACCATGCCAGGAGTCTTTTCATATCCATCCCTGCACACAGAACTGTCCCTGAAATTCAAAGAAAGGACTTGGGTAAAGGATCTCAAAAAAAAAAGAACAAAGGCCCTTTGTATTTTTAAACACAGAGATTGATTCAAAGAAATCCTTAAACAATATGTAAAGCACAATTTATTACGGCCGGGGGATACAGGGGGTTTCGTCCACCCGTGCATTCTGCTGAGAAAAGAAACACAACAGATTTTTATACATTTGGAAGAAGTGAGCTTCTGCTGGATTCTGTCCCTGGGATGGGGCAACCCCGAATGTACAGACAGACTGTGAATGACATGCTGCATAGCAGTGCTGGAAAATGGCCTCTGGGGTCCTGCTGGATGGCCAGTTGGCCAAGAGTCAGTGGTGCCCTGGTGGGGGCTCACCACTCAGTCACGCAAGGGTTTTCAGACACACGAGTCCTTCCCTTGTACACAGACACAGACAGTTCATGGCAGCTGGGGCAGTATCTCCTGGGGGTCCTGCTGCTATGCCCGGAGCCTGGATGCACCTCAGCCCTTGTAGGGGGCCACCTGCTCTACCACTATCTGAGATGCCCCAGGGCCTGAGAGATGGACACGGGGAGCTCTGTCCATAGAAGCGCATCCCAGAGTTGCATCCAGGGGCTTTGCCAGGCTTTAGTACTGTAAATGCAATGTGACACCGAGACACTCTTTGTCCCACATAACTTCAAGGCTCCCCCAGGAGGCTGATGGCATTCGTACTTGCTCAGGGTCATCTCCCCACACCAACACCAGGTGGTGTGCTCAGGACTTGTCTGTGCAATCCAAACAGAGACACCCTGTTTAGTCCTTCCGTGTCTCTTCATGGAAGGCTAAAGAACCTCTGTGGGCTGGGTGAGAAGCCAGTGCTGGAAGTAGTGGTTCTACTGTGAGTGTCAGCCAAGAGTGGTTGGCAGGTCTGTGGTGCGTGCCCTGGGGAGTTGACCTGGTTTTTCCAGTGCACATGTCAATAGATCCCACCCTGCCCTGGTGGTCCTTCATGTCTCTCCCAGGAGCCTGGAAGTGCACAGACACTGCTGAGTTCTTTCCCCTAACGCAGTGCCACTCTTGAGAGGTTCACTGGTGTTTTTTCTCCTCAATATATTCTTGAGAGAGGACTTACAAGAAGATCTAAACCTTCAGGCACTACCCAGAGGAGATCCCTTGGTAGGATGGAAATACTGTTGTGGAGGGCAGCTGTGCCTCAGAAGTGCTGATTGCCTGTCCCTGCCTGCAGACCAGAGGGCTGGAACACTACAGCCCTTAGACTTAAACTTCCAGAGCACTCGGATCTTAAACCGCCAACTCTGGAAAAACCAAAGTCTGATTCTCCCTGGCAGTGCTGTTGTGAGCAGCATGACAGAAATGATCCAAAATACAGGCGGAGAACTGCAAGGGTAAGTTCACCAACTGTGAGAAACAGGAAACATAATCCCGGACACTGGTGGGGAATCCCTTTGGCCAAAAAGCCCCTTGATAAAGGGCAGGCTTTTGAGACATGGAAGGGAAGGTTAGAGAAAGGGGTGTCTGGAGCGCTCAGTGTGTTAAACGTAGGAAGAAGACCCCAAATAAGACAAAAATATCCAGATGCTTGATCTGGTGCTTTTCTGAAGACTTGCCTATCACTGTGAGTCCCCCACAAATTTGAGGGGACTCCCAAATCTCCCAATACTCTCCTAATGCTCTTCCAGCACCCAACAGTCCTCTATTTCCCTCCTTCTCTCTCAAAATAAAATTCCACCTCTTTTACTGCAGCATGACTCTGTCTCAACCGGTGTCCCCAGTGATGTCAGCAATGTCGCTGTGATGTCACTGATGTCCCCAGGGGTGGCTCCCTTTTCCTCAATGATGTCACCAATGTCCGTGTGTCTTTACTGGCATCTTTGATTTGAGACGAATGTTCGTCCGTATGGAATTTTGGGACTCAGGCAAGTAGAATAAGTGAAGGGTTGAAAAAAGCAAACAACAGCCCTTGTCCCCAGCAAAGAAAGCCTGGAAGCTTTGGCTTCGTGGTGCAGTTGGTGGACCAGGCTGGGCACTCCATGAGTAGAAAGAGCTTTCTGTGCTGGCACCTTTGGTGTGGGACGAATCTTTGTTTGTATGCAATTTTGGGAGTCAGGCAAGAAGTTGTGAGGCAGATCTGAAAAAAGCAAACAGCCCTTATCACCAGGAAAGAAACCCTGGAAGTTTTAGTTTGTGATTCAGTTTTTCGGTCAACCTGGATACTCCATGGGCAGCAAGAGCTTTATCTCCATGTACCTTCTGTGTGGGAGGAATCTTTATTTGTTTGAAATTTTGGGAGTCGGGTTGTCAGTTGGGAGGCACGTGTGAAAAATCAAAAAACAGTCCTTAGCACCAGGAAAGAAAAGCGGGAAACTCTGACTTTGTGGTGCAGTTTGTGTGTCAGCCTGGGCACTCCATGAGCAGCAAGAGCCTTCTGTGCTAGCACCTTTAATGTGGGAGGAATCTTCGTCCTTATGCAATTTTGAGAGTCAGGATGGCAGTTGTCAGACACAGCAGAAAAAAGCAAACAAGAGCCCTTATCGCCAGGAAAGAATTCCTGGAAGCTTTGGCTTTGTAGTTCAGTTTTTGGGCCACGCTGGGAACTCCATGGGCACCAAGAGCTTTCTGTGTTGGCACCTTTATTCTGGGAGGAAAAATTGAACAACCTGACCCAATAATTTCCTCACAGAACAAAGGTACCAGCACAGAAAGACAACCTAACAGCACCACAAAGCCAAAGCTTCCAGGTTCTCTTTCCTGGGGATAAGGGTTGTTTTTTCCTGTTTTCAGCTCTGCCTCCCAACAGCCAGCCCTACTCCCAAATTTGCATACAGACGAAGATTCCTCCCACACCAAAATTGCCAGCACAGAAAGCTCTTACTACCCATGGAGTCCCCAGGCTGGAAAACCAACTGCACCACAAAGCCAAAGCTTCCAGTCTTTCTTTCCTGGGGTAATGGCTGTTGTTTCCTGTTTTCAGACCTGCCTCCCAAGTGCCAGGTGCCAGGTGCCAGAACGGAAAGCTATTCCTACCTATAGAGTGCCCAGCCTGACCCACCAACTACACCACAAAGCCAAAGCTTCCAGTCTTTCTTTCCTGGGGATAAGGGCTGTTGTTTCCTGTTTTCAGCCCTGACTCCCAACTGACAAGTCCGACTCCCAAAATTGCATACGGACGAAGATTCCTCCCACACCAAAGGTGACAGCAGAGAAACCTCTTGCTGCTCATGGAGTGCCTACCCTGACCCACCAACTGCACCACAAAGCCAAAGCTTGCAGTCTTTTTTCCTTGGGGATAAGGGCTGCTGTTTCCTGTTTTCAACCCTGGCTCACAACTGACAGCCCAACTCCCAAAATTTCAAATGGAAGAAGATTCCTCCCAGAAAAAAGGTACCAGCATAGAAAACTCCTTCTGCTCATGGAGTACCCAACCTGGCCTACCAACTGCACCACAAAACCAGAGCTTCCAGTCTTTCTTTGCTGGGGAAAAGGGCTCTTGTTTCGCTTTTTCAGCCCTGCCTCCCAACTGCTAGCCCAACTCCCAAAATTGCATACAATGATTCCTCCCACACCAAAGGTGCCAGCACAAAAAACTCTAGCTGCCAATGGAGTATCCAGGCTGACAAACAAAGTGAACAACCAAACCAAAGCTTGCAGGCTTTCTTTCCTGGCGATAAGGGCTTTTGTTTCCTGTTTTCAGCTCTGTCTGAGAACTACCAGCCTGACTCCAAAATTGCATACAAAGAAAGATTCCTCCAACACCAAAGGTGCCAGCATAGAAAGCTCTTGCTGCCCATCGAGTGTCCAGGCTGACAAACCAACTGCACCATGAAGCAAAGTTTCCAGTCTTTCTTTCCTGGGGATATGGGCTGTTGTTTCCTCTTTTCAGAACAACCTCCCAACTGCCAGCCTGACTCCCAAAATTGCATACAAAGATTCCTCCCAGACCAAAGGTGCCAGCACAGAAAGCTCTTGCTGTGCACCTATGCCCAGAGTGCTGCACCAAAGGCAGTTGAGAGACGGGGATCAGGTCTTTTTTTTTTTACCTGGAAGGGCAGTCTTTTGTGGGTAGTAGCTCCATTAAAAAATGGGCCGTCCGAGGTCCAAAACTGAATACGGATGAAGGTTCCTCCCAGACCAAAGGGGCCCTCCCAGAAAGCTCTTGCTGTGCACGTAATGCCGAGAGTGCTGCACCAATGGCAGGGGAGAGACAGAGGGTCAGGCCTTTATTCCAGGATGGAAGAGCAATCGTTCGTGGCAGGAGCCCTGTTCCTGAATGGGCCGTCCGAGGCCCAAAAGGGAATACCGATGAAAATTCCTCCCAGACCAAAGGGGCCCAACCAGAAAGCTCTTGCTCTGCACATAATGCCGAGAGTGCTGCACCAATGGCAGGGGAAAGACGGAGGGTCAGGCCTTTTTTCTTAATTTGAAAGGCAATCGTTCGTGGGCAGGAGCAGCGCGGCAGCGGTCAGGACTCTGCACCGCGGAGGCGGTGGGGCCGGGCTGGGTGGTAGAGTTGCGAGTTGGTATCAGGGAGCTCAAGACTGACAGGCCATGAGCTCCTTTCACCATCGTCTCTTCCCTCACATCCCTCTTCTGTTGGCACATGGAGACTCCTGAATTGTCCTCCAGGGCACACGCTGGTGAGAATGGTCAAGGGGCTCCGCACCCCAGGCTCCGCCTCTCCTGACCTGTTCCGGGGAGCACCCCTGCTGGCAGCAGGAGCACTTCTGCTGGGGACAAAGACCACTTGAGGTTTTGTCGGGGGCTGCGGCACCAGTGATACGGCGAGGCAGTGCATGGGAGAAGCACCTTCCCCAGAGAAAGTTCAGACGTGGCATGGCCTCTCCCACCTGCTTTGGACTTCATGGACATGAAGCCTCCAAAAGTGAGCTCTGCTGTGTCCCTCCTCTTGCTCAGAGGTCCAGGGAACAGCCTGTCACACCTGAACTGGATGTACTGGAACCAGCACATCTGCAGTAGGTTGAGGGGTTCAACAAACAGTACAACAGCCCTGTGCCCCAAGACAGAAAACGTGTGAGCTTTGGCTGTCAGGTGCAGTTGGTGGGGCGGCCTGGGCCCTCCATGGGCAGCCAGAGCTTTCTGTGGTGGTACCTTTTCCCTGGGAGGAATCTTCACTTGTATCAGTTTTGGGGAGATCGGACCTGCTATTCCACAGCAGGGCTGAAATCAGGGCACAGCAGCCCTTTGCCCCAAGAGGGAAAGACTATGAGCTTTGGCTTTCAGGTGCAGTTGGTGGGGCAGCCTGGGCACTCTGTGGGCAGCAAGACCTCTCTGTCCTGGTACCTTTGATCTGGGAGGAATCTTCGTCCGTACGGAATTTTGGCAGTGGGACTGGCAGTTGGAGCGCAGGGCTGAAAAAAGCAAACATCTGTCCTTCTCCCCAGGAAAGAAAGCCTGCAACCTTTGGCTCTCTGGTGCACTTGGTGGGGCAGCCTGGGCACTCCATGGGCAGCAAGAGCTTTCTGTCCTGGCACCTTTTGTCTTGGGGTAATCTTCAATCCTATTCAATACTAGGAGTCAGACTGGTAATACCAGTGCGAGGCTCTTGCAAGAGAATGACATCCATTTCTCTCAGGAAAAAAGGCTTAACCTCGTTCTCTCAGATGGAGGTGGTGGATCACCCTGGGCACTTTGTGGGAAGCAAAAGCTTTTTGTCGTGGCACCTTTCTTCTGGGAGGAATCTTCCTCCGTATTCAATTTTGGAGCAGGACTGGTAATTTAAGCACTGGGCTCCTGCATCCAAATGACAGCCCTTCCGTCCAGCAAAGAAAGCCTGTAACTTTTGGTTCTCAGATACAACTGATGGGACACCCTGGGGACATCATGGGCAGCAAGAATTTTCTGTCTTGACACCTTTTATCTGGGAGGAATCTTCATCCATATTCACTTTTGGGAGTTGGACCGGCAATTTCAGCGCACGGCTCTGGAAAGGAAAACAAAGCCCTTTCCCACAGGAGAGAAAGTCTGTAACCTTTGCATCTTAGATGCAGTAGTGGGCTGCCCAGGGCACTGCATAAGCTGCAAGAGCTTTCTGTCTGGGAGTCAGACTGTTAAATTTGGCACAGGGTTCTTGCAAGTGAACAACAGCCCTTTTCCCCAGATATGAAAGCCCCAACAAACTCATGGGTTCTCGTTGGGGCCCTGCCATGCTCCCCTTGGCATGCGTTATCCAACCCTGTTTTCTCTTGGACTCTATGCTCTTTCACCCTCTCAACCCTTACCCCTAACCCTAACCCTAAACCCTAACCCCCAACCCCTAAACCCTAACCCCTAAACCTAACCCTAAACCCTAACCCTAACCTGTGACTCGAAGTGTAACCCTAACCTATGACCCTACCCCTGACTTGTGACCCTAATGTGTGACCCTCGACAGAGGTAAAAGGTCAAATTCAGGGGGTCATGGGTGGAAAGTCCCAGGGTTAAAGGTCAGGGGTCAAAGGTTGAGGTCAAGAGGGTCAGATATTGAGGGTTTGAGGTCAAAGGTCTGGGGAGGGTGTTTTGTGGTGGGTGTGTCTGGTTTAGTGTGTGGTAATGTCAGTTTTGGTCATCTAGGGTTGGGCAGGTGATTCGTTTTTGGTTCATATTTTTTTGGAGTGTTGCTTAGGGTTTCTAGGTGTTGCTGGTATGGTAATTATGGTGCTCATTTTTATAGTTAATTTTGTTTTTGCATAATTATGTTTTTGTTGTAATTTTCTTTTTGGTTAACAAGGTGGCACTATTGAATATAATTTTTTTTAGTTGCAGTTACTGGTTTTGTCACAAGGTGGTGCTGTTAAGTGTGATTAATTAATTACTTTTTTATTATTTGTGTTGAGGTGGCAGTATTGTGTAGTTGGGTTACATGGTTTATATCTTTTAGGTGTTATTTGTTGTTGAGTGTAATTGGGTGCTAATTGCTCTGTAGAGTTCAGTTTTAATTGTGTGACTAATTTGCATATCTGGTTATGTGTGCATAAATAGGTGATAGTTTGCAGGATTATTTGCGTATCTGATGATATCTGGTGTGTGATTAGGTGTTAATTAAGGGTGTTGTTTGCCAAGTTGATTAGGCATTTTGCATGATTAGGTACTAATTAAGGTTATATAATTTCTGTATGTCATGTTGCCTGGTGTTTGATTGTTTGTTAATTGGTGGGCTAATTTGCATATCTTGTAAGTTTTGGTGGGTGAATAGGTGCTAATTGTTGAGCTCGTTTGCATATATGGTGAGGTGTGGTGCACAATTATCTCTACAGCTAGCACAGAGGAGTGAGAGGGAGATGGAGACTTTGGCCTCTGGGAGCCTTGGAATTGTGTGATGGTACTTCCAGCTGAGAAGGACTGTGTAGAGCACTGCAGTGGGAGTGCAATGTACAGGCTGCCTAGAGGAAAAGGAGTGTCACTTGATTTTGGTGTAGTGCACCACTGTTGGGTGTGTAGTTTTCAGGCAGCCAGATTGTTGTTTGAATATACTTTTGCAAATGGAAGGTCAATTCAGTGAAATCTTTCTCTGTTGGCACATTGTCCTTGAGGGCAGTGGAGGACTTTTTCAATTTTGTATCTTCACATGGTTTGGAGAGAACCATGGTACATTTATGTTTTTTCAAGTCCACGGCACCATCTCATGGACATTCCCCAATGTCACCATTCAACAGTTCCCCCAGATGACACTGTGTACACATGAAACAACCACCTGAACTGCAGATCCAAAGACGAAAACGTTTAGTCAACCAGTCTGAAAGGAAAGGCATCAGAACAGGAAAGATTTGCTGACCTTCCCCTTTCATGTGCAAATTCTTATTTGCACCACACTCAAATGGCAACATGAACTTCCTAATTCTACGTACTAATCAATTTTTTCCCTCTAGCAGAGTCCAGCTGCAAAATTGAAAACATCTGGCAAAATACAGCTCACAAAAGTGTCAAATCAGCAAACCTTTCCTGGCTGCACCTTCAAGTGCACCCACTGAACAGCACCAAACACCCTGCTACCTGCGCTTTCCTTCACAGCTCTACATTCCATCATAATCCTCCAGTCTCACATAGTAAAGATTCAAAACCAAACCCTACCATTAAATGCTCAGACACTAAAATGACCAGGACAAAATGGTCAACAGCTTGGCTTTTACATTCCCATTGTACTGGTTCAACAGCTCAAACCAATAGCACTGTAGAGTAGGAAAAGTAATTAAATTCACCAAGACCACCCAAAAAGTGTGGATCCAAAAATGGTTACCGTGACACAGAGAGGAACTATGATACCACATCACAAACCAAATGTGACTCCCACCTCAAAATAGGAAACATCCAATGATTGATCTCATACAAAGCTGCCAGAACACTGTTCCTGGGAAAAGTACATTATTTCCTACGGAAAAGAACATTCTCTTTCAGGACACCGCCACCCAAAAGTCTATTTCACGTCCAAAACTGTATACATTCAAGGATTGTTCCCAGAACAAAGGTGTCAGGACAGAAAGGTCTTGCTGCTTAGTACCTGCTATGGGCAACCTATCATCTTTCCCTGCTACACTGGGGTTACACCGTGTCCTTCCTATGGGAAAGAACCGTCATTCTCTTCCAGGAGACCACCACCATAATTTTGATTCCACCTCCAAAATTTATTATAGAATCATAGAATCAGCTGGGTTGAAAGGGACCTCCAAGATCATCAAGTCCAACCCTTGGTCCAACCCTGCTGTGGTTCCCAGACCATGGCACTGATGCCACATCCAGTCTTGTCTTAAAAATCTCCAGGGATGGAGAATCCTCCACCTCCCTGGCCAACCCATATCTGATTACCTTCTCTGTAAAGAAATTCTTTCTAATATCTAACCTAAACCTCCCTTGGCACAGCTTAAGACTATGTCCTCTTGTCTTGTTGATAGCTGCCTGGGAATAGAGACCAACCCCCACCTGGCTACAACCAGGTAGTTGCAGAGAGTCAGGAGGTCTCCCCTGAGCCTCCTCTTCTCCAGGTTGAACAGCCCCAGCTCCCTCTGCCTCTCCTCATAGGACTTGTGCTTGAGTCCCTTCACCAGCCTTGTTGCTCTTCTCTGGACCTGCTCCAGGACCTCCATGTCCTTCCTGAACTGAGGGGCCCAGAGCTGGACACAGCACTCCAGGGGTGGCCTCACCAGTGCTGAGTACAAGGGAAGAATCACTTCCCTGGGCCTGTTGGCTACATTGTTCCTGATCCAGGCCAGGATGCCGTTGGCCTTCTTGCCCACATGGGCACACTGCTGGCTCATGTTCAGTTTCCTATCAATCCAAACTCCCAGGTCCCTTTCTGCCTGACCACTTTCTGCTCCAGCCACTCTGTCTCCAGCCTGCTCACTTGCTCAATGAAAGCAAGGACAACACTTAAAACAATCTTGGCTTCTAAATATTCTGGATTTATAACAATATCTGGGAAATAGAAGGATGATGTAAGCCATACAAGGAGGGGCTGAGGGAGCTGGGGGGGCTCAGTCTGGAGAAAAGGAGGCTCAGGGGGGACTTTCTGGCTCTGCAACCCCCTGACAGGAGGGGGGAGCCGTGGGGGCGTCAGACTCTGCTCCCATGAATAAGGGACAGGATGAGAGGAAACGGCCTCAAGCTGTGCCTGGGGAGGGTCAGGTTGGACATCAGGAGGAATTTCTCCATGGAAAGGATGGTCAGGCACTGGCAGGGGCTGCCCGGGAGAGTGGTGGAGTCCCCACCCCTGGAGGTGTCCAAGGAAGGACTGACCATGGCACTCAGTGCTTTGGGTTGGGGGACAAGGTCGGCATCGGGCAAAGGGTGGACTGGATAGGCTGGGAGGGCTTTTTCAATCTAAATGATCCTGTGTGAAGAAAAGCAGCTTTGGGTGTGTATCATCCTTCATTATGGAGGATTTCTTAACAAACCCTCTCAGCACAAAACAATAAATGTCACTTGAGTAACAGAAGCTCTTGGCTTACCTGCATCAGCCTGGCTACCAAGCACAGAGGTTGCTGCCTCCGCTCTTGAGGAAAGTCCACACAAAACTTAAAGGAGTTAAGACAGTTTGTTTATGCAAAAACAAAATACCTTTAGTTTTTCTCTTTTATTTTACAGAGGTGTCAACAGTATATTACCCTTTCTATTCAAATACCCCTTTGCAACAAAGAACATTTATACAAAACTAGTATGACTGGCAGAAGATAGGTGGATAAGGTTTCACA
This sequence comes from Pipra filicauda, assembly GCF_003945595.2. Classification (NCBI taxonomy): domain Eukaryota; kingdom Metazoa; phylum Chordata; class Aves; order Passeriformes; family Pipridae; genus Pipra; species Pipra filicauda. The sequence continues at coordinate 65,381 of NW_024104431.1, forward strand.
TGGAGACAGAAGAGCTGAAGAAAGAATATAAGATTTTGCTACCCATTCTCCATGATACATTAAAGGTAGCAATGTTCAACTGCATGCCTGTGAGCAATGGACAAGGAGATTTTTTTTCCCCCCTTCAGTTTTTTCTACTTTGTTTCAGTTTACTACATATAATAAACTTGTTTCCAGGCCAAGCTTATATATGTTAACTTATTTTCTTGCACTTCAGGGCACTCTGTTTTCAGAATACTTCCCATTTTAAAACTCCTGCTAAACTTTGTCTTGAAAAAAATTTCTGTGAGGACAATAACATTAATGTTAATTGCATGAACCAAGAAATACCAAAGTAACTTCAGAGAAACAAATAGGAAGGGAATGAAAGGAAGTGCAAAAGAAGGGGCGGAAAGAAGTTATGAGCACAGTGCTCATTATTTCCAGTAATCCCTTTCTGACCTCAACTAATGCTACTCTAGAAGAACTTTCACCTTGAACTCCCTTTACGCCTATGCTCAGAAACACACGACATCCATGGATAATTCTAGTTCCACCCCAGAGCTGCAAGAATAAGTGCACAGATGAGACCAACTTCTTTTTTTTTAAGCAAAATAATAAAAAATACATGCAGTAGAAGACAAAACCGAATGGATAAAGTGCTTGGAGAGGCACTTAAACTTCCACTAAAAGCTCTACTTTCTCCTCGAATCCATCTTGCAATTATTAAGGGGACTTTTTATCACTTATTTTTTTACCTAGATTTTGTACCCAGGTCAAAATATTTTTTAAGAAGACTGTTAAAATCAGTGCAGTGCAATGAATTCTACAAACAAAAAATCTTGTATACAACAGCATCAAAACACTGCAACAGTTTCTGGTGCTGTTTTTTTACATTTTTCAACAGTATAAGGCATTTGTCAGTGTACTTTTTTTTCACCTCAAAAGTAAAATGCATGTTGTCTGCCACAGATTCTCCTGGGTGGCCTAATTGCTCTTCTTTTCTTCATAACACAGAGAAAGAAAATTAGTTTTTAGTGATGATAACAATTTCCACATGTTCCGTCTTACTGAACACAACTGAACTTACATAGTTTAGAATATGTACCACACATGGAATTTTAGCATTCATCACCTTTCATCCCTGATAAGCTTATGAGGAACCACCAAGAGGAGAAAGTTAGTGACATTAAGAGACCTATTCTTAAAGACAGTACTTGTAAAAGAAATACGCAAAATGCTTGCCAAAACCAAGCCTTAGAGGTATTCATATTCCCTCTAAGATTGCTGCAAAAAAAAGGGGGGGAAAAAATCTCTCCCTTCAAAAATTCCAAAATAACCTTAATTGTGAGAACAACAGAAACTCAAATACTTTCCTTCGAAGTAGTTTGATCCTATTGCAAAGGGATTTGGAATTTTTATCATCTTTTTTTTCAGTATTCTTTTATACATCTTCCATGAAAGATATGCAAACTGCAAATGTAAGTTTTGGCCAACTTCCTAAGTCCCCTAAAGTGCCAATGCAGTTGATGCCAACCTGCCACTGAGGTTCTTTGAGATGCTTTTTGCACAATTGTTGTCCTCAAGAAGCATTAATGAAACACATCAAACACCACACCTACGGCAGCAGCACTTAGAGTTTTTTCCTCTTCCCTTAGGGAATTCGTAAGCCATAAGTGTGTGATCATAGAATCATTTGGGTTGGAAAAGACCTCTAAGATGATCAAGTCAAACCATTAACCCAGAACTGCCAAATCCCCCACAAAACCATGTCCCAAAGTGGCACATCTAGCTGCATTTTAAATGCAACATTTATTCCTCTGTCACAAATGGCATTAATGGAAAATTAAAAGACAGATATTCCATTCTGGCTGCCAGGTTTCCTTCTATTGCTTCATCAGAGCCAAGGTAATAATTATGAAAAAAAGTGAATTTAAGTGGGAGAGTAAATATGATGGATTCACCTCAAAGGACTCCAGCCAAAGGGTCCTTTATTTCTTGGAGCTGTTACTTCTTTCCAAGCTTCTTCATGTTTGAGATGGGTTTTTAAGTTTCTGCAAAATTCTAATCAGAAAAATGAGTACTGGATTAAAGCTTTAAACACAAGCACAGGGCTGCCAAATCTCAGGCTATATTTGTTGAAAGTGTGGATAACTGTGCTATAACTTATATTTCAAAAAGGGCACGTCTGATGCATGTCACAAGGTATGAAACCCCCACTCTAACCAATGAAAAAACCAACCCATGACAATCTCCAAACCTTCCAAAAGCAGACCTTACTTTAAAAAGTAGCTACTAGATAATAATGAAAGTTACTCAAACCAGCAAATATTTTCTCTTGTGACTTTCCAGCATATGCTTTAGAGGTGCTCAAAAGCATGCACATAGTCTTTCTTCTGTCTTAAGAAAGTAACTGTCTTTGTTCTGTCAGAAAGGTTGGGTGTGTTTTAAGTAACAACAGAGAAAAAAAAGCAAAAACTGTAACAAGGGAACATAGAAAATCACAATTTAGGTGGTTCAGTATTTAGACCCTGCATTAATCACACTTTTGAAACTACAGTGTTTCAAAATTCAGAGTGCTTCCCTTAAGTCCTGATGCAGCTATAGCATCTTTTCCCACAAGTGTGTAATCCAGAGGTTGTATTAAATAAATAATCTTCCTCACAAAAATTGTTGGCTTTGTTAGGAAGGCATTCTGGCTTTAATTCCTAATGTGGACAGAATTCACTTTTTCAGTGAAAATATGTGAGGTTTTTTTAAGAAAATCCAGCATAAAAAAAAATTAGAGTTGTTCTGGTAAGTCCAGTGAAATTTTAATTTGAACTCTTTTGCAAACAAATCCAGTATTTTCTAAGGAACGAGGAAAAGGATTTCCTGGTCTTTGTCTAGTCAAATATAAGAGCTGGAAGCATATAGAATCATTTACAAGAAAGGTAGCCTGATCTTAGCTGAGTCATCTGGATGACATATCTTTAAAGCTTGGTTTATGAAAAACAAATTGCCAACAAGAAAAAAATAAAATTCCCTGTGCTAAAAACCAGTCACACACTTATTCACCAAGCAAAGAAAACTGCATTCTGTCTTAGAATAACATTCTCTCCACTATTCAGATAAATTAAAAACAACTAAGGTTCCAGTTTTTGTAAGTGAAACAATTTCAGGACGTTATGATTTTCAAAATGCAGCAACCACAGTTACAATGTTCCTGACTTCCTGAAAGAAAAGACAAGGCCACGTAGACATATTGCACCTCAGGTTTTGCTATGCAGAAGATGTTTGCTTTGAGACTAAGGAACACTGGTTTAATTGTCCAACCCCAGAACTGGAATCTTTATAGGGAAGCAGTTTCATGTTTATTGTGCTCCATCAGGAATAGTCACAACTTGAATCCATGGATTCCTTTGAAACCAAGGTTACACTTTGTGTATTTACACCTAAAGCACATCCATACCAATACAAAGAATGAGCAATATCTCTTAGCTACAGCTTCAATGGTCTTTGTTTCTATTGTTCTATTCCAAGATAAAACCCTAAAATATAGAGTAAAATTGAGTTCTGCCTAACTACTGGAATTCAATCCCTCTACCAAAGTACCACTTCATGTTTCATGTCAAACGAGACACAAATATTGACCCAACAAAGCAAGCAGAAACATTTCCACCCTCAAAAAAGCCATATTTATGTCCTGGAACTCAGAAGGACTAAGTTACTTTAGAGCTGTCACTCTTCAGGAAGCAAACATACTGCAGAGGAAATGTGTTTCCATCATGGTGCAGAGCTGATTTTGCTTCTTTCCAAGAGCAGAAGGAGGTTAGGGATGGGGAGGGTAGAGAGGTTGGGGGGGGGCATGTGCTTGTACAGTTACATAAGTAGATCTTGAGGCAGGAACCCTGGAATCCAGTCTCAACACCAAGCTGATAAGGAGAGCTTTTTACAACTTCCCTGATCACAGTCCCTGCACACCAATAACAGCACGAGTGGGAAAACACCTGCTCTGCAGTGGGGAAGAGCCTCTCTGTTCAGCTCATTGTCAGTTCCAGAGAACAATGATTCCCAAGCAAATTTATTCAGAAGATGACAGTAAAAACCTACTGGCCGGTGCCACAAAGGAGTTGTAGAGAATGTTTTACAGCTCTGTAGTGCTTCAACCCCAGTTGGCAACACGGCCACTTGCTCACTCCCTCCCCAAGTGGGATGGGGAGGAGAACAGGAAAAAGGTAAAACCTGTGGGTTGAGATAAGAATAGTTTATTAATTGAAATAAGGTAAAATATTATAATAATTATGAAAAGGGACACAACTAAAAGAGAGAGAGGAATAAAACCAATTCAATTGGCAGCTTTTCAAACAGGAAAAAAAATCACTAAGTGACTTTAATGACATTAAATGATCTTCCATATGGCAAGTCATGCAGAATAGTTTAACAGTTTATGGGCATTGGAAGTAGCAAGTCATAGCATATCATTAAACCCATAAAGCTTACAATTATTCCAATACATGCTGGCAACTGAAGATTGCTTGCATCCAAGAGAATCAATGGAAGAAAATGGTAAGAAAATACAGAAAAACAATCCCAGTGCAAATTTTAGTTGTCTATCACATGCTGCTACTTTTGACATACTGGGCACCAACAAGAATTTGCAAAGATTTGCTAACATGCATGGGCAGATTAGTTTATTTGGTCATCATTTATTATAAAAATCAATCTGTACATTACATTAGAAATCTAATTTCATTTATTGTTTGCAGTACTCTAAAGTCTAATTTGCAGAACTAAAAACGTGAATAGAGGTCATGCAGCCATTTAATGGACATTTAAACAAAGTTAAACCCAAACTGACAAACACTTGTGCTATTTTTAGCCTGTTGCTCAGTTTTTCCAAATTAAAATTAGTGTTGGTGTAAATCAGCAATGCTCCATATCACAAACCGTAATCCCTTTGCTGTGTTTGAAATTCTATCAGAGTTTGTTTGAAAGACTATCTCTGAGAATTCTTTGACAAAAATAATCTACTTTGAACATTTATAACAACAGGAGTCTTGAAAAGCCTGCCAAATTTTTACGAGTATTTTGAAATGCTGCTTTTAAATAGGCCTCAGTCTGTGTGAACGTGTTAGTAGACACGTAACTTTGTCTCATAACACAAGAGTTACAATTTCAAAAGAAATACAGAGCTCCATAGCATGAGACAACAGAGGCACATCCCCCAAGCTCCTTTTAATAACAATTGTAGCTCTTTCGGTTGTGGTGTACAACATCCCACTCTCAGTTTTCTCCTGCAGCACTATACGCAGGAAGGGATAATTTATCTTACTTCTTTTAATTGGCTGACCTGCTGGAAAGCAACTCCACAGAGAAGAACCTGGGGACCTGTTATGATCCAGTTACTGAAATTATTAGAAATGCCCCTGCTCGAATTAAGGTGAAAACAAGACCAGATACCAAAGTCAATAGTATGGGTTTTATTTAATGGTAAATATGAGGCAGAGAAAGAGAGATAGAAAGAAATAGGGAAGGGGGGGAAGAAAGTGATAGAGATTAAAATAGAAAATGTATCACCACTGTGCAACCCAGCAGTGTCCTGTTGGTCCAGTTCTTCTGGTTTTCTGGGTGGTGAGGGTCCCACTAAACAGAGTCCAATGGATTAATATACATTCAGGAGATGCCAGGCACCTCCCCGGGGCGGGGAAAGCTTTGCAGTCACTTGCGAAGGCTCTGTATTTATTACCTCACTTGGACCATGTGCAGTCCTCTGGTGGTGGAAGGCCTCAGAAACGAGTCAGAGGGGTGCTTTGGGGGTCTTTGATGGTTTGTGACCCCTTCTCAGCTGCCTCTTACATGAATGTCCCATGTGTACATGGTCTTCCGGGAGGGGCGAGGTTTACTCTGGTGTGGAGAGATTTCACCATCACACCCACAAAACCCTTCTCCCCCATCACTCACTGAACTCAACTAGGGAGGATCCTTAACACAGACATTCTTCTTTCCTGAGCCTTGTTTACTTCTCCTCACACCTGAGATGATCAGACAATAGTCTTATCTCAAGTCCCCCTTCACAGTCCAAATTCCAGTCAGGCTTCCGTGGTAGTCATGGTGGTGACAGATAGGCATTTGCTTCCTTGCAGTTTGACAAAAAGTCTTTCTATGATTTTGACAATGTTTAAGACATTAACAACATTTCAGTCCATCACAGGGTCCTGGTGGACAACAAGCTGTCCCTGAGCCAGCAGTGTATCCTGGGGGTCAAGGAGGCCGATGGTATCCTGGAGTGCATTATGAAGAGCATTGCCAGCAGGTCAGAGTGGTGACCCTGACCCTCTGCTCAGCCCTGGTAAGGTGTGTCTGCAGTGCTGCGTCCAATTCTGGGCTCCTCAACCTTGAACAGAGACGACTGAGAGGGGACCTCATCCATGTCTGTCAGTGTCTGCAGGGAGGGATTAGGAGATGGACTGGGCTCTGCTCAGTGGTGCCCAGCAATGGGAAAAGAGACAGTGGGCAGGAACTGATGCACAGAAGTTCCACCTAAACATGAGGAAGAACTTTCCTGTGGGAGTGACTGAGCCCAGAGAGGGTGTGGAGTCTCCCTCACTGGGAATATTCCTTAGCAGTCTTGATGCAATCCTGTGCCATGTGCTCTGGGATGACCCTGACTCAGCAGGGAAGTTGGACAAGATGACCCACTGTGGTCCTTCCAACCCAACCCATTCTGTGATTTACTTTGGTCCTTTCTATCTAAACGGAAATGCCATTTCTAACTTCAACAGCACAAAGTCCCTGACATTTTAAAGGAGGTTAGCTAAATCCTGTTTGGAACAGGACCTGCTTGCTGGGAGAGAGAAACATGTCACAGTAACACTGCAGCACAGGTTTAAGGCTTCCAGACCATCTCTGGCTGTACTTGCAGAAAACATTGTCTAGATGGAAGAGGTCCAAAGGAGAATGAGCACACAGAGCAGTTGCAAGTTGGTGTTATACGAAACGTTACTGACAGTGTGTTTCCAAAGGGCCTACCTAAAACCTATTTGCACATAGCAAATAGGTCATTTCACACAGAGTATTCTGAGTTGGAAGTGACCCACAAGGATCAAAATAATAGCAAAGAAGACTGAGCATGAAACTGCTGCAGAAGTGAAGCTGAATATAATTGAGTGGGTAGTGGGTAAGCATAAGCTGGTAGTACAGAAGTTGTTCTTCAAGTAACTGTGTAACAGGCATGAGCAAGAAAGGACTCTCATCTCTTGCAGAACATTTTCCAGTATAAAGCCTCTCAGCATAGAATCACAGAATGGTTCAAGTTGGAAGGGACCACAGTTGATCATCTAGTCCAACCTCCCTGCTTAAATAGAGTCATCCCAGAGCACATGGCACAGGATTCTGTCCAGAAGGTTCTGGAATATGTCCAGTAAGCGAGTCTCCACAGCCTCTCTGGGCAATGTGTTCCAGTGTTCTGTCACCTACAGAGTAAAGTTCTTCCTTATGTTCAGGTGGAACTTCCTGTGTGTCATTTTCTGCCTGTTGCCTCTTGTCTTATTGCTCAGCACCCCCAATAAGAGCCTGGCTCCATCCTCTTAACACCTTCAAACACATTATGGGTACTGCCTAACACTGACAAAGAGAAGGTTCTTACACAAGATTGCTCTGACCAAACGTCTACACAAGACAAGATCCAAGCAAACATCTGTTAAGAAATTGGTTTTATCATAATTGCAGTGGGACACTTAATTCAAGAACAAAAAGATTGCCCTAGTAACACCAAGGAAGTAGTTAATGGCTATAACATTTCCTCACTGATAGAGGTGCACTTTTTGTCAAAGGATAATAAGGTGCACTTATTATCCTCCTAGATAGTGAGCCGGAACACGGATATCTCCTGTATTTTCTTATTTGCTCTTGGTGGGGGGGAATTGTGCAAAGTTTGATTACTCTTCACCAATTTCACAGCCAGTGAAGTTACTAAATGCCTAACAACACTATTTGCAAAAACATCATTGCATGAATTCTTCATGTCTTATGTAACAAAATAATCCCTTTGAATCCAGAGAGTTGCGTGCAACACATTTCTGAACATTTTTAGATTTGAAGCAAAAATAAACATGATCTTAAAGACAGAAATGAAAGTTGCTAAGTTAGTTGTTTTCCCTTGGAAAAAGAAACCAACAAACCCTGTGTGTTTGTTTAACATAGAGCAGATGTGCTGGATCTATCGAAGTCACAAAAATATCAGTTTAGTTAACATATGCGATAATGTGCTACATATTTGAGATTTTTCAGGTCTTGAACTAGTTTTGTAAGGCAGTTCCACTAAAAGAAAATACACATACCAAGCTACTTCAGGGTACATGCTCATTATCAGAGGAAGAGTGACAAGAGTGACAACCCTACGGTTGGATCAGGCACTGAAATGATCCCAAACCGAAATGTGATTTCTGATCTCCTGGTGTTTCCCCAGGTAAATTAACACTTCACCCTCAGGGCGGCTTCCCCTCTGCAGACGGAAGCAATCTCTGATTCCCACAGGTTTGCAATACAGGGGTTCACGGCCGAGCTGAGCCGGGAAAAGCCGCAGGGAGCAGAGCGGCAGCGCTGTGTCAGCCCGGGTACGCGGAACCGAGCTCGGTCCGCCAGCGCTGCATGGGGGAAGGGGGAAACTCGCTCTGCAGCTCCCAGAGTCCCGGCCAGCTCCCCACCGGAGGGGCGGGAGAGGGGCAGGGCATCACATCCCGCCCCGGCCCTGCCCAGCCGGGGGTGCGGACACCGCACGGGGAGGGCGAAGAGAACGACCGCCACCGGCCCTACCGGGGCTGCCCGAGCTGCCGGAGGTGCTGGGAGTCGTTCCCCGCTGTCCTCTTCGCTTTGTCGGTAAGTGGACGGCGGACGGGCAAAGGGAAGAGAGAGCTGGGATGAAGGCGAGCGGCGGCATCCTCGGCTGGGGAGTGGGAGGGGAGATTGGAGGCTTGGGGAGCGCTGGGGGCTCCTCGGTCCCCGCTCGTCCCAGCCGAGACAGGCAGCGATAGCGCTGAGCGCGGGGAGGAGCGCTGAGGAGGAAGAAAGCAAGCAAGAGCAAAACAGCTCTCTGGTACACTTCGGGTTTGACGTTTCCCAAGCATTGACTGAAAACACTTTGCAGAATAGGCTGCTCCTTATCGGGTTCCTGCCAGCTGGCAGCACAGCCCAGAAGAGCAGACGGGTGTACAGGCTTAGCGGCGAGCCAAGGATGCCACGTAGGGGCAAACAAAGCTGAGGAAAAAAGACAAAAGGTGCTTCGATACACTCTAAGAAGCTCAGCCACCTTTCTTCCCCAGAGGACACTTGTCCAAGCTGCAATCCTGGCAGCACCAAAGGGCGCTCCAGTCTGGCACCCAATAGCCCCAGCTGCTCAAGGGCTCCCGGTCCTGCCTACTGCTCCAGTAGCAGAGAGGAGCCCCGGGCCAGCAAGGGGTAGAGCATGAAGGTGATGTTCATGTGGAAGGGGAAAGGAAGGGAAGAGAAACAGATGGATAAGGTCCAGATTCTCCATTGTACTTAGTGACCACACTGACCAGTTGAATAAAGATGGTTAGGGTGAGTTTCTGTCTACCTGCAAAATATATTTACGCTCTTATTTTAAGCATTTTCCTCTTGAAAAATGATAAGTTTCCATGAAAGATTACATGGCTGAGAGAAAGCCAGGGAGGGGTTGGTTTTGCTGAGAGATCCCATTGACGACAAAGTGGATGATACAGATAATGTTTAAACTAGCAGGGAAAATTAATACCATATCTGGAGCTTTAGGATTGCAGTCATGATGGGGATTTCCGCCCTGTCTCTGTGCAAAAATAATTCATATATGGGAGATACTACCACAGGAATAAGACTTTAGTATGAATTAAACTAGAAAGTTGAGCCACTGGAAGAAGAGTTTCATAGAAGTCTGAGCTTCTATGAGGGGATGACACATATTAACAATATGATGAACGACATATATTAACATATATTAACACATATTACATATATTAACATATATTAACAATAACAATATTATTACATTTTGAAGGCCAAAATATTCTTTGGAATGCATCCATCGTCTGTAAGTTTTTTTTGGTTTTAATGCTCATGAAATATAGGCCCATTTTTACAGAGAGTTTTAAAAAATGCCAGCCAGAGTTAAAAAAGTATATATCTACCTCTTGATAATTTCAGGTTAAGGCACAAACTTAAAATAAATAAATAAATACACATCATAATACAATGGTATCTAGAAAATTGTTTAATTAAATAGTTGGTTATACTGCTAAATACCTGTATATATCACCAACAATGTCAACTTAGGAAGGTTCAGTATTAATATATAAAAATGAAGCTCAACCCTCAGAAGACAGTAGCATGACAAAGCTGGGGGGTTGGGATCAGGCAGGACACCAGGATAAAACAGAAACACCCAGACATCCAATAAATTTCCAAGTCTCATTTCATACATCCAGCACTTGAAAGATACTGAAGCTACGGTTTCAAACGATCCTGGTTTAGGAGACACTGTTGGAAATTAAATCATGATATCAAGATCTCTGCCTACTAATATTGATTCTACTACTCCACACTGAATATAAAAACACCCTCTGCTCCTGGTGTTCCACATCATGGATTAAAGCTGTCCATGATACACATTCATCAAAAGAAGTCTTAAATAAATAAACAAATAAACACATCAGCTCTCAAGTGGCTAAAACTAAACGATTTATCTGAGGATTCTCCAGAAGGGTTTCATTTTAAACCCTTATATATAAAGAGAAAAAGCAATAATATATCTGCATACAGCCAGATATTGGCTGCTACCAGGTTAGATGAGATTTTTAGGCTGCTTGTTGGATGCTTTTTGGATGTTCATCATTCACTGATTCAAAGGACATGGATCTACTCTGATACATGAACAAGAAGAAATTCAAGTTGATTATAATATTCAATGTAACTTGATAGCTTTCTTTTTTTTATATGCTTCTTCTGGAATTCACTGTTCCATTTACGGGCTTCCCTACCCTCCTCTGTTCAGCTGTAGTGGTTTTTTTTCTTTATTTTTCCATTTCCTAAGTTGTTTTCAGAGGGTTCCTAAACAAACAGCATGGAAGTTACTGCATTCACCGGTTCTGCTGAGAAGCTATGTGCCTGCAGCTCTAATCCTGTAAATTAAGGCTTTCTGGATTATGAATTGCATCCAGACTTTTTTTTTACTTTTTTTTTACTTTTTTTTTAGGTGTTTCCCTAGCCAAAGTTCTGTCAGTAACTGAATTGTCAGGGGATGTTTAATTTTTCCTGATACTATTCCTGTAGCTCTCATACGAATTATACAGGCAGGTTTTTAAGTTCTCCTCCAGCTAGAAGACAGGCCTGAGGGAATATCAGGAAAGATCTGGTAATGGTCAGGGGACCTGAAGTAAAGGACTGAAAAAGGAGACCATGAGAGCCTTGGTACCCTGCAGGATGTACTGAAACGCACAGGAAAACACCCTTGCTCATACTCTTCCTTTACTTTCCATGTAAAAAGTAGTTTTCAACCACTGATTTTTGTGTCCAGGAGTTACACAACACTGTTGAATATGCAGCAGCATTGGAACAATGAAAATTCAAATGAGCAGAACATGATTTGGAGCACAAACCTCAGTGCAGAGATATCAAAGACACTGATGCTCTGTTCTTCGTTATGCATTGAAAAATAATGCTCTCAAACAATCAATTCTCAGCCTAAAAAAAATATTGAGAACCCAGAACAATGTTATGGATTAGTAGCTACAGTGTGAGCCTGCATAACTCTGTAGTTCACTTAGGCTAAAGAGAAGAAAGATAAGAAAGAGATGACATGCAAAGAAATTAGTACCATAAATACACCAAGGAAAAACAAATCTGAAGGGACTTAAACAGCATGTGAAATCTGGAAGTACTAATGATAAACTGCTTGTGGATAAGAGCATACCCATAGTAACAGTGAATGTCACAAATGGTAACCAGCCTTTAAAGAAGAAAATATTGTTAGAAGTACCTTTTCCCTTTACTACTCACTAGCCTTTGGCTAGTTAGGTAGGTTTTAGGAGAGTGTTTTCAGCTCCAAACCACTCAATAACAAGCTGAACTTTGCGGGACTGAATTTGGTTTGGGTGTTTAGCTTCCTGTCTTGGTGTGGTGGTTTGAAACTCCCAAGAATCTAATTTTTAAGTTCAAGCCCCCCCTCCCACAGTTTGCCCCTGTGAGCAGGGTTTAGTGATGGTATAGACTTTTTCACCCCATGTGGAGAGTTTTCAGACAAAACACAACCATTCGTTATTGGGGGAAGGGGAAAATATTTACAAAGGTTTATTTACACCCACATATTTATTTACATTAAATTAAATTATTTCTCCTCTTCTTCAATAAAAGTCCAAGAAGAAAAGAGAAAAGTCTTTCTATCACTTCTCAGCCACAGTTCCTTCATTTCAGTTTTTTCTGGCACTGGGTAGTGTCCTTCATTTTCCTGAGGCAGCAGATTTACGTATGGCAGTCAGGATTTTTGTTCTTATTTTGTGGAAATTTCAACCCCGAGCCAGAGCCTTCGGGGGATTTCCTTGTAGATCTTCACTCCTTTTGGGTTAGAACATTGAAGGCAGCTTTCAGTTCAGTCTTACCAACGCTCTTTTGCTCTGTCCCAGCTCGACAGCTTGATAGAAACAGCAACAGCAGCAGCAGAGGGCACGGCCACCTCCTCCGCATTCCGTCCTGGCTCAGCTCTCAGGACAAACTCCGGGTTTTCAGCTCCTTTCTCCCTCTCTCCAGCTGCTGCTGCATTTTGGGACTCCCTAAGGGTTTGGAAGTCCACCCCTCCTCTTCAGAGAGACTCTGTTTTTTGGGAAAATAATACAGTCTTACTCCAAACCAGCTCTGTTGAGTTTACCTCTGGTTTTTTGCCAGCTCTCCCTCCTGCAGGAACATCTCTGCGTCTCTCAGCCGGTTTCACGTTATCTCTTTGCTACTGGCTATCCTTTGGCTTTTAGCCATCGCTGTCTCTGTTCAGGACTGCTCCACTGCCGTTTTCAGTGTCTTCTGCTGCTGCTGACAGTAAGGAAACTTTTCCAGCTCTTGATTACGGGACCCGGTCCAGTTTTGACACTATACTGGGTCTCCTGTAGCCTTGGCTGGGGGCTGGGGGCCCTTGGCCCCCAGAGGGGCTCACTGGCCCCCTGCCTCCTCGTGGCTCAGATCATGGCTACCTCTCTTCTAAACTATCTTCACCACCTTCTCTTCCGTTTCTGTGGGCATGTAATTTCCATAGGGTGCATGTGGACTATTGATTGATCCAGTAAGAATATTATCAGTGGGGCAAACCATTACTACCTCAAAAAAGGTTTTTCAAACCACCACACTTGGCATGGCCTCTTCATATTTAGAAGGAAGTATTGCTTAGCACTAAATTGTATGTTCACCTATGCCAATTAATTAGGACATGCATGCTCATTTAATCAAATTAATGATGGAGAGGTATGAACAGATTGCTCACAGACCCTTAAGATCGGCAAAATGTCAGTTTTATTAGAAGAAAGACAGTTTATATAGTCGTCATGACACTTAGTTCTTGTTCACACTACATTGGTTACATAAAGAAAACATACTTTGCTGTCCACTGCTAATTGGATCACAACAGGTGGTCATAGGAGATGAGAAAACTTAATTCACCTGCCAAAACTCCTCCTTGGCCTCTGGCATGAATCCACCTTTGTTCTAACTTCAGCTCCTGTAGCCATTTTAACTAGCTGACTACACCCAAACTGTGCTAAAGCAATACACACAGAAATGTAAGGGAAATTGTTCACACAATTTCTGTCTTCCGACATCAAATTATGCTATTGCCAGTCTTTTCTGCTCACACAAGGATTTCTCTACACAGGAAAGCATTTTAGATGCCCATTAAGCTTTACTTCTTTACTTCTCCTTTTTGAGCCAATATTTGATATTTTTCTGTATATTGCATATTATTAGTTATGTGGACACTTCCTAAGACTAATGTGTCTGTATTTTGGATTTCATTTCCACTTCTGACATATTACTGCTGCTCCCAGAACATTGCCTTCCGAGCATCACTTTCTTGGCTTTAGTGGTGGGTTTTTGAATACAGTAACGAACACCTAAAATATACTTCCAGGTTCACATATGCTCAGCATCATATAGGAACTATACAGTAAAAGTTGTACTTCTTGTCATCCTGGGAGATCAAATAATCAAGTTGATTTAAAAAAAAATAAAATTCAGAACACGGAAACACAGGAACACATAGCAAATATCAAAACCAGAATGAAGTTTTCCCTTGTCTCAGGGAAAAGAACTTTGATGGTGTTCTGGTTACTACTAATGAGAGCAAGAACTTCCAGAGGAGTATTTCTTCGATCACTCTTTGCTCAAGAACTGGCCCTTACAGTGAGTCTAAGTTTGGAAATTGAATTCTTGTGTTTGGCAGTGCCCAAGAACAGAAACAGAAGACTGGATGGGAGGATGCAAAGTTAGATTGAGCTGAAGTTAAACACCAGGGTTGGATTAGCTTTATTTCAGTTTGTCCATATAGACAAGTCAAAAGCAGGTAGAAAATTAGGCTCTTCACGTCAAACGACTTCAAATCATCATCCTTGTGTAGCCACAACTGAAGTAATAAACTCCTCAAACTTTGCATTGCTTGAGTGTGAAGCTGCATTTGTACCAAAGCTCCATTTGTACCACAAGCTTCCATATTTTACAGAAATAATTTGCTTTTGACAGGTTGTTATAGTTTGTCTAGTTCTCCTGCTGTGATGTGCATTCATAACTGTGTATAACACAATATCTCAATCAATCTGCGAAGTGACTGAGTACCCAGCCATGCCGTGGAAGTACCTATCAAACTCTGGGACTGAATCCCCTCCATGAACATACTATGAAAATAGCACAACATGCTATTTTAAAGTGGAAAGAGTATAAGATCAGCAAAAGCACACTGCTACAGTATTGCAAACAGAACTGCCTATACGGTTGTTTTGAGTTTTGGGTTTTATTAATTTTTTTGTTTTAATCACAATGTTTCATATTATTGTTCTTACAGTATTTTTAAATGACCTCTGAGAAATGTCTGCAAGGCTGCACTCCTGCTCTAGCCTGTTTCCTTGGGGGATTTAAGGATAATGGCACCCATCCCTGTGGAGAAACACAGGGAGGTATGTTCTCCCGACCCTTCATCCATTTCTCCTTTGGGTAGCTACAATTGCTTCTGGGAAGTTTAAATTCTCTTTAGATGTCAGAGATGTCTTACTCTTTGGGCTTTGTGTGCAAGTTTGTGCCATTATGGCATACCTAATATATGAAGCCAGGGCCAGGAATCGTCAAGAATGCGTCCAGAAGCCCACCCCAGTGGTGGGAAACCTCGAGTGGCAGGGGTTATGGGAGGATATGGGTAAATTCTCAGAGAACTTTTCTGCTCCAACAACATGGAAGTTCACCCTTGAACAGCTCCTAAAGCCCATGAAAATAATGAAATCCATGAGGGAGAGAGGTTGTGGTAGACTCATGGAAAGGCAGCTCACAGTTGCATGCGGAGTTTTGGCCACTGCCTACCAGCAGCTGCTTGGTGTGGTGCAGCACTTCTGTGCAGCAAGGGAAAGGAAAATGCCTGATCCCATGGGGACTCAGGATATGGCCAAACCAAAAGAACAGACCAAGCCAATGGAGGTTGCCCCTATCCAAAAAAGGAAATATGAGACCAATTGACCAATTGATGATGGCAGGGAGGCAGGACCCTCACAGGCGGCAGGCCCAGAGCCAGAGATCATCACAGAGGCCTTGTCATATAACAACCTCCGGAGTTTGTTACTTGTCACTCAAATGAGCCCATTCTGACCTGGATGATCTGAGTTTGGGACTCTACGGGTAAGGCCATAAACCTTGATGCAGTGAAGCAAGGTTCTTGAGGTCTATTGCCCAGGGTGCGAGTATCGAGGAGGTGTTTGTGAGAGAATCAAAGTCCCTTTCTCTCTGGACATGACTTCTGACCGGTGTGAGGGAGAGGTTCATTTACAGAGAACCTTTGCAGGAGCACCATTATTCAAAGGGCTGGAAGACCATAGAGGAGGGGATCCTACACCTGAGGGAACTGGCACTGTTAGAGGTACTTTTTGGAAGGGACCCTGACAGAGTTAGGTGCACACCACAGATGTGGTGGAGCCTCACACACATGGAGCCGTCTGCACATGCCAGTTACCTGACACCATTGCAGGCTGGGGAAAACTGAGAGCCAGGGAGCTCTATAATAAATAACTTCAGATGTATGACAGCATGATCAGTGGCCCGCTACAGGCCCCCATCCCCAGCGCAGAGACATTGATTGAGGGCCTCAAGACACTACACAGGCAAAGGATGGACAGAAAAAACTGAGAGAGAAGATTGAGGTAGACTGTTTCCATGTCTCAGCTGCAGGAGCTGAGGAAAAAAACCTCCAAAGCAATTTAATTGGAGATAAGAAAAGGATTTAATTAAGTAACAAGATGCCCCTCTGTACAGATGTTACAATTTATAATATTGGTTGTCCAATCCCAGGTTTCATCCACCCACTGGCTTTTGCCCTGGTCCACCCTCGGCCTGCCCGTGGAGAATTGAGGCTGGGGGCTTTTCAAGACCACTTCTTCATCATCTTCATCTTCTTCAGAGCACAAAGGGTACACGGTCACCCAGTTCTTGACTGTACTCTTGCGGTTCAGGCCAGGGTACAAGTGTTCTCTAAACAAAATAGGCCTACTCTTAAAGAGAGACTAAACATTTTCTACTGGAATTCAGGGATATTGATATGGGAGTATGGAATGTGGTGATGGGGTAGGGAAATGTGTGAGCTACTGTGCTAAAGGGTGAGTGAATAAGGGTTGCTGCTTCTAAAATCTACTTCTACTATATAACTACTTATAAAGTTGGATTTTGGGGTTCTCAAACCATGACAAAAGCTTATAAAAATTAGGAAAATAAGAAAAAAAACAGATGGACCTAAAGGCATCACTGGTGGCACCGGTGCGAACCAGACGCCCCCCAGCTAGAGAGAGAGGACAGACCTCACAAACCAAGGTGTGGAAGTCCTAGAGGACCACGGAGAAGACATGAGGCGGTGGAACAGGAAACCCACCTGCGCTCCAGCAGCCTGACTACAGGAGCTGAAGGAGAGAGAAAAAGGGAAGTCAATGAGAGTGAGTGCAGCACCGGTATCCTATGGGCAGGGATCTGACCTGCTAGAAAGTACCTCCCATATGTATTCACAGGGAAAAACCTGTGATTGACTGAAGAACAGTTTTAGGGGATTTTGTTCTGTTACCTACATTTTTTAGTAAAGAGCTGTTATTTTCTTTTCCACACCTTTTCCACTGGAGCCTCTTAATTTCAAAGTTATAATTACCCAGAGGGAGGAGCTTGGTTTTTTCTCATATCCCGCCCTCCTTAGCAGATATTCCTGTCTTGTTAAACTGAGGCAGTGGTAAAATGAGTATGTTTGTTCTCACTGCACAAAATTCAAAGCTGTTTTTCCTTCCCTGCTCCCCATTCCCCTGAGATCCAACAGCATCACATATCCTTAGTAGTTACTCAAGGAGTAATGATTTAAGATGGGATACAGTACAATATTCTTAATCCAATGCAGTGAACAATACACCAGTAAGAGGGAGGTGGGGGGAAGGTCAGCACACCAGAAGAGATGGTTATTTCTGAGAGAGACCAGTATTTTCACAAGCAGACACAGTACAGCATCTTGATCAAGAGCTGAGCTCAGTGGTGCCTCAGATTCAAGTACTCAATTTCCTCACAAAGTTCACAGGCCTTGGGATCCATGCGTGCAAATAAGGATAGCATGGCTATATTGATTTGTGATCTTCATGCTAAAACTTTCAGAAGGCTCTGGAGGTCTACAGTTTTTGCTGGCAGAGAGCTAAAACTAACCAGTTTCTTTCCTACTGAACCAGGCCCCTCACCCAAATAAAAGCCTAAAGATCAGCAATCAGCAAAATCTATGTTGAGAGCAGCATGTAGTCTGCCAATCTGATCACTGTGTGAGGCTGGAGAAGCAACTGCTGTGATTCTATAAAAGCTAAAACCTGAAAATATCAAATATAATCAAGTTAAGCTTCATCTACAAGCCTGAAGCTGAGCTTCCACTTATATTTTCTAAATTTTCAGCCAGCACAAATGTTTTCTTGCTCTTTGAATTATGCTTCACTTTAAATATCTCCATGTAATATTTCCTCAATTAAATAAAAGCAGAAGTATTTGTCTGCAATCCTGACAGCCTGTACCCTAATATCCAAATACACCAATTAAAAAAAAAGAGTGATAGCACAGTAGAATCACTGGACTGAAAAGAAAATAGCCCTACATAAGCCAGTTACAAATTCAGTGTATCATATTTTCATAATAATAAATACTTTTTTCTCCTTGAAAGACTTCATAAAGTAACTCAGAAATGTCAATTGTCCTTCACAATAGGCTCTGCATTCCATCTTTTTGTTGTTCACAAGGTCTGCTTGTTATGCTTAGAATATCACCATCCAAGTTAGAGAAATAAGGGTAAATTTAAAATCACAGAACAGACCACAACCAAGTTAAATAACTCCTATGTAGAAGGACAGACATGCTGACTTTGTTCTAGCCCTTTTGTAACACTGAATTAAGCAGTCCCCTGTTCACTGCTCTAGGCATGAGAGGACCATTCACAGAGTACTGCACACTCAGAACAGATGGATAAATGAATTCAAGGAGCCTTCAGCTAAAGTATTTTAAAATAATTTGTAATGTGTATTGCTAGAGATAATTGAATAAATGTCTTAGGAGTGTGGATGTAACCACACTGTTCCTTCTATTCTGCTTTATTCTTGCTCTGAACCTATACGGCCTATTGAAAATATTTTTTAGACAAGTGACAGAATAAGGAGGGATAAAAAGGCATCAATTACAGCATTGGACCATCGAATCTCCTTGGAAGTGAAAGTGTGGAGAAGGCTTCAGAACCAGCCTGCTTGCCCTTCCCCTGCCCAGGAAGAATACCTTTCCCAGTCACCACTGGCACACTGAAGGTCTGCATCATTTTGCGGAGCATCCAGCTCCTAAATCAGCATGTAGATCTCAAATCCAACAACTCAGACAGCAATTTTCTCTGCAGTCTAGTCTGTAAAGTAGATTTCAGCACATCTGCTACATTAGTTCTGGCCTCATTTATTCCCCAAGACAGCATTTACTTCAAGAACGACTGAAAATCCTCTGCCACCAAATGCACACAATGCAAGTTAATGCAAAACTAGACAGTCACATGCCCAAATCTGTTGTTAAGGAGTTTCTCCACACAAAGGAAGAGTCATAATAAAAACAAGGAATGAAAGTATTTGTAAGTCAGACTGGTTTGTTTGTTCACAGAGTAAGAGATTTATTTATAACTCTCACTGCCCTTTAAAATAGGTATCTGAGGGGAAGAGGACAATCCAGCAGGACAAACTTTGACTGGTCAGACACTAAAGCTTCAGATTATGTATCTTTTCATTTCAGACTACCTAGGAGAGACAACTCAAGGACAGACGAAATTCAGTCTTTCCTTTGATAGTGGAAGACACTTTTCTGAGGGAAAAAACCAAACAAACAACCAAAACCCAAAACAACAAACTTGTGTCCTCCCTGGACTGAGACAGTGGGAGCAGCAGGCAAGTTATCAAGGTTTTTCATCTACTTTTTATCAAAAATATTCCTTGAATATTGGCAGGCATTGAATAGGGAATGTTTCCTTACAGAGAAATAAATGAGTCTTTTGAGAGGGAAATTAATCAAACCTGTAGTAACGTTAAAACTTTCAACACCTAAAGAATAATTAAAACAAATCACTAGAAACAAATAGGTTTCTCGAGTATAACATAATGAAGACAAGTCATCTGAAATCAAATTTTAGCTTCTAACTTGAACTTAGTCCGATGAACAAAAATTCAGCTCTAGCCCAGCCCTTTCCTGTTGGAGCTGTAGTTTCTTAAAAGCTCATCCATAAGAGATATGCTGGCATCTGTTTCTAGAAACTTCCTCCCACTTAGCCAGGGCTTAATAGATTGCACCTGCACTAATGAGTCAATAAGACATCCACTCAGCATGTCCCAGTAGATTCTTGTTCCTTATAACTGTGATACAATAACAAACAAATCATGATTACTGGTTTTCCTTATAGAAAAAGCTCTTTACAGACTGTAAAAATTAGAGAGGCATTTCATGGTGAGGTCAGGGTTCAGAAATTCCAAAAAGTAATCCAAGACCTTAGACTGACTGTTTTCTTTAAAATCTGTTTAGTATTAGTGAACTTTGTCTTGGTGTAACTCTTCAAACATTTAAAACCCATTTATTCAGTATCATTACTGTTCCTCTACTGGGAACTGAGATACAGATAAGGAATTAAACCAGTAGCTCCTGAACATATACCACAAGCAGCTTACAGACACTTGCCAAATGGTGTGTGCCTCAAGGAAGAGAAAGGAACTGCTATTGCAAATCACAGAGCTATCACCATGACTAACTGCTGATGATATTTGGTACCATCACTACTAATGGTGTTGGGAGGAAGTTTAAGAAGGAAATTTGTAGACTACAATCTTCCTTAGAGCACAGAAGAGGAGAGTGGTGAATTTCACATTATGGAGAAAGGCTTATTGCTTTCTAATTAGCTTCCATTGGACAAAATGGTGTGGCAAAATGTACTAATTCCAACAAAGAGTGACAAATGTAGCAGTTCAATATAAGCTTAGTGGGTAAGAGAGGGCAAAGGGCTCTGAATACAGTGTGGTATTGGAGGGCATTGAGTAGTAACATAACATTTCTGCAAATGAAAGGAACTTCACTGCATGCTATTTTGTGTGCAGTCACCTTCACTTCTGAGGGGAACCTGACTTGTTTCTCTTGCACTGTTCTGCTGGTCTGTGTAGAAAAGGGAGATGTGGGCCCTCTGTAACTAACTGCTTGTTGAAAGGGTACGGACACTGATGGGTGCAGGACGTACAGTCTCCTGCGTTGGCCCCCTTCTTTGGCCCCCAGAAGACTCAAGAAGGACACCAGATTATTTTTCATGTACACACATGAGTGTGGGACTACGGTACGTCTGATATGTTGCCAAATGCCTACCAGAATTTAAGGAGAATTTCGCGCGATCTGAAAAATCTAAGGCAGAAACAGCAGCAGCACATGGTGTCATGTGCTAGGAAATGCAAAGAGACAGTTGCAAGGACTAGATCATACAAAGGCAACATTGCATTTCTGCTCTACTTTAAGCATTTTGTGCCCAATTCAATCCCTTGATAAACTTTTTAATGGATTCAGAGGTACAGTTTGGCTTCAGATTAAACTAAAGGATTCAGAAGCATGTGCTGGTATATAACTTTCGTGACAAAGGTATGGAGACCCTCCTCCAGTTATGTCTTTAGTGGCTTCTTTCTTATCAACACACTCCAAAACCTAAATCAATCAGAGCCTTAAAGTACTGTCTTTGGTGGGAGAATACTCCCAAAATCAGGGTTGTAAAAGATCATCTGTGAAATCCACAAATTGTTCAACAGGGAAAATATGGTGTTACTGTAGAGCTTTCATATCCTAATCCAGCTTCAGATCTACTCACTCTAGACTAGGGCAAATGGTTCTTGCAAGCTCATTTCAGTAATTAATACTGTAGGTGTTTTTTACTGGGTATAGTCCCACTCATAGCCATATTAAACCTATCATATAAGTGGACTTGTTCCAATGGAAGATGTCAGAAGATCAAAGTCAGACTAGATTGCTTGCACTGCACTGAAGTTTAAAAAAACCCTAATTTCAAAATCTAGATTGCTTGTCTAGAGTGTCTGAAGGAGTACAGACCAAAAAAAGTCTAAACAGAAAAAATCAGTAAGTAGTCAGGACATTGGCTGGTTTTAGATGTATGATGTTTGCCGATCTGGCAAACTGTTCCTCAATTTCACTTTAAAATTTAATAGTACATGGCCAGCTCTCTAAAAAGCTGAGAAGATAAGATACATGAGGGACTATGAATCGCTCAAATGATACTGTGATGAAAATTACATTATAAGACAGAATTATTATAAACATGAAGTACCACTTAGCATGTGTATTTTTTAAAGAGCAAGTGCATTACCCTGAATTTTTCTTGTTCTTAGCATTTTCAAATTATTTTCATCTCCTGACATAATTTTTGGATTCTTATAGCTTGCATAAGCTCTTCCAAAACAGAAAAGTAATCAAGCTTTGTAATGTAATAAAAGACATTTTAATAAAAGGGGAGTGTGAGTTGAAAACTTGACCTTCATGCCTTCTTTGGAGCACAACTCCAGATCGAGTTCTGCAAGTTGCTTTCTAAATCCTACCCTATCTTACCACAGCAGTGCTAAGCAGAAAGTTTGGGAAGCAGTCAACAAAATTTACTGAATTCTGCTCTATGTTTTGTTCACAAAAGCACAGAATTGTTAGGGTTGGAAGGGACCTCTGAAGGTTGTCCAGTCCAACCCCATACGCATATATATTCCATATACAGTTCATAAATAACAAAGGAGAGCTGTCTAACCAGATAACTTTCTTTGCTGTTATTTTTAATGTTGAAGACTCAGTTAAAGTTGCCTTCTCTCCCTTTATTTTACCATAAATTTAAATGAAAATACGTGAAGATCAGTCATTTTTTTATGGGGTCCCTGAAACAATGAACATAATTCCTTGACCTGAGCACATCCTGTACCCTCACACCCAGCGAGGAGGTCACAGTGTTTAGCTGTGGAAAGGACAGAGTGGGATATAATAATTTTCCATCACCAGACATACTAGTTTCAAATCCAAGGAGTAATTTCTGTTCTCATTCTCACACAGGAGATGCTTGAGGCTTCTGATCTGCTGACATCTGTGCCAGGCTGCCACTGAGGACCTGTACCTGACAGAACCTGAGGGCTGTATGGAATATACAGAATACAAAATTCCAGAGCACAGCTGTCAAGCTCACACCCCATGGTGTCCCTATTTCCTCTGCCTATGGATGCTCCTGCTTCCAAGGACACATCTCAACACCAGGCATTTGTAAGTAAAGCCTAAGTAAAGCCCTCAAAGCAGGGATTTGACCTCTTATAAGAAAGCACACAAACATTTTAGTTTCAAACCTGATTTCTGGAATAAGAAAGATAAAGTTAGCACGAAACACTGAATTATTGAATTTCAATATTAAACATTGATCACTGAATAATCTATTGCATTGTATTGTTCAGACCTTGTTTAGAACTCTAAGGATGAGAAATCCCATATATGTCTCAGTGCTAGCTGTGAAAAACTTTGGGCTAATATCTTCACGATCTGTTTCTTTCCTCATTTGTTTAAGAGATTTACCAGAACATAAACTCAGACAAGCTCTATAAAATGGCACAAAACGTGTATCACCCTCACGGACATTTTTCTTCTATGTCCTGAAGACAGAATTTGGTCAATTGACCATATGCTCCAAGACTTAAAATATTATTAATCATTTTTTGGACTTTAGATCAATGCATGAAGTTAGCAGTTGGGAAGTAGATTCTTAATAATCCTAAAAAATTCTATTATTTTGCACTTGATTTAAAATAAGACTAGCATCTTTAAATGTTTGAAATCTGTGTAAGCCTAAATTGTGTAGGAATAGATTACTCATTACCTATAATTTGAATGATTGCTTCTGGCTGCCAACTGCTGTATTCTCAAACTATTAGGTGTAGGTTGTAAATTACAGGTTTGTTTAAATGTTTTAGTACAAAACATGTTAATATACTTTTTACTACCACTTTAAATTGGTTTGCCAGTATGTAGTTTATATTTTGGTTTTTGATCAGCTATTTACTGAGATATAATGAATTAAACCAGTGAGGACTGAAATTTCTTTTCCAGATTCTGGGGTCAGAAATATATAAAGTCCTATGAAACACCTCTGCAAACCATTTTGGATTGGTTAGTGGAGCTTGCTCCAGTACTTTTCATAGAACACATCTTTTATTACCTTGTGGGTCCCTTCCAACTCAGAATATTCTGTGAAATCTGTGAAACCTATATGTAAAATGTTGTAAAAATTCATTACTTAGGAAAGCCCTAAAAGGGACAGTGATAAGGTGAAGCACAGATAAGCTTTATTATTTTATTTTATTTTAGTACTACAGTGATTAAGCACGTTTCTTTTCCTTTCCCTAGTTCTGGAAATAAAAATCACAAAGCAGTCCAACACATTTTCATCCAGAAGTGTAAACCAAGAGTGACTTTCCAAGGCCTGGACATTGGCCCTGATTTTCATTCTGTGGGCCTATGAAAAAGATGTCAAAAAACACAACAGATAACTCAACTAACCCTCACTCAGCTCTTCTAGGCCTGTTCCTGGGAAGCATTTCACTGATCACTATTGTCATGAATATATTAGTACTATGTGCTGTGAAAACTGAGAAGAAGCTGCAGACAGTTGGCAATTTATACATTGTCAGCCTATCTATAGCAGATCTTATAGTTGGTGCAGCTGTCATGCCCCTGAATATTGTCTATCTTCTAAGTCCAATGTGGCCTCTGGGTTTACCAGTCTGTTTGTTCTGGCTGTCCATGGATTATGTGGCCAGCACTGCCTCCATTTTCAACCTCTTCATATTGTGCATCGACCGCTACCAGTCAGTTCAGCAACCACTGAAATATCTCAAGGACCGAACAAAAATGAGAGCATCGCTCATGATTTTGGGGATCTGGTTGCTCTCTTTCATGTGGGTCATTCCAATCCTAGGATGGCACCTTTTTGCTAACAATGGGGAAAGGAAAGTAAAGAAAAACAAGTGTGAGACGGAATTCTCTGAGGTCACCTGGTTCAAAGTGTTGACGGCC
The DNA here is from genome assembly GCF_003945595.2 of Pipra filicauda. Classification (NCBI taxonomy): domain Eukaryota; kingdom Metazoa; phylum Chordata; class Aves; order Passeriformes; family Pipridae; genus Pipra; species Pipra filicauda. The sequence goes on from NW_024104431.1 coordinate 90,221, forward strand.
ATTGTCAACTTCTACCTACCCTCGATCTTGATGTTGTGGTTCTATTATAAAATATTCAGAGCTGTTCGAAAACACTGCCAACACCGAGAGCTCATCAATGGATCAGATGGGTCTTCCTCAGACAAAAACTTCATACAGCGTAGCAAGATGAAGGACGAGCAAAATGTTTGCCTCCAAAAGCAGATCTTAGATGAGAACACCCCGCCCAAAGACAAGCAAAGCTCCCCACAGCCTGAAAATGCGGAGGCAGAACTTCATTTCAGTAATCCTGACAAGTCTTCAAAGGCGTTTGATGGCAAGAGTAACAGGAAAGTCTTTAAATGGAGGTGTTTTCCTCTCAGCACTGCCCAGTCTGAGCGAGGCCTGGATAAAGCAGGAAAGAACTACATGTGTGCAATGAAAGAGAGCACAAAAGAGAAGGAGCCCTGCTCACAAGACAGTGACTCAAGCGTTGCATCAGACAACCAGACTTTCCCTGAGGTGGTACCATGTGGAGAGAACTCCAGCCCTAACTCGGAAAGAGCCTGCAGTGCTCAGGAAAAGACTGAGAACAGAGATTTCAGAGGACTGACTTACCTGAGGAAAACCTGGCAAAGTCTCCATACCCATTCCAAAGGGAACATTCAGGGACTGCATGGGAACAGGGAGAGGAAAGCAGCAAAGCAGTTAGGGGTCATAATGGCAGCCTTCATGCTGTGCTGGATTCCCTATTTTGTGTCATTTATGGTAATAGCATTTCACGACCATGAACAGTTTTCAAAATTACATATGGTCACTGTATGGCTCGGCTATGTGAACTCCACCTTAAATCCCTTCCTGTATCCTCTTTGTAACCAGAATTTCAAGAAGACATTCAAACAGATCCTTCACATTCACTGATATTGCTCTGAATTTTTGAGCTCAAAAGCAGCTCAAGAGGTCAAACAAACATAATCTTCCAGTCTCAAAGAAAAACACCAAAAAAGTTGTAATTTATAAGCAAATGTTAGTAAAAGTGGGAAATATGCATTTAACAGTTTTACCCATATTTGAAGAGAGCTACTTCAGATCAGGAATCTGAAAAATTCATGGTCAACCTCCAAACTGTTGGACTGTTGTAAACCATTTACAATTTGAGATGGCCTCTTTCATCACGCAGAACAAAACTGGAGGTATAAATAGAGATCTTCAGTGATTATAAATTATTCAGCTACAGAAAAGGAAGAAATAGAATAACACTTCTGTGATTGGCCAAATATATTTTTCTCTTTCAACTTACTCCATTAAACACAGGAACATATTGCTTGCAAAGTGGGATTTGCAAGTGGAGGTATTCTGCATAGTCAAAGAACTTTCAACTGTTTAAGAAAGTCTCCCATATTTATTTAAAGCTACCCCAAAAATCATAAACTTTTTATGAAATGTCAAGTCATATTGTACCCTACTGTATCTCTTTGATATCATGTTTGCTCCATTTATACCTGTACACTGACTTTGCTGAAAAAATTAGTATTTTTATGTCCTAGAAATTTTGCTAAGACTTTTCATGCTGTCACTATCTGTTCAAGAAAAGTGTGCTCCTGTTTCCAGGCTTGCAGTTGATTATACATGAAGTATGTTTACCTTTTCTTTCCTTTATATTTAATTGCATTTTATAAATCTTGTTGTAAATGCTGTAAAATATTTCAGGAGAAACTCACGATAATAGAATACTCTGTGTTTGAAGAGATCTCAAAAAAACATCTAAGTACAAGCTACAGCTGAAATCTGGGCTGGCTTTTACATTACATGATGTTGCTAAGGGCCTTTGTCCACAACTTCAAATCATAGAATAATAGAATCAACTGGGTTGGAAAAGACTTCTGAGATCATCAAGAACAACCCTTGAATGACAAACATCTGTAAAACCAGCTTCATGTGGAAAAGCTGGGAGGCAGCCTTGACAGATGAGGTTCATTCCACCAACTCTGAGCATTCACTTCTTCAGCCACTGATTTAACTGTTTCTAAGTATTGACTAATTCTCAGAACCAGACATGCCCTGTTACACAGCAGAAATCAATCCCCTCTTCCTAAGTGCAGTCAAGTATAGATTAGTTCCCAAAGGAAGAACACACAGTCCCTCAGCACAGAATGGTTTGGGTTGAAAAGGACCTTAAAGACCATCTCGTTTCAACCCCCGGCCATGGGCAGGGACACCTTCCACCAGCCCAGGTTGCTCCAAGCCCCGTCCAACCTGGCCTTGGACACTTCCAGGGATGGGGCAGCCACAGCTCCTCTGGGCAACCTGTGTCAGGGCCTCACCACCCTCATATATATAAATTTCTTCCTTATATCTGATTTAAATCTGCCCTCTATCAATTCAAAGCACGGTATATAGTGTCATATATCATATGAGCCAACTTATCAGGGAGCTTGCAACTTCACAGAATAATGACACCAAAATAAAAGCAGAGAGTACAGACTGGAGAGCAAGAAGGAGAATTGAGGCAGGCTAGATCTCAGGCCCTGGATTAGCCAAGTATATCAAGATACAATAGTACCTTGTTTGTGGCACATCAGTAAAGCTTTCATTCCTATTCTGCTGCTAGGAACAAGAGATGCTTCTCTATATGAGAGAGGCATTTTAAGCAAACACTGTGGAGTATGTTAGCTTTAAGAGAAATCCCAGAACCAGATAACTTCAACAGCTAAAGTCACATTTGCATGTCATGGTGAGTTTATGTAAGTATTTTCCCATACATTTTAGGAATGATGATTAAAGAGGCATCCTGAAGTTTCCAAGTAAAAAGATTGTCCTCTGATTTTGTTGTGATGATGTATTTACCATATCCTGGATGTTTTCTTGCTTCTGAAATTGCTGTTAGCTTAACAACAAACTTCTGATTGCACTTGGACTCCTTCAATTGACTATTGTCCAGAGTTTGGTGGGATGAGCGGAAGGGGTATTCTGTGTAATACCTTTATTACATCAGGAGCAAAAAATGGTAGTTTAATGGTAGGAGGAGAAATTCTGAAATCTATGTTCTTAATTAAAGATCTTGAGCTACTTAAGTTGCTCTGTGCCTATTAAGTAAAGTGAATATGAGAAGACTTACAGTAACAGTGAAATACTCAGGGTAACGTGTGAATGATGCTCATGAATGTTGGACATAATACTCTAAAGTATTCAAAGTATTATTATCCTCTGTCAACACTTCAGTGTTAATAGTTGCATTTAAAGTATTCAATATTAAATGAAGCTCTAATATACCTACATTTTAATAAATTGGAAAAATGTGTTAAAGGAATAAACTTAAATTCAGTCCATTTCAATGTATCATACAAGGTTCAGAGATTAATTGACTTTGGTTTCAAGTTGCATTTCAGAAAAAGTGCATTTAGGGAACTTAAATCTAGGAGAAATAAAGGCAAAATGCAGAGACAATATAAAAGCAACAAAATTTATACCAGAATTCAGACAACTTTTTCACTGCAGGAGGAACACCTGCACAAGTAATAAAATACACATTCTTTTGGAGTACAGAGCAGCATCTCTGGAAACATATGCTCTAATCCCCTGGCCTTCCACAAACAATCGCAGAGATCCACAGCCATTATGTTTTTTTTTTCTATTGTGATATGCAACAGCCAAAATGGATGGTAATTTAGATGATCCCTGAGGAAATAAAAAGGCAGCACACTAAGTCAGTTACAGTTATTAGTACACATTGCTGAAACATATTTACCCAAGGGCTAGTCAGAGTCATCAAGAAGTCTGTTCTCTTGAACATGACAATTGTCTTTTCTGATTTTAAAATGTACTAATACACGACAAAACAACAAAAACAAGATAATTGAAAATTTTTCTAAAAATTATAATGATCATAACAAGGAAGACCTTAGTAAAATTACAGAACGTTCAAACAGAGCACAGCTAAACCCAAGCAAATAAAGTTGCCTGAATATTTTTTATCTCACTTTATTTTTATCCATGATTTTAGTGCAAATGTGTTAATAATAAAGACAGGAGAAGTAATCATGGGCTTCTCTGATGTGATAGCTATAATAGATAATAGTAAAGTAGGAGAATTTTATTTTTTTTTATAATATCCTGTTTTAAATGCCAATTATCATGGTACCTAAGAGGATTTATCAGTTTACTGTACTGAATAGGCAATTCAAAATGGCTCTGGATGTAAGAGAAGGAGAGGAAAGCAAATTAGGGTAAGGAGTGGAGAAGCTTCCTACCACGTGGGGCTAAGGCTCAAGAGAGTATTTCAGGTGTGGTTTCCCGTAAAATATTTCAACGTTTTCTAGTTAATAAACAAGGTCAGAGGACACATAGCTTTAAGAGAACATAACGAGTGTCTTGGAATGTCTTGGACTGGAGTTCTGTTGTGATTAAAGTGTGGTGAGAACAACCGACCCGGCTTTTCAGAGGCAGAAAAAGCCGTTCTCACAATGTTCTCTGCGTCAACGGTGACATCTGGTGGGTAATGGGTGAATTCCGGCGTGCTGCATGGAATGCTGGGCATTGGGAAGTTTGCCATTTAGTATTTGCTTTCCCCCATATTATTTTCAGGAAATGTCGCCCTCAGAAAGGAAACGTAAGTGTAGGGACACAGCTGGGCTTCATTCCATCATCTAAAAGGACTCCATTACATTTTCTGTGAGACCGCTTAATGATGCACTTTGTGAAAGCACAATAACTGAAAATGACTGAAAGACTCGCTTAAAAAATGCATTTCTAATGCTCAGATATTAATATAGAAACACTGTAAACACTTCTGGACAGTTCTAGAGAAGCCTCTGAATTCTGCGGATTTTCCACTGTTATCAGGGATTTTAGAGGACTAGTTCCTAACCTGACTTAAGTTCCTACAGAGAAGGTGTAAGAATATACTTAAAAATTTCAATGCAGGCAATCCCTCCATCAGAACAAGAGTTAGTTCACTTGTAAATGCCAAATTAAGTTTAAATGCTATGCATACATATTCGCTTTTGCTTATCAAATACAATGACAAAAGTATTAATTTTCATCAAACTGTGAGTCTATTTAAGAATTAGAATATAAAAACAACAATTAATGTTGACACAGTGTGAAAAATAACTCCTGAAAATAAGTTTACTCTCCTGATACTGAGTTCAAAATTATCTTGAAAAAATGCTACATACCTGACACCGAAATAAATTGTTTCTCCACTGTCATCTTAGAGTGTAAAATAGAAACAGGAAAAAAATCAAAGGTGAGATGTACATTTTACACCCCTGCACAGACATGAGTTCACATACTAGGCTATTACAAAATTGCATTTGTGATCTCCACCAGTTAGAAAGTACAAGGGATGTACATTTGTGTGTGGCAATGGTTCAAACCATTTCGACATCTGGTAAGTTTAAGTGTTGCTATTTTTAACTGTATTTGTATCCGTTATCATTTGGGTTTGTCTGCAAAGATACCTTAAAAGGACTGCACAGTACCCACTGCTATATATTGACAGGTATCCTACCTGGCAACTAATTTCATCCTCACTAGACATGAATAATCCCTAGATCTGCACAATCTCTACAACTGCTGTGCAGAAATCCAACTCCTGGAGTCTGATTTCAGGTACCCTTCTCCTTCCCACTTGTAGCTGTGCATCTTTCATTAGGACCTGCCTCCATCCTCACTCCAGACTGCCATCCAACTCCTCAGACTGCCATCCGACCCCGCCCGCCTTTGCCCTCCCCCCCCCCCCCCCCCCCCCCCCCCCGCTCTCTCCGCGCCTCCTGCCCCACCCCCGCCTCAGGCAGAGAGCGCCCGCGTGTCGTCATCGCCCCGCGCCGGCCGCCCTGATCACGTGTGTGCGGCGGGGTGACGTCACTCGGTGGAGCCGGCCGGCGATGCGGGAGGTGCGGAGTGGGCGGCGCGGGCGGTGAGGGGATCGCGGGGCGGGTCCCGCGGGGTCTGGCACTGATCTTCCACGCCGCCCCACCAGGGTGCCGGCACTGATTCTCCCTCCCGCCCCCCGGGGTCCCGGCACTAGTCCTCTGCGCCGCCCCCCCGGGGTCCCAGCACTGGTTCTCCGCACCGTCCCCCCAGGGTCCCGGCGCTGGTCCCAACGCTGCCCCCGTACCAGCCCCGCACTGCACCTCGCCCGCCTCAGGGTCCCGCCGACCGCGAGCTCCCGCGTCCCTGGAGATCGCGGTGTCCCGAAGCCTCAGCTAGGACTGCAGTCACGCAGTGTGCGGTGCCGGGGCCGTGTCGGGTGCGGGGCCGGGGCCGTGTCGGTGTGCGGGGCCGGGAGGCGGGGCGGGCAGCACCTGCCGGCTCGGTCAGTGTTTCGGCGGGACGGATAGCCGCCGTTGCCAGCGTAGCCTTTTTGTGTGTTCATAATGACCTTGGGCACGGGGAAGAGTTCTTTGTCCCGAGAATGGGCTTGAAAAGGGGCATGAACCCAGAAGCAGCTTCTCTGAAAATTTTTTACTCTTCAGAGAATAATTCAGGCAATAGTGATCTTCTTTGCACAGGTACCGTTGACATACCCACCTCTGGGCCGCTGAATAAAATATTTTGTAGAAAACCCTACACACGTTAGGGGACTGTGTGAATTCGGTTTAAAACCTGTAATTTCATGATAGTTTGAAATGCTGGTAAACCGGTAATCAGACTTTTACAACAGATTAATTATGTCTGTCAAGGGAAAGATCAATATTAGTAAAAGACCTGCTGTGTTTTTCACTTAACATATTACTTCATGAGATCAGTTTTAAACGTCTGCATGTTTAAGAGCAAGTGCTAGAACTTAGGCTGGTGATAGGGCATCTGTATTTGGGGTTAAATACTCCCAAATTCTGTGACTGGCAGGATATCTAAGGCATACTGGTAAATCTTTTTATTTCAAGCACAATTTTCAACTGTGCCCTTTTGTAACTCAGGGTTGTTCCACATATAAAGTTTTGGATATATTTTTTCTACTTCTCTTTATTATATTTTCCTAGTCACTTCTTACCTTTAGAGGCTGTGTGTGAATTTCTGCATGCAACCTCCACAAAATGTATACATTTTGTCTTCAGTCTTCTAAAATTTGTTGCACAGATTTACCTTGGTTTGCTGATATTGCATTAAGAATACATGTAGGTGAATGTTTACATCAGAATACATTAAATAAGATTTTTAAGAATCCGTACATCAGAGGTGATTGCATGTGCTCTTCTGTTTGCATGTGCATCACATAGTGAGATCCCCTGTTTGTATTCCTTAAGTTGCACCATAACTCTTGAGATGCTGTAATAAAATAAGGAGGGTGTTACAATAGATTCCAAGTGGATGCTTTTAGGCTGGTATTTTCAATGTATGTTACTCATGTACATCTCGGTACTGTCACTGGTTTCTTGGTTGTGTAAAATGTTTGACAGAACACTTTTGTCTTGGGTGTGTCATGGGGGGAAAAGCAAAGTGAAAACATTACCTGTTTGAAAAGTTGAGAAAAGGCTTGAAGGAAATTCAGAATTTTTAGTTACAATAGAGCTTGTCTGGCAAGAAAAGTGACAATTTGATCTTGTTTCGGAAAAAAATGGTGATAGGGAACTTAGTGGATTCATATTGACTAGGCAGCTGTTGAACCTTTGAATAAAAGTTTTATCGTGGAAGCCTTGGCATCAAGCACCCTGTAATCTGACTCTTATTGCTAATGTCTCTATGAAAAAAAATGATTGTTTGCCTGTTTTATGATAAGCTTTCAGTGACGTACAGTTGCAAACGAAAAAATTATTAGGGTTTAAAAGCTATGTAGTAGTAAAAGTTAAATGTTTGCTGATTTATGTTACTTCTTATACTCACAGAAAAAGAAACTTATAAAAATGGTGAGAAAATTCCATGCAGTTAGTTGTGATCTTTACATTTCTAGGACTTGCAAAGTTTCAAGAAACTGATTTTTTTTGTGTTAATAAAAAGAGATAAGCTATCAAAGTTCACACTGCCATGAGTTCCAGCTGCTGCTAAAAATTAAGGGAATGTAAGAAAAAAGTGGTGGAGGGGGAAGACAAAATGGTGTATTTGCAATATGCCAGTTACAGCAAGACATCGTGACAGAACTGAAACATGTAGCTTTCACCATGAAAGATATGGAAAACCTCAAACCTACACCCAAAAAACCACATTCCACAACTTAGCAGCAAGTAAAGAAAGCAGTTACAGTAAAAGGAGAAGCTAAGCTGGATAAATTGAACGTAGAAGGCATAGCTGGGTTACACTGAAGACTGTTTAAGGAAGTGTCTTGTAAGGAAAAGCATAACTACCTTTGACTCAAAGTTGGATATTTGGCAGTTATTAAGAAATTAAACCCACCACTTATTCCTTTCCCCCTGTTCCAAAGAGAGCGAAAGAAAAGCTTGTAAGCTCAGTTCCTTTGCAAAAGTGACTTCACAGGATAGTAAACTTGGAGCAGTTCAATTCAATCCAAACTTCAATACAGCAAAACTGTAGTTGTCTGTTCAGATTAGTGTCAGAGAACACAGCTGTGTTGGGAACCTTATTTTTGACTTTCCTGCTCTAAAATCCTAGCATTGATTCACGTGTAAAGGTAACGGGGGTATTGTGAAGGATCAGTAACAAAAGCCAATTGCACAGGATTACATTATGCAAGCTAAAAAATAGTCTTTAAAAAATATTTAGTTGAAGGAATCATTTCAAGGTCATTTGAGTTCATGTGGTTGATTTGATAAGCATTGGAACAGAACTGGAATCAATAGCTGTTGACCTCCCTTCTGGACTTGGAAAACAACAGTTGCTGGCTTGGCAGATGGATGTGCTGTGAGAGAGATATGAGCTTATGTTCATATCTTTGTGAGGAGTTTTAAAACTGATATTTTAAAATCTTAATGTGTAACAAATCCTTGTTTTGCAGCATTTATGCTTATCTTAGATAATCACAGGCTTTCTTCACTTTAATCCAACAAAATATGTTAAAAAGTAGCTGTGAGTAGTCATAGGTGATACGATCTATTGAGTATATACTTATCAGGCATATCTGCTCTTACAGAATTCTGTTTAACAGTGATCATCAGCTAAAATTATGGCCACTGCCAGTGGTGAGGTGCACCATCCTGTAGATCCCGGAATCTCAAAGCTGCAGTTTGCTCCCTTCAGTAGTGCCTTGGATGCAGGATTCTGGCACGAACTAACCCAGAAGAAACTCAATGAATACCGACTGGATGAGACCCCCAAAGTTATCAAGGGATACTATTACAATGGTAGGTGGAAACTGCACATCTTCCTTAGCAGTTCAGGTTTCTCCTGTCATAGTCTTCTAAGTATTTGTGTAACATAATATAGGTGTTTGGCTGAAACATTAGAAAATATGACTGAATGAGCTGAGAATTCTTCGTGGGTAATTTATAACTTAGGTTAACAAAAAAAGGGTAATTCATCTATGTATTTCAGTTTAAAAGAAACATCTTGCTGCTTTTTGTCCAGGTGATCCTTTGGGTTTGCCAGCTCGCTTGACATTGGAGTTTAGTGCCTTTGATATGTAAGTACATACTGTGGTTTACCTTAATTCCTGCATGAAGACACTTTCCTTGCATAACAGCTACACATAGGTATGTAATATTACTTAGACAAACTCTACATGAGAATAAATATACCTTTTCATGAACTTTATAACAGTGGAGAGACTGCTTTCAGTTGCAAACACTAGCTCCTTGTGTCTGAAGGGCTGAGTTTAAAATATGGTGGTAAGTCTCAAATTCACTCAGTGTTTGTATATATGTTTATAAAATACCACTTTTCCCATTTCTTCGGTTTTTCTGTGTAAAAAAGGCTATTTCAGTCATCCAATTTCAGATTTTTCCTTAGATCTTTATTTACTGAGGGATTCATCGTTGCAATCAGAATTTCAAAATAGTTTTTACTATCCCTGGTTGTTACGTTGCAGTCTTTTCCAAAATATTTTAACATTTCTGACTGGAATTTTGTAGTTTTGCCTTCATCCCAAAGTGAAAGGTAAATCAAAGTTGCCTCAGTGTACAGAGCAAAAACGAGATGAGAGGGAAAATATTTTTTTGACGTGGTTTTAATTTCCAGCAATGCCGAAGTTAGTATAACTAACATAGGAACAGATGTCTTCATAGTTAGTGTCTTGTTTGTTTTAAAGTGGTGGATTATAGAGTTGTAAATCACAGTGTGCCTTGCTTGGTGAGGGTGTTAGGAGCCTGCTGAGGCTTTGTACATTTTGAGATAATTTCCTAGGAGATATTATCCCATTAATTCTTACGTAAGAATATTTAGGTAAAATACTGAAGGCTTATGCAGCAATTGGAAGACAACTGTGACATTGGGAACAGGAATTGCAGGTTAGGAATAAAGAGATGGTACCATGGTGTTTGAGCTCACAACCATTAGGACAAAAATAAAATTATGAAACATCCACTTAGGTAGAGTTTAATTGTTCCTTCTACTATAGTAATTTTCTGTACCTTATGTAATCAATTTAGGTGATCATGAAGAAGTGCCTTTTATCTTTAAAATTTTTTGGAAACTACATCATATGTATTTATGATGTAACTTAAACATTTGCTGTATTTAAGTTTTAGCAATGGCCAGAAACGTATCAGTTTGGGAGAAGAATGTTAAAAAGGAGTCAATGGTCAGATCTATAAATAAGGGAATATTGTAGGGTTTTGCCTAATTTATCTCAAAAAACCCCTCTGTATCTGCAAACAGCAGTTTTTCCTCTTAATCTTTTGTCTGCTTTAGACTTCCTTTGGGACATATTTTAAACATAAAATTTTAACTGAGTAACTCTTTATGTGAATACAATACTGATGTCTAAGTTTAGCCTAAATTTTTTTTTTCTGAGTGAAAATCACATTTGTCATGCATAGCTTATATTTGAACAGAATTTTTAAATCCATGTTTTAGTGCCACCTTGCTTAGAGACAATACAGATGCCTCATCTGTTTTCAAAGTCATAATGGAGAGGTGTATCTGTAACCAGTCCATATTCTATAAAGCATTATGATCATAAAATTGTTTTTATTTGAGGTGTTGTTGACTTGTGTTACTGTGCCTCATCACTTGGTAATTTCAGGGCAAGCTTACACCATAGGAAGCTACTGCTGCTATCTCTGATCGTGTTAAAGGTATATCCAATTCCCAGGGGTTTTCTTCTTTTATTCAGGAACGCTTCGATACCAGCCCGTTGCTGTCCTGCTTTTGGAACGTTGTATAATACCAACACTTTTGAGACGTTCAAATCCTGTGATAAGAAATCACTTCTGGAAAAAGAAGCCAATGAGGTAAGACTAAAAAATCAAATCACCGGTTATTTCCAAATCCTTTCTACCAGTTGAAGTGCCTTATAGTCTCTGCTCCAAGTATTGGAGATACTCACCCATATAAGTAGCCTCAGGATCTACCTTATTCTGGTAGGAATAGTTTGATGTTTGATTTTTACGGTTCTTTACAAGAGAGTGGAAAGTAGCTAATTATACTTTGAGAACTTGACTCAGTGTTCTGCTAGGCTGCATTTTAAGCCTAGCAGGAACTGCCAATTTGTCTTGACATCCAGAAACCAGCAAGTGCCTGGTTTAAACATTGGATTACTGCAATATATCTCTGTGACAAAGAGATGGAGAAGCTCCAGAACAGCAAGAAGACTGAAATAAAGCAAGAAAAAGGTGGCTGTCAAAGAGGCCGGTCTGCTTGCACTATAACGAGCTAAATTTAATGTCATGGCTTGGTAAGAAGCGAAAGTCAAACTTAAGGCAACCTTTTACTGTTTTAGGCACTTCACTTTGACCAACCCTTGATTCCTTTAATTCAATTGATTGTCTGCATGCTGGCATTGAGTAGCAAAATTTTCATGCATCTCTTCACTCAAGACTGAATTTTTTGTGTTCCTACGTCTTACCTTTAAGATCCTTTTTCCACAGATAACAGTGTGGATGAGATCAGTTAGGAAAGGATCACAGTGTATTACTGGGAGTGGTAATTTCCAGACTTTAAAGGTATAGCTTGAAGAATTAAAGCTTTTGCAGCTGTTCTCATGCTCTCTTTGTGTTTTGTTTTTCTGCCCTTTCTCTTCCTTCTTGTCCATCAATGACAGATATGGGAATCCATAAAATCTGGAGCTGCTCTTGAAAACCCCATGCTCTTGAACAGGTTTCTACTGCTGACGTTTGCAGTGAGTAGAGATAATATATCTCATATTTAGAGCATTGTAGTGGAAATGATGAAGTAGTTTCTTTTAAGGAGAAATGCTGTATTACTGTTACCGTATCAATGTCAGCAGGATCACTCTCAGACACCTTATAATGTCTGAAAATATTTTTAAAAAAACCTAATAAACCACTCTGATGTAGAGCTATCAAATATTTTAGGATGTGTTCTTTAAAAAATGCTGATGCCATCTCATATAGTTTCTACAAATCTGTTAGATTACCTGATGGCTTTATACATATTAGTAAAAGTAGAGAAACTTTCATGTTTCACAAATTGGAAGTTTTAATAAATGCTCCAGTTAATAAAAACTGAAGGATTGTATACACATTATCTGTTTAAATCTTAAATAAAAATGTATACAGAGAAGGGAAGTTTTCTAGTATTTTTTATGGTTTTCTAAAGTCATGACACAGTGCCTTATGAGGTAAAGAGAACCATGGTTCCTATGATTAGTATCATTGACCATCAATTATAATTAATATTCCAAACCATCATTTAGTTTGATGTATATTTTTATTATCTAATTTTACATTTCTTTTTCTAGGATTTAAAAAAGTATCACTTCTATTACTGGTTTTGTTACCCTGCTCTCTGCTTCCCCAGTGGAATACATATAATTCAGAAACCGGTGTGTCTTGGTGAGAGGTTCTCATTAAATCAGGTATTCAAAATGCTGAATGTTCTGAAGTCTGTAGTACTAAGAAATTTTGTGAGCTGCAAAACTTAGTATTTTTTGTTAGCACGTACTGAATTAATTTGAGAACCTAATTTCTTTTAAAATCTTCACTTTTGTTATTTCCAAGTGGGTGTTTTGTTTACCTCTGTTATTGTATACAACCTCTCAGCTTAACATTACTTCACCTTTATTCATTTAGATGAGGCAATAATGATTCAGGCAATGAAGCAAATGATGTGGCAAACACTTCTTAAAGTGGCAGTTATGTTAATTTTTTTTATATACAGCTTAATGAATATATAGCTATGTGTTTGAAACCCATTATAAAAGAAAATTTTTTAAAAGGGCATCCCCTGGCAGAACCAAGTCATTAAAATTACAAAATTGTTAAAATAAATGATTGGATAAAGAAAAGGAGTTAATGGGGAAGATTTTTTTTTTAAGGAGAAAAGATAACTATTTTGAGTTTCTTTCATACTACAGTGTAAAAGAACCAAAAAAATCCACTTGCCCACATGTCCCTTTTTTCTTTGACAGAAGTTAATACAAAACCTTGAATGGCTTTTTAATGGAATAGTAATCAATGAGAAACAATTTTGGTTTTTTTCAGTGAAAAATACTTATATGCCTTCTTGGAAGACCTTTCTGTAGTGGTAAATAGTGTAAAAATACCTAACAGTCATGATCCAAAGACAGAGTTTTAACTAAACACTGAAAATGCACCTAGTGAAATAAATTAAGTAGGACTGTTTTTTTTCCTAATAAGAAAGGGACAGATTTAGTTTCTAAAAAGCTTCTCTGACTATCAGATGAGATTTTTATCTCGGTTTAATTCTTATTGCTACATCAGTTTGTGGCAATGATAATAATGCTCCTGTTTAAATTTACATTGACAAATGCTGTTTTAGCAACTTAATTTTTTTATCTCTGTTACTGTGGTTAAAACTGTTGGTTACAGTTGTCTTTTTGCTTTTAGATTCAAGCACTTCAGAAAGCATATGATGACCTTTGCCAGAAAGAGGGAGTTACAGCCCTGCCTTATTTTTTAATCAAGTATCACGACAATTCTGTCATGATATCTCTATTGAAAAAGTGGGATGGTTTCTTTCAAGACCAAGGGGGAAAGGTAATGAGAATTTTAAATCTTATAAATTTTTAATTTTCAAATGGTTTGAAAATTGTCTGTGATACTGAGCTGGGCACAATGGTACCATCTTGAAGGTTGGCTTTACAAGTGATTTTTATGCTGGTTTTCCTTTAATTTATTGTCTTGCTGACATGTGTCCCTTCACTTTTTGATCATTCCAAAGTGAGTAAAGAATTTTGTTTTGAAAGCAAGGCTTCAGTTGATGGGCTTCTCTCATAATGGTGTTTTTAAGCAAAGTAAGGAAGGTGCATTTACTGGAGTGAACATTGAATGTCCATAAAGAGGCCAAACTAAATAAATGTCAAAGCTGTGGCAAATGCTTGACTGAAATCTAGCATAACTATATAATAAATATTTGTAAATATGCAAAATGTGTGTGTAGGCCTTCCCTGTCCAGAATTTTTACATTAAAAATGCCAGATAACTTTTACTGTGAACTGAATTAATATATGTATGAATAGATGGCTTCTCATGCAGATCAATTTTATTTGCAGGTGACGGTTGGAGTTTATGATCCATGTAATTTATCCCAATATCCAGGATGGCCACTGAGAAATTTCCTGATCTTGGCAGCCCACAATTGGTATCTATTTTATTCTTTCACACAAAGCTAATTTATTGGTTGATACCAAATTAGGCGTTTTTCTCCCCATGGCACTTTACTTGTATCACCCATCAGAGATTTTGCTTTTACCCTCGACATGCCTCACCTTGAGTGATTCTGATTTTATATATTATTCTGGTTTTTATTTCTGTGAGCCACAAGTTCCTATTAATCCTAATCCTCACATGAATGCATGTGCCTGGAAATACCTGCTTCAGACCCCGATAATACCCGGTAGGTGCTTCAAATATTTTTAAAAGTATTCTATGAATTTATATCATTTATTAGTGTCAAGTAATAGTGGACCTCAATTTTGAAAATCATATATTCTTAGGTTTTCTTGTAGTGTACCATCTTGAATTTTTTTTGTTAGACAGAAGATGGGAGACAGGACAGTTTTACGCTCTGGTTTTTGGGAGAAAAAAGTATAATTTAAACTGGTTTTTGGAAAAGAAGTATAATTTAAAGGATCAAATAAATTTGTGTTGCTGTAACAAAATTGTAATTAAGCTGCACTGCCATAGTTTTGACTGTCATGTTTTATTCCAAAGCACTAAGGAGAAGATGTGCAGGGTTGGGTGTGTTTTCTGGGCTGCCAGTGTGCAAAGATGTTGTAAGAGCCAAGGGGTTTGCATGTTCTTGGGATTCAGGGGGTTTTAGGCACTCAAGTTCTATTGGTTGATTTGAGGGTTTGAATCATAAGGAGGAAAAATTATACCATATTGAGAACTAAGAGGATCTTGCTTGTGACATAGCACAGTCCATCGTCACCTGAGATGTGCTCTAGTGATTCCCTGCTTTTTATTCCTCTAAATATACAGTTTGTCCAGCAGCATTTTATATATGAGAGAGGACAGGCTGACAGTGTCATTACATAGAACTGTTCACAGCAAACTAGTTATTTTCATATTTTTATATCCTAAGGAGTTGTTTCTATTTCTGTTCTATTTCTGTACCTGAGAAAAAGCCTTACTCAGAATCTACGAGGGACTAAACCTTTATGAAATGGTGTTTAAAACAAGTCCCTCTTCTATTAAAGAAGTTGCATGTCTGTCTCTATTATCTTTTTTTTTTTTTTTAATGGCAGGAGCAACATTCTCCAGACAGTTGAAGTGCTCTGCTTCAGAGACAGGACCATGCAAGGGGTGAGGGACATAACACACAGCATTATCTTTGAAATAAAACTTCCAGAGAAACCCCTTGGCCCAGGTAATCCAGTTAAAAAAAAAATCCTATTTTCTTTTCTCCCTCCTCAATCACTGCAGAGACAGAAAAATAAAATAATCATACCAAGTCATTGCTTATACTAAGTTATTTCAAAGGGATTTTAAATTGTTTGAATTTCTGTCAAATGTCTACAAAGGAAATGGTTCTGACTTCAACAAAGAAAGAAGAGAGCATATTCTCTTTTAATTTTTTCCTACATTAATTGTGTTTCTAATTTAAAAACAAGAAAAGTCCTCCTGGTATCATATGAAATACAAAAAGCCCAGGCAATCAGTATGTTCTTGTTAAATTTGTACACAGTTCCTCAGGTAGAAAAAAATGCATATAATAGTGAATTTATATGGTGTAAACTTTCTGTATATTGCTAAAATAATAAAAGCCTGGAGCAGAGTGAAACTGTTTCTTCAATCCCGTAGTGACATATCCAGATGTATTTTAGAGCAATACATACGTAATGCTCAAGCATAATTTCAGAGTTAAAGGACATTATCACAACATTACCTCATCCAAAAAGTTCTGAATGCTTTATATATCATTTTTATGAATTATTTAATTATATATATATATATATAATTCTCCACTGAATTCACAGGTAGTGTCTAGGGAACGTGAAGAAATGATTGAACTTGGCAAAATTTACTGAGTTCTGATTTATGAATGTACTGAGCTTGACATTAAAGATCTGGAGGCTTGACGGGGAATGGTGCTGTCTCTTTTAGGTTTAAAGCAAGCTGAACAGGCAAGAGCAGCACATGGGACACCTGAGGGCAAAGCACTTCTCTGAGAATCAATGCTTTCAGGTGATGAAATCAGCAACATTTGTGTAGCAACATGCACTGGGTGGTTAAGATACAGATTATTTACTTAAAAGTTTAGCATTAGTGTTTTTCCAACAATGTTAAATCCAACAAAATTTCTTTTTTCTATCCTGTGATATTAAGGCTTTCATTCTTTCTTTTGTTTTTTTCTTCATTTTTTTTTTCTCTCCATATGTCAAACAGATTGTCCAAAAGCTGTTGGATGGGAGAAAAACCAAAAGGGAGGCATGGGTCCGAGGATGGTGAATCTCAGTGAGTGCATGGATCCAAAAAGGTTTGGTTTTTATCTTTTAAATTCCAGTAGTTTTCTTTACTTGGGCTCAATCCGTAACAAGTTGGAAGTGTGAAATGCAAGGAGTATCTGTCTCTTAGGTCAGAATATCCAGTAACATATACACTGGGTATTGTTTTGGCAGTCCTTTTGGAGGGAAGAACCTTAATGGAACAGTGCACTGCCTGCAGCAGAAATCTTTGCCATTTTTAACTTCAGCTTAAAATTTCAAATGCATTGTGTTTAGAACTGAGTGAGATGTAGGCCATGATGTTACAGGCCTGTGGTTTTCACTGAATTCTATAACCTGCAGGTTGTTAATGATAATAAGCATGGAGAAAAGTTCAGCCTTTGGGAATTGTTAGAGTGTGACAGGAAAGAGCTCAGGAAACATGACTTTAGTGATTTTTATCATTCAGTAATGGATTGAAAAGAGTTACAGGGCCTGTTGGCTCGTCTGTTTTCACTGGCTGTATCTGTGTTCTTGGCTTGGAAACACCGTAAGAGTGTGCTGATCTAATGATTCAGGTTAACCTTTTACCCATCAAGCAAAGCCATTTTTGTCTTGCAATTGTGGCAATTCTCAGTATGTTCATACTTCCTTCGAGAAAGTTCATCTCAGGACTCTTAATTATAGGTAAATGTAACTTCTTTATTTTATGCATGTTCACTTCTGTTATTTCCTACAGGGGATGTTGGTAATATGCCAGCCTTGACAGTTGCCATCTTAAATCCTTGTTGAACAAATAATTTAGTGGATACTGCAAAATTTTTTATATGATGTATAAAGGAATGAAACTTAGGAGTCTGAGAGCTGTGATGACCTGGTTGATGAGAGTTTTAACACCCTGTGTTCTGATGAATATAAAAATCCGAAACTAGCTTGAACATGGATTTCCTACCTCATTTTCCTTCTAAAACTTTCACAAAGAACTGACCAGATTCTTTAGGAGATAAATGTAATATTTCATGTTAAGGGCAGGTGTAATTGCATATGGGAAACCAATTTAAAGAAGAAAAAATAGTTGATGGGCAAATGATCTTAACAGGAATCTTGTCTGAGACACTGTTTTTATTTTCATGCTTGCATCAGTTTTGTTACTAAAATTTTAATTTTGGATTGTTACCTTTTTCAGAAGCTCTTAGAGACCTGTTCCAATTCCAAAGGACGTATGTGGCTTTAGTAGCAAGTCCAGAGTGGCCAGCTGACACCTTTTTAGTATATCCAGGCTTATGAAAGAGAACATTTTCCTAGCAAAATTACCTGCTTAATAACCATCTTTTCAAATATCTACAAGTTATTTCTTTTAAACTTCCACTATCTTTCTACTGTTTCTTCAGTAGTGATTTACTCTTCTGTTTTTAAGCAGTGCAGTCACAGCTTTTCTAAGAATATTATTGGGCCAACACATTGGTTACAATAAGAGGTTCCAAGGAAACTGAGTATCAGGAACTGTGTGTGTATTTATTTAGAATGATTTTTGGCATCTTCTTTTTGCATGTTTTGCATGTGTCATGAGTGAACAAGGAGTATAAAAAAAGTTTTTCCACTGTCCTTGCCATGCACCTTATTATTAGGTAGAAGTATGCTTGAGAGACTTTGTTTGTCGTATTACTGATGTGTTAAATCGCCAAATTCTTTCTCTCCTTTAAAAAATAAGTCTTGAACTTCTCCAGTTGAAAAACAAGTAATTGCTTTGTTGGAGAAACACAAGAGCATTCAGAAGTGTGTTGCTATTTATTTTGTGGTCTAGGTTAGCAGAATCATCTGTGGATCTTAATTTGAAATTGATGTGCTGGCGTTTGGTGCCTACTCTGGATTTGGAAAAGATTGTGTCTGCCAAGTGTCTGCTGCTAGGAGCTGGTACACTGGGTTGTAGTGTTGCAAGGACCTTGATGGTAAGTCCTGAGTTAATCTTAAAACTAGTCTGCTGTTTCTTATAAATTCTGTGTTTCTTTTTTTTGTCCGGCTGCCATGACACATAAGAGAAAAGTTGTATTCCTGTGCATTAAAATACACATAATGCATAATTAGTTGATACTATAAATTGCAGGGAAGAGGTAAGATCCGTAGCCAAAAAGTTCTGCTAATAGTAGAATAGCAGAAAGTCAGCGAACCATGGCAGAATAGTACTTGTTTTGAATTTACATTAAAAAAGATTGAACAAAAAATTCTCGTTAATTTTAATGAGCTATAATACGCAGTATGGGTAACAAACAGGAGGAGCTGGGAGCCATTGTGCAGCAGGAAAACTGGGATGTGGTCACCATCAAAGAAACATGGTGGGATGACTCCCGTGACTGGAGTGCTGCCATGGGTGGCTACAAACTCTTCAGAAGGGACAGGCAAGGTAGGAGAGGTGGAGGGGTGGCTCTATATGTTAGAGTCTCTTGACTCTGTAGAATTTGAAGTCAGTAACAATAAGGTTGAGTGCCTGTGGATCAGAATCGGGTAAGGCCAACAAGGTTGATATCCTGATGGGAGTCTGTTACAGACTACCCAACCAGGATGATGAGGGTGATGAATTATTCTACAAGCAGCTAGTGGATGTCTCAAAATCGCCAGCCCTTGTCCTTGTAGGCAACTTTACCCTGCCGGATGTCTGCTGGGAACTCCACACAGTGGAGAAGAGGCAGTCTAGGAGATTCCTACACTGTATAGAGAATAATTTCCTGCTCCACCTGGTAAATGAGCCTGCCGGGGTGGGGCCCCACTAGACCTGCTGTTCACAGAGAGGGGCCGGTAGGAGATGTGGTGGTCAGAGGCCATCTGGGGCAGGCACAGTGACCATGAAATAAGAGAGTTTTCGATACTCAGAGATGCAAGGAGGGCCATCAATAAAACTTCTGCCCTGTACTTTCAGAGAGAAGATTTTGGTCTATTCGGAAGACTAGTTCACAGGGTACCTTGGGAAACAGCCCTGGAAAACAAAGGGGTCCAGGAGGGATGGACATATAAGTCTTGAAGGCACAGGAGCAGCTGTCCCAGTGTGCCGAAAGGCGAGCCGGCAGGGACGATGGCCAGCCTGGCTGAACAGGGAGATTTTAAAGGAAATTAGGGGAAAAAAGAGAACTTACCGACTGTGGAAAAAAGGGCTGGCTACTCATGAAGAGTTTAGGAATACAGTTAGGTCACGTAGAAAGAAAATTAGAGAGACAAAGGCACAATTTGTACTCAGTCTAGTCATGACTCTTAGGGATAACAAGAAGTGCTTCTACAAATTCATCAATAGCAAAAGGAGGGGCAAGGAAAACCTCCATTCTTTATTGGACATGGGGGGAGCATAGTCATGAAATATGAGGAAAAGGCTGAGGTACTTAACACCTTCTTTGCCTCACTTTTCAACAGTAAGACAGGTTGTCCTCGGGACATCTGACTTCTGGAGCTGGTAGACAGAGACAGGAAGCAGAACAGCCCCCCTGTAATCCAGGATGGAACAGTTAGCCACCTGCTGAGCCACTTGGATCCTCACAAGTCTATGGGACCAGACGGGATCCACCCCAGGGTGATGAGGGAGCTGGCAGAAGAGCTCGCCAAGCCTCTCTCCATCATTTCCCAACAGCCCTGGCTCACTGGGGAGGTCCCAGATGATGGAAGTTGGTGAATGTCATGCCCATCCACAAAAAGGGCTGCAAGGAGGACCCAGAAAACTCCAGGCCTGTCAGCCTGACCTAAGTGCCTGGCAAGGTTATGGAGCAGATCATCCTCAGTGCAATCACACAGCACCTACAGGATGGACAAGGGATCAGACCCAGCCAGCAGGGGTTTAGGAAGGGCAGGTCCTGCCTGACCAACCTGATCTCCTTTTATGATCAGGTGACCCACCTGGTGGATGAGGGGAAGGCTGTGGATGTGTCTATCTGGACTTCAGCAAAGCCTTGGACACCGTCTCCCATGGCACACTCCTGGAAAAGCCGCAGCCCATGGCTTGGACAGGGGCACTCTGTGCTGGGTTAGGAACTGGCTGGAGGGCCAGGCCCAGAGAGTGGTAGGGAACAGTGCTGCATCCAGTTGGGATCTGGTCACTAGTGGTGTCCCCAAGGCATCAGTGTTGGGCCAAGTTCTGTTTAATCTTTTATCGATGATCTGGGTGATCGGATTGAGCGTACCATTAGCAAATTTGCAGATGACACCAAACTGGGGGGAGTGTCGATCAGCTGGAAGGCAGGAGGGCTCTGCAGAAGGACCTGGACAGACTGGAGAGTTGGGCTGATTCCAATGGGATGAGGTTCAAGCAGGCCAAGTGCCGGGTCCTGCACTTTGACCACAACAACCCCCGGCAGCCCCACGGGCTGGGGACAGAGTGGCTGGAGAGCAGCCAGGCAGAAAGGGACCTGGGAGTTTGGATTGACAGGAAGCTGAATATGAGGCAGAGTGTGCCCATGGATCCTGGCCTGGATCAGGAACAGTGTGGCAGCAGGAGCAGGGAAGTGATTCTTCCCCTGTACTTGGCATTGGTGAGGCCACACCTCAAGTGCTGTGTCCAGCTCTGGGCCCCTCAGTTCAGGAAGGACATGGAGGTGCTGGAGCAGGTCCAGAGAAGAGCAGCAAGGCTGGGGAAGGGAGTGGAGCACAAGTGGTGTGAGGACAGGCTGAGGGAGCTGGGGCTGTTCAGCCTGAAGAAGAGAAGGCTTGGGGGAGACCTCTTCACTCTCTACAACTACCTGCCAGGAGGGTGTAGCCAGGTGGGAGTTGGTCTCTTCTCCCAGGCAACCAGCAGTAGGACAAGATGGCACAGTGTAAAGCTGTGCCAGGGGAGGTTTAGGTTAGATGTTGGGAATAAATTTTTTACAGAGAGAGTAATCAGGCATTGGAATGGGTTGCCCAGGGAGGTGGTGGAGTCACTGTCCCTGGTGGTTTTTAAGATGAGACTGGATATGGCATCAGTGCCATGGTCTGGGAACCACGGCAGGGTTGGATCAAGGGTTGGACTTGATCTTGGAGGTCTTTTCCAACCTGGTTGATTCTATGATTCTATGATCAAATTCACAGTGAAGCACTTAAAAGTAACTAACTATGCTGATAATTGCTTTCAGGGATGTTTCAGGTTTTGAGGGATTACTGTTAAATGATATATTTGGACAAACTGTATTTTCTGTTCTTCGATTTCCGTGCGAGTACAAGGTTCAAAAGCTATCATAGCTTGATCTTTCTAGAAACAAAATGGACAATGTGTCTGGCATTACTCAAAAGTATTTATCTAAGGCTATTGTACTTGTCATTATTTGAACTCCTTTCTCATTTAGGGCTGGGGAGTCAGGAAGATCACATTTGTGGACAATGCAAAGATCTCCTACTCCAACCCCGTGCGGCAGCCGCTGTACGAGTTTGAGGACTGTCTGAGTGGGGGGAAGCCCAAGGCACTTGCAGCAGCAGACAGGCTACTGAAAATCTTCCCAGGAGTGGTAAGATCAGTATTTTACAACATATTGATACGTTGCTTGGAAGAAAACCAGGGACTTTAAATTGCTATTCCACGTGCTAGTAATTAAACATTATTATGAGTGAGGAAGAATGCTACACAGGTCATCATGGCTGGGCTTCGCGAACGAAGATTTGGGAAGGCTCTAACCACATTTGTTACAGGCACGTTGGTGACTTATGAGGCCAATACGAGATAGACATATCCGATTGCAAAAGGCACAGTAGAAAGACTCTTTAGATGGTGTATTCTGCAAGACACGGTTCTTTCTGCGTTGCCTTTTTTCCTCGAGAGTGATCCTGCGTGCGTTCTCAAAGGAGACAGCTGCGTTATAGATGGTGTTTCTCCAGGCCTCCCGATTGGAGGCCAGAGTAGACCAGTTATGGTGATCAATGTGGCCAAGGCTGAGATGTTGTTTCAGGGAGTCCTTGTATCTTTTCTTCGGGGCTCCTCTCTTGTGGCAGCCGGTGGCAAGTTCACCGTAAAGCAAGATCTTAGGGAGGCGGTGGTTGGTCCTTCATCCTGGAGACGTGCCCTGCCCATCGCAGCTGTGTTCTCATCAACATGGCTTCTATACTTGTGACTGCTGCTTGTTCTAGAACAGATGTATTGGTCACATAATCTGACCAGTGGATGTTTAGGATTGTTTGGAGGCAGCGTTGATGGAAGCGTTCGAGGAGACGCAGGTGGTGACGGTAGATGACCCATGATTCGGAACCATACAAGAGAGTAGACAACACTATGGCTCTGTAAACACTGATCTTTGTACTTTTCTTCAAGTGTTTATTACGCCATACTCTTTTATGAAGTTTTCCAAAAGCACTGTATGCCTTTGCTAACCTGTTGTCTATCTCTCCGTCAATCTTACCATCCGAGGAGATGAGGCTGCCTAGGTAATTAAACTGTTGGACTGATTTGAGTTCTGATTGGCCAATGGTGATGTGGGGATGATGGGGGACTTCCAGAGGTGCAGGTTGATGGAGGACCTCTGTCTTTTTTAAGCTGATTTCCAGCCCAAAGAGCTCGGCAGCATCTGCAAAGCAGGATGTTAAACGCTGCAGGGCTGCTTCTGTGTGGGCAACAAGGGCGGCGTCATCAGCATAAAGCAGCTCCTGGACAAGATGGTTTAAAGTCTTGGTGTGGGCCTTCAGACACCTTAGATTGAATAGGCTTCCATCAGTACGATATCGAATGTAGATACCGTCCTGATCATTGAGATCTGCCATGGCCCTTTGGAGCATTATGTTAAAGAAAACTGTGAATAGGGTAGGAGCGAGAACGCAGCCTTGTTTTACACCATTCTTAATTAAAAAGGGCTCAGAAAGTGCATTGCCATATCTGACTTGACCGTGTTGATCCTCGTGGAGTGAGATGATCATTTTAAGGAACTTGGGGGGACATCCTAAACGTTCCAAAATCTGCCACAGACCTTTTCTGCTCACAGTATCAAAAGCCTTGGTGAGGTCGACAAAGGTTACATAAAGACCTTTGTTCTGTTCCCTACACTTCTCTTGCAGTTGTCTGAGAACAAATACCATGTCTGTGGTACTCCTGTTGGCTCTGAAACCACACTGACTTTCAGGAAGGATTCCTTCAGCTATAGCGGGTGTTAGTCTGTTCAAGAGTATTCTAGCCATGATTTTGCCAGCAATGGAGAGTAGAGTAATACCACGGTAGTTTGAGCAGTCAGATTTAATACCTTTCTTCTTATACAAGGTGATGATGACTGCATTACGAAGGTCAGATGGTAGTTCACCGAGTTCCCAACAGCGCACCACGAACTCATGAAATTTGGTGTGCAATGCAAGGCCCCCATGTTTCCAGATTTCAGGTGGAATTCCATCAACCCCAGCTGCCTTGCCGATTTTCACCTGCTGTATGGCCTTGAGGGTTTCTCCTAAAGTGGGGGCAGTATCCAATTCATACTTTACTGGTTGTTGTGTGATGGACTGAATTGCTGAGTCTTGGACTGCGCGATTGGTACTGAATAGAGTCTGAAAGTGTTCAGACCATCGATTCAGAATGGAGGTTTTATCTGTCAGAAGTGTTTGACCATCAGCGCTGAGTAGAGGGCTTTGTACCTGGTATGTAGGCCCGTATGCTGTTTTCAAGGCCTCATAGAAACCTTTGTGATCACCTGTATCTGCGCATAGTTGAGTTTTTTCAGCTAGATCGGTCCACCACTTGTTCTGGATGTCACGGAGTTTCTGTTGGAGCTTGCTGCATGTGAGACGGAAGGCTGTTTTTCTTGCGTGACAGGATGGCAGTGCAAGGTGTGGTTGGTGGGCGGTTCTCTTCTCCCTCAGCAAGTCCTGGATTTCTTGATTGTTTTCGTCAAACCAGTCCTTGTTCTTCTTGAGGGAGAATCCTAAGGATTCTTCGGAGGATTGCAGGATGCTGTTCTTAATATGGTGCCAAATTGTTTCAGGAGAGGAATCTGTAGAATCTGTGGAATGGTTTTCAAGCCTAGTTTGAAGGTTTGCCTGAAAACTGTCTCTTACTGTGGCTGATTGGAGATTGTTAACTTGGAGTCTCCTCCTTGGGAGACTGCCCTTTTTAGGTTTGAATTTGAGATTAAAGTTGAGTTTACAGCGCACCAGTCGATGGTCTGTTTGGCATTCTGCACTGGGCATCACACGGGTATGGAGGACATCGCGAACATCTCTCCGTCGCACCAGGACGTAATTGATGAGGTGCCAATGCTTAGATCTGGGGTGCATCCAGGTTGTCTTCAGACTATCTTTCTGCTGAAAGATAGTGTTAGTGATGGTGAGCTGTTGCTCTGCACAGAATTCTAGCAGGAGTCGACCATTATTGTTGCAGTTTCCAACACCATGCTTGCCTAATATTCCTTTCCAGGCATCAAAATTCTTGCCTACTCTGCCGTTGAAATCACCAAGGATAATGACCTTATCATCTGCAGGCACCTTTTGGGTAAGGCAGTGCAGGTCAGCGTAAAATTTATCTTTTTCAGCAGGGTCAGCTTGGAGGGTTGGAGCGTATATACTGAAGAGGACGACGTGTTGGTTGTTGTGTAGTGGAAGGCGTAGGGAGATAATGCAGTCAGAGTGACCTGTCGGCAGATTTTCGAGTTTGGGAAGAATGGAGTTTTTGATCATGAAGCCGACACCTGAGAGATGTTTTTCGGTTCTGGGCTTACCTGACCAAAAGAGGGTGTAACCGGCACCATGTTCTCTGAGGCTGCCTTCTTCATGAAGGTGAACTTCACTGAGAGCAGCAATGTCGATGTTGAGACAAGCCAGCTCTTGAGCAATTAGGGCGGAACGTCGCTCAGGACGTCCGCTATCCGCAGAATCGAGCATGGTTCTGATGTTCCAGCATGCTAGAGTTAATTTAGGTACACCTTTGGAAGCAGGTGCATGCCTTTGTCTTTTGATCTTTGTGCGACCGCATTGGAAGAAGATACCCGTTGGTCTGCGGTTAACCAACTGGGTGAAAGTGGAGATGAGCTTTGTTTAGGCCACCTTTTCTAGGCCCCTCTCCGAGTGGAGCAAGCAGTGCTGTCCTTGGAAAGGCTGCTTGGTCATTCAGGGTGCTGCCCCAAGAGACTGTCATCTCCGGTCAGTCTCAAATGACCAATATCCTGAACTGCCTGCATGCAGGGTTGGGTCTGCGGCTCCCAGTGCATCTTTCACCTGCCGTTTCGACCCTCGCCTATCGCTACAGGACTTTTTGCATGTGGGTAAAGCCTTCAAGCCTGCGCAGTGGATTTTTAGGTGAGATGCAGTATGCGCGGAACTGAACCCACCCTTTAATCCCGAGGTTCATCTGCCAGGGCCGAGCGAGCTTGGACGGTGGCAGCGAGATCCTCAGGACGTAGGTTTGATTAGAGTGACCTTCTCTTAGGTGGATGGCCTTACAGGGCTAAGCGAGCTCCATCTGCCCGGGTTTGAGATTAGAGTTGTCCTTCTCCTAGGATGACTGCCAGAAGGCTAATGAGCTCATCCTGCCCACAGATTCATTTTATCCGACCTTACAGTTTTGACCTGTCGTGGCATGGGCGACCCTACCAAAGGCATGTACCATCGCCAGCATAGCTCGCAACCACATAGGGGTACACAGGCTGCATTCCTACTATTAAAAACGATTAGAGTAAGTCTTACACTACCTAGTTTCTGCCATCTGTCTATATTCAATCCCTGGGAAACACCCAGGATCAGCCCTTTGTCCTGACTAACCTTTCAGGATGTAACAAATAAATCCAGGACATACCAAACCTGGGCAGTAGCCGCAGGTGAGCCAAAAACAAACAAATGAGCAAAACTGTTCTGGCCACCGTACCCACCTAGGGCTCGAGGACCTCTCCAGGCCCCAGCCCGGCCAAGATCTCCAAGCCCCAGAGGAAACTATTATCCACCCTGATCTTGTCCTCCCCGCACCGTGTTTCCTCATATCTTCCCACGCATTACTTACCTGACCAGCCTCCAGTCCGAGGACCCCCACAGCCTGCCTGGTACCCTTCACCTCCCCCCTCCCCAAACCAGACCGGCAAACCTCTGTGTACTCCGAGGCTTCCACTCTCCTCTCTCTCCTTTCTCACGAGGGCACAAGGCCACGCCGGCGAAGCTCCCACTCTCCTTTCCCCGCTGGGGGGGAGGGGACCGGGGGCGGCCCTGCGAGCGCTACACAGGTGATATGTTGGTTACTGACAAACCTGCAAGCATTTTACTTCAGATACTCCATAGCTGTTAAACTTTATTGAGACAAATATTTGTAATCATGAAATATAAGTAAACACCATCTGAATTATCTTGTAGCTCGTTGATGGTGAAGTAAAATGTATTTCTGTCTAGTATGTCCTAAGGACATAAATGTGAGATCAGACATATTAATTGTCCATTTATGGGAGCAGGTCTTGAAACTGTAATAAATGTATCATTGAGATTCTCTATTATGTTTTACACTAAAAATTTGCAGTCTTATTTGCCGCCGTCCGAAAGGGGTGGGGGACCGTGGCACTACACGAGTCCGTGACACAAAGGTGGGATGCAGGTAGAATGCTTTATTCATGCGCGCACCCGGTCTTTTTATCAGCTCGGGAGGGGAAAGGGCCAGAACATAGGGCAGAGCATGAGACAGACAAGCGGGGGGACAAACCAGGATAGGGACACGGGCAGAAGAGGGAGGAACCGGGGAGAGAAGGGGCGAATGGAGGCTGTCCCCTCTCTGCAGCTTCTCCAGCCAATCGGCAGAGAAACAGGAGCAGGGAGGTGAGCAGGGAGGTGAACAGGCTGGGACATGCCTGGGAAATATAAATTCTGGAGAAGCATACAATGTGTATATACGTAATAACTGTAAAGTCTGTATCATAAAGTCCTTTCAATCACTGTACATCTTTTTCCACTTCTGAGATTTTCCCCATTCTGATTCCTGGTCCTTCACACTTATTTAATTGATTTTCTACATTAGAAGAAAATAAGTTAATGGTTAACTTCCAGAAAAGTAGTTGGCCTATAATTTCAGAATAGACACACTCTCAGCATCCTCTATCATGAACAAAAAATTTTTAGACTAGTTTGGCATGTGATGAAAGTCACTCAGCTGTTGATAAAACAGTGTTTGTTTTGGAATTGAGACTGTCTTAGAATGGGTAGCTATAGTTACCAGAGCTCAGCTGGCAAACAGTGTAGTAAGAACGCTCACTATGCAATTCTGTGTTTAAAGTGCTACTATGTTACTAGTCATAATAATGTTAGGAGTTATGAAAAGAGAAATACAGATTATGTCATTGGTGTTCAGCGTTGTGAACAACTTTACAGATCATTTCTAAACATCTTTAGGTTTGTTTAGTTTCAGCCAAGGAGTGCCCTGTGCTTTTATTCTTCTCTCTGTGTTGACCCTGTTATTATCCTACTATTATCATTTATGAAGTCAGCACTGCTACTAAGTAGTAATTCAGTGAATATTTGAGTATCAAACAATGA
The DNA here is from genome assembly GCF_003945595.2 of Pipra filicauda. Lineage (NCBI taxonomy): Eukaryota > Metazoa > Chordata > Aves > Passeriformes > Pipridae > Pipra > Pipra filicauda. The sequence continues at coordinate 118,500 of NW_024104431.1, forward strand.
TTGCCAGTATGAAAAAATTCTGAGCATTTCACTTTCAGAACTTTTGGTAAGTAAACCAGAAGAAACTCTCTGAAAGTTCCAAGAGCTTTATTTAAGCTTGCTGCACTACAGTGTTGCTGTTACTTGGTGATACTCCTTTAGTTATAGAAATATTAAATATCAAGTACAGAAGAGAAAGCATCTGTGCAGTGTCACACAGAGCACTAACAGGATGCCCTCTAGGGCATGTGTCACATGATTTCTCACTTTTTTTACTTGAGAACTCAAAAACAGGAATATTAAGAAAGCATGAGTACTTTAATTAGAGGAAATAAAAGCTGTTTGTGGAATCCTGACTTGTACAGTTATGAGTTTTCTTGTTAGAAATAACCAAGAAAGCAAAAGACCAAACTATACCATGGAATCGTGAGATTGTGATGAGGCTTGGGAAAAATAAAAAGGAAAAAAAAAAGTTAAAAGTAGCCTGGAGAAGAGCTTCTAGTAATAAAGGGGAGCCAATAACAATGCTTTAGTGAGCCTGTATTGATGATGTATATACATGTATATTTGCTATACACGGGGAAAAAACCAATTTTCCTGTTTGGTAATAGCACATACAATGTGCAACCTGTACTGTGTGTAAGGAATTTTTCCTCTACTATACACCTCAAATATTCTGCATCTCCCGCTGTTTTTGTAGCACAGTATCCCCGTTAGTGTTATGCATTCCCTGTGTTTTCCTCATGCCACGGATGTGTCACATCTGATCAGCCTTCAGTGGGACTCACACCTGGTTTCATAGCTTTTTGGCACAAGTGAGGAGAAAGCAATTGCACAGTTCCTGTGTACCCACAGGATAGAATGTTTCTAATATATTTTTTCGTCAATCTCATTCCTGCAGTAGAATTCATGGAGAAGAGGGATCCTGTTTGAGGATCTGTAAATAAACAGAGAAACTACATGCCAGCACCAACAAGAATTAACAGGGCTTCCCTGTAAAACCTCTGGTTCAAACAGTTCATATCATGCTGGCAGCATGTGAGTCGTGAGGTTCAAGTGGCAGGCCAAGTGCAGGGACTAACAATAAGTCTTTAATTAGTCAGGGTAAAATCTTGGTGCCTTGGAATGGTTTGGACAGTGAAGGTGCTGTAGCTGGAGATGTTTGTAGTCCAGTGACTGCACTGGGCTTCTCCACACGGAGCTACAGCTGTTCCTGCACACTGTGCTTTGCTTCTTACCAAAGTCCAGATTTATCAGTATAAATGTCTTTGAAGAAAAAGATTAGTTGTCCTGGATTTTGAGCCTTCTCATTTCTCTCATACTGAAGGAGTAGCCAAAGCTGTCTCTTGCTGTTTGGAAACCCACATGGTCCTTTCCGAGGGAATCCAATCAGCAATGCTGGTTCTGAAGGCATTTCTGAAAACTTGGGTTTACGTTTGCAGTCTAATTTACTTTCTTTGATTCAATTTTGAGTAATATTTTGCATGTAAAATGCAGTTTCTCCTGGTTGACTTTGAAATGCTTGACTGCTCTCTGTGAATTCTGCTTTATTTTTCAATTTTACATCCTTTCTAGTTGGAAGAGTAACCACCTCATCATTGCAGATGAAACAAGAAGGAATGCTTTGGCAAGGAGCTTTGATTTGTTTCATTCCACTTCTAAGATTATCATTAGCTGTAGCTTAGAGTTTTACTATAGAAAAGAAGAGAGGCCTTGGAAATAGCAGCATTTATGAATTCACAGCTTTTCCTAACAAGTAGGTAATGCACAGAGTCATTCATGTAGCTGTTCTGTGGAATTTAACTTTCTTACCTCTTTTATATAGTCATTTCCTGAACTATTCAGGCATGGAACTCCAGTGTATTTAGCATCTTATCCTTTATTCTGTACTGCCTGAGAGGGCCAGTTTATGTAGATGCTTCTCATAGAACAATTTAATGATGCCAGCACCCCATTTCTTAATGTTGTATGTACCTACACACTTCTGTTCAGGTTTAATGTATTGAACACAGTTATATTCTAAGTGATCTGAGCCATGGTTTAACCAAAAATGCAGAAAGTTAATAGAAATGAGAATAAAAATGAGAGAGAATGTTATGGTAGCATCACAAATTGCAATATTTTGGCTGTTGGCTTTAAAAAGAAATGCAAAAAACCCAAAAGCATTAGAGCCTTTAGCACAGCTTTGATCAGCTGTCAGTGAAAGTGTTGAAAAGTACATTATCTTTTATGGTTTTGCACATGTCAACATACTTCTAAAAAAAAGGAGTTCTGTGTGATTCTATGACTTTATGGGATGGTAACTTTAAAAACTTTTTTTAGCGTGAAGGTCTTAAAATCTAAGCTTTTTTGTGAGCAGTGAAGCAGAATTCTTTTCATCACATAGAGACTCCTGAGATTTTGGAATGAGCAAGGTCTGTCTTTGGAGATATATGTGTATTTATTCTTCCTTAAAAAAATATTCATGTGGCATCCCAAGCTACTCTTTGAGCTCTTTTTGCCAGCATTTGGCTGCGAAAGTGAACCTCAGCCACTTTTGCTAGTGACTGGTTGTGGTGGGAGGAAACAGTTTTCCCCCTGAAGTTATAAAATGGTAAAACCCCAGGGGGTGGTGACCCTTGAGGTTTTACCCAATGAGCACTTCTGCAAAATATGAACATATCACAAGCAGACCGGAAGAGAAGGTGTAGTGATTGTTGTAGTTGAAGAAGTAGCCATGTTGTAGAGCCACGAGGAGAAGCAGCCCCACTGGGGGCTGCCCCCCCCAGCCCCCGGCTGAGGGGCTGCAGGGACTTGGAACAGTGTAAAACTGGGCTAAGTACCTGTAGCTAGAAAGCTAAAGAAGTTTTCTCCACCGTGAGTTGGCAGACAGAGCAGCAGCATGAGCAGTGTCCAGAGAGCAGTGGCAGAGAGCCAGAAGAGATAAGGGAGAAGCAGCAGAAACAAACATGCAGCCGAGCAAGAGAGACACAGAGTTGTCCGAGAGAAGGAGAGCCAGCAGCAGAGAAAGCAAGACTAAGCTCTACAGAGCTTAGAGAGAGAGAGCGTTTGGGTAAGAACCAAAAAAAACTCCCAAACTCCTTTGAGACCCCTCCTAGGAGGAGGATGATATACTCTTGCTTGAGAAGAGTCTGGAGTGCTACAGCACTGCAGAAAGGAGCTGAAAAGCTCAGAGAAAGAATGCGGAGGGGGTAACCTTGGCCCCCCTCGCCGCTGCTGCCAAGCTAAGCTAGCAGCCTGAGATCAGAGCACAGGAGCTCTGATAGAACTCTTGAGGCAAAGGCCTTCAACTGAAAGCTGCCCAAGATGTTCTGACTCAGGGGTGAATCCCCTGAGGAAGGGACCTTCATGGGGGTCTTACATCCCATGATATGACATGGTGAAGTGAGTTTTGTCCCTGCTACGCAGTCCACGGAAGAGAAGACCCTCGCTTGGAGACGATGGGTCGAGGGGCTCGGATACCCCCTCGTGTGTACTGGCAGACATCCAGCTACAGCTGCTGCATGAGAAGAAGAGAGCCTGCTGCCATAGAGACTGCTGCTCTGAAAGTAGAAAAGATCTTTTCCTTCTTCCCTCCTGGACTTTTATTTGGAGGGGAGAAGAGATTTGATCCATTGTAAATACTTGTATGTCATGGTAGAGATAGCTAAGATTGTATATAATGTACTGTAGTATTTATTTTGTACAGTCATTGTAATATATATTCCCTTTCCCCCATTTTGAGTCTCGTGTGGTGTCTGGAAAACCCATATCACACTGGGTTGAGATGTGGGAGGGGGTTTGGACTAGGGAATTGGATTTTGGAGCTCTTAAACCATGACATTTTTGGTAGCAGAGGATGGTTTTGATCCATCGAGATAAAGAGATAAGAGCCATGATGCTTGTGATAACAGAAAGAGTTTCCAGACAAAACACAGACTGTACCATTGTAGAGAAAGTAAGTCTATAGTAATGTAAGTTAAGTACTAAGAGTAGAGTTAAGTTTGTGATAATGCTATATTGATGTGTAGTAGAGAGCTTTTGGTTATATTTTAGTTTATTGAAGATTGCATGTTGATTAGAGTTTTTCAAATTGTTGTGATATGTTATATTTCACAAAAGCGAGGGGGTGGACAGTTGTGGTGGGAGGAAACAGTTTTCCCCCTGAAGTTATAAAATGGTAAAACCCCAGGGGGTGGTGACCCTTGAGGTTTTACCCAATGAGTGCTTCTGCAAAAGTATAAACATATCATAAGCAGACCGGAAGAGAAGGTGTAGTGATTGTTGTAGTTGAAGAAGTAGCCATGTTGTAGAGCCATGAGGAGAAAGGGCAAGAGCCCCCTGGGGGGGCTCTGGCCCCCCCAGCCCCCAGCTGGGGGCTGCAGGGACTTGGAACATTGTAAAACTGGGCTAAGTGTCTGTAGCTGAGCCGGGGGATGTTTCTCCGCTGTGAGCCGCAGCAAGAGATACTGAAAAGCAGCGGCAGAACAGCAGTGGATGGAGAAAGTGGCAGAGAGCCAGAAGAGATAAGACCAAGCAGCAACAACAGAGAGAACTGCTGGAAGGAGAGAGAGAAAGAGAAAGATAGCCAGCAGCAGAGAGAGAGAACAAGACTAAGCTCTACAGACAGAGACAGAGTTCTGGGGTAAGAACTGAATCAAAAACCCCCAAACTCCTTTTGTGACCTTTCCTAAGTGGAGAGGATAGACTCCTACAGAATGGAAGTCCTAAAACTGCAGCAGCACTGCAGAAAGGAGCTGAAAAGTTCCGAGAAGGAATGCGGAGGGGGTGACCTTAGCCCCCCAGCTGCTTGAGATAGAGCACAGAGCTCTGCAAAGGGAATTTGAATCCCCTGAAGATAGGGACCGTCACAAAGACCCCTGAGCTTCGTGATATGACGTAGTGAAGTGACCCTTGTCCCGGTGAACACAGCCTACAGAAGAGAAGACCCTCGCTTGGAGACGATGGGTCGAGGGGCTTGGATACCCCCTCGTGTGTACTGGCAGACATCCAGCTACAGCTGCTGCATGGAAGAGAGAGACAGAGATGCCTGCTGCCTTAGAGACACTGCTGCTCCGAGAGCAGAAAGGATCTTTTCCTTCTTCCCTCCTGGACTTTTATTTGGAGGGGAGAAGAGATTTGATCCATTGTAAATACTGTTTTGTCATGGTTAGAGATAGTTAAGATTGTATATAATGTATTGTAGTATTTATTTTGTACAGTCATTGTAATATAGATTCCCTTTCCCCCATTTTGAGTCTCGTGTGGTGTCTGGAAAACCCATATCACACTGGGTTGAGATGTGGGAGGGGGCTTGGACTAGGGAATTCAATTTTGGGGCTCTCAAACCATGACATTTTCAAGGAACAGTTGAAACTATTGAAGCTGCTAGACTTGTCTGTATTCCTACAGCTATAGTCACAGGATGTTTTTTTTCTGAATTCTGCTGAGATTTTTGTATTTTACAAACCCGGTTACCATATTTCTATGCAAGTGGTGTTTAACTCGTTTACTTGTTTGTGTTAATTTATTGAACAAAAATCAACCTCCTAAGTCACCAGCAGTGTCAGTTATGCTTATGTAATAAATCAGCACTTGTGTGCAGCATGACTTAATGAGTTATCTATAAATACATTATTCATGTACAACATGGATTAAGTTTTCTGTTCCTGCCGCAGCTTTTTGAGGGTATAATGACCCTGAAGGTAGAACCTCCTTCAGTAATTACCCAGTGTTGTGCTGGTGATATAGAGCTGTTCTCACTGGGAAACAGCTCTGTGTTGGTAGCATGCTGGGTCACTGTGGGCTCTACTTTCCTGCCCTTGGAGGTGGCAGTGAGGGAAAAAGGGGAAAAAAAAAGTATATCCTTTGGTGTGGTTAATACAGATATTACTGAATTAATTTCCCCAAGCTGCTATATGTGCCTTGTTCTTTTTATCATCCTCAGGGGTATTTGTGACGTTTAGAATGTACATTCACCCTTCTGGTTATTTACCTCACCTGGATTTATGAGTTATGCTTGTAGTCGGTCTATACAAGAAGCACATTCCACCAACCTTCCTTTTCTCTCTTTCCATGCAATTTTATCTTTGGTTCATCCAGCTTTTAAATTTTGTCTTTTAAACTGTTGGTTGCTTAGGGCACAGTGACAGGCAGGGAGGCTTTGGCAAAACTTATGCTTTAACATATATGAAGATCCATTCTCCTCTTATAGCAGATGGCTGACAGATTGTGTTAATGTATTTCCAAATTAATGACTTAATTGTTTGCATTGTATATGCATTGTGTATGTGCTTATTTGGCTCAGTGTTTTCTGCTTAGTATGCCTTGCCCAAGTAGGGGGTTGGAAGAGGAACATGTTTCTGCAACAGAAATATGCTCTTTTCAGCATCTGCACAGTACAAGTCTCCAGACAGCCAAGCTCTAGAGTAACAAGTCTCAGAAGTGCTTTTCTTGTATATCAGCTTCACATATGGCTGGTTGAATTACAGTAAAATCATTTGAGACTAAGGAATTTAAAACAAAGAGCAGAATGTGTGATGCTTCACGTGCCTTACTGTAACTAAGTCAGTATTCCATATCAGAAATGTGAACTGCATCCTGTGAACATCATGTATGAAGTGACTGCAAAGAGAATCCAAAACAAAGATTTTATACATGTTTAACAACTGGATCATAGTCACATGTAAACGGGATTGCTTGCCTTTGTAGTGAGGATGTTTGTAATTTCTGGGATTAAGAGCAATTCAATTACCTTCTTGTAGTGATTTGCTAGGCCTAAAAAGACCTTCTGAGACACATAAACAGGGTTGGTCTGCACTCGTGACCCAAACTAGTCTGTTTGCACTGAGCTGCTCTGTTCTGGATAAATACAGCAGCTGAGACTCAGAAACTTCAGCACTGCGCTGTCACACAGAGATGTCAAGAAGAAAGTTGCCATTCTGCCAAAGAGTAATTGAATTTGTACTCTACAGTTTTGTATTGAATTTTATACTAATTCTATTCAGTCACAAGGTTATCTTTTTAACCTGTTGTTTTCTGTCTGCCTCCATCTAGAGCTCAGAAGGCTATAACATGAGCATCCCTATGCCAGGTCACCCAGTGAATTTTTCTGAGGTAACAATGGCACAGGCTCGGAAGGACGTGGCTAAACTTGAAGAGCTTATTGATACTCATGATGTTGTTTTCCTACTGATGGACACTAGAGAGAGTCGATGGCTTCCTGCTGTCATTGCAGCCAGTAAGAGGAAGGTATTGTACCATTTCTTTTCTTTCATTCTTTCCTTAATTTAAATAGATTTCTGATCCTGAACAATAGTCTTGTATGTCTTTGTAGCTCAAATGAACTTCCCTTTGCCAGTAGAAAGATCAGTGTGTCTTTTTAGTGCAGACTTCACTGAACTATAACTTCAGGTGTGAGTGGGTGTAACTTGATAACTTAATCAATTCCTCCTTAATCCTCCTGTCTGCTCTGCAGTTTGCACCTGTGGTCTTTCAGCAATCTTTTAGCTGTTTAAAAAAGCTCAGAAATGGCATAAAGAGTGAGTTTGCAAAGCTGGGTATTGAACTGGAAAGTGCCAGCCTACTCTTCCATATGTATGGTGGTTGGTAATTGTAAGAAATATATGCAATTTTATATGCAGCCTGTCTGGTTCAGTCAGAACAGGGTTGTTTTAATGATCTCTAAAACCTCCCCCCACATTTGCTTAGCTAACAGTGCCCCACTACGTTTGCCTTGCAGCATTCAAATCATATTCTGATGACAAATTTTAAAATTTCTTTGTGACACTTCTCTGTTATTCAGTGGCATAGTGTGTCTGCATCACAGTTAGTTGATTTGATAAGATCACTTTGATATGAGGAGATGGAATTCCCTGTCACTGAATAAGCACAGCAGTGAAATCTCAAGGTGTCCAAACTGAAATGCTCAGTACTTCGTGCTGACACGCATCTAATGAGAGCTCTGTTTCAAATGCAATCTTGTATGATGACTGCAGATCTGAAGTACTGCAGTTTGGTCCCCAAGGTCTCAAAAAAGGCACATGGAATATGAAGAACCTAGTGAGTGAGAATGTGTGTAAAGTGCATAAAAACAGGTACATAGGTAGAAGAAAGAGCTGGTTTTCCCATATAGTCATTCTTTGATATTCCTGCAGTCCTCTCCCCAAAACAAGCATCTTAGACCCCTCAAGTGTTAAATCCTCATGTCAGATGTTAAACCTTTGTTCCTCTTGAGCACTGGAACTTGTAAAATTTTGCACCTTTTTTTTTTTTTTTTTTAATGCATGCCAAGAGACACTTTTCCATTGTCTCTTTATCCAAACCAGATGATTCTGGGTTTTTTTGTTAAGGGTCAATCAGTTAGATTGAAATAGTTGCGAGCCAGTAAACTGAAAAGAGAGAAACAGCTTATTGCAGTGGGAAGTGTTTGGCAATGTTATTAATTTCTGGTAATACCAGCCGTGCCATGTTACTGGTATTTCGAAGGTGGAATACCATATTCAGGCTTTACAGGTAGATGTAATGAGAAGATGCAGTCTTTATTTGCTGTAGACCTGGGTGTGCTGCCACAGATTCAACAGCATGGTTCTACTTTAGAACTGAGGGGAGAAAAAACTACTACGAAAGAGACTATCCAGAAATTATTTGAAATACCGAGAATGATGATGCAACTCACAAGCTTGCTGTTAGGATGGCTAATTCTTTATAGCTTCCCTCAGAGTCCCTCTTTTAAATAATTCCTGCCTATAAGAATGAAAAATTACGAACTGCTGCACTAGAATTTCTATCAAAAGTATCTGCATGTGAAGCAGTGTAGAATTTTCCTTTAGATTTTACTGGCTACAGTCATTATTTTATTGATGTTATGCTTATAACATACAGAGCTCCAGATTACCCTAACACTTGCCAAAAACCAGAGAGAAAAGGGAAAATGATGACAGTGTAACTGTGCCATAGCTGCTTGTGCTCCCCACGTGACTAAGCATATGCATATGAAGACCATAAGTAATCATTAATTGCTTTCCTTACTGAGCAGAAGTGGTTGTTTTTTTTTTGGATAACAGATGGTGTTTCACTGCTTGAAGTTCCTGTTACTTCTTTGTCAGCAAGTGTGCATAGGTTTGTGTAGCAGGTAGTTGGAGTCATTAATTTGTATCAGATTTCCCTGAAAGACACAGAAAAAGGCGAAGGTTTATGCCTTTCTGAAACAGACTTTTATTTAGGTTTTGTTTCTTAGAAGCGCTTGATAACTGGAATTCTGCACCTTTCAGAAACTTTATTGTTTATTGCAAGGATGGTAGATATGCAGTTAATGGGTAGTTCATCTGTCTACAGCATGTGGGGGTTTTTGACATTTACAGTTAATAAAGCCTTGAGGCCTTTTTTTCCCCTCCCTTTTTGGCTCACTTAAAATCTCTTGTTCTCCCTTTATTGTTCACAGTTGGTCATCAATGCTGCCTTGGGATTTGACACTTTTGTTGTTATGAGACACGGCCTAAAGAAACCAAAACAGCAAGAGTCTGGTGATTTGTGTTTCAGCAATGCTGCTGGTCCTTCTGATCTTTTGGGATCGTCACTCTTTTCAAATATCCCTGGCTATAAACTGGGCTGCTACTTCTGCAATGATGTTGTGGCACCAGGGGATGTGAGTAGAACTTTATGCAACTGGTGATTATATATTCCTTCTGTCGTGACTTGAATTTTTTATTTCCTTTAAATGAAGTTTCATGAAGGGATTTGTTTTAAGTTGATGTACATGGGATTAAGAAATGGCTCATCTTTTACTTGGAAGATCAAAGAAATTAATTGCACAGAACTAAGGTTGTTTTGTGTAGCAGGACAGATAGTTACTTTTGAGTTACTTTTTTTCTTTCCTTTAGAATTGTCTATCTTTGTAGTCCACCAGGGATCGGACACTGGACCAGCAGTGCACAGTCAGTCGCCCTGGATTAGCCATGGTAGCTGGAGCCCTTGCAGTGGAATTAATGGTTTCTGTTTTACAGCATCCAGAAGGGTGAGTCATTTCTGCACTGGTATTATCTGAGAAATAAGACAAATTCAATAAAATCTTTTGAGAAGAAGGAAGTACACACCAAGTAGGACAATTCTGTAAGTTGTAGTGTTGTCTGTAGATTAATGTAATCTATAGATCACATCTACTGTATTAGTGTAATTTAACAGTGTCTGAGAGAACTGATTCATCAAATCTTGAGTTTTTCTTTTTATTTTCTCTCTGAGTTTAACAGTAGAAAAGTATTGAGAAGAAAATATTGCTGTTAGTGGATCTTGGCATTCCCTTGTTGGACAGTGTTTGAGTGTAATGAACAGCTGTCGTAACTATCTGTGTCCCATGAAGGGCTTCAAGATAAGCCACATATTGCAAACCTTAATTAAAATTAAGTGGGTTTAATACAGTAATTATTCTGAAATCCTGCAACTTGAAATCGAGGCTTTTTTTCTGTCTTTAAAATCCGTGAACGAAAAAGTGACTTAGGAGTTGGCCATGAGCACATTACAAGTCTCAGACTGATTTATATCCCCATGGTGTATCTTAGTTACTCTGAAACAGACTTTCCAGATAGGTTCCTTTCCAGATTCTAAACTGTGAACTGTAACAAAATGCCTCGAAGCTGACTGGAAATTTTGACTCTGAGTGTGCTCTTGTTCTAATTTTCCTTCTTGAATTTTTGGCAGCGGTTATGCTGTGGCCAGCAGTAGTGATGATAGAATGAATGAGCCCCCTACTTCTCTTGGACTTGTTCCTCATCAGGTAAATAATTTGTGAGTAAATGCTTTTGTTTAAGACCTGGGAACTGATAAAAGACAAATGTCACAGATTTTGTCTCCTTAACAAAAACATGCAATATGCTGATTCCATTCCTCAAAGGACCGACTCTCCATGTTTGTTTAAAAAAAACATATATGAATAATATTAATCCATCACACAGGCCAAGGTAGTTGTGTTCCTGGCATTGTGTCTGTCCTCCTTGTGGATGCACAGATCCTGCTATCTACATAGCAAGAATTTCTTTGGAGTAGGCAATATGTGAATAAGGCAACCTCTGACTGTCCTGTTCCCCATCAGAGCTGACAATATGATCATTTCTAAGTGACTTTTGTTCCCTTTTTAAATCTCTTCAGAATATGAAAAAAATTCAAATCCAGCCAACTCACAATTATTATAGTTCTCCAAAGTATTCATGTATTTTTGGTACAATACAGCACTTTTTTCTTTTACTCAACCCAAACGCTAGTTACAAATGTGCTAAGGATAAAGTTTTTCAAATTGCTGGATAGACTTGTTCTTATTTCTTATATTATACAGTCAAAAAACTGTCTCCTGATTTTACCCACAGTCATATCCTCTTTGATATTGTCATTGGGAACTAGAATTATTCTGTGCCTCTTTCCTTATGTTGCTATCCGAATGACTGTATGCTTCCATTGTATAAATAAACCATTTATTTGTTTCTGAGCAGTATTTTTAGGTTCTGTTGTTTTTTGCGGGTTTTTTACACCAAGAATGAATCTTGATTCAGAAAAACATAAAGCTACTAATATGTTGTCTTTGCAGCATCCAAGTGTCTCGGGGTCTGGGCTGTATAAAATCTGTCTGATTTTGTTTATAATTTTATGTAATGACCAGTGTGCACACTTGGGTCATTTTATGCAGTGGGGTGCCCTAGATTCTCCCTGGGTTCTCTCTCTCCAGGAAGTCTGGAGTCTCTTCAGTTCTTTCTCAGGAGTCCCCTGAAGTTTTTCCCCTTTTTACTGTGGACACTCAGCTTGGGACTGGTCAGGAATATCCAGTTCTTGATTGACTGGTTCAGATCCCCTCTGTATGAGACTTTTGTCCCTGCTGGGACTTTTGATCTCATCTGGAAGGGTCTCAACAATTTCCAGCTTTGGCACTAATTGATAAGTTTGTTGCTTTCCCAGTGTTACTTAATTATAACTTAGTTATTCCCATATCCTGTAGTGTTATCTGTAGTTCCAATGCTAATGCTGTTGTCAGTCAAGTCCAGCCCACACAAGCTGCTGAGGGAGATATTTTGACCTCTTACATCTCAGTAGGAAGCAGAATCCAAATCTAAGTCTTGTTCATTTGCTGATCCAGATACTGATTTATCACTGGAGAAGTTTTTGCTTTCTTAGTTGACAAACTAATGTCTGTAATTATCGGGATTAATTATCTATTATTATCAGAATGCCTCCTGGGATCATATGGAATGGTAGTATGAAAGACATTTTACTCTTGCTAGATCAGTTTGTTTGGGAAAATAATTTCAGTAATTTTGACAGTTGAATCTTTGAGTCTTATACAGTGATTTTGTTCTCAAATAGTGGATATGCTCCAGACCTCCGAAAAACACATCTGCAATTTGAACTTTCTCTTAGCACCTAAAAAGGGATAGTGAAGAAGTTATTTACTTTCCCCCAACAAAAAGCAAGGAATATTACATAATGTAGTTAATATTTTTTAGAATATTTCCTAGTAAACTTTAGAAATTATACTGTTTCTAGTGGAAAAATAATGGTTTCTCAGTTCACGTGTTTCTGACTGATGAGAATATCAACTGTCCAGTCAGTGCTTTCTGATTTGGTTTATATCCCTTTTACTTGCGTTCTATCTCTGTTTTGGGGTATGCTTTCAGATATGATTCGTGTCAAATATAGATTTTAACTGGAAAACTATTCATAGAGTTGTGACTTCTGTCAATCCTATACCTGTTTTCACATTTACATTTAGTGACTGTTATGAATGTCTTCTCTTTTAGACATGCTAACACAAATACAGCTTCAGTTGGTATCAAGTGAAAACAGATAATATTTTTGTCAAAGAATGTGAAATCTAATCCTTTTACAAACTGCTGGTTTCTCTTAGCAGTCAGCCATCTAACCAACTGGGGAAGTGCAATATTTTCTCCAGGAGTCTATAATTAACTGTTAGTTTTTGGGGAGGTGTTTTATGTTGGTCTTTGTTCACTTGGTGAGCCAAATACTGTGGAAAAAGTGGGGTAGTAATTAATGCAGCAGTCTTCTTTTTGAGATGGTATTGCTTGATGGATAAAAAGCATTGCACACTCATAGACTCTTGGACTGTCATAAATGAACTGGATTTATTTCCAGGAAGTGACTTGGAGTTCCTTGGATATTGGAAGTACAGAACAGTGGTACCAGAAAGGCTTGATTCTGTTGTTTTCTTTTCATCTTTCTTTGTGTAAAAAATGGCTGTATTTTTGTGTTCTGATACCATGTATGGCTTGGCGTTTCTGCAAAAATACCTTTGTATTAATACCTGTTATAGTATTTAATAGTATAAATTGCTTTTGGCTTCCCAGGTCTCTGCCATTCCAGCTCCATTAAGTGTGTGGAGTGTATGTTGGATGGATTTCCATAACAGACTTCAAAATTAAGGCATTATTATTTGTATTACAGAGTTACTAAAGTTCTGTTCTTCATGACATCTCTTCATTGTAATAGGCCTATAAAAGCACAGAATAAAAAGGACGATCAATACTCCAAAGAGTTCATAGTCTGAATATTCAAACGTGCTGCAAAGTGTTTGGTCTGGAATTTTAAATTCACCTATCAGTACTATCATATTAACATTACAGTTTAGTAATGCACAACAGCTGGATTTTCAGACTACATGTTAGAAATGGGCGATAAAAGTATGTTTAACTGGTTATACCATGACTTTTTATTTTTGATCAAATTTTTGCACTCAGAAAAGGCAAACTGCAGGTGGTGCTGTGCCTCTATTTCTGGCTAAATAGTGTTGCATTTAGATAGTTGTGCCTTTATTTGCATATAGAAAAACAGTAATATGTGTTAGTATGAATTTACTACAGGTGTTACTGAGGGTGACTGTTAGAATGTTATATACCCTAGTTAGAGATTGTGTATCTTCAGTTCATGTTGAATTCTGGGAGTGTTTTAAAACAGTATTGTAATTTTCTTTCCTCATCTAGATCCGAGGATTTTTATCAAGATTTGATAATGTTCTTCCAGTCAGCCTGGCATTTGATAAGTGCACAGCCTGCTCAGCCAAGGTAAGTCTAAGTTTGTCTGTGCTTTATTTATATGTCTTGCTCTGGGTCAGTCTTGGAGTACTGTGGACTGCTTTATGTTTGACTTTTTGTCTGTCTTCCTTAGGAATTGGAATCGCTTCAGCTTGCTTCAGCTGAAGTTCTTGTGCCCTCCTACCCTTCTTTTTTTGCTGTTTTCCAAGTTTCTTTGACATCACCTATTAGCATGCTATCTCCATGTAAATGTTCTAGTCAGCTGAAGAATCCAAGAAGAGAATGGATTCTGAAACATTTCTGAAAGGTTTTTCACGTAAATACTGTCAATATCTTTTAGTTTTGTGGGAAGGAATAAGATTGATATTGTTTAAGAAATTCTTTCTGATGTCTGATAAATACAACTTTTTAGCTTTCTGGAACTTAAGCAACTTTGTGTATTTGTAAAGATATTAAATTTCTGTTTTGTGATACGAAACAGACATATAAAGAACAATTGAGAAAAAAAAATTGCTTCTTAATTGAAGAGACTGTTCATTTTGGTGCTGGTGTTGACAGTCCTGAGTCAGCTCACAGTTTGCAGCTGTTCCTTGGCTCCGTGCTGTGTCCTGCCAGAACAGTGGGGCAGCTCTTGAATTGTCTTCCTGTACTGTGGCCTGGAAAAGTTTTCTCTCACAAGTTTTCTATGGCCATGTAGTGCAAGTTCAAGAAGTTTTGAGTGGGATATCTTGATAGGATGTTTCAGAGGTTTTGACTCGTGGTTTGGACTGCTTGGGAGTGCCATTGATTTGGTTCCCTTTTGTGTATCTTGAGACCGACTGCAAGAAGTTCTTTCTGTTCTTTTCACTGCACTTGCCTTTCTTTCAAACAGCCATCAAAAACTCCTGGGCCACTGTCATTTTTTTGAGAACTTGCACAATATCTTATTCTACAGTATTCCTTTTATTCCTCTGGGCTACCTGGGTTCATTTGACAAGTTTTGAAGGACGCTTAATGTGCATTTCTCCTCAAAAGTTGAAGCATTAAACTTGCACATTTCTAAAAATAACAGCAGTTTGGTCTACCCTTTTGAATAGCTGACAGCTCAGCAGTAGCTAAAATTTGATGGTGGAGCCTGAGGAGTTAAACTGTTAGAATAAGCTTATTTCTTTTTTTTTCTTTTTTTTTTTTTATCTCCAATCCAAGACATACCAATATATAAAAAGAATAAAAATGTACACCTATATAGATAAATGCAGGTATCAATTTTTTGTTAGCAAATAATTTCCTCTCGGAGATCATTTAAAGAGAGCCCAGTTTTACATAAACAGACTTGACGATTTAATAAAAACTGACTTGGATTTTAGCAGCTGTTCTATTCCCAGAGAGATCACTTTTCATGTGGTTTGGGTATTAAATTACTTCTGTGCTGAAAAGGTTGCTTCATTGGCGCACGTATTTCCTTACAGTAGAAACACAGGCTTTGTTTACTTTTCTAACTTTCTATTTATTAGCACAAGAATATGTCACCCTGCATTATGTGGAAATCTGATGCTAATACTTTGAAATGACAAATCCAATTACGGTTTAATTTTAGTCTGTATGTTGGTTTGTTGTATGGTGGTGTTTTCTTGGTTTGTTTTTTTTTTTTAATATAGCAATTTAGCATAATTTCATCCTGCTCTATGTCAGATTTACTGTAGATTCAGACTTTTAGCACAGAAGTGGCTTCGCTGATATAATTGAATTTGCTGGCACCATATTCATTTTTGTTCTTTCTTACGTCAACATTCTCCCTCTTGAGCTCTTGCCACTCTGTTACTCTTAAAACATAAAACTAATAAATTAGGAATTTTTAAAAAATTCCAATACATTCTTAAGCCATCTAGTGTAGCTGGATGACTTAGGAGAACCCGCTAATGATCTGCAAGTCCTTTTTGGTTTGACTCACAGTCATTACTTCATCTCGCTGGTTTTGAAGCTGAGGAGACCAGACGTCCAGTAGCCAACTCTTCCATATCCAGAATTGTCCCAAACAGGCTGCATGCCAGAAAAGCTTCCCACAGGCAGTTGTTCAGGAATTTTGGGGTGGTCGCAGCAGGAAACCATTCTATTTTTATTCTGGGCCAAATTTTCCTTGTGTGATTTCCCCTGCTGTCTTATTCTGATTCTGCAGAAGTGTGTGCTGGAATGTCAAATGTCCCTCCTCGGAGCTAAGGGCACTGCCGGTGGAGCTCTGAGGAGCAGGGAAAGCTCTTCTGGTGCCAAACTGGTTCTGTAACTGAAAAGGGAGAGCCCCAAGTTCTTTAGTATCGGTATTTATTTGTAACAACTGCTTTACTTACAGAATGTGAATATTAAGCTATTACTGTGCTAATTAAGCTGTCTGTTTACCCTTATGGGAGCAAAATCAGGGTATTTGCTCATAATATTATGGTGAGAAGCATTGGAATTCCTTAAAAAAGCAGAGCAGTCCTAATCCTGTGCTAGTAGACCCTTGCAGACAACTGGCTAAAACCTTGACACATGAATGTTAAAATATGTATTTTAATGCAAAACTGCCAGTGTTTATATTTTAATGAGGGTAGTAAACATTTTCATGTTATTGCTCCCCTTGTTGTGCATCGTGGAACAAACAAGGAGGCCTCGTAGAGTCAGAGTTTAACATCATTAAGGAAAATTGCTACCAACCAACTTGGATACACAGATACCCCCTCTGTTTTTACATAGATCTCACATTTCCTCCTGAGATAGGATTTATCATCCATGTGCTGGAAAGCTGGCTTGTTTTCCTTAAAGATATTTTCTCCTTCCCCTACTACAATCATTCTCATGTAATTATTTCCACTACGAAATTTTAAAAAATCACTGTAAGTATGTCTACTAATTTTCAAGTTCTTTCTCAACTCTCCATTCAGTGTGCTGAAAACTTGAGCTGCTGATGTAGTTTTTTAACCACTGAGCAATCTCACTGACTTAGCATTAAATGTTTTTCAGTTTCATCGCATGTCAGGAAGGGACAGACACTGGGATCAGGGATGGTATTCTAGGCATTATGTTACAATTTCTGCTTTCAGTCAAGATAGTCCCCTACACTTGCAAATGTTTTCCCCTTTTAACATCCCAGGAATACATTAAACACTTTTGCCGGGACATTTACTGAGTGCCTGGGTTGTGTAAGTTGCTTGTGAGTGTTTCAGTTTTTAAATCTATCCTCATGTAGACTTAACAATGCTTTCATTGTTCTCATCTGCTGACTGCTGTGCATGCATTTTTACTTTAAACTGTTCTGATCAGTTATGACAGTAACTTGCAATATTCAACTTACTGGTGTTTTTCAGTTGACATAATTTTAATTTTGATTCCAGCAAGTCCCTTCATATTTGCCCCAGCTGCACTGAGAAAAACATTCCTATTTGCTTTCTCCCAGTAGTAGCATATTGTACAACCTGTCAGTGAAACTCTTGAAGCATTTTATATTCTACATTTCTCAATTCAAGTACTATGCTGATGTTAGAGATGTAAAAATCATGGGGGGGGGGGGGGGGAAAAGCCTTGGTCTCTTCCTGTACTAAAAGAAGCCAACTCTTACAGAGCTTGCAGAAATGATGAAGGAAATGAAAAGTTTGTCCTTCAGGAATTAATGTTTCAAAAATTTAAAAGAATGTTTTAAAAGAGCTAATTCTGGAGCTGTGCTGTAACATTGAGTCTGCATAACCAAGTCCATTTATAACTTTCCTTATTTCCTGAATTTACATATGTTAACATTTGGCTCGTCCATTTACAGTGCAGCCTCTATAATATTGGGCAGATTTCATTCAGACTTGAGGAATGTCTCATAGGTACACCTAGGCGTATTTTCAACATACTGAGTTAAATCTAGTACTTTTCTTACTTTTAAACTGGCATAGAAATTTGCTTTATGGTGAGTTACAGAAATTTATCACTTTTGCTTTTGCTCTTTGAAAAATGTCATTTTAACTGGGGGAAGCAGGAGGCAGGATTATCTTGCCCATAACTTTTGAAATATCAGGCAGCCTTTACCTCTCTGGAAATGAATTTTCAATTAAGTGAGAGAATTGAAATGATTTATCTTTTCAAAATGAGTCACGGTGAGGATGTTTTACTGCTCATTACCTGAAAGGTGTGCATTCTTCAAAATACTGCCTGGTCTTACTATTTTATAAATACTGAACTTTTACAATAAAGTCAACAAAATATAATGTAGAGTATCCCAAGTAAAAGGATACTTACAGAATGAAGCTGGGATATGGAATGAGAATGCCACATCACACGCTAAGAAATTATGACCATGGTAATGTGACCATTATGGTGGAATTTTGTTCCCTTAGAGGGCAGCAAACGTGATAAAGAACCTCAGAAATCTTAAAAGTTACATTGCCCTGTTTTGTGAACAGAGAAGAGGGTATGGAGGCTGTACAGACAGGAGAGGTGATCATTGAAAAATGGAACATGTATGTGTGTATATATATAATGGAACAATAACAACACTGAATCTAATAGGGTAAGAGAGAGCTCATTATCTCTGTCCTATATCTGAGAAAAAATACATGGTTTTAATGAAGTATGTGTAGGTGAGTGGGGAAGTTACTCCTTGCTTAGTCCATCGTGATGACTGGGAACATCGTGGCTAATCCTACATGAAGAGAGTAGTGCTGAACTTGCACAGAACAGCTCCTTGTGAAAGGAAGGGACATGGGGAAAGATAGAACATATTCATGTCAACTCTTAAATCGTGCCCTTTACCAAAATTCAGCAAGCAGGAGACTGCCATGTGTTGGCACTGCTCTGGCTGGATTGTGAGTGGGAAATGGTGGATCTTTTGCACCAGCTGTTCAGAGGTGGTGGATGCAGGTTGATCCATGTTTAATAGATAACATAAGTCGTTGACTTATGTCAACAGCCCCCCAGTGTCAACAGAAGAGAGGATTTTTAAAAACAAAGCAAAACTTTATATTACACTTTATATTAAGGTACTGAAGAGAAATAAGGTTATTTAAAAACTCAGGCAGCTCACAAGGATAGTTTAGAACTTTAACCAGTGCTGCTGCTGGCAGCATTTACTTGTGCTCTTCTGCCCCACCAGACATGATGATGTTGGACGTCTTTAACGAACAATTGCTCCTAACCATTCCACTGTTTCTGTGTTGCAACTTCTAACATATCTGTGAAATGGCTTCTTAATCAATTTACTGTTACATTTTCTTCAATTAAGATAAATCTATCAAGTAAAAAAGAATTCAGGAGACTTTTTTTTTTTCTCTTTTTGACTACATTCTTATTCTCTGTTGTAATTTAGTTGGAGTTACAGTGGGGACTAATTTCTTGCTGTTATTACTTACTGTTTCTTTTAAGGAGAAGAAATTGTGCATCTCCATGGGAAATCGAGGAGACATTATTCCATTTCAGATTCTCTTGTTAGTGTATTGATCTGTATTAATTGACATTGTTTATACAAAGTGAAAGATCAGTTTGTGTCTTGTCATACTAAACCACCCATCCAAATACTTTCACATGGGTGAGGATATGTTTTGTGTTCAGGGCTCTGAGAGGAGGATGCGTTTCATAACTTCTGACTTCAGGAGAGGTAGATCTTTCCCAAGGTAGCAGCTGGATATGCAGTGTCCAAGCACTTGTTTTGAGTGTGGGTGTTTGCAACTGTCTTTAAATGTTGAAAACTGAAGGTTTGTGTCTTTCATACTTTGCTGAACAAAACCGGTTTTTATTACTCAGCCCCCAAACCAAAGATAACTGTATTTATTGTCTCCAATCCACTTGTCTTCATCAGGTAAGACTTCTCTGCATGGCAAATGCAACTATTACAATCTTAGGGAGTGTAAGTACAACTTGGCATAAAAAATAACAAAGTAAACCACATTCCTTCCCAGATCATTCTGGTTTGGGGTCTTGCCTTCACAACACAAGGGAGTGTATAGAGTGCAGGTTTACTGCAAGTGTTTTAGGAACCATTCTTCAGTATTGTGTTCTTTGCACTGGAAGTTCTGAACTCTGCTGATTAAATAATTAAGGAGGTTTCTTGAAAGGGAAAGACAAAGAAGAAGGGAGAAAAAAAGAACAGAGAACATAAAACTCTGAAATTCATGTTATTCTCTCTTCCTTTTGCTCTAGAAAATAAGCAGTTCTGTTGTTATTACTTCTGGTTTTGGAGTAGTAAAGTTGCTAGATGAAGAATCCCTTGCTAGTAAATAGGTAACACCTTTTTGCCCTTCAGAGAAGTAAACAAATTATTTTGTTGTTCTGTATTTCTTTTATTTGGTCAATTTGTTGTTTCCTGATGTTTCAGTGAAATAGCATGTCCATTCATGCTGCTGTGGCAATGTACCATGTTAGATGGTAGAATCAAAGTTATGTTGCAGAAAGTCCCAGAGTTCAGTCCAAGAAGCAGCTGGTGTGACTGATTGGTCCAAGACATTGACTCATTTGCTTCTTTCCACGTTAAATAGCATTAAAAGTAGTAAAAATATGTTCCAGTAATTGTTCAGTGACCTTAAATGGATGTAAGATATTATTCTAAATAGTCCTGAGTGGGAGAGAGAATGGTTTATGAAGTCCATTAAACAGAAGTCTGTATTATCTGAACTAAAAGAAAAAAATGGAATTGATTGAAGTCTTGAAGTGAAAATACTTATATAGTTTCTGAACCATGAATAAAATTAATTTTCCAAAGTAAGTTAAGTTTAACTTACTATAAAATGCTGCTTTTTAAGGGGAAGAAGAAACCTGTCACTCTTAAAAACAATGGATTAATATTTCTGACAGGTTGTATTTCTGTTGCATTTAAATTAAATTCTGTGGGTCTTAGAAGATTGGGTTTTTGTTGTTGGGTTTTTTTCCCAATATTTATTGTTCCTTCGATTCAATTACATTTTAACTACAATTAGTACAAATTAAAGGACTATCTGGAAAAAGACACCATCATTGCAGTTTTCTAGTATTGACGTGTTCAATACCTAACTGCGCCTAGAATACCATTTGTAATAATTTATTCTAATGGCAATTAGGTACTGCCTTGTCAGATCTCTGTAAAGCTATTACAGAATTCATTTTCTGTCAGTAAAAACAAAACCGAACTAAAACACTTTGACTTAAAATATCTAATGCCTCCTATTCCCTTATTTATTGTTCTGTTATTCCAAGGGTTCAATGCATATTCATAGACACAGTACACTTTTATATTTTTAATTATTATAATTGTTTCTTTTATGTTTTTCTGCATTCTCCTCATTGCAGTCTTTGACAGGAGTGGTCTACATCAATGCCTGTTTTCTTTAGTTAAACTTAAATCATCAGCCTTGCTTTACTGGAAAGCAGTTGTTTTGTTTAGAAAAGCCCATGTAGGCATTGTTGAACAGTTGAAGCTAAGTTTGACTTTTATTCAATTTTTCCACATTTCTACAGGGTTGCCCATGTCTGTGTCTCTGCAGAATTGCTTCTGTTTTCTTTGAAATTGGAAAAGAGTGAAGGAAATTTAATTTAAAAAGATGATAAAACAGTTCAAATTTATGAAATCCACTAAATACAGTTTTGAAGAAAATACTGCTGTTCCTCCAGTGTGATTTTGCATAGATATTGTGCACATCCAGATAGTGAAATCCTCTGCTCCGAAATAGCCTACGAAATCTGGGTTTTTAAGCCTAGATCTGAAACTACTGAGCAGCTGCAGTTTCTGCTTGAGGCAGTGATAGTTTTGGGTGCTCAATGTCTGACAGACCATGCCTTATTGTTGAAGTGCTGATGGCCGGGGAAAGCTGGATGGAATAAATGACTTTATGTGCAGTACCCAGTGCTGGCTTTTGGCTTACTTAAATCAACCCTTCAGAGATGGACTGCTCCTGTCTTTGCATAATCAAATTGTACATGCAGCCAAAGCAGCCTTCAGCATCAGACAGTTGCTTTTCTGTGAGAAGAATCATTTTCTTAGATGTTGGGGAAGTGCCCTTGCTTCACTCCCAGCATTAGGGAATCTCTGCTGCTTCTGGACTGTCCCTTCAAGGCAAACCCCAGGATTGTGCTCTGGATGTCTGTCCCCATATATGGGACGTGTTATCCAGCCCTAAATTGTCAATGCCCTCGGATGGGACTGGGGAAAGAGAAGGGCTTTTTGAGTTGTTGTACAATAGATGGTGACTAATGCCAGAATGAACTGGAGCCAAACATGTTGTAACTGCTGATGAGCTAATCAGCATAAATTCTGGACAGGAAGTAGAATGGGGATAAATAAAGTTGTTAGTATCCATCTGGTGTAAAACATGGAGCAAGCAGGAAATGGCAATTAGGTGACTTAAAGATATACCAGTGTGTTAAAAGAGGTCAGGACGGATGATCTAATGGTATTGGCTACTAGAAAACTCTTTTGTTCCTCTTTCTTCATCTCTAGAATGGAGATGTTTATTTTCTTATGCTCTCTGTTCCTTTCTCCTCTTACCTTTCTATTTACTAATGCTTTCTGGCAGGGAGTGCCTTAAACTTGTATACTGTGCAGTAGAGTCCTTGTATTGACTGGAATCTGCAAATGCTGTTATGTTTAATTGGTGAGAAATATTTTAGAAAGAAAAGAGTAGCTAAAATAAAAATCTTGTAGTTTTGTCTGTATTATTACTCTATCAATTTGTATCAGGAAAAATGATTACTTTTGTGTAAAGCCCATCAAGGTCATTTCAGAAAAGCTCAGAATGCATGCAGCTCCCAAGAACTAAATGTTGGCGAGATCGGCATATCTTAAAATTCTAAGAACTCTACTTTTCCTCCTTTTTCCTTTGTTTCTTTTTTCAGGAGAAACTGAAAAGTTCTAAGCAGAAAAAAAATCTCGTTGAGAACTTTCAGGGCCAGTTCTTCAGTAAGTTAGTATTCCATTTTCTGTCCACTGTCATTCAAAATTGCTGTAGGAAATAGCAACAGACAAAACACATTTGTCTGAATACATTCCTACTCTAAATTAAAGCAGCAATCTGTTCCTTAAATGATTTTTCAGCACATTGTACTCTGATTAGGTAAGGTTTGAGACTGATTTGCTCTCATTTTTAATCCTGATTATGGGAAGGTAAGGAGAGAATTGTGTATGCAGAGGGTGTTTTAATTATTTGGACGTGAGCCAAAAATTATGCAATTTTTGCCTTGTAACTTATAACTGTCCCATGTTTCCAGAGTAGCCTTGTTCAGTGTGGGCCTGGAGTGCAGCGTTTTTCAAAACTTTTTTCTGTGATCTTGTTCTTAAAACTTAGTCACGTGTGAATGCACTTGGAGTATTATCTAAAGGTGAAGTGTTTTAAGAATCAATTTTGTGCTCATGTAACATTATCAGACTTTTTTGTTCCAATATCATGAACTGAGTCCCTGAAAAATCATTACCTGATTTTCACAAAAGTGCAGTTCTGTTGCATTCTTTTTCAGAGATGTATTACAGCATCACCTTATTAGACTTTTTTTTTACAACTTCTCAATATCAAATGGCAATAAAAATTGAGAACTTCATGAAAAGGCAAGAGTCTGGGAGATGAGGGTTTTTTAAGGAAACCAGAATTATGGGTCTCATGATAAAATTTTGAACATTAGTAGTGCTGTGCAACTGCCTGAGCCCAAGGTCCTGACGGTTCAGCTTATTATCTTCTCATTTAAGAGGATTCTTCACAGCATTGTCATCCTTCACTAAACTTACCGTTTTAATAGCAGATACGTTGAACTTTGAAGAGGGGACCTGGCAAGACTTTTACGTGTCTGTCTTATTTTCCAGGTAGCTGTTGAAACTGAAATATCTCTTTTTTCAAGCTACACGGTAGTTTTCTATTCACTCTGCTTTGCCTGCGATAACCAGATAGTTAACAGTGTGCAAAAATATATGTAGACATGTCAAATTTCTAAATAGAACACTGAATATTGTGATTTTCCTGACTCTGAAATGTTTAGGGAAGTATCTGCCCCCTTTGAAAGAGGCAGGACAGGGAGGGAAGTGTTCTGTCATCTTTGAAGAAAGTGTTTAAAGTCAGGAAGAGTGTAAAACACAGCACCCCTCATTTTGGAGGTGGGCTACTCATAGATCTTTCTTAGTGTAAACAATCCATCTAGTTTTAATAATAATTATTTTATTTTTCCTGGAAAGTAAACAACACTGTTTCAAGCTCTGCAGATGCAAAATGCCTAGGAAAGAAAAAAGCCAAACCAAATGTAAATACTGGTGAAAAGTTTTAAATTTCTGTGACAGAAATAAGGCATAAACCATAAGCCAGTTTTGCATCAGTAGCCAGGTTCTTTGGGTTAGGAGCTTGTTTTTTGTGTGCTTACTTAACCAGATATTAACTTTTATGCTATAAAGCAGTGCTGGAGCCCGATTCTCTTTCTGGATGTCTTTCTACCCAGCAAACTGAGACTTCTTTGTGCAGAATATTGTTAAAAAGAATATAACACAAAGGCTGCACATCTGTTTCCCGTTTCAAAACAAGTTCTTTTACTCTAGGTCTATATTTCTTTCCTCCTGCCATGAGATTTGTTTTTTTTTTTCCTTCAGTAAACAGACGAGTATAAAAAGATTGCTCATGAAATGGGTTACTGGGTATTGTTTACATGGGAGACTTTGGCAATACAGTAATTTGACCCTGTTGTGATAATGTGCATCCACAGCTTCGTTTGTTCCACTAAAATGTGGATTCTCCTGTAGCTGCTCTGAAATAGAGGACATGGTACTTTCCAGTTCTCCTCCTAAGATCTGACAAATGACCTACAAGTGAGAAAAAAGATAAGAATGCCCTAATAAATCTTTATTGCTCCAGCTTTCCAGGCCTGATGCTAGAATTATACCCTTCTGGTTCTTTTTGTTGTTGCTGTTTTGCAGTTTTTTTCTGCTTGAGAAAATTAATTGCTGCATAGTGACATATGACTGGGTAGAGACACTTTTATTCCCAGGAAAAGTTTATGCAGGATTTTTCACATCTGCAACTAAATAGTTTGAGATCAATAGTAATAAAAATTAGAACATCTCTCAAGTATTTTCCTTCCATAAAGCTGTTATTCAGAATGATCACATTGGTTCCAAGTGTAGTGTCAGCAGCAAAGAGAATTGTTCAGAAGTGCAAAAGCAAGCTCATGCCGACTTATTAAATCTGGAAAAATTTTTTAGAATTATTTTGTGTCCATTTGTTATCTTGACTGGCATTATTCCTGATGATCCACAGAGTGTCCCTATGTGGTCTCCTGGCGTAGGAATCTGAGATGAGTTTTATTTTTCCTCATTCTTTTTTCTTTCTGAGTTCTGTTCAGTGGCTACTGAACAAATATATGCCATGTTACATTTATCAGAGAACAGCTGCTACTGAATTTGTGTAGTAAAGGTTAAAGGTGTTTATCCTTTTTGTGGCATTGTAAAGTTTTAATTGTCTGAACTGGGAAATAAAATCCCTGAGGGTGACAAAATGTTCTTTGAGTCGCTGCGTATATATTAAAAGGATTTCATTGTAACGTATGTCTTCTTTAATGGTACCACCACTGCTCAGGCAGCAGAGTGCTGCTGCCAGGTCCTTTGGCTCCTTGCCATGAAGTTTGTTGGGCCATGTGACTGGGATTTCAGATTTAAAAGTAGTTAACAGATACTTCTATTCAGCAGGCTGCTCCCATTATAAAAAGCAAGCAATTATAATCAGCAAGTACGTTTCTCAGTAAAGCTCTTCAGGTTTCTCTGGTTACTAGTAGAAGAAAAAATATTTTTTTTTTTTCGTACTTTAAGTATTTCAGATACTGCAGCTATACTCAAATTTGTTATCCAAACCTAAGTTTGCCATTGTAGCACTGTGGAAAGTCACTGCCACAGAGCAGGATGGCATGATGGAGTTGCTACAGGGAGAAAATAAACCAGGGCAGTTCATGCAGAGCACCCTGGCACACTGAATTCATGTACTTACTGAGGAAGCAACACCTCACTTCAGGCCTGAGTCACAGGTTTTTTGGAAATGAGGATTAAAGCACAGTTAGCTGAGTAACAACATCAGCCAGATTTAAAGGCTGTTTGATAAATGACTTGTATGTAGTAAGGTTGCACTCAATTCCTGCCTCTGCTCATAAAATTTGCATATCCCAAGATAGTTTACATCTTTAGCAAGTTTTACCTCTGTGAAGAGACCAAAATATATTAATGTTGTTGTCCCTGCATTTCATGGATATGCTGTAAAATTTTAAAATAAGGCTAGAGTTTATTGTGTATAGGCTGGAAATGGTTTCAGTGTGCCATGACCTATAACCTGGCCTGCATCACCAAAAATCTGCCTCCTGAGTTCTGGATTGTGGTTCCAACAAATGGCACCAGCAGCACACTGGAGAACACTGATAGCTTTTGGGGGATATGCACAGGCAGGGCTGTGAATACATTCTAAGCTTAGAAGTTGGCATCTGCGTACAGTATTTCACAAAGAGCCAGATGCAAGAGATTTCTGCACTTCAATTGGTATATTGTAATTTTGAAACACAGAAGAGTCATTAAATGTATGTGTCTATCCACAGTGCAATTTGACTGGGATAATGTTAAGAGGACACATCTCAAATGAAATGCTGACGTTGTACAGTTCTCTGCATTGCATTGTGAACGTTCAGATTACTTTGTTTCTCTGGAATAAAAAAACACAAACAAAACACAAAGAAATACCTCTAATAATATTTTAATATCTTTTTTCCTTTCCTTTTTTCTTTTTTGATTTCTCATTATGTTATGGGTCAATGAACAAATACACAAAACCCCACGTATGGCAAAATAAATAAATAAAGCGTGAAGAATGATTTCTGCTGATTTAGTAAGAGAACACTAAGTGCTGGTTTTATGTACTTTAGGAGCATAAAGTGTGGTCAAGAAGGTGCCACGTGTTTGCTATAGTCACCTACATCTGTCTTTTTCGTAGTTGTGTTTCTGTTGTTTCTCTTTGTGTTTTTTTGAAACTTAAGAATGCATTAGATAATTTTGCTGCTAAATGGACATTTTGCATGAAAATCTGAGTGAAGATCCGAGTCTGGTTTTATCAGTAAACTTACAGTTCTGTCAGCTAAATATGAATATGTTTTTAAATGAGTTTGAATTCCTGTAGGACTCAGTGTAAAAGCTCACTGGACGTGTTTTGCTGAAAAATGCTATCGGATGGTGCAAGTTTCCACAATTTTAAGATTTATCAATGCAAAGGGGTTTTGAGACAATTAGGAATTGTTAAACTAGAGAAGAATAAGATTGTTGAGAGTAAGTTGTGAAGACCAGTTGAGGAAGTTGGGGCTATTCAGCCTGGAGAAGAGAAGGTTGTGTGGAGACCTCAGAGCACCTTCCAGTGTCTGAAGGGGCTACAAGGAGGCCAGAGAGGGACTGTCCATCAGGAACTGTAGTGACAGACAAGGGGGAATGGCTTCAAACTGAAAGAGAGTAGGTTTAAATTATATATTAGGAAGAAATACTTCTCTGTGTGGGTGCTGACACCCTGACACAGGTTGCCCAGAGAAGCTGTGGCTGCCCCATCCCTGGAAGTGTCCAAGGCCAGGTTGGACGGGGCTTGGAGCAACCTGGGCTAGTGGAAGGTGTCCCTGCCCATGCCAGGGGTTTGAACAAGATGAGCTTTAAGGCCCCTTCCAACACAAGTCATTCTAGGGTTCTGTGATTTGGATGAGTTAGATGAATTCATAATGGAACTCTCATTTCCACTCTTCTGAAAAGCTTGCCTCTTCTGATCCAGGGTGATCTTGCTGATCCTTCTCCTGCCTCTCTAGCTCTGATGTCATTTATATTTTTCCTTTGTATTTAAATATTGTGTGGTTTTGAGATCCCTACATGCATCCTGCTCTGCTACACAAACCTCTATAGGAGAAGTTACTTTGGAGTCTGTCAAGCTCAGCTGCTTCATCTGTAAGCCTGGTGACAGCAAACCAGGGTATTAAATAATCAATGGTAGAACCTGGAACAAAAACGGGGAAACAGCAGATGCTGTGTTGCGCAGTCATAAGTTCCTTCCGTTTTCTGGCTACCTGCTTTCACAAAGCTTGTGGAATCATCTTTATCTTTGAGATTTTTCTTCTGTTCCCTTAATCTCCATCACACTGGATTGAAATCAGCCTGGCAAATAGTTTATCTAAGCTAAAGCTGTGTGAAGTAAAATTCTTCATGGTCGGGGGATTGAGACGAGCATAAGCTAAAATCTTCCTCACAGTTCTTGTAGGAGTCTGTAAAATTCTCCAAATGAAAGATAAACTGTGAAGATTAGAGCAGAAAAATAGAGAGTGCTTTAAGATACAATAATCTCAGAACCATGAAGAGGTTGGAGACTGGGAGGATGTTGGACTTGGACACCGAATCGGGGAATTTTTCAGTCTGTCCCAGCATGGTTCTTTCCCTTCAACTGATACATTGGAACAGTCTTTTACTGTGTTTTGTGTAACTCAAATGCTGCTTTCATGACTTTGCAGCGAAGTGTTTCTTCTTGCCATATCATCTGTCTTGTTACAAGCTTAAAGGCGTGTTTAAACCAGGAAATCTTAAACCCTCTTCTCTTCCCTCTTGCCCTCACCTTTCCTCACTTTAGGAATAAAGTTGGGGAAATTTTTAGCTGCTTACAATATACAGTCATTTTCTGAGCATAAGAAAGTTTGTGCTTTTATTTTGTGAGCAAAATATGATGACGAATCATGTTATGGGTATTATATTTTAAATACTTTTCTGTTTGTTTATTTGACAGGTCCTTGAACAGTATGAGCGAGAAGGGTTTAATTTCCTAGCTAAAGTTTTTAATTCTTCACATTCCTTCTTGGAAGATTTGACAGGTCTAACTTTATTACACCAGGAGACACAAGCTGCAGAGGTAAGAAAATACAATTTGGATTTTAAGAATTAGCCATGTGATTAAGTGAATCACTGATAGAAGTAGCCATGTGATTAAATGAATCACTGATAGAATCAAGCAGTGGTATTTGATTTACTCAGTGATTTGGACATTCTCTTAAATTACTTGTAACTTTTTATATCCTGGGTTTTCAGATACTGCTTTTAAAGGAAATAAGTGACTTGTGTTATGTAGTATAAGGAAATCAATTACCATTTTAGGTCAATTAAAATGTAATTATTATACTGCTTGAGGGATTGTAGTATGGGGTAAACAATGCTGTTTGTCTAGTGACAAAAGTTGGAATGTGGGAAGAAATTGGGGTATGTTTTGATCTCATGGGCAATAACACAGTCTAAAGAGTTGTGATAGCTGAGTGTGTTCCATAAAAAATGAAACAGGTATCAGAATCATAGAATGGCCTGGGTAGGGAGGGACCTTAAAGATCATCTAGTTCCAATCCCCCTGCCATGGACCTCTCACTAGATCAGGTTGCTCAGGTATCTGTTTTAATATTGTATTTTAGTAATGATTAGTGTTCCCTACTCCATCTGCCAATGTCTATAC
Source organism: Pipra filicauda (assembly GCF_003945595.2). NCBI lineage: Eukaryota > Metazoa > Chordata > Aves > Passeriformes > Pipridae > Pipra > Pipra filicauda. The sequence continues at coordinate 147,901 of NW_024104431.1, forward strand.
CACTCTACATCATAATTTAATTTTGGCATAGTCGTATCACATGGATGTTTCTGAAGTGATTATTGAGTTACTGCAGCCTGTGCAAATGGTGGAGCTGTTTTTTCAGCTGGAAATGGCTCAACAGTGTTGCTTAATAAGGTTGGGGGAGATAATGATAACTTGGCTCTCTATTTCGTGTTTTAACCTTTTAAAATAATTGGAGCAGATGCTGGAAACATTCAACTGTAAAATACCTGATGCATTCTTAAATCAGCCTGGTAATACCTAGAAAATATTTAAATATATATATGAGAGGGATCCAAGAAAGGAGAAGAAACACCATTTAACACGTACCACTTATTAACAGTTAGAATAATTGTGGTCTGATTGCCATGCCTGACTTTTAGACTGCTAATGTAAAATGTAAAAACAATTACAATTGCCCTAGTTAGTAATGTATTATTTTGCAGACATCAGTCAATAAACTTCTTTTGCAGTTTCAACGTGTCCACAGGTGTTTGTTTATGAAGTTTTAGATACTTTCTACAAAATGTGGAGTCAGGTGTGAGTTTATTGCAACTTACTGACGTTCAAAGTTTATAATAAAAATGAAATTAGTGTGCTTTCAAAAAATCTTTTGATTCAATGCTGAGGTTTATGTGATGAAATCATTACTCATACGTGGAAAAACTGACATACAAAATATTTGCAGAGCTAATGCTTTCAAATTAGCTTAACTGCCATAAAACCAGTGACTTTTCTTGATTGCTTCCCTGTAGTATTGGTATATTTTTGTAAAAATTCATCTGTTTTATCAGGATTAATTAGTATAATAGTCTTGATAAAGTCTGTGTTTATGATGAAGGTTAAGGTCTGATAGGCAGATTATCTGCAGATGCTGGAGCATGCTTGCTTGCTTCGGATTAAAAGACCTATTCTTTCGTTGCATTTTACCACTGTTGGCTCTTAAAATCAAAGAGGTTGTTTTGGGGTCTCCCACTACCCCCTCAGAACATAATTTGGGGCAAATTTTAATTTTTTTAGATGCACAAGAGAGTGTTTTTAATATATTTTCTGCTGAATTATTCTTGTATTTTGAGCTCATTTTTCTCACACTGCAGTTGGTGAGTGTGAGGTCTGCAAAATGGTTTTTCAGGTTTCTGGCTACTTTGGAGCTGCCGTTGGCAGAAAGTGTTCTCTAAAATGGAAGCATTAGATTTGTTAAGGTTGGTGCTCCTTAGATTGGTCTGAGATATATATTCTTGTTATGTTCTAAAGACTGCAGCAAAAGTACTGAGAGGTTTCATAAGACATTTATGGGCTCTTTTGGTGAATAGAATATTTGATTGTTCTGTTAAGGAGTTATGTGCCTTTCAGCATGCAAACTCTTCGGAGAGATTTTATAGGTTATTGGTGGGTTTGGAGACCCTAAAAATAGTTTCTAGTAACTGAAGATTTTCCTTTCCTCCCGTTTAGTAAAATTTCACCAGTGCTATTTCTGCACTGTAAAGAAAATAGACTTGTAAAGTTAAATGTCATCCAACCTCATATTTACTGCAGTAGCATCATAATCAGGTTGTAATTCTGCATGCAAAATCACTGATATTTGACTGATAAATTTGCATCTGATAGGGAAACAACTCAATCTTGTGCTTTTTTAAAAAGGATTGCTCTTAAAATGTTGATTCATTAAGAGGATTTAAATGAATGTTTTGCTTAGAGTGTTTTGTTGCAGTCAGCAAAACTGTCATGCTGGTCTTATGCTTCAGCATCTTAAGTGAAATCACACACTGAAACTTTTTCTTGTTTTATAAATTCACCTAAATGCTTAGCTGCTTTCATGATGTGTGTATGTAATTGCTTTGATGAGAAATTGCTTCTAAATTTGAGGTGCTTAAAAGAGATTCTGGATAAGTTATGCGAGTTCCGTAGGAGTGACAGAACAGTTTTGGATGGCCTGAAGTTTCCATAAAAACTCTCCCTCCCTACATTATTAGCACAGACTGCATTTTCCCAGGTTAAAGCAATACAACTTGCAGTAAGAAATGGGAGACTTTTCACTTACTGAATATCGTTTTTACTTGCATTGTTCAGTTTCCTTTTCCAGAGCTGGTCTGTTGACCCAAGTATTAATGCCATCTTGACATGCTTTACCTTGTCTTTTTAAAATGACTGATAAGAATATAATCCTAGTTCAACGTGCAATCAGAGTAGCAATCATAATACAGATTTAGTTTGTGGTTTAACTTTGATACTTATTGCAGGAATTTTAGTTAATAAAGCACTTACTTCTTTGGCGTGAGATGCATCAGGAAATTATAAATGTTCCACGTGACTTCCTTCGTGACAATTTACTCAGTAAATAGTAATATTAGCAAGTGTTTCTGTTCTGTCTTGAAATGACAGTAAATTTTAGGCATCTGCTTTTTCCACATCTGGCTTTAATTTAGGTTCTATGGAATTTTTTTTTTTTTTTTTTTTTTTTTTTTAATACCGGTTAGATATTTATGTACAGCTTCAGCAAGAGACTCTGATGACACACATGGCTTTGAAGGCCAATAGAATCTGTGGGAAACTCCCATGTCAGCACTTAGGTCTTGTTTCCACTGGATACAGTTCATTTAGGGAGCTGCCCAAGCTCATGTAAAAACTGCACTTCTGTTTTCCAGATCACTTTGTCTCCTTGCTCCTAACCTAAACTTTTAAACTTGACACTTGTTCAATGTGTAGTCGAGTTTAATAGCTGGACTTAAAATAGAGACAGCCTATGGATCCTTGAATTATTAGTGAAAAACTGGAGGTGTTGACTTGGAGACAGAACAACCAAGTGGATGATTTCCAGTTCAGAACTTGGCTGGGCTGGATTGTTGCGTGTCAGTGCATCCCTAACCCAGCTGGTTTGCTCCCCATAGACACCAGATTTAACCCTGCAAAGGGTAATGCTGTTTGCCAGGGTCGAAAGCTCTTCAGATTCAGTCTAAAATTACAACTTTCCTGATATTCACTCTCCTACTCTGTGTTAAAGGTTAATTTTTACTGATGTGACACTGCTGGAAGTAAAAACTAACACAGTTTTAAAGCCCACAGCCAAGGTTATTCCATAGTTGTGGAAAAACCATTCCCATTTGTAAGATTTTCTAAGAAACTTAGTTCTTGAAGGCTGCTCGTTTCATTGTTGCCCTTTTCCTCCAGAAATAACTGCCACTGTTCTTCGAGACCCAATTAAACAAAGTAACCAAGCTTATCTTTGCTGAGACTAATGTAAGTGTTCTTGAAATCACCAGGAGTGAAGCATCTTATTTGAAAGGGATTGCCAATACCAGAAGGAGTGATAATAGTGGGAAAGGGAAATTTTGGCATGAATTCACTGTAGTATGAGCAGTTGAATTTCTGTACAACCATTTTCCAACTATATTCATTTTCAGAAGTACAGAAGCCTCATTTCTCTCTGTTCCTAGTAAGACCCAAATGTAACTATACTTTCTCTTCCTTTGGATTTCAATTCCTAAATTACTTGAGTGCTTTACTGTACTTACTGCTTTCATGAGGATGAAAGAAGATTATAGAATATATACAAGAAATAAAATTTTCACTTTGTTTTATGATCGATTAAAACATGAGAAGGCGTAGAAGTCTTGTCATCTTAAGGGTGTCATAAAGAGTTTTGGAAAAAAAAAATCAAATCCAGACCAGAGTTCGTATTTCTGAATGTGATTATAAAGGTCAGATATTGGTGCCAGCAAAATAACATGCCTGTGTTATTTTGCTTTAGTAATGTTGTAATTCAAGTTTTTTGTCTCTTACAAAAAGTGGGATCCATAGCATCTGTAATTTCTATGACAAGTTCTTGTGGTTAGTGAATGAACCCTGTTTGTTATTTGCAAAATCACTTTTCTGTGCTGGTTTACTGTATCCCAAGCTGTGTTTCTTATCCTATGCAAGGGTAGGATCAATTTAAAAAAAAAAAGGATTCATGCTAGTAAAATACTCAGAGCTCTTTGACTAAGAGAAAACACAGAAACCCCTTTTTTATTCTGTTTCTGCACTTACTTGACATTTGTGCCTGACCATTTTTTCAGTCATTTCTTGGGGAACAAGGCTGAGCTGTATAATAGGCAACTGGTATTAAAAGGGAACTTATCCTAGTTTGGAAGAAAATTCAGAATTTCCAGTGTGCTTTACTATTAAAAATATCCTGTTTGTTTCTGATTCTGCATTATATTATGCAATATATTTGATGTTGAAACAATAACATATGAATAGCCAAAAAAAATCCCAAGCAAAACAGAAAAACCCAACTGCAACAATATTTTAACAGTAAGTTCTTTAGCTTAACAGGTTTTTTCTGTTAGCCAAACAGTCTTCAGAAGTTAATTTTACTTGATGTTACGAAAACTTCCTGAAGAAATCACTACTGATGGGTAGACCAAAATTAATATTTGAGACTTTTCTGTGTCCGTGAGCTTTTTTGTTTTCATGTTTTTAATCTGGTGCATTTCAGGAGAAATTCACTTTGACAGATTCAGGCCTGCCCTGGAATTTCTTTCTGAAGAGATTAAGAGATTAATTTAGTTTTTTTCAGGAGGTAGGTTGTTTTTTTCTGTCTTAAGTTTTCTCATGATGTCAATTAGTGTCATCATATTTCTTCATTCATCAAGCAGTATTTCCCAGATCTTCAAATAATGGTAATTTTTTTTCTGAAAAAGAATTCCTGTTGAACACAGTCCAAGTGAGAAATGAGTCTTGGTTAGAGCAGATTTTAAAATGTGTGTAAATGTGCAGTGCCTAAAATAGATTTAGTTAGTCTGTCCTTCACACACTGTTCTGCTGAACTGATGGTATTTCTGCTACTGACATTTTGCCAGGCGAGGTAATTGTTACATCAACACAGAACAGTTCAAACTGAGTTTTATAGCCTCTGAACGAGCCCCAGAATGGTCTTTAAGCTGAAACCTTATGTTGCTCTTTGAAGATTTTAGAAATACCTGTAAAGTGTTGCCTCTGTTTGGTACCAAAACATGATCTCCTTGTCTTTCCCCTGATATCTTTACTGATAACTTCAATTATTATCCCTTATTATCGTCAGCAACTGGTGTGCACAAATACTCATATGTTTCATGATATGTTTGAATAAATACATATTCGTGCCTTTAGGATGGGGAGTGGCATTTGCAGTCATTTTATTTTGGGGGAGCCAGGAGGAAGAAGGGGGAAGGACGGTTGCTTGTAGGGTTGTATGGAAGGGAAGATGTCAGGGATGAGAACCAGCCAACCCTCTGAGCTGAGTCAGAGTTACAAACATCTTTTCATCAGACAACCCTCAGTATTGTTCGAATTCTGAAGGGATTTTAAGTGAGGGCAGCTATAAAAACACTACCCATACTACTACAAATGAATAAATCTGCATTGTCATAAACATCCGTTATGACATCTCAAAAATATGAAATGACCTTATAAAATGTTTTTACTTGAAAGTTTTGACTTGTAAATGATGGCATCTTTCAGTAAAAGGCACTACTGCTTAACTCCACAGATTGATAGATTTGCTAGACTGGTACAGTTATTAGTCAGATTAAATGAAACTCTGCAAATTCAAATATAAGAATCAATTCTTGACGGCAAAGACAGAGAAAATGCTGATTTATTCAGTATAAAGAATTTTTTTTAATTTAAGCTGATGTTGCTATCAAGTTGTCTTTTTTGTTTGAAATTTCAAACACATGGAAAAAAATTTGACAAAACTACTAAAAGAAATAAAATAATGGCATTTGGATTAGCAACAGATGAAAGGGTTTTTAGTGCTTTTTTCCTGTATTTATTTTCCTGTCAATTGCTGTCATAGTGCCAAAGCATTGATAGGGTTTAAATCTCTATATACAATGTCACAGTAAATCTCACATAACTATAAAATGGAAAATGCTGCTGTGAATAAATTTATAATTTCATCAGTTTTTATGTGAGAGGGAAGAGCTGTGAACAAATAGCTGTACAAAGCCATCAACCTCAGTACTCCAGCACCTTTCCAGGTGCTAGGGAACTGCTGAAGCATAAATGTGTGCCTCATGTTCTTCATGCTGCTTATGCAACTGGTGAGCACTGGATTTTTCATCCTCTGTCTAAACAGTATTGATCAGCAGAGCTTTGTACTGTTCAATATCAGACATTCTCTACCAATAGGGCTCAATGTCTGTGCTTTTTGACGTTTCCTGTTTTAATGATAACAGCTCCTCAGGTACATTTGCAAAGGTACACTCATTTTCTTTATGAATTGTAGTAAATGATATTAAATTGTACTTTATTTACGATTTTAGTGTAATTTTAGTTAATGGTGAACATAGCACCCCAAAATTTGAAGGAACTCCTATACTTAAGCTGTAAAATCTGAAATAGAAACTTGCTGATGTCTCTAGAAATGAATTGTGCCTCTAAGGAACTTGGTACATCTCATTACATTTCCATAAGTCAGAAGACATAGCCCCAGTTTTCACATGTAATGATCCATCACACTGAGTTGGCATCAGTATGACAGAACAACTTCAATATTCTGGTATAATTTCTTTGCCAGTCTCTGACAGTGCAAGGTGACGAAGTTATCAATGAGTTCTGTACCTGAAATGGCTCATCCATTACTAAAAATATTTGTTAAATTAGGATTATAACCTGGTGGGTTTTTTGTTTGGTTTGGTTTTGTTGTTGGGGTTTGTTTTTTTTATGTGTGTGGGCTACCAATTCTCTTCTAGAAAGATTTTCAGACTTAATTGGAAGGAAAAATCACCAGTAAAGAAGGGAGAAGAAAAAGAATTTAGAGATTAAATTTCTTCCATTCCAATACACTTTGTCACAATGAAGAATGAATACATTTTTCAAGATGCATTCTATTATTCTGCTGTGAAGAATAAGAAATTACACAACACAGACAAACATGCTGATAAGCTTCATTTTATAATTAAGAACATAAATTATACAATGTGCATCTTAGTTCAAGAGAACAGTTGCAGAGTATATGAGCCCTTGTCAAGTCAAAAAAAAGGAAAAAGTTTGCTGTTGGACAAAGTACTCCCAGATGCAGGTTTCAAGAAGCACATATTGTTGTAGCCTTGCCCGAAGGTGCTGTGAATGTCTTGAGGCAAATCTTCCTCAGCATTCCCTGAACTGTTGAATGTTGGAGTGTTAATTGAGTTACTTGTATTACATCTGAGTGAGCTTTTATTGTGCTCAATTCATCTTATAGGCTGTTAAATGTTGTCCAAGAGTATTTAATTGTTAAAAGTATTTGCACTCTTCTGACAGTCTGTATTTCCTCTGGAAATGTCTCTCAAACTTCTCTTAAGGCATTCAGAGTTGTGCAAGAGAATTCGTGCAGTCAGTTGTCACACATACTAAGGGCATTGGTGTTTTGTTATTGCCAGCATCTAATTTAGGCTACCTTTCTGCACAAACAGTTATGGCTTCTTTTCTAACTCTGTAAGCTTCTGACTTTCCTGTAAATATTTGTATACCTAGTGAATGGTAATAAGTGAAGTTGATTGCACTGTGAAGAGCTGTTGAAAAATCATATAGATTTAGCACAGCTTTTCTCTAGTGCCAGCAGTTGCTAATTCATGTGACCATCAGAGGAAATTAAGCATCACAAATTTTAATAACAGAACATGAATTTCAGACATACGTCTATGTGGAAATCTCATATGGAAAACCATTTGTAAACTACTTGTCAGCTTAAATTTTTGCAATGTCTTAGGGTTTCTTCCTTTATGAACTATGGCATAATTTTACCAGCACGATTGTTTAAAGATTTGCATCTGTGTTGCTACAGTAATGCAAATATTGTTGGCTGAATTTTGGTTGACACTAATTTTGCAGAGATTTATAAAACAGGCAAATTTGAGTAGCCTTGAAAATTAGTACTAACCTAGCTTTTACTGACCTGAGTTTTCTTTCTGTTTGATTCTGAATATTTTCCTGGTGTTTGCACTTTAATGAACATCTCTGCAAAGTGCTGGTATTTCCTTTCCCTTACTGTATTTCAGGTTCTCTTGAAGTTTTCTTATTACAACATCTTTTCCTTGAATGCATTATAACTTGGCTTCCAGCTGAAGTCTGCCATGCAACATAGTTTTTTTTGTATGAAGTTGGCTGGAGTCCTGGAAAGACCACCTGATACTTTAGGAGTGATACAAATTAATGACCAATTCCACAGTTAAACCCCAGATTTGATTCCAAGATTAACCTATTTGTGCTTGAGAAGATAAGGATTGGTTATCTCTTATCACTTAGCAGTGACTTCCAGTTGATTTAAGGTCAAACTGGGTGGAAAATCATGTTCTTGTAAATGAAAGTTGTGTCTGACCCCATGAAGAGACATCAAAAAAGTCTACAGTGTTATGCATACAATAAAAAATTTGCCCAGAGAAAAGGGATTAAGTTCAGAGAGCATAACATTTAAAAAAAGTTTTAGGATAAGCTTCTGTTTTCTTGCTCTCTCAACGTCTAAAACCCCTACTCTAGGTATTAACTAATTAACATGCTTCAAATTACTGATGAGTTGTTGCATTCTCCAGGTATTGAGGCTGGGACACTGAAACTATATTTATATTTAATATTTCATGAAGCAAGAGCTGCTTGTCAGTTACTGAGTTTGTTGTTATTTTTGTATACTTTTTGTTATTCTACAGGTCTGATGATGATTTTTAGCCATTTAATTGTTATGCAGCAGCCTTAAAATAGTGCAGTTTTACTGGATTAGTATGAATGGGAACATGCGACCTTGAAATCTGACAACATACTCTTTAAATTAGGTTGAGCTGCAAGCTCTGGTAGGAAGTGAAATTAATTCATGGTTGAGATGTGATAAGGATCAAATCACAGATCTGATTTCAAAGTCTGTGTGCAGCAGTTCTGCTGACATTTCTGTGTATGAAGGTTTACATGCAGATGTCTGATTACTGAAGTGTAAAATCTCACAAAATGGCTATTTAATGGCATGTGACTGTCTAAGACAATAAGTGAATTGACTCTATTCCAGTTAAAACAAAAAATTAAATATAAAACTAGTCTAGTTGGAATGAACTTAAAGCAGTGAGATTATGGAAGTAAATTTGGAGAAATACTCTGTATGTGCAAGCACATCAGTACTTCGTCATCTTAAAATAGGGGTTCTGTTTAAGTACTTACTATACCTAAAATAAACTTCTGTAATTGTAAAGTACTGTCCTAAGCCTACCAGGCAGTGAATTGGATCCCCTGCGAGTCAAGTGTGAAATCAAATAGGTTAATCAGTAAATACAAAAAGTACATGGTTAAGAAAAAGATACGAACTGTGATTTAGATGGAGGTAACTGCTAAGATGCTTTATTTTTTTGTAACTAAAGAAAGTCAGTCACAGAAATGGAAAAGGGATGCACACATAAACCTGGAAAGAGTTAAGTAATCACTTTCCAACCTCTCAGGGGGATAGGGGCTAAGAGATACAATTTTAAAAGTCTTTATGTTGTTGAAAAGTTATTTGTCTGGTGTCTACTGAGTCAGTGTGCCAACAACAGCAAATCCAAAATGCAAGTTAAAAATACAAAACTACTACTGGAAGAGAATATGAAGGCATAACAAAGCTTTTTAGAATTATTACAGTGCAACAGCTGGTTTTGCTAATGTTTCTTGGTTATTAAAAAAAAATCATCTAAGTTTTAATCCCCTTTGTCTTCTCACTTTGAGTAACTGCAGTATATGAATTTTGCCTGCCTATGACTTGTTCTTCCCACAATACTCTTTCTTTGAAAAGCCCTTGTAAAAACATGCATTTTGTATTAGTTGCCTTAGTTGGCAACTGTGTAGGCTTTTTTATTCCTGGGTGAGTGATTTATATGTACTAATCTCTGGATCTGCCTCTGCCACACATAGTGCATGTGAGAACAGTGGTGACCCTGTGCTGTACCTGTGCTTGCTGTGCTGGCAGTTCTGAAAGAGTGCAGTTGGCTGGGACAGTGGATCAAGCACCCAAACTGGTTTAATCTCTTCCTCCACAGGCAATAGTCTTATATGTAACAAATTCTGATACTTTGTGCACGTTTTCAGGGACATGCAGTCATGAAATTGAGGCTCAATTTTAAATCTTAATAGATTTGAAAGGATAAAGAACAAAGAAGACATAAATGCAAAATAAGATGTTATTTCCGGCCTCCAAAAGAATTGTCCTTGCATGAGTTTGGTTCACTATAAGAAATATGGAAGCTAAATGACTGAGGTTCATTCAGCTGAAGAATTAAAGAGTATCTGTTGTAGCTTTTGTATGTGAGTGCTGGGCAGTCTTTTTTAACTGTACCTCTGTAGGCAGCCCTGGCATTATTCTAAAGAACAGCCCTGGCCGTATTTTCTCTTGCTGCTTTCACAGGGCTTCGCATTTTCTCTTCTGCCCCAATGGAACAGGCAAGCTCCTGTGAGAGAATTCTCTCCTGAATTCTGTATCCTCTGTGAGTTTGTCCAGCTGTGCCAGCACACATCCATCACAGCAGCACGTGTGGAGATGGATATGGGCAGCATCCTCTCCAACTGTCTTTGCTTCCCCAAAGGGAGGGATGGGTGAACTGGGTCATCCTTTGGATTGAGTCCAAACTGTAAAACACAAGCTCCCATCTTTAGATGGGTAATGAAATACTTTAAACTCTGCCTGCCTTGGAATTACAAGTTCTTTGTTGGCTGGGGCTACTTATTTGATACTTCTGCTTTCTGGATTTAATCTAGAGTTTAGTATTTGGATCAAATTGTTTAATGCATTTAATATGCAATTTAATATGGTCTAATGTGTATTTAATATGTAGATTTATGCCTGCAGATTATATTTGGATTACTCAACAAAGTAAAATCCTGGTTGTAGCTGAAACATGTTGATAAAAGTTCAAGCAGCTGACTGTGAATTTTCTTTTTGTACAGTGGAAATTAGAGATGGTTATGGGAGATTTGGGAAAAGAAAGTAATACTGTTAAATATAATTTTAGTTACATTGAGGTATAAAGGTCACAAATTTTTTGCTGAGTGAGGTTGAATTCAATCAAGGTTGGTCATTTAAAAAAAAAATACCATTTTTTGTAGTGTAGCATTAGTAACACTTATGTCATAGCTGGTGGAGGATGCTACAGGACTTTTCAGGACAATACTAGAAAAAAGTTAGTGTATTTGGTAAACTGCTAGGATTTAAGCTTACTTATGAAAGAGAAAAATGTTGTTTTCGTGAAGAAATTTCTAAATTGAAGAATGAATATTTTGACCATTGAGTCTTTTGCATTCCAAGGAGAATGGTATTCCCAGTTCTAGCATGAAGTATGCAATCCTTCATTCTGGTTATAAAGTGGGATTTTTCTTTACTCTCTTCAGTTTAAAAGTGAAAGGAAAGAACTTAATGGCAGAGAAAATTGCCTATAGAATAGACTGCCCATTTAGAAATGTTATTTTAATGTGAAGGGATGAGGTAATAGAGTAAAGCAATGACCAGCAAGCTGCAATGTTTGACTCCAGTATCAACAGCAACTTCACACTCCTGATCTTTATTGTACTTTTTTTAAAAATGGCATATCTGTTTCAGGAAGAGTATCAGGAATACTCTAATTTCATATATAAATATGGGATCTGATTAATACTTGAGGCATGCAAGGGAGCTATAACATTGAGACTGTTGTTACTACAGTGAGGTGCTATTACAGACATCACAAGACTTGTTATACAAGGAAACATGATTTCTTTGGATTAGAGAAGTTGCCAGAGGCTTGAAGGATTTATAGGTGCTGCTACTTTGAGTTATATATAACTTCATTTTTTTTTTTTTAATTTAGATCTAGAATTAATGGTCTAGAATTAATGTTGATGAAATGAATTTCATTGGAGCATTCCTTAGCTCTCCAAATGGCTAGATAATTTACAGGAAGTTATAAATCCAGCTTCTGCACAGAGAAATGAAGCTAATATCCCTTATGACTGAAGTGAGGTGCGTTAGAGCTGACATGGTCAAGGTCGTTTTTCTTAAATGACTTATTATTCTTACACAAGGGGAGGAGGAAATGATCTGTCATGTTGTGGGCATGGGACAAAAAATGATGAGAGCATCTGCAAAGATGTGAGGAGGAAGCACAGGGATGAGTGAGAGCACTGATCATGTGGGTCTGAGCAAGGCAAGAATTGAGTCCCATGAGAAATTGTGCTGTCCTGGGGCCCCCAGGGGTCCACAGGGGCTATAGTTCCAAAGGGCTCTGGAGCTTGCTGTTAATGCCAGTTTTAATGTTAGTTTTAAATATTCTGAGTTTAAGAGGGGCATCAAGGAGTTTAGAAGGACAGGGATTGCAAGCCCCAGGCAAAGAGGAAGTGGGGAAATGTGACTTTAGAAACAAAGGGTTGAAATTGGCTTTTTTTTTCTGCAGTATCTCCAAAATTTAGTCACAGTTACTATAATGAGAAGGGACGTTGAAATACAAATGTGTAACAGCACTGGGATGTGCTGGGCTCCTGCAAGGTCTCTTTTTAGGTGAATTAGGAGTTCAGTGCATATCACATCCATTTGATCATTTCATTAATCTCAGCTGTATAAAATTGGCAGTATTGTAGCATTACTTCACTAACCCAGCTCAGAGACTAGTGTGACATCCAGTAACTTTTTCTAGACAGCTGCATTCCATACTGTGAAGTCTGTAGTACTGCAGAGATGTTTCCAAATGATTATTACTTAAACAGCCAATTAATTGCAAATTATTTATTGGGTTCTTAGAGTTAGCTCAGCAGACATCATTTGCTCTTGTTACCATGACACAGAATTAGTGGTATGGGTATTAATGTGAGTGTCAGTAAATCTGAATGAGAAATGAGCTATAATCAATGATGAAAGGCTTCTAAGTTTTGAAGTAGTCTTACAACATTTGTTTCTTACAAGCAATACTATAAAAAGAAAATATGTAATGGCAGAAATCGTTCTTGAGTTCCCTTTGACTCTCCCTCTTTAATGGGACTCAGGAATTTAGTTATGTAAAAATATGACTGTCTTTTTTGCCTTTGAGATATAGACCTGGATGAGATCCAGTATGAGATTGGATATCAGTAAATTGGAAAAGTTCTTTCCTAGTCTTTTTAACTTTGTATTTGGAACAAAACTACATCAAAAGCTGGAATAGGTTCCTCATCTACTTTTTCCATGACCGGGTGGGTTTTTTTGTCTTCAGATAGTGTCTGATTACTAAATTAAGCTCTCAGCATCAATAAATCATTCCCCTGCAGAGTAAAATTTGTAATTTTTCATATATGTTGTCTTTTATGCCTTTGAAATATAACTCTTAGGGCCGTGGAGCGAATCCCTGGGTAGATACAGCAAAGAGGGAGAGAGTAGAAAGGAATCCCAGTGCATATTGTATAGTTTGTTAGGGTGACATGCTGAACATATGGCAGAGTATTTGCAGGTGCTGTATGAACTCCTGGGAGCAGTGGCTGGTTGGGTTATGGAGTTTATGTAATGAAGAGTCAGTGTAGTTCCTGTTACAGCCCAAATGAGGGTTTTTTCAGAAGCTTAATATGTGCTGTGGTGTGATACATCTGTCACACCAGTGCAGTTACACTGCCAGGAAGTGTAAGGAGGTAGGGAAGCACAGAGGAGCATCATTCCTGATGCTGTATGAGCAGTGTTAAAAAGCAAACCAACCCAACTTGGCGTTGGAATCTGCATTCATACTGTGTAGAGGGTAAAGCAGAGTCTGCAGAGCCAAGCACGTGGAAGGAGTGTTCAGGTCTGAAGTGTTCGTGCTACCTCGCCAAGCCCATGTTCCAAATGGCATTGGAATAGATTAACTTTTAATTTCTCTTAATGTTATACGGGACATCACAGAGTCAAAGTCTTAAAATGCAAACAGACCATTTGTTCTGTGTATCAGAGAGATGGGGGACAGAAGGGAAGAATGGAAATAATCTCCTACCCATATTATTATGTTAGTGGAAATTAGGCAAAATCTGTTAGTCCACAAAAACAACAGCTGGAATTTATCTTGTCGTGCGAGCCTTCAGCTAATTTTTCTCACTGTATCCTACCCAAAGGTATTTTTAAAACTGGATGAAGACAGCTCTTATTTTCTCCATTGTACTTATATTGACACAGTTACAGATGTTGTTACTATGCAAAGCACTATTATTATTTTTTTCTCTTAAGTACTTTCCCAGTTTCCCTTTCACTGTGACAATTTTTTTCATTGTTGTTGGGAGATAGAACTATTTCATTCATGGGCCACAAATGTTTTCTTTTAAGTATTTGAAATGTCCCATCCTTCTATTGTGATTTTCCAGTTTACTATAAAATGCTCCAACCCTATTCAATATATTTTTGTTTAAACCTTCCATTCCTGTTATTTTTAAAACTGTATGTGTGTTGCTTTAGTTTTTCAAGATGTATCATCACTGTCATTTTAGCAATGAAATTCTGCTGTCTCAATCACTTACTTCAATGTGATCTGTTGCTTTCTTTGTATTTCACTTTATCACAGCACTTTCTCTCATCTCTGTCATCCATAATTTCTCTATTTGATTCATACCTGCTTGCAGATCTACTTTGTATCCTCTGTATGTTTTATTTTAATTGGGCATCTGCATGACTTGAAATAAAAATGTTAGTCTTTTCATCTTCCAGATTTACAAAATTATTTCATATTATTTAGTAGTAAACTCTTGGAATAAACAGTTGTAGATTCCTATTATTTTTTTATTTCTCTGTAATAGTATCTGTAAGTGGACATAGAAATGCTTCTAAACAATTTGCTTTTCAATAATCGACTTGGTTTTCCACCAGAATGTTGTAAAAAGTGCTATTCATTAATGGTTCTTTCTTGCACTTCTGAGCACGTTGTCATGTTAAAAAAAAAAAATCAGAATTTTTCTTCTGTCATTTTTTTCTTTCACAGTAATCTTGGTCTGTAATGTGGCATTTATTCTATTTATGCTCGCAAACACTTTCATTTTGAAAAACTACTGGACAATTCTATTGAATTCCATCAATAATACTGTGGTGCTGTTAACTGGTTGGTATTTAAATTTATTTTTTATTTTAATATTTAAATGTATTCTTACATTTAAAGGACTGCATTGGTATTTTATTTGTTTCTTTAGCTGCTCAGTTTGTCAGATGACAGATATTGTGCTCGCTGGACTCACCACCATTGCCTTGCCTCAGCGTTTGCTCTGTTCTCCCTATAAACTCAATTTAGTAGTCTGGTTGATTTTCCATTCCTCTTGTACAAACATGCATCTTCCAATACTTGCATTCACATTGAGCAATAAGAAATTGTCAGTACCTGTTTTTCTTGACTGCTAAGTATCAGGTGTAATTTAGCAGTCATTTTTGGGAAGTATTCTTTCAGCCCATTGCCCCTTGTCAGCAACCTTCCTCAGCCGGGTGTGCCTGAGTATTATTCTAATACACAGCTCTTGCCAAGGCCTGTTACCTCCTAGATTTTGACAGTTAAGCATCAAAAGTTACACTTCAAACACTAATATTCATATTAAAAAAATACCTTGTTTAATCTTTTTTTTTTTGCCCCTAGCTCCTTCATGCTTGGGACCAGTATTTGAGGTAATGCAATTTCCTGAAAATTTAAGGCTATCCACTTAACAATGCTTATGGCCTAAGATGCAGAGCATCCTCTGCCTTTTCTGAAAAAAAATATATATTTTTTCAAAAATAGATATCTGCCCTCATTAGTGCTGAGTTCAGACATGAGCAAGTCCATCTGTTTCTGGCAGGGTTTTGTAGAGGGCTTTCTATACTTTTTATTTGCATGTATCTCCTAAATAATGCTGTTATTTCACCCAAATTCCACGAAAAGAGTGCGGAGCAAATGAAAAAGCTGGACTAAATCTCTTGTATTGCAGTTTATGGAGTCTTTTGTATTAAAACTGTTGTTGATCTCTTAGGTTTCATGTTCTTTAGCTACAAGCCAGAGCATGTTGACATTACTAACAATTTCCAAGTATGTTTTCACCCCACACACATGAAAAAGAGAAGGAGCCCCTTCAGGTACCATTCCATGTCCAACTCCAATCTCTCCACAACTTTATGTGCTGAGCAGGAAAGCCAAGTAAGTGAAATACAAGGGAGAAGTTTGTCATCATTGTTGTCACCATTGACTCCAGCACATTTAAAGTCTAGTTTTTATCTCTGGCAACTGAGTATCTGTTCACAGAAAAATACTGGAAGTTCTTGGAATTACAAACATATCGAGTCATGAGCCAAGTTTTCCCTGGCTAAGGAGTGACAAAAGCTGCCAGTTGATCTGAATTTTATGTGGTGTTTTTTTCTGTTGAGAACTACTGTTCACTCTGAGATCATTAAAACTTATTGCAGCTAGGATCCAATATTAGATTTTAATCATTGTTCCAGAGTTAGAATGTGAATTCTCATTATGGAACACCAATGAATTCATCGCTGAAGTTGTTCATCTTGAAATTTTACAATTAAATTAAATTTTATCCCAGTATATTAGTAATTTTAGCAGAATGTTCTAATCCAAAATGGAATCAGATGTTCTTCATGGAAATAGGGAAGTCCAGACAATGGGTATTGTATTTAGGTTACCAGACTTGTGGGTTTTTTTTTAATTTTATTTTCATTGTTTACATTGTAGGGAACACTCTTTGCTCATTTTAAGGAGTAAAGCTATTAGTTTAAAAACATTTTTTTAAAGTTTGTATCCAAAAGTATTTCTCTTGAGTTGTATAAAACATTAGGTCTTCTGGAAATTCAGTGCCCTCCTGAATGGACTCCTGGTGAGTGAGGCACTTTTATGACTCCCTTAAAAAACAATTGCAAGCATTCCAAAAATAAACAATACGTTGATTTGGGGGGATGTTTTAATGAGTATTTTATAATTATTTGTTCTCCCATGTTTATTTCAGTATGGTATGTTTTAATTTTTAACTTGATTTTACTAAGAATTCTCTTGTAGCAGCAGAGAGAGTAGAGCTTTGGAGCAGGAGCCAATGCTGTTTCAATTCCCAGGTACAGATACAGGACTGAGTAGGATATTTCGCTGATTTCCATGAGTTCTGGAAGAAGAGCTGGAATAGTTCAGTTACATAGGCCAGCTGCTTTCTACTTCTTTTTGCATTTCACAATTAGGGTTTTTTGCATTGGCAGTTTTGATCTCATTTCCTAAATTAGTTTTTCCTTCTGTGTCTTTCATTAATAAATTTCACATGTGATTTTCTTTTGTTTTATTTTTCTTCTTTCGGGGCTGTTTTTGATGAAGAGTTGACCATACAGTTACGTTGGATTTGGTTTTTCCTGCCTGGGGTGTAAATTATTGCAAGTGACAATTCTTATTTTATTGGCACAATAAGTCAGTCATTCATTAAATATTCACAGAGCAGCTCTTGGTACAGCAGAAACCGTGATGCTGATATTGCAGAAGAGCTTTATTTATTGGGGGTAAGAGGGACTTCACATCATTGGATTGCTTGATGTCTCAAGGGAACAGCAGTTGCACGCCCATGAAAGCTCTCCTTGTTGCTTTTGGACAAGATTTACTTTTTACTGCTGAATCTCTAAATAATCCAGGAGATCCTGTTATCACCAGAAGTACAGCTTTTTTTTTTTCAGTTCATGTTCAGTAGCTGCAGGACTTTTTCTGATTTTAATTCCTGGCAATAACATTTTGTTCACCTTGAGTGAGCTCACGTGGAAGATGATAACATTTAGAACCTGAAAAATGTTGTGCAGCCAGTATAAACCCAGTTGCCTGGGATTTCAGACAGACTTCTCAGCCTTAATTTCCACTCTGTCAAACCTCTGTGTTTGTTCTCAGCAAGTTTTTCCTCTAGTCCTTTAATCCATTAGGTAGAAACTTTGCAGTGCTGTGCTGCCCTGGGGATGCAGCAGACCTTGCACGGCTGCAGGAGCAGGAGGGGGCTTAACAAGGACAATTGAAACACCTTCTGGATCTGCACATGAGTAGCACAAATATAAATAGTGGACCATGTTGACATGAGTACAGAGACAGAGACTGATCGGATTTTGAAGGTCCTTTCTCCTTTAAGGGAGCCTGGCAGACTTTCAAGGTTACTGCTGTTAGAAAATTATAAACCAGAAAAATACAGATCAAAGATACAGTGATCATCTTCCAACTTTGCAAGAGCATAAAGACATTCTGTGAGAAACCAGATCCAGAACAACACAGGGACAGCTTCAGAAAGCAGAGCTTACTGATCCTGCTCTGATATTCAGGAGGCTCAGGAAGGGACATGGATGCTGTGGAGCAACACTACTCTTCTGGGATTTGCTGTCTTACAAAGCATGTTACAAACCTACTTGCAAGGATTCCTTATTTTTTTCTCTGAATCAGTATTTCTAACTGTGACAGAGTGATTTATGTCATGGTTCAGCTCTGGCTTGGCCTCAGCAGAAAGATCAAAGAAAGAAATGGATGTAAGCATCAGAGCAATAGTAAGTAGGTGTGTTCAGAAGGTGAAATGAAGCTGGTTTAGTATAAGTTCAGTCTTGACTGGACTCTGTGATTTCTAATTAATTGATGAATTTTACAGACGTTTTATTTCATTACATAAAAAACCTTTGCAAAAGGTAAATATTTTTATTGTAGAGCAGCTGAGAAATTATCTTCTCTGTGTATTTCTCCACTCTGGGGTTTCTACAAAACTCACAGATGCAGAAAGAGGGTCACTGAAAAGCAGTCTCTTACTGCTTTCATGCTCTATTAAAAATGGTATTTGTATTTTTTTAGTTGCTAAAGAATAATTTTAGTTTGGGGGATTTAGAAATACTCTACAGTTTACGGGTATAACTGCCCTGAGTGTCAGGTGATGTTATCCCCACTCCTGGAGTGTGATGCTGCCAAACAGGCAGCAGGATGTGTTCCCACACATCCAAGGACAAGTCCAAAACCAAGGAAGTGGAGCTTACTCAAAATGGAAAATTTCACATCCTCTCTGCTGACTGGGAGATGAATTGAGGAAAACTAATGTTACTAAGTGGTGTGTCAGCAGTTCCAAGGGAATTATTGGAGTGAGAAGAAAAACTGGATGAAACTTGGTAGTCACCTGTATTAATAACACAACTCTGAAACTAAGGACCTTTTCAATTTTTAGTTGCAATAACTATATTTTCCTCAACTGCATCTTAAAACTATGAGTATACTACTCTGAAGTAATGTTTATATAGTTTCGAAAACTCCTTTAAAATTTTATTGTGCAACTCTCCAAATATTTCCACCCCAAAAATGCCGGCAAATAGATTTCTTGCTGCTAAACTGTTCCACACTTAAGTCAAAAAAAAGCAAGTGGATAAGTGAATTATCACAGAGAAAGCAGCATATTCACATTGTATTTTCCTCCCAAGTTCTTCACAGGACAAAATGAATGTGCAGCCTCTGTTTGAAATAATTAGTCATGGTTTACTGGGGGAATTTTGGTACTTTCATGTTGTACTTGCTTTTGATCAAAATTTTTCTCCACTACCTTGTTTAATTCTGGCCATCTGGATTAAAAGGCTTTCTTAAATACAGATTGTATGTCTCTCATTTGGAGTGCACTGCCATAAAATTCTGTCAGGTTTCCAGCTTTCTTCATTAAAGCTTTCTTTATTATGGTTTGTCATCCATTAAATGATTGTTATGCACAATGGTTACTTGATTATAATTTGCTGAAGCTGGGAATCAGTTACAGCAGTAACCCAGTTCTGTAATTAAAAGAGAACATGTTTATACCTGCTAGGATCTTGAGAGTGAGGAGAAAACCCAGTTGAAAGGCAACGATTTTTGCTAATAAGACATTTAAGCACTTTAATCTGACAGTATTTTGTACTGTGTTGTGGAAGTGTGACTTTCTGCATAATAACTATATTTGAACCAAAATTCCTGGTTGTGACAGGGATAAAAGGGCAGTTTCATTTGTTGTAAATCTTCTCACAGCTTTTATTTTTGTTTTGGGTTTAGAAAAGGGATGTACATTTCTGTTAGAAAAGGAGCAATTGGGGATCCTTGAATCCTCTCCAGGTTCTGTTTCTGCTCTTGTGTGTTTTTTGTTGGGGAGCTCAATCTCTCTTTTATTATTTTTTACACCTGTAAAGTTTTGAAAAATTATGAGAAAATTACCAGCTTTAAAATTATTTTATGAGTTTTTTTCATAGCTGCTTGTGTCATTTACTTTTGTATTTTTGTTGTTGTGGAGTTGCAAGATACCTAAGTTTGTCTTGGCTGTGTAGTTGAACTGTTATGGACAAACAATAGCATGACATAGCTGATGGTGTAATTGAATCTGATTCTTAGCAGTATGTTACTGATAACTTCAAAGTTATAAAGAAATATTTTCTAAGTTTATCATGTATATACTTTGGGTTAAGTAGCACAGCTTTGCAATACTTTTTTTCCCCTAACCTGTGTCTGTCCTATCTCCTAACACTCCATCTTTGAGATGCCTTTTAGAAAATCTTCACCTAAAAAAGGTCTCTGAGAACTGAATCTGTGGATATTTGGTGAGATGAAGCTGATTAATTAAATAATTTCACTTCAAATTTTGCAGGCATCTGTTTGGCTGAAAACAGTTTCAGCCACAGCTGAAAACTAGAGATGCAAACACTGTGTGTGCAACAAATTCCTGTCTTGCAATTACCTATTAGTCTGCAGGGAATTGTTCATATAAGTAGGTCAGAAATGTGCTTTTTAATATCTCTCAAATTGGGTCTCTCAAAGGAAATACAATTTGCCTGTTGCACTGAAAGAGATTTTATTGTAGGCTGTGGACTAAACAAAAAAAAAATGAAGGAAACTTGCAGAATTTAAGTGCTCTTTCCCAACATCTCATCACAATTGTTGGTGATGTCATCAGGAGTTTTCAATCTCACTGAACAGGTGAGGAATAGAAATGAATAAATCCAGTACCTCATAATTCTGTCTTTACTCAGCATAGTGAACCCTGATGTTCTA
Organism: Pipra filicauda; assembly: GCF_003945595.2. Classification (NCBI taxonomy): domain Eukaryota; kingdom Metazoa; phylum Chordata; class Aves; order Passeriformes; family Pipridae; genus Pipra; species Pipra filicauda. Next base: position 168,822 of record NW_024104431.1, read on the forward strand.
GTGAACATACAATTGAGATATGCAAGTTTTTTGAGGGTAATTTAAATAATTTGGAAATTCAGAGCTACCTGAAAAATCCCTTCTCCTTTCAAACAAATCTTTTATTTTTACGAGGGGTTTTTTTTTTAAGCTTTGTTGATTTCAGAAAAAGTAGAAGGCGTTTCTTGTGAGTCTAATCTTCTCAATGGCAAGTCCTTACACTGCCTTTGCCAATAGTTGATTTCATATTCAGTCCAGTTTTCTTTTCACATATGTGAAATAACAGTTTGGCAAGTGGTAAACAAATTATATACTGTGAAGAAAAAAGGCTTGTATTTTTTTTTAGAGTAAAAATATATTTTTTATGAAATAATCCTTTCATTGAAGTGAATAATTAAAGCTAAAATAAATAAGATCTTATAAGAGATTGCACAGTAATTATATAACTTTTAAGAAGAAAGGGTTCATGGTAATGAAGTATTTTCACTTTACTAGGTTTTTCTTGGAAAAGTACAGTGTCATGTGATGATGTGCCACAATGTGTGAGAGTAGTTTGCTGGTACAAAATCCAAACATCACAAAGTGCTTTCCAAAGACCAGATGTTTATCAGCTGTGTCCTATGGACTAGAGCAAAATAGTTCTTATTTAAAGTTTGTTGTCTGGTTCTGCACTGTAACTCCACGGTGGGCATTCATACAGGGTGACTGGTGTATGGCCTAGAAGGGATTTGTGTTTGGAGAAAGAAAATTGTTTATATGACTCCATAGTCAATAACCTGTTAGAACTGTGAGGAAAAAACAGCTGGAGCTATTCCTAGTTCAGGAAGTGCTGGGTATGGCTGGTTCACTATGGGCTTCTTCAACCCTTCCTTAGAGAAGTAGTCCACCTTTGATATTTAGAGAAGCCTTCCTCTTCCCAGCCCTCTTCACTTAGCAGTGTTTTTGAGAGTTATCAGGGGTAGAGACATGAGGAAATTCCTCTCATTAAGGCAGTAGTTAAAATGCACAGTGTGCTGGGTTTTGATAGTTTTGAACCTCTTAAGAATTTCACCCACATCTGAAAATTCATTATTATTGTCCTATTATATTGAATACAAACTGAATCAATTCCTGTGTCCCCAGAGTGTTTATCTGACACCGAGGGACATTCTCAGGTGTTATATGTTACAGTATTTATGGCATAATGTACTGTTGAGCAGCAGCTGATAACTGGTCTCTGGTTTAAATGCAGCTGCGTTGCTCTGCTCTGCTCTGCTCGTTTTCATCAGAATTATATCAATATTCTCAGTGTGTGTCTGTGTGTGTAATTTTAATACAACCCCCCCCCCTGTTCTTACTAATTAATAGATGTATTGTGACATAATTGAAGGGCAGTTTCAAGTGGAAAAGTAAACTGCAGCTTGTAGTGCTTTCACCTGTTTAAATATTGTTTAGCTCATTCTTTGCTGGATGCAACATGTGCTTTGGTTCTGTACTCGGGTTTCTTATGGTGCCACTATACTCTTGCAAAGCTTAAAACAACTAATTTTTTTTTTCTTACTGTAAGTAGAAGATGCAATTATAGATATTTTATTCACATATCTGCCTGACCGCTTTCACAGAATGACTAAGACCCTTAAACTGATTTAGATACTTAATGTTACCAGTAGCATCATAAATTTCAGGGGCAAAAGGGAAAAGTTAGCAAGGCTCGTTTAAAAAAATAAAATAAAAAATAAAGAAGGCAAAGCAAAACCCAATCTCTGCTTCCTCTGTGATAGTTCCAGTTCCAAAATACTAAACTGATTATGTTGAAACTGCATATTCTGAGCTGGGAATGCATTCTTTTACCATTTATTTCTATTGTCCAGAAAAAAAGAAATGCATTTTTCCAATAAGCTTATTTACCATCTATTTCAACATTGCCATGTTATCTGTGCCTGATTAGAAGTGCATATGTACTTGATTTGACGTGGGAAGTTACAGTCTGACAATAACATAGCAAAAATTCATGTTGAATTAAATGATACTTTGGTTTATTTTAGTTCTGAAATTTATCTGTCAATCTATAATTTTAGCAAACAACAAGAATGTTTTTATATGAACATGCAGGATCTTGTTGCTAATCAAATATGTTAAGGTCACTCCTATGCAAATATTGTAAGGGATGGTCTTTGCACAAAGCCTTTTACCACAAAGCCCTTTGCCAAAAGAATTTTCTTTCAGAAGTTAGAATCAAATATTTACTGAGGGCTGTCACTCTCTGAAGAATGCTCATTCAACCTTTCCTGTTGTGGTGCATTGATAATAAAGTCAGGTTTTAAGGCATGGTCTTTACGTGATTGTAACTCTAAAGCTAATTTATTCCTCCAGTTCTTTCCATAGGGCAGGCAGGATTTGGTTGTTCCTGTTATTTGTATTGAATTTAGGTATTTGTAGTAACATTCGAATACTTAGATTAGAATTTAAAGGTATTTAGTGTCATTCCCCTTTAACGTCATAAGGTACAGTTGTAACATGCAGTTACTGTGCAGCCACTGTGTCATTTCAGGGGCTGCGTTTTGAACAATTTAAAACAATGCCCATATTTGCAGATACCTTTACAAAATACAACTCCCTTTGATTTGTTCTGATGAAGAAGTGGGAAAGGAATTAGAGTAGATTACATCTGAAGTACTTATATGATGCTTACAGTACAATTGTATCTTTTTGAAGGATTAATTTGAGCAGTGAAGCCTCTGGGGTATTTCACAATAACTATCAGAATTTTCACACACACTGATCTTCTCCGAGATCTTGAGCTCCTTGAAGTTACTCAATGCCAGTCAATATCTTTGGGTTATGAATTAGTTTTTAATTAACATAATTGAATTTTGACAGAAATTAATGTATTGACTTCTCGAGAGCTCTTGCTTGTGTTGCAGACTTTCCCCAAGTATCCTCCATAAATTCTCTTGGGAAAATAAGAGAAATTCAAACCTTGTAAACAAATACGCAAGTATTACAAAATTTGATTCCTAATTATGTTGTCTTACACTTGACACTTCGTCTCATTTATCATGTCTCAAGTGTAGTTGGTTTCACAGTGTTCTTCCTCTTCACAGACAGAGGAAGAAATAAATGAAAAAAATGGTATCTTCAGCAAATGAAACCCCAGTATTGTCACTTGTGCTTTAGGCCACTGACTAATGCTGTTTCTTAGGGGACTCTGTCAACATTTTGCCAACTAGGAGAGAAAAAAAAGAAACTTTAGCAGTGAAGAGGTAGGTAAGAAATTACCTTTGTATTTATTCTGTGTTGTGTTTTGTTGTTAAGGAAGAGATTTGAAAAATCAAAGTATCAAAGCTGTACTGGAAGTAGTTGAAATCCGTTTTTCTCCATTCACCAGTCAAATGTCATTCCCACGTATTAAAATACTCATTTCAGATATTATGAACCATGGGATAAAAATAGCACTAAGTGCAAATTTGGACAGTGGCTTTTGTATGCACTTAGCTCCTGAACTCTGCTGCTGCACAGTGCTGCCACTGACATTTTTGCTGCTGTTATTTGAAGGGGGATTTTGTTGTTAATATTTCAGCAAAACCGATAGGGCTTCGTGTCTGTTAAGCCTTGTATTGTGATTTAAACAGCGTGGTTTGAGTATTTAGAGACATTAGGCAAATAAACTAAAGCTGGAAGAAGCAGGTTAGCTCAGCCTCTGAGTGATTGCTTGATACAAGGGACTCAGCATTTTCTGAGTGCTGATGTTATAATTCATCGAATATTTGAATAAGAGCAGAAGAGGAGGGGTTTGGCTTGGCTTCCCAGATGTCTTCCAGCTCTTCCAACAAAACAGTAGCCCTTGCTTGTCCTTGTTTCCATGGGTGCATGAGTCATAAGAAAGCAATTTAAAAAATCAACCAAGTAAGGACATACAACTGGAAAATAAACTTCGTGCAAGACTTGCAATTAAATCATGAAAAATTTTTTCAGAAGCATCTGGCTATAGCGTTCCCTAAGAGCCACGGTGTGGGATTAGCCAAGCCAATGTGCAGCAAATGCTTCCCTCCCTCCTCGTCCCCCCCTTGCTTTTCCACAGCAGTTTCAGACTGCCAGGGTGTGATCGAGGCTTATTCTGCTTTGGTTTGTCTTTTTAAATTGTTGGCCAAGTACCTGTGAATGGGAACTGTAGCTGTGGCATTTGGGAATGTGGTATAAAGATGGAATTCTTTGTTGGAGGGCTTGTTTTTATTTTGTATCTCTGCCTCTGTATTATATAAGATGCTGACCAAAATCTAGGATATTAGAATATATTTGCAGATGAAAAGTTAAGCTTCTACTGTATGTGGTGGTTTGAAAATTAGGAGGTAAAACCTTCTTTGAAAAAGCTCAGTAAGTGCTGGATTTTGGAAGTATTTATGCTGTCATGCTGTGTTTGTTTTAGTTATCTTAAATAAAAAAATATATAGCAGTCAGGGAGTTGTTCTTTAATGTGTGCAAGTTGTCATTTGGGGCATTTTCATAATTGTGTTGGATATTTTAATATTTAAAGCAAAAATAATTCAAATATCATTCAAGTGTAAAAATTTTCTTTTTTCCTGCCAGAAGGAAAATAATCTTAAACTGTCAGCCTGTCTTTGCTTGTTTGGACTTGGTAATCTTAACTAAATGAAACAACCTCTTAACTGTTTGTTTTGACTGAATTTTTCCTCATAGTCAAAAAAGTAAGATTACACCTGTCCATTGTTTCATTTACTGTAGTGTTTATTATGGTACTGTTTAGAGGGAAGTCACATCTTTCAATAGGTATTGAAACCAGGTTTCTGATTAAGGTCAAGGTTAAACTTTAAGAAAATAGGCACTTTGCAAAACAACTCTGCTTATAAGCGATACAGGCTTCATTTGCGTGAGGCTGAACAAAACTTATTCTGTTGTTGTGAAGAAAACAGCTTGGACCATAAGCATTTGTAATTTAAAAAATAAAACTCTTGTCTTCAGTTCACAAGAATTTGGTGAGTGTCGAGATTTTGACTTTAAATTGCCGATGCGAACAGAGGGATCTTTATTCTGAGGGGACTTTTCGTAGAATCCTGAGGAACAGGTTTGGTTTTAAAAGTGATTTCATTCCACCCTTTCACACTTGTATCTGATGTAATTTTTTTAAAAAAATAATGTCTCAAACCCAGTAAGGGCACTGCACTTGGAACATTTCTGTCTTTCTAAGCAGGCAGTGCTGTCAAAGGTGGGAAAGCAAAAGGGTGAAGATGATGACATTATCCCAGGCTGAGGAGAAGGTTTGAAATGGGATGAATTTCCTGTACAGTTATGTGCAAATTATATTTGTGACACGAGTAAATGAGACCTCAGGAGAGAATCTTGTATTCCAGCAGACTCCAACACAATGCTCTGGAGACCTGGAGCTATTTGGGGTTGACAGGGGAGAGCCAGTTTTGTCTGTTCTGATACTTCAAGGGTGTTTACAGAGAAAATGGAGCCATATCATTCCTGGAGGTGTCTGGTGACAGGACAGTCATAAGAAATTCTGATTTGGTATGAGGTTGGTTAACCAGGGACAGAAGAAACTTATGGGGTCTTCTTTCTTGAAATTTAACTGGACAAGGCTTGAGCCTCATTTCCTTGACTTTGCTTGGTGTGGGGGTTACAGTAAATGACCACCAGGTGTCCCAAACTTATTTTTTCTCTAATTCTAAGCAAAATTATAATAATTCTTAAGAAGAACACACATGATGCATAGATCTGTCACGGTGTGCTGGTCTTGTGTTTTGCTAAGCCTGCATTTCTGAAAGCTTTAATCACATTTGAACTGCACTGAAGTCTCATATTGAGCTTGTGTTGAGCCATGCTTTTTACTTAGCAGAAATAAGAGTTGCCCCTGATTGTATTGCTTAATTAATTTGCAGTATAATTTTCCTGAAAATAATTTGAAAACTTTTTAATTCATTGATTTGAATGGAATTGATGGCATAGAAGGGGAAATGGTTTTTGTACAGTAGAAACAAGATAATTCTGCATATGACTGAACATTCAGAAACATTCTAACTTGGCTGGTTTTGGATATAGGACATGATACTAAGAAGACAGCTATTATTGTCCACATCAACTATTCATGAATCCTGCTTCTGAACTTGGGGCTCTGTTGACACATGCAAGAAAAAAACAAAACAAAGAAGTGCTACCTTTTTGCTAAACTTCAGCTTTATAATTATTAGATCTATCTCTGGTCTACCAGACCTCCTGTCTTGCCCCATAGCAAAACTGCTGTTTCTATTTTGTCAGAACAAGCAGTTTTCGAAAATAATTGCTGTTCTAAATTGAATATAAAAAAAGTCCTGCTGGACAATGTTGTTCCCGTATCTGGCTTCCTTTTTGGAGAAGTAATTTCTGCTCACAGTTCTAGTGGTTTCTGCTGCCAGGAAGAGACAGGGAATTTTTATAATTCTTGCATTCTACTCATTAATTGAATATATTGTGTATCAGACTGGGGTTTTGTTGGAACTTGGCAGGACTGCCCAGCTCCCAGATCTCTGGATGTAGAGCTGACCATAATCCTTTTTGTTCATGCTTGTCATCAATTTTTATGCAAGGTTAATAACTATGTACCATAAACCTGGATTTTGCAAAACTTTACCTTAAGGATGAATTTGCTAGACCACGCTATTGTTGGGTTGAGACAGCTCGTTCCTGTTTTAATGCTTTCTGTCCATAGACACAAATAGCTTAAAACTGTGTTGAACAAGTCCAAACTATGTTGAAACCATGTTTAGTAATAAACACACAAAACCAGTTTTGAACAAGTTGAAAATTTTATAAGGAGGCCAAAGGAAGTTTTGCTGTTGACTCTCATACAGTGTAATAAGGTTCAAGCTTTTCTTCATCAGTGTTATGAGAAATAAAAATATGGTTTTTTTTATATAGGCGTATTGTAAAGTTGTGAGATGTCCAAGTTCCAAAAACTGGATTTAGGAACTTTTTTGGGTTTCCCTTTCAAAGTGTCACAACACAAATAATTGAAAATTGGTTCTAGCTACAGCTGCTGGAAATAGGTTATAAACTAGATTACTTTGTCTAGATCAACTGGCAATGGAGCTTTTAAAAATACAACTGGGTGTAACTGATGGATGACTTCTTTAAACTGTAGTTTAAGTCATACACAAAACATTAAAAAAAATAAAGATTATGCATCCGAGGCTGTAATATTTTTGTGTCTCGGTAGGAAATGGCTTTCAGATTACTTGGAAGACTTGCATTCAATACTCAGTCTGTGTATCTAAGTCCACTGCATATGCATATATTCATTTAAGTACTGTGACTCTTTTATAATCAAGTAATAGTGAAAAAATCATCATTTTCTGAACTGATTTTCAGCATGTGTTGCAGTATTGTGTTTTGTACTGATGAACTCTCTAAATCTTAGAAACAGTGTTAAAATGAGTTATTAATGTATACTGTAGGCTTGCTCAAGCTGGAAATAGATATGCTGTTTCGTAGAAACAAATATAATTGACTTCAGCTGCTTTTAACTATTTGCCTCAGGCTACTAAATTAACTTTTCCATTCTCTGAATAGTTACCCTGACAAGAAGTCCCTCTTGTTTCCTGCTCTCAGTTCTTGCTCGACTGTGTGGATTGAGCTGTGTGACTTAACATTAAAATGAGGTGGTGTGGGTTCCTTCCCAGTCGTAAAACATATCGCCCTGTTCCAGGAAACACCACCCACTGTTGTTTCCAAGACTTTGCAGGTCTTACGTACATTAGGTAATTTAATTGTGATACAGTAATTAAACCCAAAAGTTCTTTTGCTCCCCACAAAAAAAACCCCTGTATTATGCTTTTTATAATATATATGCAAATTTAAAAACTAAAGACGTGCTGGTTTAAAAGTAAACTGGCAGAAGAAATGAACGCAACTCCAGAGAGGTTACAAGTCACAGTTACAATCTATTAAAAAAAAATTACAATAAATGCAATGATACAGGGAAAACTACTTTAAACCCCCAAAGACAGATGTATAACCCAGCACCCTGGGACAAGAACAGAACAGTGTTTGTTGTCCCCTGTGCTGAGCACCCACGTGGCCCCCCTGGATGCAAAGTAAAAGGAAAGGAAACCTGTTGGTCCAGATGATGGTGACAATCCTGTCAAAGTAATGATCACAGTATTCTTAGCTGGGATGAACAAATCCATCCCTGCAGCACTTGAATATTATTTACTGATTTCTTACTAACCGTCAATTTACAGATGGTAACTTTTGGGGTTGTTTTTTTTTCCAAATCAGTGTACACCTCTGACAGCTTGTTTTAAACTTTGCATTTTAAGGAAAAAAATTGGTTTTGGTTAGTTCTCAAATAAAAACCATTTTTGTAATGGAAAGGAAATTTTAAGATGGGTGAAATATGAAGAATGAAGAATATATGCTGGTCTTTGTATATATAGTAGAGGCAGTAAAATGTGTAAACAGATATTTATAGAATACTTAGAGCTTTCAAAAAACTGTAGAATTTGAAATTCTGGAGAATTTGTGCATGTATATACTGCAGCAAGAAATAAATAAGATTACAAGGAATGTTGGACATCTATTAATCTTTTAAAAACATGTTCATGCAAGACTTCTAAGATCTGCTTTCAGTTGATGTCTTCACTCGTGCACTCTGCAAATGTGTCAGATTGTGTAGATATGACAAATGGTTGCTGCCTTTTATCTTTTCCCTGGAAGCCCTCAGCTATCCTTACACTTCAGCTTCTAATTCTATATGTGGTTCTAAAAAAAACCCTATGAAAATAGCAAATTGTGATAGTATGTTGTGTACTGAAAAGATAAGAACATGGTGATAATAAGCCACAGTGGAAAAAAAGTCTTATTTCCCACTCTAATTATTAGCTAGTACTTTTAGAAAGTAGTGGTAGTAATACCCTTAGCATTTCTTTTGACTCCTTGTTTTTCATTGAAGCAACAGAACTAATTTTTGAAAAATAATTATTATAGCTTATCTTGAAAGGGATTCTTTCTCAAGGGGAAAACCTTGGTAAATTCATGAACTTCTTCCAACAGTAGGATTAAGATCCTGATGTGCCAGATTATCAAAGACATTATTACATTGGTGAAGATGAGAAAGAAACTCTGAATAGTATTTCAGTACTGCCAAGTCTTCACAAGCTTCTGATTCAAATGCTTGCAGTAACAAGAATATTGTATAATGAAATCTGTAGAATGTGTTGCAGTGCTGTGGTGCCACTGCCGAGGAGCATCAGTGTGCATTTCAGCTGAAAAAATATGCCAAATACCGGGATGTCTGAGTCTAAAAATAAATATTTTGATTGGCCATATCTTTAAAATGTGTTTCAATTAATTAAGACTGTCGTTCTTCCAGAACTGCTGAACAAACACTTTGGGATCTGATCCTTCATCATTTAGATAAATGCCAAAATTCCAGTTGACTTCAAAGAGAGCAGAATTAAGATCTTAGTCCCCAAAAGACACATTCTGATTTTATCTCATAAATGGGAGGATAACGTGTGATAGTTTGACAGAACAGAAACAAGTGCCTGAAGGGAAGTGGCAGTTGGGTAAGAGAGTCTTCTGCATTAAAATCACCACTTGAAGGCCTGTGTTAGTTTGTGCCAGGGATGCAGCCTAATATTAAAGATGTTGTCTCTCATTAGACATGCAGTTAAGCAGTCAGGTACTAGCAGCTCACACTTACCAAGCAAACTCCTTCATCAATCCAATTGTCCAAATTATTGGTTGCTTCTAGCTTTTTAAATCTGTGATTCTCCACTCTGAGTTGGTGATGTGGAACAGTCAACTAGTGATCATATAGCTCTGGCAGTCTAAGGAATAAACACAGCAAGGTTTGTAGAGAAGGAAGTTCTTGTATTAGATGTACTGACATAGTTGGAAAAGCAAAATAACCTCTTGATGTAGAATATTTACATGTCAAGAAAAAGCTGAAAAGTTTCAGTTGGCTGGAGCTGAGATTGAATAGCAAAGTTCCTCCTTGGCTTCATCATCATCCAGTCATTTCCATTTTCCTTTTTTTCCCCATTAGGAACTGGTGTTAGATCCTCTTTAGAGTTTGTTCCTCAAAGGTAGATGACTTTCCTAAGCCATTTCAGAGTGCAAATTCCTCCCCAGCTGTGTTGGCCATCTCTCCAAGCAGGATGAGCTGCAGTGTGGACAGGTGGGAGCAGGCAGGGAGCGTGTTGGGCTGGTGGCTCTGCCAAAGCCATGCTTGAATTTATCAGGTGACTGACAGAGAATTAAGTGGTCAGGCTTAAATGAGGAATGTGAGCTCAGAGATGGTTTGATTTGATGGAAAGAAGTGGATGATTTGATGGAAACTGTCTTGTTGTTGATAACTGGATGTTTATCATATTCCAGGCAACTTTGGCTGCTTTTGATTTGTCTTGAGACTATTGGCTGCAATACACATTGTGGAATTTTTAGATTAAAAAAAAACCTGCTGTCATGGTTTGAGATAGTCCCAAAATCCAATTCCCTAGCTCCATTCCCCCTCCCACATCTCAACCTAATGTGAGATGGGTTTTTCCAGACAAAACACACCAGACTCAAAGTGGGGAAAAGGGAATATATTACAATGACTGTACAAATAAATACCATATCACATTATACACATGATCACAAACTATCTCTACCATGACATATGTATTTACAATGGATCAGATCTCTTCTCCCCTCCAAATAAAAGTCCAGGAGGGAAAGAAGGACAGATCCCTTCCAGTCCTTAAGCAGCAGCATCTTCTAAGGCAGCAGGTTTCTTCTTCTCATGCATGCAGCAGCTGTGGCTGGCTTTTCTGCCAGCACTCCACGAGGGAGGTATCCAAGCCTCTCTCTCGGCCCCATCGCCTCACAACCGAGGGGTCTTCCGTGGACTTCGTAACCCCAGACAAGGTCGTATCACCACGTCATATCACGAAGACACAGGGGGGTCTTCGTGACGGTCTGGTATCTCTTGCAGGGCCTCTGTGCCCTGTCTCTCAGGCTGCCACCGTGGCAGCAGTGCGAGGGGGGAGAGCCAAGGTCAACTCCCCCCCCGCATTCCATCTGGCCATCCCAATCCAGCTCTGGGACGCTCTGAGCTTCTCAGCTCCTCTCTCTCCGGTGCTGCATGTCTAAAACTGCTCTCCAAAATAGGAGTCCATGTCCCTCTTCTCCAAGAGGGGTCTCAAGGGAGTTTTGGGGGAGTGTGGTACAGTCTTACCCCCAAGAACTCTGTAGCTCTCAGCTGCTGGCTCTCTTTTCCTCGGCTCTCCTTCCAGGAGTCTCCTCTGCAGTGCTGCATGTTGCTTCTGCTGCTCCTCCAGTTCAGGTCCTTATCTCTGGCTCTCTGCCACCGTTTCTCTGGTCAGTGTCGGCTGCTGCTCTGCGCCCATGGAGAAAACATCTCCCGGCATAACTACAGGCACCTAGCCCAGCTTTATGCTGTTCCAGGTCCCTGCAGCCCCCCAGCCAGGGGCTGGGAGGGGGCCCGAGGCCCCAAGGGCTCAGAGCCCCTTCCTCGTGGCTCTACAACATGGCCACCTCTCCTACAACCACCCAAACTACAACTCTCCTTTTCCGGTCTGGTTGTGGTATGTTTACATTTCTGCAGGAGCGCCCATTGGGCAGAACTTCAAAACTTCCAGGGGTTTCCACCCCTTGGGGTCTACCACTTCTCTTAGCCTCTGGGGAGAACAAGGTTCAAACCACTACACCTGCTTAAATATAGCTCCTTGTTAACTTCTTCTTTCCAAAGTCTCTGCATCTCCTATCCCTTCCTGTATCTCACTTTCTCTTCTGAATCAATGATGGCAGCTATACCCGTTTATAATTTTCTAATTAAACATAATTTTCTCACATTATACCAAGCCAGGTACCAGGTTTTTTAGTTACACTGATTCACAAGATCATTATTTTGCTTCTGCATGTTACTGTTCACAGCTTAGTTAATATGTGGCATCTCTAAGAAATTATCCATGTAAGAATCATGAGTTGAAGAGAAAATCATAGATATTTAACACTTTATTGGTTGATATTCTGCTCAAAATACTCTGAATGTAGAGATGTGTCAATAATTAGCCAGAACATCCTGTTTGCAGGAAGATGGACAGCCAGAAGGAGAGGTGCCAGCAGCAGGGAGGTGTTTTAAGGTGACTTGATGGCATCTATGGGCAGCAAATGGGCCTTTGATGTACAGCCTGAACTCCAGACCAGATCTGTGATTGGCTTGAGCTGCCTTAGCAAATGATGGCATCGTGGCAGGAGGCCTGCAGTGCTACCTAACATAGTTATTTAATACCAGCGAGCACTGCAGGAAAATAGTTATAAGTAATGGCAATTTTAATGCTTTTCCTTTCTGCTGACAGTGCCTGTGTAGCTGTTTGATTGCTCGATGTAGAGCAGGAGAGGGGAGTGGGACAATGTCCTTCGAAGCCAGTCCAGTATTTGCAGGAACATGTAACACGAGGCTGAGCCTGACTTTAACCTTACCAGGTACTAATGAGGGCTGGACTCAAAGTTGGCTACTGGGGCTCAGCTTGTGACACCTTACTCTGGTGAGTGACAGTGAGAATATAATAATATAGTCAGGATATAAGAGAATTGGGAGGTTGCTTGGTTTGTTATGTTCTTTGGTTTTGTCTTGGATTTGGTCTTTGGGGGTTTTTTTAATTGGATTTTTTTTTTCAGGAACCTCAGTGTGGTTAATTGAAAACAATTTTGTTTAACAGACCTTAGCTCTACTAATTACCTCTTTCTATTTTATGATTATTTAGGAGAAGACCTAACTTTAGTAATGATAGTTAAGTCTCCCACACTCAACCTGTAGGAGACAAACTTCTTCTCTTGCATTTTAAAGTCAGAGTATACGGGTATTTGTGGAGAAGATGTGTGTAGCATCAGAAGACCCAACTTTTAGGGCTTCTCCTTTTTGATGGCTGGCGTCTTTCTAGTTAAACAAATAAACAACAAAAAAAAGTTCTCCTTTGAGCCAAAGATGGGAATTTCATTCAGCTGTGAAGACAGCTGATGTGCCTTGGGGCAAAATGTGGGAAGAAAGAGATGGCCGTAAAAGGAGAAGCACTAGGGAATAAAATAATTAAAATTGCCAAACAAGAGCTTATAAATAAAATCTGTGAAAGCTTACTGTACATAAGCAAAAATCCAATTTAAGAGTATTGCATGCTATGTTGTGTCTTAAAGGGCTCATCCAGGCAACTTACTGGGTTTGCATTCACAGTCTTGTTTTGGGCTTGGTACTATGTTGGAAAATTGTTGTCATGTTCCATAAGGGTATGCACATCATGTACATATAACATATATAATTTCAAATTGCATTTGGATTTTTCTTCAGGGTATTTTCAATATATTTGTTAGAGCATTTTTTGTTCATAAAAAATTAATGACAGCATGAGGCAAAACTTAAAAATTCAAATTGGCATTGCAGTGCTGTGAACTCCCTTTGAATTTTGCAAATTCCTGAAACATGTTCTCTATAAGTCTTATGTCTCCAATTATAAATGTTTCTTCTTGGGTAGGGGCATAATTCCTCAAAATGAAATAAGTTATTCTTTAGACTTTCTATTCTGGCTCTTGGTAAACTTATGTGCATTCAACCCAGGCCATTCTATGATTCTCTGATCTTGATCATGGTTCTAATTATTATATTTGAAAAGTCTTATTTGGGTGTAACTTGGACATTGTTGTATGTCCCTTCTGTGGTTCTGTGATTCTTGGGAACTATGATAAGGCACTACATTCTGTTGAGGTTGTATGTCTGTCTGTCCCTAATTCTAATTTATATGCTGTTAAAAAAGGTGTTCTCCTCCAGAAACAGAACTTTTGTTCACTCTTTGAGGGAGAAAAAAAAAAGTCTCCTTACCTTGTATGTGCAGGTCAGCATAAAGCGTTGCATTTTGGCTTTCTCTCAGGAAATCATCTTACTATATTTCCTCATTGGTTGTTTCTTTTCACTGTTTCTGAAAAAGGCAAATGCTGATTAAAAGCATTTAAATGTATATCAAAGATGTAGAATTGTTTCCAGGGACATGTCTTCATTTTTATGTTGCAAGAATAATTATAATGAATTCGATTTGTAATTGCTGCCAGAGCAATAGTTCTAGTCTAGTCAACATACAGAAGGGGAAGAAATATGGTGGGATAAGTCTGGGCTTCAGCTGGAAAGAAAAACTCTGTTCTTACTTGCCCAGTATTAAGTGCAGAGTTCTCTCCTGCCCCCCCATTTTTCTTCCTCCCCCCACTCCTGTAGCCACAAGCACTTTGTCATGTTGACACTGGCAATTGAACTGTCTTGCTTTGAGTATGAAAGAACTACTTTTATCATTTCTGATATGCAGCCTAGGGCCAAAACAGACAAAGCAATTTTAAAGGACTAGGTTCAGGAGGAGGCTGGAATTCCCATTGTACAGCCCTTGGGAATATGACTTCAGTAACCAACTCTGAAGCAGTTACTTATCACAACTGGTGCTCTGCCTGTGCTTGGTCAGCTGAGCTCCACACTGGTGGATTGTGATGAGCTTATGGCCATCAATCCCCAAACAGCAGAAATGGTTTGTTATGCTCTGGCTTATTAGAGCTGTCAGGATACACCTATATTGTTTAATCTGGTTCTTAAACTTCAAAAATGGTAATATTCCCTATTTCTTAAAAGTATTGGTCTAGATCAGTGTTTTGACACTTCAGAGGAGAACCTAATTCTTCAGCAAATGTACCATTAATACTGATGTCTACGTTACTTTCTATCAGTAGATACCTTTTCACATCAGTAGGACCTTTTCACATCAGAATTTTCTCTTGTATTTACTTTCACGTGGCACTGTTCCTCCTGTTTTTGTCTACATGTTTTACCTATGTTTTGCATTAAGAACTTTTTTTATTCTAGCACCTTTGTCCTTTATATTGTAAGTCACCATAACCTTTTTGATGTTTTGATCCATGCATCTTGTGACCAAACTCTAGCTTGTCTTAAAAATGATTTTGCTTTATATCAATCTTCTTTTGAACTCTCCCCACCACTGCTGTCAGCTTTCTGACACCTTTCTTTTACTGCAGGATGTTTTCAGTCTGGAGTGATACTAGAACCCCAGTTAATACCTTTTTCATCTCAGTTTCTATGAAACACTTCTAATAAATCTCCTTTAACTCATTTTTCATAGAGCTGTCACCAGTAATCAAACGTAGAGCTGTCACCAATAATCAGACAACCCATACATGTTTATCCTTCAGTCTCATTGCTACATGATTTAAGATGCTTCTAATTTCCTTTTTTTATGGATGATAAATCAGGTTGACACTGCCATTTTCTCCAAGTAAAAAATACTCCCTTTATTAATGTAATCATGCCATACTGTATAAGTCGAGGAACATAACTCTATCACCCCTGTGACATTGTCCTGCTTGTCTAATATTCTTTTAGTCCAGTTACAAGCATGAAGAAATGCAATGGTTATCCCATTTCCCATTGTATTTTAATAACCCTTGACTCACTGCATAATTTTTCATAAGTTTTTGTGGTACTTCTAGTCTTTGTGTGAACTTTTATAATTATAATAACTTGGAACTTATTCTGCCTTTTGAATGCTTTGTTTGGTTTTGACTTCTTTCTTCTCATTAGCAGCAATGCCATAACTTTAAAAAAAAATTCCCCAAATGAAATAATGCGTTGTGCCTGCCCAGCTTTGTACTTAATCTCCATATGAATTTCATTTTTCCTTGGTGTGGGAAAAGTTCTAGTCTAGAGATAAATCCCATTCTGATTGGCTGCTTTAAATAAAGGGACAGAGTGGCTGGAGAGCAACCAGGCAGAAAGGGACCTGGGAGTTTGGATTGACAGGAAGCTGAACATGAACCAGAGTGTGCCCATGTGGGCAAGAAGGCCAACGGCATCCTGGCCTGGATCAGGAACAGTGTGGCCAACAGGTCCAGGGAAGTGATTCTTGCCTGGGACTCAGCCCTGGTGAGGCCACCCCTGGAGTGCTGTGTCCAGTTCTGGGCCCCTCAGTTCAGGAAGGACATTGAGGTGCTGGAGCAGGTCCAGAGAAGAGCAACAAGGCTGGTGAAGGGACTGGAGCATAAGTGCTGTGAGGAGAGGCTGAGGGAGCTGGGGGGGCTCAGCCTGGAGAAGAGGAGGCTCAGGGGAGACCTCCTCACTCTCTACAACTCCCTGCCAGGAGGGTGTAGCCAGGTGGGGGTTGGTCTCTTCTCCCAGGCACTTTTCAGTAAGACAAGAGGGCATGGTCTTAAGCTGTGCCAGGGGAGGTTTAGGTTGGATATTAGGAAGAATTTCTTTCCAGAGAGAGTAATCAGGCATTGGAATGGGCTGCCCAGGGAAGTGATGGATTCTCCATCCCTGGAGGTGTTTAAGATGAGACTGGATGTGGCATCAGTGCCATGGACTGGGAACCACGGCGGGGTTGGACTTGATGATCTCAGAGATCCCTTCCAACCCAGCTGATTCTATGATTCTATGAAACAGCAATTGTCTCTAAACTAATGTCACTGATGTTATCACTGCCCCAGATTAGAACGTGGAGACATCGATAGAGATATATAATTTCTTTTATTGAACCTGATCTGTTAGGGTTTTTTTCTTGTGAAAGGCAAATCCTACTCTGTTATTTAATGAGATGTGAAGCCAAGACAGTTTTTTGACTCGAAGAGTTGAAGTTTAAGTTTAAACTATTTACTAAACATATTGTTATATATTAGTTAAGAATTTGGTAAAATACATATAAATAATGTGTGTCTGTGTCACCTACCAGGCTTAAGATTCTCCAGAATGCAAACTTAAGCTGAAGGGAAAAGTGTGTATTTCCATACAAATATAACAAATCCAACAGAATGAATACAGCTTTGGGCTGTACTGTACCCTCACTGAGTCAGAGAGGTCCAAACGTAAGATTTGTGCTAATTTGTATATGGTTTTGTTTAATATTTTGCTGATTGTCTGGACATTAACCTGGTCTTGTGGGGCAAGATTGACTCACATTGCATAGGTCATGAAGCTACCCTTTACAGAGCTGGCACTTCACTGATGATTTCATAATCAGAGTACAGATGCATCTTAAACTGCTTCCTCCAATAAAGTGATAGAGGTAAAAGGGAGTGTATATGTTGGAAATGGAGGTACCACTGCCAAAGCAGGGAAACACTGTTTGGCTGTTTGTAGAGCACAGAACCACACTTACTCCTTGCATAGTTATTTACATGAGATCCACCTCCTTGCTGGTTTTCAATATCGTTTTGCTTCATGCAGCGTGTTTTATAGGGGAATAGCTTCTGGCTGTTTTGGAGCACAGATTAAAAACCTTGCTAGAATATCTTAGAAAGAACCCACCCCATCCTTGCATAAGTGAAGGAACCATTTGAATTCATCTCCCAGTTTGAGCTGCTGCCCATACCCTTTGCCATTCCTGAGGTGTTTTAGATCTGTCATTTCTATCCTCAGTGGGGACTGCAGCTCTGAATTATGCTTGTTTTGAAATTTCACTGAGGCATACTTAGACTCTTACAAAATCCCTCCAGACATCACTGTGTGTTGACACTGCACGTCTATGAGGACGCTGAGATTGTTCCTTTGATTGCTCATTTTGAGCTTCTATTCAAAGATTCCTTGTGCGCCCACCAGGTGTACGGCCAACCAGGGGAATGGTGTCCATGTGTGCGGGGTTCTGGCTGGAGGAAAGGCGTGTAAAAACAGCCTTCGAGAACCAGTTGACCTATGTGGAAACAGCCTGTGCAGATGTGTTGTAATATCCTTCTCCCCTCAGCAGACATGACTAAACAGACTTTGTCTGCTCCGAACAATTAAGATGTTTGCCAGGGTGTGCAGGGCCCCATGCAAGTTCCAACTTGCTCCCAACTGGTAGAGGACTTTTTCAATTTGTGCAAAAATACTTGAGCTGTTCGTGTTCTCTTCATTTTTGGGTTTGCTCGAGACTTCTAACTTTTCAAGGAACGCTTTAGTCTTTGACACTTCCAGTCTTCGGATTTCTGTAGTTTTTTTAATTCCCTGGAAGCAGTGCTTCACGTAGCCCAAAAAGCAGATCTTGCTTTATATGAAAATGAAATAAGAATACCCAGCAATGTTTATTCATGGCCATAACAGTTTTCCTGTCATCATGACTCACTGAAAGACTGAGAATCTCTGCTCAGATTTTTGCTTTAATGTGGAGACTCTTGAGTGTGAGTTTAGAGCTCTTGAGTGATATCCCTGGGATGCAGATGGAAATGAGGACTGATGCTGTGCAACTGATGTCAGGGCAGCTTTTTGCCATTAAATTAAATAAGGGAAGGAACAGGGAAGTCACTAATAAAAGCTGGGAGAGAAATAAGATTAGGTTTATCATGCTGAATAGTGTGATCAACTCTGGCTCTTGGCCCAGGGATAAGTTATGATAGGTGGGTGATGGGACTCCACTGCCGCTGAAGGTGTGGTTTCCAGTGGGACAAATCTGTGCTCTTCTGAGACCAGTTGGAGAGTCATTTGTCTGCTGAGTTAGGCTGAAAAGTTGGATATATGTAGTTTTTTGACAAGGGCTTCATGTTCTCATGTCTCTCATGTCTATTTGGTAATTGGAGAAATCATCTGAAGCGAGTGAGTTTGAAGGATTGAATGCTGTTCAAAGAAACCATCACAGAAAATGAAGCATACAGATCCAAACCTGAGATACAATTGTTAATGGGGTTGGATGGTTTTTGGCCCCTTAATATTGCTGATTAGTGTTATGGAACTTTTTTTACTGTTGACATTTTAATTGAACTGTATAGTACAAAGACAAAGGAATATAAAAGTTTCCATGAGCGGCTACTTCCTTACCTCAGCAACAGCACTTAGAGCAATAATATTTAGGAATCAGATTAGTGGGAAATGAGTACATCAGGCTAGGACAGCTAATCATTTAGTCCTTCAGAAACCTTTTGAACTAGAAAACAGTTCCATGGCTTTCAAAACAATAATTATAAAGGATGTTTTTGTATTAAGTATAGATTATTTGTTCTGTATTAAAATAATTAGACAGTATTTGGTTAAAACTTTGCTGCCTAGGTTTTTTAACTGGAAATTGAGCTTCACCAACTGAGCAGAACGTGAAAAAGAAACGCCAACCCCTCTCTCCCACAGCAATCTCCCCTCTGTCATGAACAAATAAACCTTTAAAATAAATAATATTCAGTTAAGTTGCTAAACTCATTAGAGGATTTAATTTTTCATATATAACTAAGTCATCTGAGTAATGTAATGATGTTGATACAACTTAATTTATAACACTTAACTGCCAGTTATTCAATATAGTAAGAATCCTAGAACATGGAGGCTGGAAGGGAGTTCATGGTCATCACATCCAGGTTCCTCCTCAGTGCAGGGCTCAGCCCTTGGGCAGTTTGTCCCAGTGCCCCACCACTGTCACTTGACAGTGTCTCCTGATTTCCAGACAGATTTTCTCTTGCTGCAGCTTCTGCTCATTGCCTTTTCCTCTTTCTGTACATGCCACTCTGATGGCAGGAGGGTTGGAATGAGATGATCTGTAAGGCCTCTTCCAACTCAAACCTTTCTATGATTCCACACCTGATTGCTGGAAGAGAAGGAGGATTTTACTAGAATTTACAGAAGTATCTAACACATGAGCTTTATAGACTGTTTACTCACTGAATTTCTTAGTAAAGCTTTCTGTTCAATGCTAAAAGCTAGTTTAAATCAAAGTTCAGCAAAACAAATTTTGAAAATCTATCTTCATAGAGGTAATTCTTTACTTTGCTGTTAGATACAGTTACTGAAGAGACTTATTGGATGATGTTTTGTCTTAGAGAAAGAAGGAATTGCTTTTTAAAAGACAGTTGTTCATTTAAGTGCAATATATGTGACTAGAAGATTCTTCCTATTTTCCCAAAGTTTGTCTTATCTAAAGAGTGCACTGATAGAGCACTAATTTTTAAAAATCACAATATTTAACAAGCATATTCTCTTCATTATAACTGTGTCTGGAATTATCTCCATTATCTAGAATAGTGTATAAAGGTTGCCTATGCCAGCTCTTGTTGACTACATAATCTTACCAGTGGAATAAACAGCTCATGACTTTGAAGATGAAGAAAAACTTTGCTTAATCTTTAGTTTATTAACCAGACCATGGATCATTATATTGAATGTTGTGCAGAGGGGCAGAGAAGAAAATAGTTCCTGCTTTCAATATCCTGTTTCAATTCCCCCCCAAAAAAAAAGAATTGCTGTCTTTGGTAGTTTGAAGCCATACTCAAAAATTCTACTTCCACAACATCCCATCACTTGTTTCTTTGATTTCTGAATGTGGTTAATTCACCTTTCAGGAATATCAAAGAATAAGTTATCGACTGTTAACATATAATTTTAATTGAGAATTGATCCCCTGTGGATAGATCAGTGTGGGAGAAAGCCCCACAGTAGCTGATAAAACAGATGAGTGGACAACAGAAATTTTGCTTAATGCCAGAATGACATGAGGTCTGTTACTGCAGATGGGAAAGATTTCAAAGGCAGAAATGAGTGGTTCTGAGCTAACATTTCCCTGCTATGGAGCTATGGAGAAATCAAGCCTCATTTATGTCTTTTGAAACTCGTTTTCTTGAATGTTTTCATTTTTGAAGTCTCTTCAACCACAGCCTGGGTATGGTATGTCTCTAATTCAGATTTAGCTCATTAGAAAATATTTTCTGTTACCTATAATAAAAAAAAAAAAAAAGTCCATCTCTACTGTATAGGAAATCAAAATCTCAATTCTTAATCACAATATAAATTTTTTAGACTGTTATGAGGACAAAGGACTCTATCAATAGAAGAGAAATATCAGTGCTACATAAGAACTCTTAAACAAATTTTGTGCTAAAATAGTAGCACTTGAAAGGTTAATCCAAGAGACATGGTCAGCTTTGCAGAGAATACAAAATTCACTTTTCTGAGCTCCCAGTGAGGATGCTTTGGTGGAATATTGCTCCTGGGAAACCGTATTTTGTGTTAGATGTGTTTTGTGTGGTGGTTTGGGTTTGCGGTTTTTGAAGTCTCTGCATTACACAAGAGGTGAATGCAGTGGTGGCATTTTGTAAGAATATTCCAGTGAGCCAAAAAAACATTATAAAGATTTGGTGTGGAGTCAGACAGGCTAAGGATGATTCCACATGGAGCTGCAAGTGGGAATGCAGCTCATCACTGAGCACTGTGCAGCAAAAGAGTCCCAGTTTGCACGGGGCATGATCCATATTTTGGGAACAGGATCAAAGTAAAGAGATTATCAAAATAATTCTTCTAAGGTGTTTATTTTGGATAAAATCATTTCAATTTGAAGTCCCACAGTGTAGCTATTCAACACACTCATATGTTCCTCAAATTTAGACCCAAATGTTTCATAACATTGGAATGGTTTGAGTTGAAAGCGACCTTACAGATCATCATTATAAGAGTGCTCCTCAGATTTTTTTTTTCAGTCTAAAAACAGGAGTTGCAAACAATAACTTAATGTTTCAATTATTAATAGAGTACCTTTTTTGTTTGATTTCTCCCACATCTTCAGTTTTCCCCTATGCAATATCTCTAATCACCTGTTCCTTTTCATGGCTAGGCTTCGCGAACGAAGATTTGGGAAGGCACTACCCACGCTTGTTGCAAGCGCGCTGGTGGCTAAAAAGGCCAATATGAGATAGACATGTCCGGTTGCAAAAGGCACAGCAGAAAGACTCCCCAGGTGGTACACTCTGCAAGGCACGATTCTTTCTGCGCTGTCTTTTCTCCTCAAGAGTGATCCTGCGTACTTTCTCAAAAGCGTCAACAGCGTTATAGATGGTGTGTCTCCAGACCTCCCGATTTGAGGCCAGAGTAGACCAGTTATGTTGGTCAATATGGCCAAGGCTGAGATGTTGTTTCAGGGAGTCCTTGTATCTTTGGGGCTCCTCTCTTGCGGCAGCCAGTGGCAAGTTCACCATAAAGCAGGATCTTAGGGAGGTGGTGGTCCTTTATCCTGGAGACGTGCCCTGCCCATCGCAGCTGTGTTCTCAGCAACATGGCCTCAATACTTGTGACTGCTGCTTGTTCTAGAACAGATGTATTGGTCACATAATCTGACCAGTGGATGTTTAGGATTGTTTGGAGGCAGCGTTGATGGAAGCATTCTAGGAGACGCAGGTGGTGACGGTAGATGACCCATGATTCAAATCCGTATAAGAGAGTAGACAGCACTGTGGCTCTGTAAACACTGATCTTTGTACTTTTCTTCGGGTGTTTATTTCGCCAAACTCTTTTATGGAGTCTTCCAAAGGCGCTATATGCCTTTGCTAACCTGTTGTCTATCTCTTTGTCAATCTTACCATCTGAGGAGATGAGGCTGCCGAGGTGATTAAACTGCTGGACTGATTTGAGCTCTGATTGGCCAATGGTGATATGGGGATGATGGAAGACTTCCTGAGGTGCCGGCTGATAGAGAACTTCTGTCTTTTTTAAGCTGACTTCCAGCCCAAAGAGCTCAGCAGCCTCAGCAAAGCAGGATGTTAAACGCTGCAGGGCTGCTTCTGTGTGGGCAACAAGGGCGGCGGCGTCACCATAAAGCAGCTCCTGGACGAGATGGTTTAAGGTCTTGGTGTGGGCCTTTCCTTAGGTTGAAAAGGCTTCCATCAGTACGGTATTGAATGTAGTTACCATCCTGATCATCGAGGTCTGCCATGGCCCTTTGCAGCATCATGCTGAAAAAGACTGTGAATAGGGTTGGTGCAAGAACACAGCCTTGTTTCACACCATTAGTTATTAAAAAGGGCTCAGAAAGTGCATTGCCATATCTGACTTGGCCATGCTGATCCTCATGGAGTGAAATGATCATTTTAAGGAACTTGGGGGGACATCCTAAACGTTCCAAAATCTGCCACAGACCTTTTCTGCTCACAGTATCGAAAGCCTTGGTGAGGTCGACAAAGGTTACATAGAGACCTTTGTTCTGTTCCCTACACTTCTCTTGCAGTTGTCTGAGAACAAATACCATGTCTGTGGTACTCCTGTTGGCTCTGAAACCACACTGACTTTCAGGTAGAATTCCTTCAGCTATAGCGGGTATTAGTCTGTTCAAGAGTATTCTTGCCAGGATTTTGCCAGCAATGGAGAGCAGAGTAATACCACGGTAATTTGAGCAGTCAGATTTAATTCCTTTCTTCTTATACAAAGTGATGATGACTGCATCTCAAAGGTCTGATGGGAGTTCGCCTAGTTCCCAACAGCGCACCACGAACTCATGAAATTTGGTGTGGAATGCAAGGCCCCCATGTTTCCAGATTTCAGGTGGAATTCCATCAACCCCAGCTGCCTTGCTGATTTTCACCTGCTGTATGGCCTTAAAAAAAGTGGGAGCAGTATCCAATTCATATTTCACCAGTTGTTGTGTGATGGACTGAATAGCTGAGTCTTGGACTACACGGTTGGTACTGAAAAGTGTTCAGACCATTGATTCAGAATGGAGGGTTTATCTGTTAGAAGCGTTTGACCATCAGCACTGTGTAGAGGGCTTTGTACCTGGTACGTAGGCCCGTATGCTGTTTTCAGGGCCTCATAGAATCCTTTGTGATCACCCATGTCTGCACATAACTGAGTTTTTTCAGCTAGACTGATCCACCACTTGTTCTGGATGTCACGGAGTTTCTGTTGGAGCTTGCTGCATGTGAGACGGAAGGCTGTTTTTCTTGCGTGACAGGATGGCAGTGCAAGGTGTGCTTGGTGGGCGGTTCTCTTCTCCCTCAGCAAGTCCTGGGTTTCTTGATTGTTTTCGTCAAACCAGTCCTTGTTCTTCTTGAGGGAGAATCCTAAGGATTCTTCGGAGGATTGCAGGATGCTGTTCTTAATATGGTGCCAAATTGTTTCAGGAGAGGAACCTGTAGAATCTGTGGAATGGTTATCAAGCTTAATTTGAAGGTTTGCCTGGAATCTGTCTCTTACTGTGGCTGATTGGAGATTGTTAACTTGGAGTCTTCTCCTTGGGAGACTGCCCTTTTTAGGTTTGAATTTGAGATTGAAGTTGAGTTTGCAGCGCACAAGCCGATGGTCTGTTTGGCATTCTGCACTGGGCATCACGCGGGCATGGTGGACATCGCGGACATCTTTCCGTCTCACCAAGACATAATCGATGAGGTGCCAATGCTTAGATCTGGGGTGCATCCAGGTTGTCTTCAGACTATCTTTCTGCTGAAAGATTGTATTAGTGATGGTGAACTGTTGCTCTGCACAGAATTCTAGCAGGAGTCGACCATTATTGTTGCAGTTTCCAACACCATGCTTGCCTAATATTCCTTTCCAGGCATCAAAATTCTTGCCTACTCTGCCGTTGAAATCACCAAGGATAATGACCTTATCATCTGCAGGCACCTTTTGGGTAAGGCAGTGCAGGTCAGCGTAAAGTTTATCTTTTTCAGCAGGGTCAGCTTGGAGAGTTGGGGCATATATACTAAAGAGGACGATGTGTTGCTTGTTGTGTAGTGGAAGGCATAGGGAGATAATGCGGTCAGAGTGACCTGTCGGCAGATTTTCAAGTTTGGCAACAATAGAGTTTTTGATCATGAAAAAACTCCTGAGAGATGTTTTTCTGTTCTGGGCTTACCTGACCAAAAGAGTGTGTAACTGGCACCATGTTCTCTGAGGCTGCCTTCTTCATGAAGGCGAACTTCACTGAGAGCGGCAATGTCGATGTTGAGACAAGCCAGCTCTTGAGCAATTAGGGCGGAACGTCGCTCAGGACGTCTGCTATCCGCAGAATCGAGCATGGTTCTGATGTTCCAGCATGCTAGAGTTAATTTAGGTACACCTTTGGAGGCAGGTGCGTGCCTTTGTCTTTTGATCTTTGTGCGACCGCATTGGAAGAAGATGCCCGTTGGTCTGCGGTTAACCAACTGGGTGAAAGTGGAGATGAGCTTTGTTTAGGCCACCTTTTCTAGGCCCCTCTCCGAGTGGAGGAAGCAGTGCTGTCCTTGGAAAGGCTGCTTGGTCATTCAGGGTGCTGCCCCAAGAGACTGTCTTCTCCGGTCAGTCTCAAATGACCAATATCCTGAACCGCCTGCATGCAGGGTTGGGTCTGCGGCTTCCAGTGCACCTTTCACCTGCCATTTCGACCCTTGCCCGACGCTACAGGGCTTTTTGCATGTGGGTAGAGCCTTCAAGCCTGCGCAGTGGATTTTTAGGTGAGATGCAGTATGCGCGGAACTGAACCCACCCTTCAATCCCAAGGTTCATCTGCCAGGGCTGAGCAAGCTTGGACGGTGGCAGCGAGGTCCTCAGGACATAGGTTTGATTAGAGTGACCTTCTCTTAGATGGATGGCCTTACAGGGCTCATCATCTGCCCGGGTTTGGGATTAGAGTTGTCCTTCTCCTAGGATGACTGCCAGAAGGCTAACGAGCTCATCCTGCCCAATAATGTATTAAATCTGGCCCTACGGTTTTGACCTGTCTGGCATGGGCGACCCTACCGAAGGCTGTACCATTGCCAGCGTAGCTCACAACCACATAGGGGTACACATGCTATGTTCCTATTAGAATGATTCGGGCAAGTCTTTCATGTCTTACTTTTCTATCACCTATCTATATACAATCTCAAGGAGATACTCAGGAACAACCCTTTGTCCTGTCCACCCTTTCAGGATGTAACAGCGCAAAGCAGATATATCCAGAACATGCTGAACCTGGGCAGTAGCCGCAGGTAAACCAGAAACAAACAGGCAAACAAACAAACCAGCCGTTCTGGTTCCTGTACCCATCCAAGGCTGGGGTGCCTTTCAAGGCCCCAGCCTGGCCGGGACCCCCATCATTCTAAAAGAACCCACTATCCACCCTGACCTTATCCTTCCCGACTGTTACCACATAACTTCAGGCGCACTGCTCACCTGCACCATTTCATACAGGATTGCCCCGCTCTCCAACCCACCAGTCGGAGGAGCCCTGCGACCCGCTCGACACCCTTCCCCTCTCCTCCTCTGCCTCCCCCGCCCCCCCAAACCTGGAATGGCAAACCTCTGCGTGCTCCAAAGCTCCTCTCTCCTCTTCTACAGGGGTGCAGTACCCGCTGGCAAGGCTTTCCCTCTTTCTCCTTTCTCCTGCCGTGGCCATGCCTGGGGGCCGAACCGCGCGCACGCAGAGCGCACGTGGCACGGGGGCCTCCGACCAACCTGGGACCCCGCGCAGCCCATGTGGCAGCCCGGGGCCCCGCGCAGCATGTGCGGCGGCTTATGGCCCACCTGTCCCTTTTAATTTCTTTTTATTATCAGTTCTTTAAAGAATTGATTTAGAAACTGAGTAAAATGAATCATTTTATTCACTAATCATGGAACGCCTCTCCTATGGAGATAGGCTGAGAGAGCTGGGGCTGTTCAGCCTGGGGAAGAGAAGGCTCCAGGGAGATTTTAGAGCCCCTTCCAGTGCCTAAAAGGGCTTATAAAGAAAGGAGGGAGAGGGACTTTTTATATGGGCAGGTAGTGACAGAATAAGGGGCAATGGTTTTAAACTGAGGGTAAGTTTGGTTTAGACTTTAGGAAGAAATTCCTTACTCAGAGAGTGGTGAAACACTGGAACAAGTTGCCCAAAAAGGTTGTGGCTGCCTGTCCAAGGCCAGGTTGGACAGGGCTTGGAGCAACCTGGTCTAGTGAAAGGTGTCCCTGCCCGTGGCAGGGAGTGGAACTGGATCTTTAAGGTCCTTTTCAACCCAAACAATTCTGTGATTCTGTGATTCCAGGAGTGTAATATGATTTAAAATGTTTATAAATGAATATGACCTCAGCTTTGAATATTGTCCACAAAGGTGTCACTTGTGGCGTGTTGTCCAAGTGCTCCTTGATTCTGCTCCTCTTGGCACCAAAGGGAGAGCACAGCCCGATGGAATGGCAGTTGTGCTGGGGCAGGGTGCTCTGGGGTGTGTCTGCTGGATGCTGAGACATGGCAAGGCTCGTGCAGCCTGTGGGAATCACAGCATGAGAGGATATCCCTGAGGACCCTGCAGTATTTGACCATTCTCTGTTTGAATTAAAACACTTAATTGTTCACAATTATGCAGAACAACCTCATAGGTGTATTCCAGTATTTTGTTTGGGAAGAAGAGGAGGTGGTGAAATGGAAAAAAAAAGAGATATTTAAGATAATGTAAATTTAGTGCCACAAAGAAGTAAAGTATGTTTTCGTAGTGCAGGAGATCTGTTGCTTGTTTTAAGGTGAATTTTACGGAAAATTCCTTCAACAGCCTTGGTTTCTATTCCCATTTTGGAAACAAACTAACTAATATTGGCTGCCTGCAATCAAGTTTTTAAAAGTAGCTTCTCAGTCTGTTACTCAGGGTTGGATTAATGCGTTCTTTCTGCAGTCCCGTTGATCCCATAAACTCAGTATAGTTACAGTCCAATAATAGGCAAAAAGATCAAAGTAATCCCATAGTGGGGGGAAAGAGGATTCTTAGCCAAAACAAGCTGTTTGGCTTGTAAGCTTTGCTCTAGCACATCTGCCATGTCCCCAGCATTCCAGAGCTCCATGATGTGCCTCCTGTTCCTGTGACACCAGGGAAGTGCTGCAACAGGGCTTTGCTAATCCTGACTGGACTTGAAATAACAGGATTGGTTTGCACCAGATAGACTAGTTTGCAGGGGCCTATGTGTATTTCTCTTCTTTTTCAAAGCACTGGGTTACAAATTATGAAGTGCAACAGAGTGGGTGGGATTTGGAATTGGTCAAGAATTTGCTGCACTCTAAGAAACCAATTGCTGGTCGTGCTGTCTTCTGACAACTTTGTGCTACCAGTCTGCAAAAAGGTTCACCCACCATAAGCAGCTTTTTAAAAGATTGCTTTCTTACTGGGAATGAAAGCCAACAGCAGAGCAAGTGGGCTTCCACTTTGTTACAGCACGTCCAGCAGGACAGATAAAGGAGGGGAATATGAGGGAATTAAATAAGGAGACTTGATAGTTAGGACACAACTGTTTGCAAACCATCTGCTAGTCCAACAGATTTTGAAATTCTTTGGTCGAAAGCAATTTCAAAGCAATTTTGAAAAAGGCTTACAGAATCCAGAGTCATGCAAGCCCCTCCAAGCCCAAAATGTCTGCACAGGATCATCAGAATTCTTGTTTGTTCGGTTGTTTCTGTATTAATGGAAGTTTTACAGAAATAAATCTGACACTTGGACAAGTTTTCAGCTGAATCTGAGTAGAATTGAAGCACTGTTACCTGAGTCACTGCATGAGGTTTGAGTGAAGCTGAGGCTGCCTCTTTTATTTAGAAAATTGTTAATGTATGGGCATAGCAAATGTGCTTGTAGGGGTCTGTTACTGCTGATGCACCTTCTGCTTTTTCATGTTAGTTTTCTGTCCATTTGAAACAAAACTAAACCTTAAATCTGATCTGCCTGCTGTATTTCTAGAACATCATTACCTTACCTGTAATAACTAAATTTTGTCCTACTTGTGCTTTTATACCAATGCTTTTCTGGGTAATATTTATTTTTATATTATTTGATAAACGTAATGGGGAAAGTGACAGGTATTATTATAATAATAATCATAGGGGAAACTGGCATGTAATATTTTAATAAATATTTATTTTAATAAAGCATTCATTAAAATAATCTATAAAATATACAATAATACTGTATAAAGTATTTATCTTTCCCAAGTTTTTGAACTATATAACATGAAATAAATCTGATATTCCGTTATCTTTTGTGCATTTAGTACTGCCAACCATGTTCCTTTATTCATTTAGTTTCAACTTGTGTCTTCCGAGATTATTTTTCTAACTATATGAAAAGCATTCTTTCTGCGTAAGAGGAGAGAGGAGAAAGTTTTCCATAACTTCTGGATGCCTCCTCCACAAGATAGAAATATTGTGTATACACCACAAGTATCTCCATGGACGCAATGATGAGATTAGTGAGGTCACTGGATATATCAAAACTTTAATGAATTAATATTTTGATGGCTTTTCAAGTTTTTTATTACTTATGTGTTGCAGACAGTGCAGGAGAGGGTCTGTTTACGGTAAAGATGTGTACAAAATACACATGTAAGATGACATAACGGCATGTGGGAAATGTGTTGGCTTTTTCTGCGAAATGTTATTTTCTGATAATGGGAATTGAGCTGGAAAGGATCCCTATTATTGGAATAATGCATATCTTGCTTGCCTTTGCCAGCTACACTTTGTGAAGGTGCAGTGTGGTTGATCCAACAGGAACATGCCATAGGTGTAGGATTGAAATGTGACCCGTGTCTGAGTTAGGGGACGTTCCAATAATACTTTTTATTGTTATGGGATTCTCTGTCTCCTCTGAAAATGTTCTGTGCTCTTTAATCACTCAGTACAGCTTCAAGGATTTCTGTTGACCTTTTTTGTTCTTCTAGAATTTGGGGGTTTTTTTTGAAAAGAAGAGGGAGATTTTCCCAGTTCTGGAGGGTATTCATCTGGCAGTCTCCTTTTGTGATATGATCTACAAAGGCCGATCTTAGTTCCTTCTCCCACCCAAAATCTGTCTCCATGAAGAGTGGTGGGATGATGGATGTTCACACAGGCCGTCAGAGCTCACCTCCAGCAGTGTGTCCTCTGTCTGACCAGTCAGATGGTTACGATTGGAGTTGCTTTTGAATATAAGGGTTATCTGGTTTTTGGGTGAATAGAACTGTGCCTTTATAGCTCAGCAGCTTTAAGCTGTTGGAAAGACTGGAAGTAGATTGGAAAGACTGGAAGTAGTGCTGTTCCTGCCAGGAAGGTGTTGCTCTGTCAGCTATGGGCAGGGGCTATAAAGAAGCAGGAGGAGGAGGACGAGGAGGAGGAGGAGGAGGAGGAGGACGTATTTATGGATATGTGGTGGGTATGGGCTAATCTGACAAAAACGATCCTTGTTTCAAGAGATGATTTAATCTTATGCTTGGATATAAAGTAAAACACTGGAGCAGGATTTTTAGAGAGACTGTGAAATCACAGAGATATTTAACATTCAGCTGAACAAACCATTCTATGAATCTATGGTGATTCTATTCACAGGACCCTGAGCAACTTGATTTAGTTGGTCCTGCTTTGAGGGAAGGGATGGCCAAAATGATTTCCAGAAGTACCCTCCAGTTGAGCTTGGTCTCTGATTCTGTGATCCTGTGTTAGAACACTGTGTGTACCTTTAAGTGTACCTTAAATACCATGTTCTATAATCTCTTTATTGTTTCTGAATTATTTCTGCAATTCACTTGAAAAGTTCCTGTAGGTAAACTGCTGCTTATTTTTAATCAGTAACTATCAACTGTTTGATTGTGGGTGACCTGAGAGCTCATTTACAGGCCTTAGACAGCAGTTCTGCATCACCTGTGAATTAAAAAGATGCAGTGGAACATGGCAAGCTATTGATTTACAGCAGAACAAATAAAGTCTGTGCAGTTGGAATGGCATAGACTCAGGTGTATAAATTGTGTTAATTGTTGTGAAAGATCCATTTATGTTTACAGTCCAGATTTCCTGTACAAGGGTGCACAACCCTTAAAAGTATATGTGCCTTTACGTGTACATTGTCAGTTTTTTTGCAGGGTTTATAAATGTGATGAAAATAGACTTACACACAGCTTTATTTTTAATGGAAAACCTGGACACATCAAAGGAGGAAGATGATAGAAGAATTTGAATGTATACTTTTATATACTATAATGTTTAGTTTTCATTTCAGTCAAAGGGTTTATGTCAGATCTAATCATTACTATGACAGTATTTACATTAATTGTGGCTTCCTTCAAACAACTGTTCTTTTTGGATAGTTGCCTTTTGGTGGTAGTAAAATGAAGTTTAAAATCCTACACAAAATAAAATAATGGCAATCATCAAAAGTGCTTGTGGGGGTGTGTTTGTTTTCACACTAGTTTGTTTTCAGTTTTTAAGAGCCTGAAGAAAAGACTGAATAGTAGAAACTATCCTCTTAGGTACAGTCATTCCAACAACTCAAGTGCTGTGCCCTGAAAATGGCCTTTTCAGCTCTAAAGCACTTTAAGGTGAGAGAAATTGTTTTTGTGTTTGCTGCTTCTGGTTTTTTTTTTCTTTTTTTCCTTGTAAAACAAGGAACAATGGAAGGAAGTGTGTCTGAGCCATTCTTATACCAGAAAAAACATTTTTTTTTATGTTTTTTTGTTGTATTGTTTCGTTAACTGTTAGTCATGTTCAAACAAAATTCTTTTAATGAATGTTTTCATATAATATTCGGATGAATATCTGGGAAAGCTGCAATAAAACTAGAAGGGACTAAATACTATCTAGTGCTGTTATTTGTGTATCTGTTTGGAATGTATTACTGGAGATATGAAAAAGGCTTTCTAGCTAAAAGTTTATTTGTAAATGAATACTTTCTTTACTGTTTACTTACCTTTTTTCGGTTTGTTCTTAAAAATAGCTTTCAAAGTGTTTGGTACCTTGAGATGCTAGTTCTATAAGATATTTAGGCAAAGGTCTGGTTTCGGGTGTGTGAGCTAAACTCGGGTGCTCAGGAGCTTTCTGCATCTGCCTTTTGCCCACCTGTTGCTCAAATGTAGGTGGGTCACACAAAACCCATCTTGGAAAAGGATATTTTCAGAGAAAGACTTTGATCCCTCTTTCCCAGGCTCCTGGAAAACTGGTGCTGGATAAAAAGGATACAAAAATGGATAAAGAGTAAAGGGACAGCAAATAAACCTCAAGGCATTGATAGAATGGGGAACATCAGAGGAAGCAAGAAAGCAAGGAAATGTCTTGGAGGGCAATGTCAGGATTCCTAAGCAAACTGCAGCTTCCAGGATAGAAATCAGGAGGGTTGTTTTGAGAGGGTAACACTTGAGTTTTGTATGAGACCACTCATGGATGGAGCTCTGAGTAACCTGATCTACTGGAGGGTGTCTCTGCCCACGGCAGAGGGCTGGAACGAAGTTTTTAAGGTCCCTTCCAACCCAAACCATTCTGTGATTCCAAGTATTGTACATCTGTTAAAAAAAATTGCATGCAAGAGGAACTTGAAGAATTGTTGCTATTGGTTGAGATCAAAATGAGAATGCCCCAACACCTTGATAAGCTGTGGTTATGGGCTGAAAGTTTAGAATTTTGGAAAGACTGTAAGGGTAAATCAAACATCAGTCAGGGGCACCATCATTGAAAAAAAAAAAGATATGAAGTTGATGGATTTGATTTTATTGCAAGATAGTAAACCATTCAGACAGGAAAGCCTTTGATGGCAGAGACAGAAAAACAGACCTTGTGGAGGTACTAGGAATGCCAGGAATTTGGCAGCCAGGTCAACTAGCTAGGATAGGACCATTGTGTAAAGGGATCTGGAGAAATTATCCACTCTTTTCTCTACCTGATATTTGAATAAAGCAGCTTGAAGAAAGAAATGCAGTTTTTCTAGTCCTTGACTTTGACTTTTTTTTTTGTTTAATTTGTTTCTGTGCATTTAAGTTTGCAATTTGTGTGTCAACGGAAGTAAAAAGTATCTCATGGATAGTTCTTCAGATTATAGCCAAAGCTGACTCTAGCTGTAGTTTAATTATACAAAGTTAGAAACCAGTTCTGAAAAAAACAAACATGGGGGAACTACTGTGATAGTTGTAGGATAAGGTCTTGCACTGGGAGCACAGGTGGATCCTTGTTTTAAGTGCATCCCTTTGGTTCTTAGACAGCGAATGTACCTGACCGTGGAGTCAGTACATTCTGACAACCTGAGCAGGCTCTGACATGCAGCCAGGTCTAAATTCTGAACAAAGGAAAATGTTCCTGTTGGTCTAGAGCACTCTTCATGTTGTTTGTTCATTTATGGCCTTTTTTTTTTTTTCCTGTGGGAAAGGGGGATGGGGAAGGAATTGTTGAATATGCAAAATGCTTGAAGTGTTTTGGTTTTCGGCAAGATGAAGGGTGATGCTCACTGTGCAGCCCAAGATGAAAGGAGCGTGCTGAACTTCATAATTATCCCCCTCGGTCTATACTGTAAAGTCTGAAAAAGTTGCAGGTTAGAACCTGCAGGTATTTAATGAATTTCAAGGTGCAATTTCATTTTTTGGGCATTCCTGAAAGATGCAGCCAGTAGACCAAGAAGAACATGGAACAGGTCACGTGAGGTGTGTTCGTGCAGCCTGCTCTGTGCAGTTCGTTTCTAGTACAAGTACATTTAACCACCCATGCATAAGATGTAAAGTAATTCAGGCTGCCCAAAGTTCTGATGTATTGTCTTTTTGGTAGAGCATAGAACAAGAACATGTTTAACCTCATATCTATCAAAAAGCTCACATTTTATAGCTATAAAATAATTTAGTTGCTTTAAATTTAAACAGATGCTCAAATATATTCTTTTTTTCATTAAATTTCCTGTTTGTTTCTAAATCACAAACTAAGATTTGATAAGCCTTAATTGATCTGGGAAGCCATGTGTTCTCGTGATACTCAGCTGTGCTGTTTGATTGATGTAACATTTAATTTTCAGCCTTTACCTTTGCCCACGAATTTTACTCTTTACTCCTCACCATATCTTAAGCATTTATTAACGTAGTAAACACTGTGGTTTACATAATAAAACTATTCCAGATTCTACTAAGCAGAGTGTTTTGGTACATGGGCATGTAAATTTATCTCAGTTGTGCGTAGAAAATAGTACGTGTGGGGGTTGTTTGTTTGTTTGGCAGTTTGGAGGCAAGAAACTTTTAAGAATCCCCTAAAGGTGCATTTATATTTCTTGCAAGTTTGTTTATAAGATCAACAGTTGTTATCTGTTTGAATCACATATGTTAATTCTAAGATGCAAAGCCACTACCTGCCTCAGTAGGTGAACACCAATTTTGGAACCGTTGTGGAAGTTCAGTTGCAGGTACCAGGTGTTACTGTTG
Organism: Pipra filicauda; assembly: GCF_003945595.2. Classification (NCBI taxonomy): domain Eukaryota; kingdom Metazoa; phylum Chordata; class Aves; order Passeriformes; family Pipridae; genus Pipra; species Pipra filicauda. The sequence continues at coordinate 202,639 of NW_024104431.1, forward strand.
TATGAAAGAAATGCAAAATTCTCTGTTCAGTGGGATTTATTGAACGCTACAGTCTGGAACTGTGTAAAATCAGTCAGTGGGAATTTGTGAACAGTTAATACACAGGGCTTTTTTCCCCCCCTACTCTTCCCATTACTGAGGAAAATAATGCTTGTAACTTCAAGAAAACAAGTGTGGGAATTCTGCTCTTATCCTGAATAGGCATAATTTGTATGTGAAATTTAAGAACTTCTACAAAGAATTTTGAATATAAAAGCACATATTTGAAGAAACAGGTGCATTCAGATAATCACCCAGATTTGTGCAGGCTGGGGTGGGGTTGACAGCTGGTTTATTATCTTCCCATTTTGTAACTTTTCCTGTCGTTGCCTGTAGCTGCGTTTGGGTTTGACTCACCAGGTGTGCTCAGGACAGAGAAATGAGAACAAAATCCAGATTAACAGCTTGGTTTGGATATCAGATTCTTGCCATGACAGTCATTTTAGGTGTTAGCTTTCATGGCTTTCTGTATTTCATTATTTCCCCTCTTAAAAGGTTCACTTTGCATAGTCATAGTCTATTATAGCTTAAATGTCTTTCATGAAACATATAGTTGCTTTTAGTTAAGAATCTGTGATAATTCAACTGTCACTATTGACATCTCACACAACTTCCTTTGCACAATACCCTGTAGCTTTTCTTGAAGTTAATTTGCAGTTGTTAACTTCTGTATTGAATTTTTCCCTTTTGTTTCATGTTTTCTCTTCCCTCTGCATGTCATTTACTAAGGTACCTCTACTTCATTCTTTATGAACCGTAGTAAGATTTGACACACAATGCTGTGTCCCAGTCCTGGAAGTGTCCAAGGCCAGGTTGGACGGGGCTTGGAGCAACCTGGGCTAGTGGAAGGTGTCCCTGCCCACGGCAGGGGTATGGAACAAGATGACCTTTAAGGTCACTTCCAACCCAAACCATTCTATGGTTTGATGGTTCTGACTGCTCTGATAGTTGGATGAAGTGTAAACTGTCTTATAAAACTGTCTGTTGTCCTGGAGGTGAAATAATAGCATAGTTTTCAAACATTTAAAAAAAAAATCCTCCTCAGTCCAAGATGTTTGAGTAGTGGTTAAATACCTGTGAACATCTGTTGCAGTCGTTTTGCAAATATTTTTTTTGTTAAAAACCTCCTAGAAAAGAGCTGTGCTTGATAGGAGAGAATTTGATTGTCATTCTTTCCACTTTTTTTAATGAGCCTATATTCCTAATAGGCCATGGATGTGTTTGGGCTGTCAGGTTGCCTGGACCCTCCAAGGGTTGCCTGTCCTATACCAGCAAACTCAGGGAAGCACTTTGTGCCCTCTAGTTCCAAGAAAAGCCCTGGCAGTGCCATTGGAGCTGGTGGCTGGGTTGGGCAGGGTGACAGAGCAGCACTGCACAGGAGACAGGGAGAGTAAAACAGCTCTTCAGGCTTTGCAGGAATCATGGAGCTGCCAGTTCATGCATGGAAGGATTTGCCTATCACAGAATTACTGATGTAGCTGGTACCTGAACAGCCTTTCTCTCTACAAAACAAATAACCCAACAGGGAGTGTGCTCTCCTGCTCACCCCCACTGCTTGGATCAGGGCGATGATGGGACGACTTGGAGTGGAGGAGCTGGATCCACTCCCTGGGGATCTCTTGTGGAGATAAAGGAGACTTTTTAGGGCTATCAGTCGGCTCCTTTCACTTTGCCTTTGAATCACCTCATGGTGTATTTTTAAAAGTATTTGTTGTACTGCTGTACCTGAGATGTGTTTGTCAAGGTTGCAGTCTATGGGCTTTGTTTCCAGGAGATTGGAGTAGGCCAGACAGAGAGGGACTGTCTGCCTAAAATTGGGATTTCTGCTTTTCTCTGGCTTGAATCATACCATAAACTCTATTTAAAGATTTTGGTTTTTGTATTTATTTTCCACATCCTTGACCCTGACTGGTGAGCTGGACATTTGTGTTTGCCTTGGCAAGCTCCAAGCTGCTCATCTAGGGCAGGATGAAAACTTTTTTTTTCCTTTTGTAAACAGACTGTTCCTTCAGTATTTTCCATAAGGATTTACACCACCATTTTGCAACGCTTCTAGGAATCAAGAAACTCTCGCCATTCGGAGTTTTCATTTTACACAGCTTGGAGCAAAGCAGCGAAATGTTTGATTTTATGTTTTCCAAGTTTGAATTTGAAGAGCTTTTTTCAGAATGTTTTTTAATTCCAGAAATACTACTTTGTTTTCTCAAAGAGATTTCTTAAAGCTAAAGGTCAATAGGCATTGTTGCCTGTCTAGAAACAGGGTTATTTGTATTTTTTATTGGTCTATCCAGTGCAATGAGAACAGTGCCCCATTGTCCCAGGCACTGTATACATGTAAAATACTGCTTTGTACCCTGAAGAATTTACAGCCTAAATAACTTCACATTCTGTTATGGGGGGGTTTTTTGATATATTTTAGTGGTCAGGATGTAAAATGAGAGAATAACTCAGCTGGCAATTTTATGCCAACACACAAGTTATGTTTTGGAACAAATTAACTAAATTTCATTTTCCCAGGGACACAGGGCTGCTACTCCTTTTGTCAGGTGAGGGACTTCCTCCTCTTCTGAAAGCTCTGTGCTCTAGAAATTGCATTCTTCGTACTCAGAAAGACTTGTCATGGTACTCCAGCAGTATTGCAGATAATTTGGGCAAGTTTGAAATGCCCCAAGTCACAGATGAAGTTTTATGTATTGTAAACTTAGTATTATGATATTTTTAAGTCCAACTCAAAGCTGAGTACCCATGTTAGTCCTGAGCCTAAGCCTGCCAAGCGGAAGGAGGGTATTTGCCAGGAGCTAAACCTCCGAAAAATCATAGTCTCTTAAGTACCCCCCTGTTTCTCTGGAAGAAGAAGCTTGTGCTATATATTCAGAATACGTTACTCCCCTCAGAATAGTTCTGCTAGCAAGTCCCTGTATTTTCCCTCAGATCTGCTGCCTGGGAACTGCTCTGAATTTTGAACATTTACCTTAGTGTGTTCACAAGGGTACCAGATTCCTTGATGGTCTATGCAAATACTCATTTCTTTCCCCCATCTATAACCTCTTACTGAACAAGGGCAAGTTGGAAAGTAAAAGTACAATCCTGTTGTACTGCAGAAAAAAATGTGTAGTTTTTAATTTTTTTAAACAATAGAAAAGTACAAATTTCCATATAACTTCTTGTCTTTAAGCTGCTGTTTATGAGATTAATATTTGAGTGTAAAGTGAAGTATGGGATGTCTTGAAATTTTTCTCCAATGTTTAGTAGATTACGCTGGTTATTAAAAGTTATTACTCACATTAAGTATGTGCCAATGAGTCAACAAACCAAAACAAAATGTCTGGTTTTTGGTCTAAGTCTTACTGTAAATGATTCTAAATAGCAAATAGCCGAAGTGACAAATGCTGAAAATTATATGTTTAAAAATATCCCAAGATGACAAATAATTAATGGTATGTAGGTTGTTAATAGAATAGAAGAACACTGAATTTTATGGAAAGCTCCATTGGTGCTAGTTAACAGTTCATAAAATGCTATTTATTCTTCCTTTTAAAGTAATTTAAATAGTAATTTGAATTTATAAAAGTATATTAAAAGCATATTTCAAGTCCACAGACTAAAATTACACTTCCTTTTTGTTGCAGATCTGGGACATGAGTGATGATGAAACAATCTGAAATCAGCTGGATAAGGAGGAAGATGACCTGGACTGCAGCCCTGCCTTTATCTGTTACCTGACAAGTTAATGATTGCTTACCCATTCTGACTGCTGCAAATACAAATATAATCCACATTTTGACATTAATAACTTCACCTTAAAAGCAGTCTGTTATGGACAGAACTCTCCATGTTTTCATTTTTATTTCGTAAATAACCAAAGCAGTGTGGTTACGTTTAAACTCGGTCTTTTTTTTTTTTTTTGTTAGTTTCTAAATATGGCTTACGTATAAAATACACTGCTTAAATAAGCTTTGGAGGTTTATTTGTCCCAGTTTTTATTTTGCTTGTCAGTGGACACGTGGAAGCAAGCATGTCTTTTTTCATCTTTCCCAGATTTGTGCCCCTTTAGTTGGAATCTGTTGTTAAGACTGAGCATGTTCTGCTACTGGGAATTAAACTTCATCTTTAAAGGAGGGTGGGAGTGGGGAAGAACCCACACCTCCTGCTTCCACCATATTGCTTTTGTCTCCAAGCACATATTTAGAGTACAGTTGTTCTTGATGTGTCAGTGCAGGTGTTATTCTCTGTAAAGATCTCATCATTTCATGCTATGGCAACAATGTAGTTTGACTTATTTTGCACAGAAAAGACCAGAATGCAATTTTTATGATGATGAAGCTTTCCTGAAGTTCAGAGAAGGCTCTGTTAATGTAGTAAAAAAAAAAGTGTTTTAGGGGGTAGATCACTGATTCAGTCAAAACTTCTAGAAAAATACTTAAATGAAATAAGAAATTGGTTCTCTGACTTTGCTGTTCTTGGATGTGGACCTCCAGTACTTCATAGGTGTTAAAAAGGAGCAATTGTGAGATTTATTTTTTTTATTCATTTAAGTCTTTCCATTTTTACAGCATCAAGAATGGTTCTAGAGATTATGGCTGAGCACAAACAGTAGTTTGAGAATCCTCAAGTTTAACAGATAACTTGAGGAAAAGGACTTTTAAAATATCAAAGTAAATTACTACAAAATTGAATCTATTGCTTTTAACATGGAATAGGTTTTAGAAGGATATTTGAAATCTCTTTTATAGCTTTATATTGTGGGGGTTATGGGCTAACTCACTAAGAAGAAGTGCAAATCGCCTTATCTGTTAAGCAGTCTCTGTTTCCCATATATGTTATGAAAAGTAGTTGCTCAATCCAATTATTTAGGTCCTTAAAATAAACTCTGAATATTTTTTGTAGAGAATTTCACAGCTTCTCTCTGTGCCACATCAGAAGTTCATTCAGGTCAAGGATATCTGCAACTCCCATATTCTGACCACAAAAGAAGATTTATTGAAACGTGCTGGGGTTTGCACCAAGTGTCTAAATTAGCAATTATTTGTACTTATTTTAACTATCATATTCATATATTTACATGATTTTTCATGTAGTGTAGTGTCTAGTTTAATTAACTTCATTGTAATATAAAAATATATATTAATGCAATATATTTTTGAAAGGCTAGTAATGATAGCAATCTGATCTTTAGGAGGTCAGGCGCTGAACACTGAGATTGATAACATTCCATGTAAATTTTTAAAGCAGTTTGTTAAATTGTATAATTAGTTTGGAGCTCAAATGACTCCCATGTTGTTATCCATGCCATTGTCCAACTGGAGCCATGGATTGGTAGCCGGGTAGTTTAAAGGGAATAATCTGCTTTTTTGTCTTTTGGAGTTGCTGACCCTTGGAGCGTGAATGTCTTTGCAGAATCTGGTTATCTAAAACCTGAGAGCTGAATCTGATAAACATCAATAATTATTTTAAATGTCTGAAACTCTGCTTATCCTGTTACAGTTACCTTGTAGCTTTGCATTGGAAATATCTGTTTAAGTGCAGAAGAGCACAAGGCAGGAAGGTTCAAAACTCAGGGTTAATGTAATGTTTCCTTACCTCGGTATTTTCAGTAACATACAGCTCTCTGAGACTGAGCTGTTTCCTGCACATATGCTCCCCAGCTGTCTCTGATGTTCAAAAACACTTCAGTTGGACTTGGAATAACTTCCGTTTTCTAACTATAATGTTGTTTTCTTTCTCCTTGTGGACCAGAATTCCTCTTATTTTGCTTTTACTCAGTTTCTAGGCATTTACTGAGTGAGAAATTGTGAGAATCCATTCAAATGAATGAATGCACATTCACATACTATTAGCAGATAAACACATTTACTTACTGGCTTGTATGCACCTATGGCAGGATTTCAGCACAGTCCTCAGCTCCAGTTATTGCTGGTTAATGGAAGAAGCTAAATTTTCCCTTTCTTCATGAAGGAGGTAGGATTTTAATGTTATTTGTGCTGCCATGACGTCAGTGAAGAACCCCAACTCATACTTTTGCTGAAGAACCCAACGGCTACTGTGGCTTTTCAGGTGTAAAACAAATCTGTTGGGAAGAGGGAATGAGTAGCCTCAGAGGAACCTACTCATCTTCCTAAACTATCTAACAGAAATGTAATGGCATTATAGGACCGTGGAGGTGGGAACTGTGACACCTACATACCTCGTCTGGGACCATTTAATACTGTTAGTAGAAGAGCACAGATCTCAGTGGAAAGCTCTTGACACCGCTTTTGTACTTGAGTATTAAAGAAACTCATGGAATTATATCCTCTGTTTTGATGTCACACTTGTACTGACTGGAATTTTTCTTCAGTGTCACCCCTTCGTCGTGTTTGCTGGCTGGAGTTTGGATTTTGTTACATGAATGTGCCACATTCACTGAAGTGAGGAACTTGAGATTCTGTGTGAGACTTTTCTTCCTTAAAGCCCCCACTTGCTCTCATCCTTGCTTTCACAGTCTGCTGTGTCATAGTCTGTCAATCAGGAATAAATTTCCCTTAGGCCTTTGCCCTTTATGTCCCGTGTAAATGGTCCCACACCATTAGATCCAGGAGAATCATGACCAGTACCTGCTTCAGCCCACACAAGAATCTGCTCATGGAGCGTGACTAGTTTGGGTCTTAAGCCTTCAACACTGGGCTCTGTAAGGGAGAAAAGGCACAAATTTGAAAATTTCACTTAGGTCCATGAAAAAAGATTCATGATAGCAGAGACAGGTTGGTTGAGAAAGTCATCAGGGAGTGAGACCACAGGAGTTCTATTCCTGGGAAGCTGATGATGCCCAAGAGCTAAACAGAGATTCTGCTTCAGTAGAAGTCAACAGCACAACAGGTATTTTGTCATGTCAAAGAAAAATGTAGGGACTGCTCAGGCCTTAATATCATTGAGCTTGGAAAAATGCTTTTTCCTTCCTTGTGTTCTGTATGGCTTCAGTACTGTGTCTTCAGAGAAGTCTTTAGAGAAAATTGTGTCTTCAGAGAAGTGATACAAACTAAAATTTCTGTGTTCTCATCTTTGATATTCTTATCTCACTTCCTGTATGTCCCTGCCCATGACAGGGGGGATTGGGACTAGATGATATTTAAGATCCCTTCCAACCCCTTAGAACTATGATTCTAATTCTGTTTCTTTGTATAAAATTTGGCTGTTCACCTTAAATATATGCATCAGAATTATTAGCAAAATGTAGTAATTCTCCCATATATGAGCATTCTATTTTACCTTCTCACTTGTACTCTCATAGATAACTTTTACTGAAATGGGTATTATGTATTTCTGAACTTTGCGCTGTAGAATCATAGTACTTGTTTCTCCCTCTTACTGAATTCTTCCTAAATGTATGTTAACTAATGTAATTATTATTGCTGATGGAATCATAGAATCATTTGGTTGGAAAAGACCTTTAAGATCATCAAATCCAGCTGTTGCCCCAGCACTACTCTGGGACCATGTTGGGCCATGAAGAGTTCACCCAGTTCCTGACTTCCTGTTGAGTTTTCTTTCACTTTTTCAAGTCACATCGTAAAAACAGTGGAATTCTGAGGTTTGACTTTGCCATCCAGAATTCTCGTTAAGGCCAGTAATGTGTGAGGTCACTGAGTTGCTGATACCAACTTTTCTGATGGTGATCAAGAACAACTGTGCATGTTTCTTACAGAGTCCTGGAGAGATGTGACAGAATCCACGAGGTTATTTTATATAGTTCCTTATGCAACATGGTAAACTTTAGCTGACTTCCTAAGTAACAGTCTGGAAGATATCTTGAGCCTGTTACTATTTTTCTTCTGAATCTTCTGATGTGGCTTCATTAATTCCTTTTCTCTTTTTTTTTTAATTTAATTTTCAGTGCAGAGGCTGTGCTTGTGCATATTCTAAGTTTCAGAAGAATGAAACTTTCCCTCAAGAGGGTGTTATGCACCTTTTCTCTCTTAGAGCACCTGGATTAATTGTTTTAAAAGACAGAAATACTACACTACAAGGACTTTGGACTGTCCCACCCTGGCAGTGTGTAAATTCCTAACCTATGAAAAACCTGCCTACCTGTCCCATTTCAGTTCCAGCTCTCCTTCCCCTGCAGCTGCCTGGACCTCTGCTAGACCTTAACAGTGTGTAAAAATACTGTGGCACCACACAGGTAATGCATTAGGTTTGAAAATAATCTAGACTGGCCCTCTCTATTGCCACTTCAGCTTTCCAGTGTAATGATTTCTGAAAAGTTCACTTACTTATCTGTGCAGCACTTGACAAACTGTAACAGTTTGTTGACATTGGGTTTTTTTCCGCATTTCACTTTTATTGATACCCTTTTGTCCTCTACTACTGACAGTACTTGGCAGAGAATATCTATGGGTTTTATTCTCAATTATCCTGGGTCAAACTGTTGTTCCAACCTGGGGTTTTTTTGCAGTATTCAAATCATGTCACGATAACCCAAGTGGGCTGTGGCTTGTGCTCATTTCTCCTCAGTACAGGAGCTGACAGTCAGAAATCCACATTCTTCCACCAGCCAGCAATTCTATCCAGGTCGTAGTGAAGTCTCTGGCGTGAGTCACTTGAGGATTTTAACCTGACCAAGGAGGTTGGCACAGGGAAGAAGAACTGAAGCTCCTCCCCAAAGAACTAATAGCAATACTCTCCAACAGCAATGATGTTAAGTACCTTAAGGTATTCCATGTCTTAGGGCAGCAATTTTTTCACCTAATTCCCCAGCCCAGATGATCTCACCCCAGGGTAAGTATGCAGATGACTACTCCAGCCATGTATAAGTTTGAGTTCTGATTGCAGCCCTCATAACAGTATTAATATTATCTGCCTGTTGTGATTTCACCACAGCATTTTTTCAAATCCAGTGGGGTTATTTAGGACATTTTCTGAAAAGAGTTTCAAAACCCACCGGTCATTTGTCAGAACTTTGCAAATGAAGTAACAGAGGTTCTTTCTGTTCAATGTTCTCTTGCCATTGAAGCTTCTTGCAGGCACTTCCTTGGGCTTACAGCTAAAAGGGGCAATCAGGAGTTCTAAAAACAAACATGTTTTGTTTCCTGGCTGGCACAGAGCACACACTCTCCTTCCATCTCCTGTAGCAGTCTAAATGCCTGTTTCCTCACGTTCTTTGAGTGGATGTTTATACAGGACATTGAATATAAAGTACAATGGGCTCTGTCTCTGGAGCTGAAAGGCACGTGCACACACTCATTTCAATTTAAATGCTAAAAATTTCAAATTAGTTCTCAACAAAATATCTTGGTAAGCTAACAGGGAAGGACAGAAGCATATGCACAGCACTGTACTGCTGCAAATGAAAAGCACAATTTTTAAAAAATCAGTCCTTGTAACTTCTCTCCCATCCAGTTACTCTTTGTTCTTACATTCCTTGGCTGTAAATTGCTGCTTCAGTTGCCCTCAAGCATCCAAAAATCCAGGCTTGTGTGTAACTTCAGTTTTCTTTTTGGCACCAGGACATTTGATTTTTGCTAGATCTCAGCAGAATGATTCATTGTTCGATTTGTTAATGGAATTCACTACTAATATTAATTACTAATGTTATGCACTATGGAAATAAGAGAGACGTTATTCTGGTTTGCTTCTTAAAGAGAAGGTCAGTAGTTTTTTTCCCTAATTTCTCCTTTGGTCTAATGGTCCTAATGGTCTTCTAATGATGCTCATCTCTTAAGAAGCTGCAGTTGATGCATCCTGGCAAGGCTGTGCTGCAGGATCTGGGGCATGTGAAATACAAGCTGGCATCTTGTTGCTGGAACGGTTTTACTTTCTAAATCAAATGAATGTGGGCTAAAGCTGCCTGGAAAAATGCTGCTGGAATTGTTTCCTCGTCATGTCAATAGGCTGGGAAGGACAGCAAGGCCTGCAGAGCTTCCACTTCTGCTGCACTGAATGCATTTGGACTCTGGTTTTTGGCAGTTTTTGGTGTCCTTTCCATCTGCTTTTTTCTGTCCCTGTGAGTATCTTCCCCCCACCCCCAGTGCTCATGTCCTCACTGCTGAGGGAGGGCTGTCAGCGAGCACCCAAATGAATTTCTAGTGACAGACTTCAATTAGTGGCGAGGAAACCTCTAGCATAGGGAGGATCTGACTTGAGGTTTTTCCTTTGTCTGTGAGTGTCCTCATTTCATGCTTCCAAGTCTGACTTTTATACGGTAATTCCGTAGGTGTTGCCACTTCCTCCGGAACCTGTGACTCAGGCGCCCTATAAATGCCGTGACATCACCGGCAGCTCCTGTGGAATTGCCAGTTTCCTAAATGAGGCTGTTGGCTTCGCTTTTGGGACTTGCAGCTTTGCTTTGAGGGGTTTTTTTGTCGGGGGGAGGGATTAGGGGTTCTAATTACTTAAGGCAGCCTTGCCATTCCAGGGAACCACACTGCGTTTTAGCCTTTTGAATTGTGGAAATTGCCAATGTAGAAGTTTACTTAAAACAGGAGATCCACATTCATATACCAGTTATTTATGAATGAAATAATTGTAATTAGGCCTTCGTAGAGGTTCTGTTGTTATAAATCAGTCTTAATTCACTCCTGGTTTAGGGAGGGGTGGAGACAAGGGGAGGAAAAGGTCTGAGCATACTTTTCCATTGTTTTTTTGGAAGCAATGAAACAAAAGACATGTGTTCATACTACAGAGTGTGAAATGACTCTCAGCAAGTGTGTATCTGCAGCACAGCAGATTCACGGCAGATTTCAGTGTTTCCTTTCCAGTGACAGTGCTGTGTAAGTCCGTGGCTGGAACAGGAGGAGCTGCAGTAAGTTCTGGTTCTGTGGGGAGTGTCCCTGAAGCCGGCAGGACTCGGGGTGGCAGCAGGAAGGCAGGGGCCACAGGCAGCTCCTGTAGCTGTGTGTCCTTGGCCACGAGCCCCAGCAACGTCACTGCAGGCAGGACCTGGCTGGGGAACTGCTGAGAGAAATAATGTCAGGAATTCTGGTCATCAGAGGAATGTGACGAGTTGGATGTCTGTCTAGGTCATGTGTTCATGGTGTTCTTGTACAGGCTGTAAAAGTGTTGGTTTATTTTTTATTGTTGGGAGCAAAGGATCCCCGTCCCTTTGTTTAAATAGTAGCATTTTGGAACTCCACAATAATTTGTGCAGCAGAGGCTTTAGGTGTGGCCTTTGATTGTGCTTGGATCGTGTGGGTTCTCACTGAGCAGGCAGTGCTGTTGTGGTTGTACTTAAGGGAAAACTCAGAGAACATCCATGTATGCAGGGAGGTGGCATCAGTGGCTACCATAGATAATGGTCTTTCTTCTAATGATATCAGTCCAAAATTTGGCACTATTGAGAACTATGTCATTAAAGTTATTTTTCAGATGACACATTAAACCAAAGTCCTAAAAGAAAGTTCTATTATCTCTTTCTACTTTCTTTCTGATAATTTATTTTCTTTCTTTCTTTTTTTTTTTTTTTTTTTTTTTTTAATCGTACCTTCCTGAAGTTGCTGTTGAGTTTCCTCTGGGCCCTTCATTTTCTAAGTTACTTTGTGCATGCTTTTAACTAAAAACTCTCACTCAAGTTTTACCCAGTGGCCAGTGGCTATTGGAGCACTAGTTGTTTATCATTATGGGCACTAAGCTGGGAGTGCTTTAAGTGATAACATTGCAATTATTTGACCACACAAATATGAAGACAGTTTTCCCCTAATTAGAACGTTTGCTGTTTCATGCCTCTTGCATGCAGTTGAACACTATTTGTGGTTTTCCTTGGGGCAGTAGTTGGGATGAGGGAGCTGTAAAAGCTCCTGCCCCATGAGCCATGATGGAGCAGCTGATGTCTGATCACACTCTCCAAACCCCTGGTACCCTCACATGGCCAGTGCTCCCCAAAATCCTGGGCTGGGGCATTCAATTACTTGCTAACTCTGTTGTGTTGAACAGGAATTCAGTCGAGTTTAGCAGTCAAATACTACAAACTCCAGACAGACTTCTTTTAACCACTGGTTTTCAAGGGAGGAAGACAGCAAGTCAGCTGGTGTGTGTCCAGTGTTGCCCTGTGGCTGGACATACTCTAGTTTCATTTTCAAAAATGATGATGTCTGTTACTTCATTTAGTTTCCTGTTGATAGTATTTGGCAATGTCATTAAGAGATTCAGATAGATAACTTCATGATATCTGATACTGGAAAAGAATGTGACTCAAATGTCACTCGTGTGTACAGATGCCACGGGGACGTGCAGCAGAACATGTTTCAGAATATGACCAAAATCCTGGTTTTAAATTATTTTGTTGATGTAGTTGTAGGTGGTTGTGGCTTCAGAAATTTTGTAAGCCAAAGTGTTATTGTTATTTTCCAGCTTTCACGGTTTGGAATTTTTAAAAACATTGATTATTTAAAGGAACTTTGTCCTCTCCATAATAGTCACATCCATGGGAAGATGGATTGAGGCAGGGGCCTGAGGGGCTGTACTCCAGGCCTCCAGTGAGGCCAAAGAAAATCTCAGTTTGAGTTAGTTCAGTAGAGACTCTTGCTGAGTAAGGGCCTGGTGCAGTGAGACCAATCTCCATGGAGTCAGCTGGGCAAGAGAATAGTACAGGTTCTAGAGGTGATAAAGCTTTGTCTCACCTCTGACATTGTCTGTTAATGCCTTTTAATTGAATTTGGATAAGTTGCTCAGGTTAGTGGAATTCATTTGTGTCAATTTTTGGATGCCAAAATTTGGATGCTCTGAGCCAGACTTTGATGGTGTCTTAAACTGGGTTTCAGAATTCTAAAAGGAGTCTGTTTTGGAATATAAAGACAATCTTACATTAAGCATGTATTTCTAAAACTTATGTGTGTAAAAGAGGATGAAATAAATCTGTTCTTAAATTTTAACTGCTTGCTGTTTCAGTTTTGCACTTCCTTGCCAGGCTGTACTGGCCGAGGTGCTCCCCAGCACGGGCGCTGGGATTCGTGTAATAAATCAGCTAAAATAGAGAGGAGTCACCAAAGAGCTTTGCTATTCCTGGGGAAAAAAAAAATAACAGAAAAGGAAAAAGTTAGTTGAGTGCACTTTTTAAAAAGGAGTTTCTGGTTTTGAGGCTTGTGGTGTTTGTTACCAGTCTTGTGATGTTTGTTACCAATCTCCCTGCCAGAAGCTTGACTTTGTCTCACAGCAAGTACACGCTGCTCCCAGAGGGATTCACATCCACAGTCAGCTTGGGTTAGCATGGTTGGAAATGGAGTAATAGAGCTCAGCGACCCAGTCTGAGAGCGGCTGGAAATAACACTGGCTGTGTTCTCCCAGGCCTGAACTGACATTGAAAGTTTCTGTCCCCAGGAACTAGAGGTTTGGGTTCATTTACAAAAGGAAGGTGTGCACTGCCTTTAGTGCACACCTAAATTAAGCAGGTAAGAATTGGACTTGGGTTTTTGAAATTTTCTTATTTAACAAACATTTCTTGATTAGTTCTGGCTATATATTATGAATGTACTCCAGAGGAGAAAAAAACCCTTCTTTGTTCATTTCCTGAGTGAACTCCAGAGAAGTGTTCATGAACTAAGTACAAAGTGTAAGTTGCCATGACCTGTAATTTGTGGTGTTAGTGACATCTTTGTGTTTTACAAACCTTTCACAGTGTTTTCATTGGCTGTTTTCTCCAGTTAAACTTTTCACTAAAAAAAGTACAAAACTTCCATTATGAGAGAAGAACAAAATGAACTGAAATGATTTGAAATCGTCGCCCATTGCCCCAAATCTTTGTTGTAGTGAAGCTCCAGCAATTCTTTTGTCCTACCATACTAATGTTTTTATTTCCTCCTTTGTTCCAGTTCTAGATGGGAGATATGAAGGGGCAGAAGAGGAACCTGGAGGAGAGGCAGGAAAGACACTGTATAGAGACTGGCTTCCTGTCTAAGGCTTTAGGAACAATGGACCAAGACTGCCCCAGTTTGGGAGCTTTCCCATCAGAGGTATTGTCATTGGACATTCCTTCTAAGAGTTTCAGTTCTTCTCCTTGGCTGCTGACAGATCTTGGCACATCCTTTTTTCTGGCCGGGGCCTGTCTATCTATGGGGAGTTCTCCTGAGGCTTAGCATCAATTTTCTTCTATTGTGGAGCTTCCACAGTATTGTGGGTTGCTGTATCTGTGAGGTTTCAGAGGGTCACAGGCAGTGGATCACAGCCAGCTTTCATGGAGATTAAGTACTACTCCTCTTTTGTCACCCAGCTTCTCTAGTGCTCTCAGGAAGGAGAGGAATGTTGTTCTGAATTTGTACCTACAGAGCAATTAGACCAATAGACTTGCTTAAGCAGATTTCTTAGCCACAAGCAAAATAAATAAATATATATCTGGAAGCTTCATGATGTGATCTTGTATCTTAGTGAACAATCCCTTTGCTCCCTAAACACCATCCCATGTGAAGTTCAAGCAATGTTTTGCTTTGAGGTTATAGTGTAGCTAATTCCCACATCATGGCTGCAGAGTTAAGCAGTGGAGGTTTCCTGAGGAGAGAATCTTTGCTTTTCATCAGTCTGCCTAGTTGGGCAGATTAGAGCTTTCACAACTCTCAGAATGTTGCTGGTCTCCCAGCACTGGGGTTTTGTTTTATGTTCCGTCAATTCCCAAGAATCTGTTTTCTTTTTTCTTGAATTTAAAAATGAACACATCTGTTTTGTGGCTGTGTAAAAAAGACATGAAAATGTGAAGCTAAATGGCTCAAGGACAGAATTAATTCCAAATGTCATTATGTATAATAACTTGATTTTAATTTTGCTTCTGAAAAATTCAAGTGAAACATTTTCTGAGGTCTGTGAATGCGTAACACAGTTGTGGTGAGATAGCAGTGTTACCACCTTACAGTTGTTCATAGAAGTCAAAATAACTGATGGCAAGAAAACTCTCCAGGCACTGCAGCACTCTAATGTTGTTGTGCCTGGGTGTCTGTTCAAGGCAAACAGCCACAGAGCAGTAGAGATTTGTATAAGCAATATAAAAGCAATGGTCTGTATCTGTTCCTTGGTGTTATAAAGGCAGAAAACCAATTTTTGAATGTCTGGGGAGCAGTGTAAAGAAGTCCCAAAGTCCAGATGCTGTTGATGCTCCAGCAGCAGGATCCCATTGTGGCAGCTGTGACACTTCCTTGCCTCTGTGCCCCAGCATCACATGTTACATTCTGGGCAGCTCATGAGGTTGGATACCCTCAGTTTTCTTTTTGTTGAGCTCTGGAAATTAGCACCCTGAATATAGACTTCTGTGCCATCAAGGGAAGAGCTTATTTTATAATTTAGAACAGCCAGCTAAAAGAACCATGTGTTCAGTTGCAGATTTTGGAGCCTTGGGCAAATTTTACTTTTCTAGTCACTGGCAAGTGATTAGTTTTAAGCACTTTCTGCCCAGTTACTGCAACTTTGCACAGGCGGGAGGGATGTGTGAGAGGCTGTATTGCTCCACCTGAGAGCTGGACTGGTTGTGCCATGGCAGAAAGGGAAGGATCCTGCAGGAGCTACAGAGAGAGGAGTGATGTGTAAGCTAATTTAGCTTTGCTGCTAACACTGACTTTTGTCTTAGGGGAAAATGCATCTAACTTGCTTTGGGAGTGTGTCACAGAAGGACAGAATGGAGAGAAGATGGGATCTGTCATGGGGCAACTGTTAAAAGGAACAAACTTTTCATATAAATAGGAGAATATTTCTTCTTGCCTTCATTAGCTTCTCTTTCTTTAATGACCTATTATGGGTGGATCGCTACTGACTTTAATTCTCAGCCCTTGCCCAGGTATTTTTCACATTTCCTGTGGGAATTGGTAGAACCATAACTGCATCCAGAGTTCATCTGTACCAGGGCAGAGCAGGAGGAGAATCCCACATTCTTCTTTCCTGTATTTCCAAGTAGAAATTGTTTATATGTTGGATGAGTCACTAAAAGTTACAGACATGTCAGCGAAGTCACCATTTGATTTACTGCTGCTGATTTTGCATAATCCTGAAAGGTCAGAGCCTGTCCCATATTACAGGCTTTATTTGTAAGCCTGGCAGCAACAAAAGCATTATTTTTTGTTGTGAGGAAATCTGTTGAAAATCTTTAAACCAAGAGCCCTGGAATCCCACCGTGCTCTGTGGGTGGTGGCTTTGGAGGGTTTTTCTTCATTTCTCCACCTGAAAGCTCTGCCTTAGAGCTCTCCCATTACACTGAACAGACCAGCAAAGAGAGAGGCTGAATTAGCAAGGCACGAACTGAGAGACAAGGGTGCAAAACAAAGCTTTGAAATAGCACGATTTAGGCAACATCTTTAAAAGCTGAAGTGCATTTTACATTTATGTGGTTGATCATTCTGAAGCTGGTTCTTAGCCCGTATTTATCCAGCCACATCTTTATTATAATAAAGAAAATGTCTTCCTTGCTTTTAGGTAAAAAAGACCTTCACAGCAGAGGATGACTTTATTTTTAACAGCTCTGAATAATGAGAAGAAATTATTATCTTCTTCAATTAGATATCTGTTCCCATTAGTTTCTTTCAGCATTTTCATTGGTAGGAAGGGGCAGATTGGTGGCAGGAGGTTTTCACCTTTCTTGCCTGCTTGAGAGGAAATTATTTATCAGTCTATAAAGCATAACAAGCTGGAGCAGCTGGAACAATGTCAGTAACTACTCACACCCTGAGAAAATGTGTGATGGATAAAAGTAAAACCAAGTTAACTCAGGGCACGTCAGGGAAAGTAAGAGAAAAGACTTTGCTGCTGCCCTAAGCCCCATAACAGTGCTGTGCCACCTCTGGTGCTCCTTGAACACACACACTTTCTTCTGGGGACGTTAATAAGCTGAAATTTTCTGTAGCTTTAGCAGAAGCTCAAGAACTTGTCACTTGAAAGGAAAAGGAAAGGCCCTCATTTTGATCTGTAAGTATTGTTACTTCTTTCCATTATTTTCATCTCCCTCTTCCCCTTCAAAAAAAAAAAAAAAAAAAAAAAAAGAAGGAAAAAAGAATTCTACAGTGTACCAGTGAAAAGGTTTGGGTTTAGGCTGAGAAATTTTTTTTTTTTAACTAGTTGAATAATTTTTTTCTCTGAAAGCAAAAAAAAAAAAATTCTTGTGTTTTTTATACTTTCATTTAACTACCTGGAACTAATATAATCAGAGCGGTATATTGTGTATATTTTAACACACAAGCCACATGTCATTAATGCAACTCGACCCACGTTATTTTACTACTTTGGGAAGCAGGAGTTGGAGCTTTGTGTTTTCCTGGATTAGAAAAGTAGCCTTGATTCCCCACGATAGCAGACACTCTCAGAAGGATTTCTGTGTGCGGAGTATTTCCCCAAATGGAGTAAACAGTTTTAAGATAAGCAGCTTTCTATTAAACATGGCAGGCATTTGGCTGACACAGCTTTGTGTTGACAGATGCCTTTGTGTCTCTTTGTGATGGAGAGAAGACAGATGTTCTCCTTGGCATTTAAGAAGGCTGTTGCTTAGCAAAATAAAATGTAAAATTAGACTGAACAGTGCAACAGTGAGCAGTGAAACTGGCAGGACTACAAGCAAGAAGAGATTGAAAGAGTTTCATGTGACTGAAGTAGCTCTTGCTGGAAGTCAGTAACTGCTTTGTCATTATGTAAAATTAGCCTATGGGAAAAGAAATTCTGTTTTTTCCAGCTCTGTTACAATATAAACTCATGCCAGTGAATATCCATGTAAGAGTAATCCTATGCCAACCATTCTCAGCAGGCAGGAATGTCAGTGGGTATTGATGCTGAAGTGATACAGCAGTTAGCAGCTGTAAACCCCTCAGTCTGTGCATTGTTGTCTGATGAATTGGGCTCCTGATTGTGTCACAAAGGAGAACATGAGATTTTCTTATTGATGGCTGCAGGATGGGGACAGAGCCTGCCTTCAGCAGGACCCTGTCCACTCTGAGCACCAGAGGAAGGAGCAGCCCAAGAGGAGCCTGCACTGGGAATGGTCTGGTGTGTTTGGCCCTGGTGCCACTGTCTCTGCAGGGTGGGTACATTGCAGAGGTGGACCTGGAGAGCTCTCATTTCTCTTTGAGCTGGGTCCTGTCCATGTTAAATGTAAACCCTGTATGGAGACTTTATGATGGTCTCAATGGAGCACTTGGTTCCCCTCATCAGTGCCTCAGAGCTGGTCTAGTGGGATCTGTGTCTCCTCAGTCAGTGTTTACTGGTGTGGAAGCTCCTGAGGAGCTCTTCACCTCTCACCTACCTCTGGAGACACGTAGTGCTGTTGCCTTATGTGTGTGACAGGGAACACAGGAGAGCCTTGTCTGAAGAACAACGCAGCTGCTGTGGGGCTGTATATAACTGCAGCTTAAAAAAAATTGTCTCTCTTGGCTGCCTTATACCCAAGAAATACACTTGAGAGAGCTGCTACACAGAGAGGGGTAGAATGTTCCCATGGAAGAAGAGGTTAAAAATTATTAAATTAGTATAGTTTCTATCATGAGCCCTTCAGGGATAAAATGTGTTTCAACAAACCACATAATCCAGCTGTGAAAAAACTGTCTGCTAAGGGAAGAGAGCTGGAGCCATGGTGTGTAACATGCTTTGGGTCTGTACCTGTGCCAGATGAGACAGGGAGCACGTCAGGAAGATGCAGAGTGGTTTCCTATTTCACTGTTCCTCAAGAAGGATCTAAAGAGAGTGTGAACGTTCCCCTCAGCCAAGCCCAAGTGAGCCAGTTTTGGTGAGTGCAGCTCTTGCTCAAATAACATTGAAAATACTTGGGATGTGTTTTGCCAGGGTACCACGTTAAGCAACTTGACACGTTGGCACAGTGTGTGGATGCTGGAGAAGTCCTTCATTCACAGCTCCATGGATTGTCTCTCCCACACGTCAGGAGTTGGAGCAGCCTGAGCAATGAGTGCTCCCCATCCAGCCACTACACAGAGGCTGAAGGACATTTCTGCATCTCCACTGACCAGTTTGGCATTGCTGGAACAGCTGTTCTCACCCCCGGCAGTGTCTCAGCCCTGGGAGTGTTCCCCCACTGCAATGACAGCTCAGCTGTGATTTGGGAAGCAGCTCCTCACTGGTGCAGTTACAGCCCCAGTCCGTGATGGTGAGCTGGTTACAGCTGTGAGTTCTGTGCATGTGCCATGTGAAGTCTGACAGTTGGTTATTCTGGGATAAGTGCAGCTGATTTAGGAGCAGCTGCAGCAATTCCCTGCTGAGCTCTCTGCAGCCATCTGACTCTAGAGTGCCCTCATCCAGTGCAGACCCCAGCGGGAGCAACTCTGAGCCTGGTACCATCTATAAACTCCCTTTGCTGCTGTGTGTGGTTTTAGTTTTAGAGGACATGAGCATTGTGCAAGGTCCCTTCCACCCTGCTGGGCAAGCCCAGTCCATGGATAGGTCAGTGGTCACTTACTTATCAGGGACACCACTCACTGAGGACACAGAGACATCGTGCCTAGGTGTGTGGTACACACATGCTTATGTTCTGTTGGGTCACACCAGCACTGGCTATCTCTCTGGCCTCTGGATATATTTGTATGCAAAGGTAATTTTCACAACCAATCCATCTTGAAATGACGGCACTCAACTCTGCACAAAGATCCCAACTCAATCCCAAGGGTATTTGTGGTCAGGTCCGTTTTCTAACATTAAAGTTTTGGCTAAAATTAAATTAGCAAAAATACGTGTATGTGTAGGGGTGAGATTACAAAGGCACAGCTGGAAGTTGCCTCTTGTTTAGCTCCTATAAAAAAGCCATTACAAATACTGTGGGACTTAATGAAATGTGTGTATATGGTCTGGTTGTGTGTGTATGGCCTTGTTTCTCCTGGCCATGGTGCCACCCTCCTGTGCAGAATTCCTGCTTAGTAATTAGAAATATCATGTGGTAGGAAAAAAATTACTGTTTTCTTCCTTTTACCATGTAGAAAATGGAACACGTAAGTTACTGACCTGAAAAAGTGATGCTCTTTGGCATGTCTCATGGACACCTCCCTCCCCAAAAATCTTTGGTACAAGGATGACTTTTTCCTGAAAGGAAACCAGCTCCCCTTGGAAAGCAGACTGTGAGGCTTGCGGGGCGTGTTGTCCTTGGACTCCCTCCCACACCCTCACAACATGGATTTAGGCCTCTTTCCACCAGAGGGATGTGTTTCAGGTGTGTTAAACAAATCATTCTGGAAGGGGTCTCGCGAAATCTCTCCCACCCCAAGCCCAGCCATTGGACAGCCAAGCCAGACTTGCTGTGTTTCCAAACCATTTAGGCCCCACTGCTCAAACAGGAACGTTGCGTCTTGTTACTTTTAGGGGCTCCTTTTTTAATTTTGGAACCCCCTCTCATGCATTCAGTGTTGAAAAGCCCTCTGCAGGCTCTTGCCTGGTTCACCGATCTTTCTCAAACTCAGGTAATTAGAACACTTGTTTTTAAGGATTAACCATCTTCAGTTGATGAATGAATGATCTGCCATTAGAATGCACCTTACCTGGAACACAAGATGGTGGATGTTGACATTTGAAATACAGTTGTCTTCTTCCTGTTCTCTAGGTAACACTTGAAGAAGTTGTGGGACAAATGAAATGGAAGAAAATCGACACATTGGTTATTTTATGAATGAGGCAGAAATGCAGGACCAGCTGGTGTTTTCCAAACCAGTCCCTGTTCAGGAGCAGCTGCTGGTAAGCTCCTGTAGGCCCAGCACAGCTGCTGGGGCAGCAACAGATTCTTTTTGTTGCTGAAAATATTTTTTTCTTGACAAAGTCTTGTAGGGACCCCCCTGCCAAGGCTCAGGTGAGGCTGTGGCAGGCCCTTTGGTGGGGTCACTGTCCTGAACAAGGTGGGTTCATTGGAAGGACCAGGACATGACCAGAGGCTTGTTTCTGCTTCCAGCTCCAGAGGCACAGACACCAATTTCCTCTCTTGCCAAGCAATACAGAGGCATAGGAACACACCTGTGATTTAAGAGCACTTTATTGTTCTTTAAGGCTACTTTTAAGTACAAAAAAAAAAGATGGCCTGCCAAACCTTTTTTTTTTCCAGGTGAAACAAGGCCACAAAAGAATGGTATATTACAGATTTACAAACACAGAGATAATTGTTTAAACTGAACTGTAGATAACCTGGCTCTGTGAAGAAACTTCACCACGTCTCGTGATGGTGAGTTCAGTTTAGCGTCCTTCCACCACCCCCCAACCCTTTGGCTTTCATGACATTGTTGTGTCCAATAATATATGTTTTACTGGACATAGCACATTAAATCTTTATTGCCCTCAAATCCATTTACCTATCTCAGATAAGTAAATGTAACCTTGTAAAACAGCTATTATTGAAAATATTAGCTTTAAAACCATTATCTTACTTGTGTTTACAAAGAA
The DNA here is from genome assembly GCF_003945595.2 of Pipra filicauda. Lineage (NCBI taxonomy): Eukaryota > Metazoa > Chordata > Aves > Passeriformes > Pipridae > Pipra > Pipra filicauda. The sequence goes on from NW_024104431.1 coordinate 223,969, forward strand.
ATATAGGAGTCACATTTTCCACAGAGTCCATCTACAGTATTAGTATTGACTGTTATACTGCTCAGTAGCCTCTAGCAATAACAAATGAGTGGCTATTAATGCTAATGCAGTGTCCTCATAGAATAACTGTGTTCCTGCACTTTTACTGTATTACAGACAAATCTACAACAAAAAAAAAAAGATCAACTTTTTTCTCCAACCAAAAAAAAAAAATAATAAATGAATGATTACAATAAAGGAAAGGGAAAAATTAAATAGCTACATATCATTAACAAATTAATTGTTCCTCAAAAAATACCTACAAATTTCTCTGTACATTCTTTACGCACAGCGTAACGATGGTCTTAAAGTTACCTATATAAAAAAGTGTTCTTTTAACAATCTTCCTACAGAGAGTAGGGTACTGAATGCCAAAGCAAGGAAGCGTTGACTACCCAGTAAGATGGTAGTGAAATGTGTAAAACTGGGGGCTTAGATGCTGGGGGATTTTTTTTTTTTTTTTTTAAAGAAAACTGAGCAGCCACCTTCTCACCAAGAGTAAGAGCCAATCTCCCCATCTCTTTCTACCCTGCACCCTTTCCAAATTAAATAGCTTAACTTTAAAAAAAAAAAAAGGCATAAAATAAAAGCCACAGTGGACCCAATACTGTAACACAGTCCATAATACATCACGTGTAGTTCATCTTCCAACTAGTTCTCATTTTCTACACTGAACCAATCGTTTCAGGTAACCCAGTATAAAAAAAAGCCCTAGCTGCAACTGTATTGGGAAGATGGAATGTACGGGGGAGAGTAGTTACACTTAACAAGAAAAAGAGAAGCTCTTAGCACTAGCACAGCTGTGGTTTCATGCCTGCCTCTACTACCTAATTTCTAGTTAGTAGCTATCAATATAGCAAATGATAATAAATGCAGTAATACCTGTATAAAGTCTCTACTGGAGGAATGTTTGCTGCAACTTGGCATCGGTTTAGGAACAGGCTTAAGAAAAAGGAAAAAAAAAAGACAGAAAGAAAGATCATATGTCACAAACTGTAACAATCTGTTGTCCAGCCAAGATCCGTAACAGTAGCAGTTCCTGCAGCTAGTTAAGGGTAGATTACACAGACTTGGTTTTAGGAAGCAGATCCCTGTGAAGCAGCAGTGCTGCAACCAGGGAGGGTGGCTGGACCTGCGCAGAGCTCAGCATCCTGTGCCAGCAGCCACCAGCTCCAAGGGTGGCACGAGGCCTGTCCTGAGGCTGCCCTCGATGCTGGCTGCTGCTAAAGTGAATATCAAATACAAATACCATAGAGTACAACTGTACCAGCAGTAAGTATATCTAGGATTGTTACTGACAAAAATAAACTAGTTCTGAAGAAAAGCTAATAAGTATTATGATTCTTACTGTCTATACATTAATAGATACCAGCTATTTTTCATAAAACATGCATCGTTAAGCACTATGGAACCCTCCAACCTCAGCTCTAGTCTAACAAACTGCAGTGTTTAGGAAAAAATGCCCGTGTTCTGTAAATTATGCAGTCCAGTTGCAAGCACTAAGCACCTGAAATCTAAAGAGAGAAAGACCTATAACCTGTATGAGACTTCCCCTTCCAAAGCTGTTTTGCTTTAAGAAAAATCAAACTGATAGAAATGTCATCCTTAAACCCTTTTTTCAGCAGTTTGCCCTCAAAATATTAGCCTCTTCCAGAAAGTTGCTGTGCAACTTCAGTCCTCCTCCAATAGTGCAAATCATACATAACAGTTCTTTTCAAGTATATACATACAAAATTACTTCACAGAGGGAAAAAAAAAAAAGCAATGTAAGCAAACCAGACAAATTCTAGTCTTAAGAAGCTAAGAAAAGCAAAAAGGACTGGGGTCAACCAACTAAGTGTAATGGCTTTTGTGGATCAGCGTGCATTATTTTCTTAAGGGGCAGCAGATTTGCATCAGAGGTTTCTTTGGTAATTGAGGCAGGAAAAAAGGATGCTACATCATATGAATCTTTATGAAATAGTTCCTGCTATTGTCTTTAAGGGCACCCTTTCACAAAAAAAAGTGAGTACACAATAACGTGTTGAAAACTAACCTCTCCTCCCCCAACACTACCTAAGCACTGTTCAAAGCTCAGTCAAACCATGCAAATTGACAAAGGGAAGGGTCCTCTCCTCAGGAGACCACGGAGGGTGAGTGATTATGATTGACCATGTGGGAGGAAGGGGAAGACTGGCCCCGCCGCGATGCTGACTCGGGGCTGCTGGAGACGCCGTCCTTGGCAGCCTTGATCTGCAGCCATGTGTCCCCCAGTGCTTTGGCAAAGTGGTCATCGACTGAGCCCGTGATGGACACCGAGTTTGCCACTGGCTCAGGCTCCTTGTAGTTCTTGCCGAGGCTCCGGCGGAAGTGCTCCTCCACCACCGGGTCACAGGCAGTGGTGGCTGCGGGGAAAGGAGGCACAGGATGTGTTAGAACCCTGGCACCAAGGGCTGGATCCACAACCCACATTTTCTCCTGTATTTCTGTCACAAAACACAGGATGGTTTGGGTAGGGAGAGACCTTAAGGCTAATCCCATGGGCAGGGACACCTTCCACTAGCCCAAGTTGATCCAAGCCCTGTCCAGCCTGGTCTTGGACATTTCCAGGGATGGGGCAGCCACAGCTTCTCTGGGCAACCTGTGCCAAGGGTCTCACCACCCTCACAGGGAAGAAATTCTTTCCAATATCCAACCTAAATCTACCCTCCTTTAACTTAAGGCCACTTGTCCTGTCACTACAAGCCCTCATGAAAAGCCCCTGTCTCAGCACGAGGCCAGGCTTCCTTACATCATTAGGGGACTGTTAGTGAATGGGATGGGGAAGAAGAAATGAAAATGAAAAGAAGTAAAAATGGAGTTAAGTATTTTTGCATTTCTGTGACCTGCAACAGGTGAGCATTTTATATATATAATTATATTCTCCCTCAGCCTACTAAAAGCTACAGCTGTAATTCTGTGGAAACCCTCTCCCCGAACAATAACACAGTAAATTCTTTAGGCTTAAACAGAATTGAAGATGTAAATGGTTCTTTAAAATCATGTCCCAGTCAGGTGTGAGGCGCCCTCATTCTAAACTACGTGCCAAGAGCTGACCTCAGGGTTTCATCTTACTTCACACACTTGTGCTTGGAGCAGTCAGCAAACTAAATGAAATCATTACCTTTGCACTGGGTGCATTAAACTGATGTAATACTATTAAAAAAGGAACAAAGAGCCTGAAAAGACAGGTTTGGTACAGTAATTCCTCAGACTAAATATGGGAGAGCTGCAGTTTTACGTTTTAGAAACAGTATCTGTGTCTAAATGAGAATTATCTTTCAGAAAGCACTTGGAACTGTCGGGATCCATGGCACTGGCATCTGTGCTACAGCAAGGTCTGACTGATCCCAAAATAAACGTGAGTGTCATGCATAAACCTCTTCACCTGACAGGAGACAAATCTTTTCTGGAAACCTTTACCCTTCTTCCCAAGCCCATGTAAGTGCAGCTGAGGTCTCCTGCAGCTCTCCTGAGACCAGTAACACCAGTTCATGAGAAAACTTGTAACAGCTGAGGTCCCTATTGACTGATTTGTTCAAGAGTCTAAGGGTTTCCTTCAGCTTCTAATTCTAATTCTAGTTAGCACTTCAGCTTCTAAATCTAGTTATCAACAATACACTGAGCTTTACAAAATCAAAAAAATACTACTACTAATAATACTAATACCCTACTATAGACTTCTAGGTTCCTGCCTACAGCACACCGGTGTAGGACACAGTGTGTCCATGGACATATCCAGGTTGACGAAGCCCCACTGCCGTGACCTTTCAGCGATGCTGTGTGTTAAAGCTCTGCCTCAGCAGACATGAAAGCCCTTGACATGAAAGGGCTGTGCTTCCCCTGGGCTTTCCCACTCTGCAGTGGGAGAGATGAACAGAAACGGGCCCAGGTTTCCCAGCAAGTATTGCCTGAATGAAAATCATGGAATCATAGAATAGATTGGGTTGGAAAAGACCTCCAAGATCATCAAGTCCAACCCCTGATCCAACTCCAATTACGATATCATGGCACTAAGGGCCACGTCCAATCTCTTTTTAAAAACCTCCAGGGATGGTGAATCCACCACCTCTCTGGGTAGGCCGCTCCAATGCCTGATAACCCTCTCTGTAAAGAATTTCTTCCTAACATCTAACCTAAACCTCCCCTGGCAGAGCTGGAGCCCATGTCCCCTTGTTCTATTGTTGGTTGCCTGGGAGAAGAGACCAACCCCCGCCTGGCTATAACCTCCCTTCAGGTAGTTGAAGAGAGTGATGAGGTCGCCTCTAAGCCTTCTCTTCTCCAGACTAAACAACCCCAGCTCCCTCAGCCTCTCCTCATAGGACTTGTGCTCAAGTCCCTTCACCAGCCTCGTTGCTCTTCTAAAGTACCATAGAAGGCAGAAAGTTAAAACTTCCTGCTTGGGTTGCTGTAGCAACTGCCCTCCAAAGCTTTTTGTGTTATCCATGCAGAGCTGGGTGGAGGGTATGGGCTTTGGAAGAGTATTTGTAGCTGCAGGAAAGATTTTTGTGACTGCAGCTGAATAGTAAGAGTTTACTGGCTATTGAAAGACTGGAGAAACAACAGCTTCTAAAATATGGTTCCATAGTTGGATCTGCTGGCCCTGGCTGCTGTTTGTCAGATGGACTAAAATAAACATCATGACTTCTTTGTCTGTGTGGGGTGTTTTTTTTTAAAGCAGCTTTTCAAAACAAGAAGAAAGAGCACCTCTCTCCTCCCCCCCCCCCTTACTTTGAATTGGTACTTTCTTCAGTGGCACAGGATTGATGGTTAGAAAGTGCATGTCCAGGGAGCAGATACACAAAGAGGTGTCCATTGTTTCACCTCTTTTTTCATTGCTGTTAATACATCAGTGCCTGCACCAGCTAAGGTTGGTGAGCCCATTCTGTTCTCCTGGGATTCTCCTGAGGCCGTGGGGAGTTTGGAGGTGTCACTTACTGCTGGAGGGTCTCCTGTAGGCAGGCCCGGAGCCGCAGCCGCTGTGGGCGATGGGGCAGTGGGAGAGGCTGCAGTTGCGGTTGTTGGCAGAGGCACAGGTGATGACAGAGGGACGGTTCTGGGGGGGACACACAGGAAAGCTGTCACTCACTCAGGCAATCAGCCACAGCAGCACCAATTAAACCCATGAACTATCCGATTCAAAAAAGCACATTAAACCCCCCAAATTATTCAGCTTTAAAAAAAAAAAAAAAAGTCTGCACTTAAAATTCCAAAATTCCACCGTTATGGAAATAAAGTGGTGAGTGGCCACACAGAAAAAGGGCAGTGTGAAAGCGAATCATTACAAGCATTAAAATGATTTTACAGTGACTGTTTCAACCTCACAGACATTCCATATGCAGCACTAAATGTCAAATGTCAACACATTAAATGTATGTTTCATCCTACGGCCACACATCTGTGTCATTCCAGGACTCAGAAGGGCTTTGCAGATTTTACAGGTATTTGTCATCTTGGTGTTACCCAAGTTTTTCATTCAGAAGTTGAGTTTTCCTAGCTCTAATTCTGTATTCTATATTGCAGACACAAAGCAATGTATAATCTGAAGAGCTCCTGAGCCAGTCTTGACCACAAATACTTTCCTGTTGTAATTAATCTGCTCTCCAGCACTACTTAATTAACATAATCTTTTTTCATTCTCAACACATGCAAATTTCCCAAAATCTATATTACATCATCATAGCTCTGCCATCTATACTCTGTACAAAGTGTAAACATAAAATACTCTTTTTATAGTTGTTTACTATGTAAATGTTACATTGAAACAAGGCCTTGGGAAAAGAAATGTCCCAGTTTCTCCAGGTGGCTGAAGGGAAAGAACACAGGTATTGGAATAGATTTGCTTTGCATCTTTGGTATATTTTCTGATGCAAATAGTCCATTATACTCAATGTAAGTTAATTGTTAAGTTTTCAAAAAAAATTAACAGAATTGATGTAATTTAACTTCTTGTCCATTTTACAAATCTGTGAAGCAAACCCACAAAAATCACTGCATTACCCTGACACAAGGTCAGTGGGGAAGAAGGTGGTTCTTTACGTAGAGTAAGAGCAAGGCCAGTGAAGTCTTGCTCTTACTAGTAAAGAGCAAGATCTGTAAAGTAAAAGAGCTGAGCTCTTCAGGGAGGTTTAACACCATTTGGCAGGACATGACACAACAGGAATTTTTTTACACAACAGGCTAGCTACATCTCACTGCACTGACAACAAAGTAAAAAAAAGGAAATAAAGAAAAGAAAGGAAGTATTTGATTTTTTGGAAGCATTTCATATGTGGAAGTATTTATTTTCTATAGAGGCCAAGATGTTGTACCGCTTCGAAGCGTTTTTTTGAGAAGGGTATGTATGCTAATCTTTTCAAAAGAGTATTTTGGACATGTAAGAGGTGGGAAGTAGAGACAGACAGGTAATAATGCCTCAGGAATCCATGTGCCAATACCACGAAGGATCCAAGAGGCAGGATAAGGCATCTTAGAGAGTCCTCTGCTGTGGCTGTGTGTGTGTACAGAGCACTGAGCAGAATACAGGCACTTGTATGAAAATACTGAGGTAAATGAGGATTTAGTAGCAGTGAGTACAACGGAATACAGAATAACCCCGCCCTGCTGAAAATAAGAAGGAAATTTTTCCCCACCTGTTTATTAGAAACAGAGTAAGATGAAATCCCGTTCAACATGTTAAGGTGAAAAAAACCCACAAAACCGAACAATGAATCATCAACCTAAGGTTTCTTTTTATCACTAGACTTTTTATTTTGGATGATTTCTATTCCGTGATCTTAGCAAGGTCTTACCTCAACATCCTATTTTCCCAAGAAAAATGACTGTAATCTAATTCAGACCATCAAAGATGACAGGAGAGAGGAATCCAGTACTGGGCAGCAGGAATCAGCCCAGGTCAGACAGAATGTCAGTGGTGCAGCTGCTGAGCAGGGACACAGCAGTAATGCTGTCAACGGGCACTGGTGTTGTCACTGGAGCCCGTCCCTTCTCTTCTGTCATCACTGATAACCAAGAGCAAGGAACAGCCGACCTACACTGAACAGTAGCTCTGCAAGCTACTGCCAAGGGGTGTGAGAGAGCAGCGGTGCAAAGTTGGGGTTTGGCACAGCAAAATGTGAGGGACTTGTGTACACAGCCAACCCCCGTGGAAATCCACAGGGGATGGGAAGTTGATGGCTCCAGTGAAAAGCACGTGAAAAACCATCTACTCCACGTGTTCACCCTTTGCAGGCATCATTGCAGGAGGGAAGGAAGGAAGGATGGATTTGGGTACATGGGCCAGTTTCATTTCTCAGTGCTGCAGCTCATCACAACTCAATTCTCTTTGCTTTGTCTCCACTTGTAAGAGGGATTGAAGCAAGTCTGACACTTAACTGTTCTTGTAGAACCTGCATAGGCTCATCTTCAGCACTTCTGAAGCAAAACAAGTGCAATGTGCAAGAAAGTCAAGAAACAACCAATCAACAAAAAAACCCCTCCAACAACCACTCCAGCATATGGAAATAAAGTATAAAATAATCAAAAACAATTACTTGGCTTTAGGAAAAGTCGTTATGACTTAGTGACACAACATTGCTCTGAACAATGCAGCTTTTGGCTGGCTAAAACAACTAAGATCATTCCAGTTTCTTTCACCTGGAACATTCAGTGCAAAATTTTCCCTTATGCCCTTTTTGTCCTGCACCCGTTTTTCAGCAGTCCTGGTGGGAGAGAGCCAGGACAGAGGGGAGGGGAGCACACATGGATCACCAAGAGGGGCACAATTGCATCAATTTGCAACTACCTCCAAATTGCATCAGTCATTGCCTAGCAGGTACTGGGACTTCACTGAACCACACACTTCGCATTCCCAATTAAAACATGTGCGTCAGGGAAAGCAGAAAGGCCAAGAAATCTGTGACAGATACATTTACACAGCAGTGATATATTCACATTACACACGATGAGCTGTGACATTCACTGCATGTTTTTAAAATACATTTTGCCTGAGGAATAGTATCTCCTCTCTATTGTAATTCACAAAACGTTCTGCTTACATCTGGGAGTCCTCCCTGTGTCCACAGCCAACACTCTCCACCCACACAGCTCCTGCCAGCCCGTACCCGTACCTGCTGCCGTTCCACAGAAGTCAGTGTTGGTGTGATGCCGACTGTCCTGGTTGCATCCATGCTGGTTTTGGTCAGTGCTAGAGGTTGATCCACACTCAAGCTTGGGATTGAGGCATATATGTGATTGGCATGAAGGCTCATTGTCGGGGCAGCTGCCCTCTCGATGGGGCTGCGACTCCTCTCCCGGTGCTCCTTCCGGTAATCCCCGTTGGAAGTCTTGTTTCTAAGGCAGGAAAGAAAAAAGGCCTTACTGTTGTTCCAAGCTCTTCTGAGCTATGCAACATCAAATCCCTGTAAGAAACACCGGGAAATGCACTTTGCTTGGGCTGTGGGAGGTGTAGAACCAATCCCTCAGCGAGGTACCCCTGGTCTATCCAGCCTCCTTCCCTGCAAAGTGAAGCCAATCATCCCGATTTGCAACCTCTGGCAGCCAGCATTTCTCTTCACTGTAGAATTTCTTCAGATATTCATTCAGATGCACCGAGTTAAAGTGACAACTTTTTTAAGATCAGATAACTCCTCATTTAACATACTGTTAATCCCACTCCCTCTCCTAACACTGCAATATTCACTGCTGAAGCCCAAGGAAAGTTTATTTTACTGAAAAGACACAGTTGATATCAGCAAAAATGCAGTGAGTCAAGGCAGGAAGCAAAATCTTCAGAGCAGAAAATGACGGAAAAGCAAACTACACTGCACTTACCTCAGAATCACTTAATTACAACTGCTCTTTCAAAAGAGTAACTTCAAACTACTCCTGAAAAGTAAATCCCAGGAGATGTGCTCACATAATTAGCCTATCACTCATTGCAATGGAAATAAAGCTGGGTTTGTATCTAGGGATGAGAGACTTCAGTTTCCATACAGCAGTATAATTGTCATTAAAGGCAAACCAGTGACTCAAGGGAAAGGCACTTCACTCATAACTCAGGGAAGTGTGGGTATCACTGGCAGTCTGGGGAGTACCAGTGTTGTAAGAGTTCACACACTTGCAGGGACTGGTCACTGAGTTTCAAACTGCAAACTCCATCAATCCTTCCCATAGGAAGGCACTAGAGGAGAAAGCTGGCTTTGTGCAAAATAAAACCTGTCTTCAGAAGATTCTTGAAGTACTAACGAAGTGTCCTATGTGTCCTGTGTATAAGTGGGTAAAACCCAAAGTGGTTTTCCTCCCATTTTTTAAAGCATATCACAGCAAATTAATATGCAGGAGCAACCTTTAAAAATGCTGATGAATATTAGGCAGAGAGAGAAAAGGAATCAATTCAATACTGAAGTTACAAGTTCAAAAAGCTAATGCCTGTTTCAATATCTGAGGAAATGTCTCCAAAAGGAAGGCTGAGGGGAAAAAAGCCCTGCCAGTCAAGGGAAATAAGGAACCCCTAAAACACCCAAACAGGGTGTGGGGATGTCCCATGGTGATCCTGTCCTGGATCCTGGCCAGTCCTGAATCTTTTAGCCTCACCAGCATCCTGTGGCCAGGGATTCCGCAGTCTAAACGACATACTTTGTTAGTACCTTTTCTTCACGGGCTCTTTTTGTTTCTTTTTAACCTAAAATCTGTCTTGGTCTGCTTTGCCTCGATTCTTGTATTAGGAGAGAGACAAAGCCATTGCTCCCTGCTCATCATCTTCATGCCACTCCCAAGTTCATCTCTGTTCAACAACCTTTTTTTCCCAATGTAATACTTTATTCAGATAAAACCTTTTCCCATATCTTTTTTGGCCCCTCTCAGGTAAGACCTAGAAAAGTGATCATCTTTCTAGGGATGAGGATCCAGATCTCTGCTGTGTTGAGAAACTTCTCACAGTTCTTCAGTGCTATTGTTGAGCTTGCTTAAGAGTCATGTGGTTGTACAGAAATCTGCTATTGCTGCCTGAATCAAATTTCATTTATTGTGGTAAAGATAGGGTTAATATGATGTCAGGTAACCAGTGACTTGAGAACCTCAGGACACAGCCCTCAAGCAGATTCCCCTGGCACGCTTAGGAGGGAACAGCCAACAGCATAACAATAGGATTTGTAACCCTTTGGATCCCCCTGCTCTGCCCCCCATCTCTTTCAACTAATTCCAAATTAGCAGTTGCAGGTCAGCAGAACCGACCAGCAGATCCAGCCTCGAAGGTCTCACAGCTGGTGCTCAAGATGGTCCCTGAACACCCTGTGTTTCCCAAACCTCTCTGCAGGCTGGATTTGGACAGCATAAAGCAGCTCAAATCCAGCAGGAATGGCTCTCCCAGCCTCGGGCCTGTTTCAATTGCACTGTTCTGCAGGAGCAGAGCTCAGCAGGAAAGTTTGGAATTGCAGCGCTCTGAGCTAACGACTGATGCAAATGTGAGTTAATGGCAGCGCCGGGGACTATATTTAACATACAGTAGCCTCCTCTTGAATTACAGTATGGAAACAGCTCCTGGACACAACCAAACCCTCCTGCCCCACCCCGAGGAAGCAAGTGGGGAACTTCAGAAATAGCACAGCAGCCATGAGATATCCTGGGAAACAGCAACACGGAAAGCCACGTTAAAAAATCACCGTTTAAATGAAGGCTGTGTAAGGATGGCTTGTTCTCCGTCCTGCAATGAAGAATCTTTGGCGGCTGCAAGCCAAATTCTTACTTTTCAACAAAATATTATCTGGTCTACTACAATTTAAATGACCATTTGGAGGTTGCAAAACCACCTACAGCTCTAGCACATTCCTACTTTTCACTCCCTCAAAGAAAAGAATAATCTCTGTTCAGAATTTTTCTGTTTTAATAAGCACAAGTTGATTTTCAAGGGAAAAGTTTAGTTTCCTCCACCAAAAATACTTGTAAAATGAGTCAAAAAAATGTAGCTACACCAGTTGTTTGGGGGTTTTGTCTTATAACTCACTTTTCAACAACTTAGTGCTGCATTTACTGGGGAGTGGGGCTGTCAAGTGACCACTGATGAACAAACTTACTGAAATTTCCAAGCAAAATACATTTTCCATTTTACACAACAGCACCTATTTCACGCATCCTCACTTTAAACAAAAAGTCACAGCCCTAAATAGGGGTGAAGTGGTAGTTTTGCTGCCCCCAAAACACCCAAACCAACAAAAAAACAAACAAAAACCCCAACTCTTAACAAAAAACAAAACACAAAAAAAACCCAACAACACTTTCCTGCAAAGATTTTTGGAAGGGACCAAGAAACTGGGCAATGAGATCAGCCTGATGCCAGGAACAAGCACAGCAGGCAGACTTTCCCTAAAGACACCTAAAATTGAGTTATCTCAGCAATCTCAGCAGGCCGCACTCCAGTCCTGTCTGTAAGCAAATAATGTCCTCTTCCTAAATTAGAACAACTCCTCTTCTGGCCAGGGAACTGTTTTATACTCCACTCTTCAAAGATCCTCTCCTCAGTTCATCTACCTTCAACTATATAGTCTTTGCAAAAAAAAGAAAAATATCTGAAGCTTCTACTTCCACATCAGATATTATTTTTTCTGAGCCCAGTTGGAAATGTTACAGCACTGTGTAGGACAGTAACATGATAGCTCTGCCCTTGTGAAAATACACCGGCACTTGTTAGTCCCTCCTATTTAAATATAAACAGCAAATCCTACAGATATCCGACTCCACTTGTAAGACAATTGTACTTAAAATTACTTATAGGGTATTCATCAATTTCCCACTATTAAGTAGTTTTAGTTTAAAATGACACTTTAGAAATAATTTTCTATTAGAAATGGAAAATTTTTTACAATTTCAAAATGATTAATTATTATTATTGACAGAAGTCATTCTTGTTTTGCTATTAGACACTTTATCTGAGGGGGCAGCAAAACTGCATGTGTATGAAGATAATTACATTTCACTGAAGTCCATCAGCTTAAACATTCCACGTGCACTGAACAAGGAGAAATGCATCCCTTAGGTCAAACATAAGGGCAGAAAATTACAAAGAAGGATTTCTGACCAAGTTTGAAAAAGAACTTAAAAATATATATCACAAATAAATCTAGCTGTCTAAACAGCTTTGCCATCCCCAGACTCCACTTCATCTTAAAAACCAGCATATGCAACCCTGGGCTCCACGTGCAGTGCAACTCTACTGGCTTAAAAAACAGCAATTCCCATGGTGAGACCATCAGTCATATCCACCACCCTTCCTCCCTGCTAACACAGGTAATTCCAGCTACTTGCAGGTTTATTTTAGCAAAATTACAATTCCAACCTAAAATTAATTTCTCCAACACTTGAAAAACAGACAGTTGTTTCCCATGTTGCTTCCCAATGAATCATAACCCGGACTCCAGCACTTACCAAGCATCATGTGCTCGGGTGGATGTCACACCAAAACCACACACATCCTGACTGGAATTCTGCTGCAGTCTGGTTCTAAAGAAATTTCTACTGAAAGCAATGCTCCAGCCCTCCTCAGAACCAGCTCAAAGGGACTCAAATGCATTGTTTGCATTTTTTGCTGCAGACCCTTTAGCCGCGGCTGTTCTGTTCGCTGGCACTGAGGGGGGGTAATTCACACTCCGCTACGGGAACAAGAGAACTCTGCCAGCTGCTTAAGGAAAAGGGAAAAAAGAGGCCCAGTGAAGGGGACAGTTTTGCTTGCACTCACTTTCAGCCTGCAGATCCTTAAGGAACAGTTGCCAAAAGCATTACTGTACCTCCAAGAGAAGAAATCACACTCTCTTTGGCAGAACCAGAGCTCTGACTTGAAATGGTTGCACAGGGGAGTGTGTTGCACAAAGAACAACTATGTAAAATGTTTTCTTTACACAAACACAATGCATAATATTGCTTGGGAGTAAACTTCCATTTGTGTAACAAGTCAAATATGATTTAAATATTTTTAGCATCTTTGTAATATTTATTTTCTAACATCTTTTATTGTCTTTATTCATTAACTCTGAAGTCTGAAAGAGGACAGCTGCTTTTGTTTAAGATTGCTTAAGGATCTATAATCCACTGATACTTAATATCTGCTCCACATGACGGGGATCATTTCCTGTGAAAGTATCTACTTTTATCTACATTACTTGTGTTACTGTGAGGTGGGAAAACTAGAATTTAAGATGGTATTTCAAAATACAATGATGCATATGCATCCGGAGTGTTCTTTACTCAGATTTTTTTTAAGCAAGCTGAATTGACTTAAAAAAACCCCAACAACCCAAATAAAACCTGAAAGTAATATCACTTTGCTCTGTCAGCCAATCATCTGAAGTATTTATAACATGAAAAAATACCCCAAACAGCCCAATGCCCTCTTCAAACCACATCTCCTCTGAATGACTGTCATCTAAATATATAACCCTCTCCTATCCTGCTTTATTAACTTCATGCTTCGCAGTTCCTTCAAGTAGCCTTTTCCTTTTATGGCTCAGTACTCCATTCCAAAAAACCTTCAAAGAGGCAACTTGCAGAGATCATTGTCTTTGCAGGAATCACTCCTGCCACAGAACCTGGACACACGACAGGGTTTCCCAAGAAAGTTAATGAATGTCCTCCCTTTCTTTGCCACTGCTGATATTTTAACATTATTTGTACAGTATCTCCATCCCTGCAGGAAACCTGGCCAAACTAAAGCTCATGTTTTTGTACCAACGCACAGGTCAAGCTGGCAACTGCTCTCCCGGGAAGGCCTTTCTGGAAGCAGCACTGGAGCATCCCTGTCTCCTGCTCTGGTCCTGCTGGGGCCAGTTGGTCATGGAGGGCTCTGCCACAGGTCTGGCCTGGCCTGGAACATCCTCCAGCCCTTTGCCCATCCCAGTGTGGTTTAACAAGGATAGAAACAAGCGGCTGAGCCTTCACTTTCTGCTTCAGGCTACAAACAACTCCTGAGAGCCACCCAGGATTTCAAGCACTGCCTCGAAGCTTCTCCAGCCACCAGTAATTAAAGTTAACTCCTCCCAGAAAAGAGCTTGTTGTTCTTTTGAATTTTTAACTTGAGCACCAGCCCCAGTCTGGGAAATTAAACATCATATTTATACAAGTTCTCTCAGAGTCCAAATCACACATGCACCAACCACACCAATTTTCCCTGCTCTCCCCACTCCTCTGTAGTTGGAATTCTGCAGTTCCTTCCCTTAAAAAGTTTCAATTAATGATATTTTTTTTCAGCTTAGTGCTACAGCTGATGGAAAGACCTTTGAAATGAGAAGTCTAAACCATTGAAAATACTCTAACAAATAGGATAATCTTACATATAAACAAACACAGGTCAGACTTTCTATATTTATCCTCATCAAAACAGGATTTTCAGAGATAAAATCTCGGACAAGATTGTCACTTACAAATGGAATCAACAAAGAGGACAGATTTCACAGTAAAGTAATCAATAATAAGCTGTGAAATGCATAAAGGAGTGTCCCATTACTGCCTGTACCACGCACAAATTTTCAGATACAGACGAGCTTCTCTTCCTGAAGGCTTGATACTCACAAGTATGAAAGAATGCAAGACAACCACAGGACGTAAGAACTCAGTCCAAAGCCAAACCCACAAAACTGAAATCTAAATCAAATGTACAGTAAAATCAATTAGCACAACCTCAGATCCTCCTTATTTTCTCACAGGAATTTTTTCTTTAATATTTGGCCATCTTTGCTCCAACACTCGAAGGATTGTTTTAAAAGGTAGCACTGGTTTCTTCATAAAAGTAATCACTCATTCCATCCATAAGTAAAATGTTGGGATTCATTAAATGAAAAGTTACATCACTGCTGGAACACATGTACATATACAATGCAGAAACACTGACAAAGTTACCTCACTGCAATAGGTACAGGTTGCAGGTTACCTGTAATTCAACCTTCAAAAAAAAGGGGGGGGGAAATCGCCCACTGATCTCTCTGCTCTGCAGTGCTACTGCCTGTTTGCTCAACTCCAAACCTACTCCAACTCCTGCATTTAAGTTCTCATTTTGCTTGGTACACCTGATGGTTCATTCTAAAGTTCCATAATTTTTTGAAGAAATTAAACCATACCTGAGATGCAAACAACAAAATTTTAACACATAGGAAATATCCAGAAAAATTCTGAAATGGTAAGGGGTGTCATTAAGTCTGCTGAGGCAGCTGTAAATATGAATTAGCCTGTTAGGAAAATTACATAAATTTTAACAATCATTAATTGTTCAAAAGGTGGAATTAGAGCAACAGAACGTTCCAGCATTTCAGTACTACCACAGTAACAAGTGTCTGGGTGTAACTGGTTATATTGCAGTAAGCTTAAAAAATTTCCTAAAATGTACAGTGATTTCTGGAGTATAAACATAATCCCATTTCACATCTTCAAACTTTGGTTTAACTCTTTCGAGGTGGGAACCAACAGCTGAGTACAGTTGCCACCAGCTCTGACTTAGTTTTCAAGGATTGAGGACAAAAAGTATTCATCCCTTAGTCAAAGAGGAGAAACTTTCTGGTCCTCTAACCTGCAAGGGAGTATCTTTGGCTTCCCTCTCCCAACTCTGCCCAGGAACAGCACAGTTCTTGGGAAAGAGACAGGACAAGTAACTAACCTTTGAGATTTATCTGATTCAGCCACCCCTCCATAGCTCCCTCTTGAAAGAACAACAGTAGCTTCAGTTGCCTTTGGAAAATCCTGCACAACTGCACTAGAAAAATGCATAACAGAAGAACTATTTCTGCCAACTGTGAAGAACAAAAGGCAGAAGAAGCGAACATTTGGGAAGCTGAGAAAGGCACTGCAGAGGATGTGGTCTGTCTTTATGAGATGCTGCTACTGCAGTTCAGAGAGCACTTTTTTGGAAGGTAGTTTCAGTAAAAGTGAAAGACTCAGACATATCAAAGCATGCCAGAAACTCAATCCTACAGCTGCCAGTCAGGACCCACAACTAAGATTTCATTTCTAGCTCAAAAGTAAACTCCACAGAAGTCACCATAGTAGCAGGGTACTTGGTGGCACAATAACCTTATTTTGAGACAGTCAAACAAAGCTGGTGAAGCAGAGGGAGTCTGTCAGTGCTCACTTCTGGAGAGCAAGGCAGGGTAATGCAGATACTGGAATCAACAGAACAGGATCTAGAAAGGCAAGTCACTGCTGCAAGGGAAACTAGAAGTGTCTGTGCAGAAATCTGAACTGTTTCAAGTCCATAAGGTACTTTGAATGCTTGGAGGGGAGAACTTCCAGAAAAGCAAATGATAAAAAAACGAGGTTAAAGAGACACTCCAAACTTTCCCTAAAGTTTCTAACAAGCAGGACGAAAAATCTGACAGCACAGGGAAAGAGCAAAGAGGCTTCCATGCAAACAGCTCAAAGGTCAGAGGGGTTACTGTAAAAATTCAGAGGCAGCTGTAAAGGGATTCATTTGTACCCACTGCATTGCCCACCCAAACACCTCTGGCAGACATTTCCTCCCACATTCTACCAATTCATGAGCTGGGTCACGTGCAGCTTTTATAATTCAGCCATATTAACATCCTTTTGAAGTTCAACTTGGCACATGCAACAAACCTTTTATACCGAGTCACTGGAAAATACCGTAAAAACTATTTATGGTCACACAGAGAATCCCACAGGCCAGTGGCAGAGAAAGGCTGCAACAGAAAATACAGCAGTGGGTCATGTCCCAGTGCAGCAAGATCAGCCACATCCACGTGTGCTCAACACTGCCAGGGAGCATCAGTCTGTTCTGCAGGCTCTAGGAAAACTCAGTGGTGAAGCTGTGCAGGACTGCCAGAGGAAATAAAAAATGGCAGTCACATTTTCTTAGAGGATTCACTGGGCTGCTCCTCACAATATTTTCTACTTTTTTTTATTTGGAAAAAATATTTTTGTTCATCACTCAATGCCTGTCATGGAACTGTTTCTGTAAAAGTGAGCACCAGGTTAAGTCAGTCTGTGAATCCCTAATTCTCACCAGTTTACGGGATTTTACTTGGTTCCATCATCTAAAAGATGCATCAAGTGAAAATCTTACAGTAGAGGAGCATATAAAATTTTTTTTTCAAAGAGATGATGTGGGAAGTAAAAGATACCAACAACACAAGAATGGCAGGTTTATTTATTAAGAGCTTTAACAACACAACCCAATCTCTGAAAATAAGGTCACAGTGCTGGAATTAACTGTGCCAAATTTCCAGCTTCAGTGGGTCTTATGAGAAAAGAGGGAAAAGGGCCTGGATCCTTAAAGCTTATGAATTGTGGTCTCTGTCCATCAGATACATACTATAACATTAGCTGATGTGCAGCGGGAAAAGCAGAGAAAGTACAATAAATCACTTTCATACAAAAATTTCAACAACTCTCAAAGAACCCCCAGGTTCTTCAGGCCTTTAGACTGAGAATAGTGTATAAATAACTGGTTTTAAGAAATCAGATTTTTTTCACAGGCTGTTTTATAAAAGGAATAAACATTTCATTAGAAGTTTATTGAAACTCTTTGTAATTGCTAATAAAATCTGAATTATCAAAACCTCTAGAAGCACTATAAATACAGTAACAGCTTCATTGTATACTGCACAACTGTTCTTACCAATATAGTTGCCATAGGTTTGAAAAGAAACGTTGGAATCCGTTTCTCCCGGGCTGGGGGTGGGGGCAGCGCGGGGAGGGCGGGGAGTCCTTTGTTCGGGGCCTTTTGGGGGTTTGGTCCGGGACAGGACTGAGCAGGAGCCCGGTTTTTGGCCGCCTCCTTCTCTTTTCCTGAGAGGAAGTTTTTCCCCACAGGACACCTCGTGGAGGACAACTGAGAGAGAGAGAAACTGACCCACCTGAGAGCGAGGTATTCTGCTTTCGAGACTGCCTGTGGGGAAAAGACTTTTTTTTTTCCATTTCTGACTGCCAGCACACGTGGCTGTGAGCACCTTCTGAACTGTCGGGACAGTTCTGCATTCCCCCCCTCCCCGGTTTGCCACGGTTCTCCCCCCCCCCCCCTCCCCCCCCCCGGGGATTTGGAACTTTGTTTTGTTTCTTCTGAAAGTTTTTGATTGCACCATTTGTTGTTTATTCAGACTTTGTTAATGCAAAGCTGTTTCTTTTCCTTTTCCACACTTCCACCTGAAGTCTCTTAATTTTTAAATTGTAATCTTGTTAAACCAAGACAATAGTAAAACAATTCATTTGAAAAGCTGATAAGCAAAGCAACCCCAGCAGCAGTTGCATGTTTAGAGGGCACTTCTGCAACTCGGGCGCTTGAGTTATCCATCACACTCTGCAATCAACAGTATCCTCTCACTGCAGCTTCTGGTTTAAAGGAGACTTTAGTTAAAAAAGCAAACCACAAGCAAAAATGTTCGGGGATTTTACTCCCTTTCCTCCCCTCTCCCCCCTTTTAAAGTATTGGTTTGTGAATAATGAAAGTTACTGATTAAAAATGTGACTAAGAGATTCATGAGGCATCATTCAGGCAGCACGACCTCAGCGACGTCAGTCATGTCCACATGGCTCACACACATATGGTACAAATTACTCGGACAGACAAGGACTGTAAAAGCAGGACTGTGACAGGAACATCGGAATCGACCACAACGTGACTGCACTGTGTGACTGTTCCTTACGGAGCACAGCACATGTGCACCACCTCAAACACAACATGCAGCAGTAACTGGAGCATGCCAAGCTCCCCCCAGATGCTCTGAAGGCTGTTCCCATGGCTTACCAAACCCACCCCTCTCCTTCCTCACCAGGTATCCTGCGCTCTGGTCAGTAAACCAGGCGTATCCCATCCCCCCTACACACACAGTCCCACAGGTACAGCTGCTGCTGTTCTGGGCACATCCTGCCGTGCTTCAGGAACATTTACATTGGGAATGAGGAGCTGCAGTTTGTGTACAGCACCAGTGCAGTTAGGTAAGAAATGCAGAGGCAGCTCAGCGTGAGCTGAGTGGTACAGACATGGGATCCACCCATACAGGGATCCACCCACACTGGATCCATCCACATGGGTGTACACCCACACAGGGGTCCACCCACCGTGGGATTTATCCACGTGGGGGTCCATCCACACCAGGACCCCATCCACACGGGATCTATCCACATAAGTGTCCACGCTCACAGTATCCACTCCCATGGCACCCATTCACAGGTCCATCCATACGGGTGACCAGCCACACAGGACCCATCTACACCGGATCCATCCCCACTAGATCCTATTCAGCACCACAGCGCGTGGATCTCAACAGCATTCCCTCCCCCCTGGGAGAAGCGGTCCCGTCACTGAGGTCAAACCCTCCAGACTGCAACGGTGGGGAAGCCCTTTTATTTCCCTCCTCGCTTTCTTTTGAGATAAACCTCAAACGCAGCCCAGCCCTGGCCCAGTGCAGGGCAGGGTCCCCCCGGACTCCGGGCATTGCCCCCGCCGCAGGACACGACCCCCGGCCCACCCGTCCTGTCGGCGCAAGAGTCCCCCGGGATCGACCCCCGTATCCGACGGGGAGATCCATCAGCTCCCTTCCCCAGATCATGCTTGGGAATCACAGCCATGTTTGTTCAGCCAGACCCGCTGCAAGGAGTTAAACCCGCTGGGCTGTGCCTGCCGCCCTCCAGCACCAGCACTGCCAGCCCGGGGAACAAAACTACTGATTCAACTAGAAATTCATGTAACGTTTGATTCCAAATCTTGCCCTCACAGAGTCATTGTCTATAGCAACAGTGTCCACAACATTCTAATTCTCAAGAGCGCAACTTTCTAGTAAAAGGCACATCTGTCAAACTGCAGGAAACATCTGGGAAAATGGTTAAATAGAAAGAAGTGAGATTAAACCTTTGTTTCCATGGGGTTGGGATATACATTTAGAATAAGCTTGCAAAGGTTCTTTTCTTCCCTCTTGCTTAGATATCAGGCTTTTGGATTGGTGCTGAATTTCACCCCATGACAATATATGATAGTTCACATAATGTAAAATTTTACTTTCACCCTGGGGTAAAAATCCAACACCAGGGCTCAAGGGATTCCCCATTCACTAAATAGTTGGACTCCATGATCCTTATGGGTCCCTTCAAATTAGGTGATTCATGTTCCATCCCTGTGTGCACAGGCGCCCAGGTACCTTCCCTAAGTGGGTGTCCAAACCTCCGTATGGGTGCTTGGACCCCCTGTGCAACACTAACACAGCTTTTCCCCTCACAAGGCATCTTGGAGCCTTGCCACACTATGGAAGGGTTATGCTTCTTCACATGAGATGTAAAATGAAAGTGGGAAACATGATATCAAAGCAGAAATCTGGAGCTCGCTAACAAACCCCTTCTGTTTGCAAGTGGAGGAGACACCTGAGTTAACATTACTTGATTTTTCAAGTACTTCAACATATACCCAAATTTTGACAGATAGGTATTTTTGCAAAGGACTGATAAGCTATCAATCAGATTGCTTTTAGCCCTGGAACTGTTCATAACAAACCTTTTACACGTGCTTGAACTGAAAGGGAGTGGAGTGCATTCTGAAATTCCCCCTTGGCTAAGAACTGTAAAACTCAGTGTTAAATATTAACTCAGGTATGGTGGCTTTTTCAAGTCCACCTCTGAAGGTTCAATTAAACATATATTTCTTGGAAGCAACTGAACAGTGATTTTGTGTATTGTGCAATCTCCATTAGTAAATAAGAAAATACATCTGATTGATTCAGTCCATCATTCAAGCAAAGAAAAAAAAAATTAGGAAGAGTAGTTTGAAACCTGCCTTGTGATTCTTTGTCCACTTAATCAACAAGAGTAACATTGTATCAGTTCAACTGGCAATAGAGTTCAGCTTCAACAGGACTGATTTGAGAGGCCCAGGTGAACCGTAAAATACTTCAAGAGCATATTTGTGCCCGGAGGACTGAGTGAAGATGCTTCACTCAGCAAATGAGAAACACTTGGGGTGTTCTGAGTTGTGTGTTGGGGTTTTTATCCAATTCCAATTTGTCACAATAAAGTGATAGTGTAAACATATTTCTTAATACCATATGAAGTTTGGAACCCAAAAAGGAGCAGTTAGCAGCAAAGAACTTCTCTGACAACTCCCACACTACCTCTGCAAGCCGGTTCTGCATCTTTTCAAACCCTGCTGGAGCTGGAGCCTCCTCCACAATGAGGACCTGATTTTCTGCAGAACATTTCCCCTCTGGGTTCTCAATCAGGCTCAGGGAATGGTAAGGAGGAAAGTGACAGAGCCCACCTCTAATGAGGAGGGCCTTGTTTTATTGAGTACTTCAGATCTTAAGGTTTCTGGCTTTGAGCTACCACAAGCTTGAAGAAGATGCAGCTGACCCTGCTCTGAGCAGGAGGTTGGATGAAATGGCCTGTTCTAACACAAATTATTTTGTGGTCTTTGAATACAAGTCACTTTTAGGACAGATTTTTTTAAAGGCTGCCCTGGTGATTTCTACCACAGTGTCATTAAAGTGCACAGATGCCATTGGATGTTCACGGTAAAAAATCTGTGGTGTAAGGCAGCTTCCACGGTGTAGGGCAGCTTCCACACTGCAGGAGTCTTATGGGTGGAACTGACATGATTCTTCTTTGTAACAAAAGCGAAGACAAACCAGAACTTGAAACAGAAGAGTCTGGGTCTGGACGGTTTACGTCTGAAACTACACATCATTTTGCATGACACATTAAACTACTTTATTCATGTGCAGACCTTTCTTCATCACAAGAAAAAGCCGAATTATATATCACAGAAACCAAGAGATGATTATTCCTCAGACATCAACTTAACAGCTGCAAACATTTTGCCATAAGGTGATTTCTATATAGAAATTAATTTTCATTGCAATCCTAATGCCAACAAACCAAATGGGAATCCCAACAAGCAGAAAATACTCTGTCCACAAGCCTTCTTGTCCCAAACCCCAACTTCCAGCCTGATGTACTCCACGAGTAAACAAAAATAATGGTCACAATAGGAACTCAAATGGTTATTTCTCTTTAAAGCTCTTCGGCCTGGGCACCTCTGGCTGATGGAAGGGGAGCTGGGGACTCTTAGGGCAGAGGTGCGTCCCGCGGGCAGGGCTGTGTGTGCCCGGCTGGGACAAGGCGGTCTTTGTATTCCCGGGGATTCGGGAACCGAGAGAGAGTGGGAGGGAGGGAGGAAGGGAGGGAGGGAGGAAGAGAACCCGAGAGGAGGGAGAGAGGGAACCCGCGGACACGCTCGGCCATGCCTGGGCAGCGCTCACCCCGCCAGGCTTCCCCAAATGCACCCCGGAGGTGGAACAACGTGGCCACCCTGCCCGCACACACAGAGAGAATTCTCACTTAATCCGAGTTCCTAATTACCCTCCTGTAAATCAGAGTGATTTTAGTGAATTCATGGGAAAACAAAGGTGTGTTTCAACCCGAGGCTCAAAACAAGCACACTTCTATTTCACGCAGCACCAGAAAATGAAGTGCGGTGCAAAAAGCACTTTTTACTTCAGCAAGATTAACTTTAGTGAGTGCATTTCAAGTAAAACATCTGAGGGACACACCAGAAAGTGTGAAATGCAAACAAAGGAATTCCATATTACCTGTGGAAGGAGTGGAAATACTCTTTCTCCCCAAGGAGCTTATGGGAGTATACAACCTCTATCATCACAAAAATACAAAAGCTTTATAAGTATATATAAGTAAGGAAGGTAGCACCACATACTGATTTTTAAAAATTAAACCACAAGGTCTCAAGTATATTCTATTATCTTAAAGTTGAGAATCATCTCCTTTGAAAATAGCTTTTGATAAATTGTTCTTTGCACAGAAATTCCATTACATATTTCAGAACGCCAGGAGGTTTGCCAGGGCATTTGATTCACTCTGCTCTGGACACTGTACTCCAATAGTTGTGTTTTTCCACAATAAAAGTAAAAACACTCACAGATGATACTTCAGGGAGTTACACCTGAGCAGGGAATATCTCAAAGCCCTCCGTTTCCAAACAAAAGGCTGACGTAACTGGATTTCTAATAAAATATTCAAAGCCTTTAAATGGATTCATTCCCACTGAAGCACAGTTGGGGTGCCGCTACCTAAGAGTTAAGACCAAATTGCTATTGAAAGATTCTACCATTTATAATGAACCAAAGACACAATTCTTGTCCTATTTAATTACATTTCCAACCACAAGATGCTGGTGTTAAGAGGATGAACACACAGCTGCTTCCCAGTTCTACCAGCACCATCACAAAGACCCAAATGCCTGACCAAGAGCTGCTGGAGGTTATAAAGACTTCTGTCTTCTAAGCACTCACTTCCAAATGAAAGTGGTCTGCCCCTCTGGACACTGGGAATCACTGGAGGCATTCACACACCGCTTTGGGCAGAGATGTGCAGTCTGCAGCCCTCATATTGATCATGGCAGCTGTGCCCAGATTTTGTATCACCAACTCTTTCATCCTATGCTTTTCAGGGGACTTGGTCCTGAAAAGGAGACTGAAACTTATCTTTATAGTTTGAGTCACAGAAATAAATGTCTTTGCTATCACCAAAGATATTGTGCCATCTAGTTTCCCCACGTTACACTCCACGTCTCTTACAGATCTGGTTTTCTAAATTAAATGTTGTCATACTTTCTAGAACCTTCAAGTCACACACTGCCATTATTGTGTTCTATAAAACATCTATTTCCCCAAACCTACTGTCTTTTTCCTTATTGTGAAAAACTCAAGCTTCTACAACACACTTCCCATCTCCAAACCAAAATTTTTAGGACAGTTCCACAGAGTTTGAGTAATCCATTTCATTTGTTAAACCAGAACATCAAAATCCAAAAAAGAGGGAAAACATTCAGAAAAAAAAACTTCACTGGCTGTGGAGGTAGGGAAATAGGAGTAAAATTTAAAGAATGTTTGTGAACTTTTCTGATATATCTGAAATACACAGACATTCAGCTATTTCAGATGCATCACAAAAGTTCCAGTTTCTGTAATATTCCATTGAAAGTACATTTTTCTTATGGCCAGATCAAACTTACAAAATAAAGTAGAAAAAAAGATGGCCTCATGGATGCTATTTTAGATTATAATTCATTTGCAGTAGATGGTTTAATTAAACACATTAAATCACATGAGCTCTGGACAGAAAACCAGTGCTTTTTATTATAAGGAGATGCATGTTTCATGTACAAAATCACAGAAAGAATCCATTGAGTAGAACCATAAAAATATACCATACTGGAAAATATTGGATAGCTTTAATGTATATCTAAGGGATCATTGAAATAACTGCCTGTATCTTTTAGTTTTGAACCTTGATTGCACAAGAGTCTGCTGGTTCAGACTTCATTATTTTTATGGCCTCCACTGTTATAATGTACATATGTGCCAGCTGTGTTTTATTTCATCACCAGAAAATAAGTTTTTAAAAAAAAAATAGAAATCACACTTTTCCCCATAAAGTTGCATAATGTTTCAAAAATGCCATAAATCTCTTCGGTTGTGTAATGCATGTGTGCCACAAAACACAGCACACAGTTCTTTCCAATACCAGCACTCTCAGCTCCAAAGAAAGGCTACAAATAGTTAAATTTTTAGGCAAAAGAAGGAGGTATGTTGTAAAGTCTCTTTCAGCTTGTGAGCTTTTATTGTTTTGCATTACTTCAGTGCTGGATTCCTGATTTGTAACAAATTCCAAGAGTGCAGACTGCAGGCCCAGCCTCTGACTAACACTGTGGTGATTTATTTGAGGATAAATACCTCTGTCCACATCTCAGGGCTGCACACCAGAGTCCAAGGCAGCGCGGAATGTGCGGAATGCCGGGGCTGCAGGAGCTGAGGCAGCAGGGACAGGCATCAGGCTGCTGAACCGCTCCATGGCTTCCTCCAGTCAAGAATGAAAGGAATTCTCTAAGTCTGAACTTTGTGCCAACCACGCTTGCATTCCCAGGAATGAGAACGCAGCAAGAATGGCATTTGCTGATTGCCCAACACGTGCACCTCACTCACCGACACCTTACCTGTCCACATCTAACTGTCAGAGCCGCGCAATCCCTCAGTAATGTTTAGCAACAACTGCAGCTTGCCCAGTTGTCAAGGCAGACAAGGGAGCAGCTGGTTCACAAGTTCCTGGCCTCAAAAAAATGCAAAGCATTTGTGTTTCTCCTCCTCCTGCCTCCCCACCCCCATCCGCACAGAGCGCCCAGAATGGGGGGAAGTGAAAGGGGAAGATAACAAAGAACAACCGAACAATACTTCAGGAATTGCAAGGTGAATACGTGTGTTTTACTATAAATAGCTGAGCTAATTCCTGTTACTTCATGCTGTACGAAAACAAAAGAAAACAAGAAACCCCATCTAATCGCAGCAGCTTTTAGGCAGATCTCCCATACAAGCTGGAACAAAAGGAAAATCCAGGGCAAAGTTTTTAGCCAGGGCATGATTTGAGCACACAGAGAGATGCAGAGGATAACCTTAAATAGCGTGGCACTTACAGATGTGGATTGAACATCCGACTCATTTTAGAGACATGGTCGTTTTCACAGTCTAGCTCCTCGTCCCCTTGGTCCATGCTGAGCTTCCTCTTGTTGGGGCTGATGGGAGGAGGGCCCGTCCGGTGGTTGGTAAGCGCAGGGGACACGGGAAGGGGCTGAATTCGGGGCTCACCTCTCAGTGCTGCCTCACCTAGGGGGGAACACGGCAGAGAGTGAACACGACAGGGAAAAGACAGGTGAAATAACATGCTTTGAAAACGTGCTTGCAGAAAAATTTCCCCAAAATTTCAAAATTTTCAAAAATTTCCCAAACTGCACGGGCACGTTCAACATGGTTGTACCACAACAATGCTTTATGCTGGGACAAAAAGTTGAGAAAAGGCAGCATAAGAGAGGCGGGAGCTCACCTCAGATGATCTGAAAGGCTGAGCTAACTCATCTTTGCAACAGCTTTTTTTACTCAGAAACATTCCTTCGCACAGGCTGCAATTCCAACACCGAGCTTTGATTACCTCACTCTGCAAACCATGACTGCTCACAGCGAAATAAGCTTTGTTCCTTTTCTTATAGTTGTGGTTATAAATTCCAGGGCTACAGTTCACATTTATGCCAAATATCCAAGATATAAAACCGAATGAACGTTCAAATTCTCAGATGATTCCCTTTACAAAAAGCTGTCCAAAACAAGCTTGTCTGGTGTATAACCATGCAAGGGAAAAATTAAAGAAAAAAACTGGAACTTGCTGATGCAAGTTTTAAGTACTTTAAAACTGTGTTTTTGGAGCTGTGAACAAAGAGCACAGTTCTTCAGCACAGGAATCACAGAATTTCAACTGGATAATGCTAATTTCCATCTGGGCAGACGGGGGGGGGTAGGCTCCTGAGTAGATTATAAATTTTTATATAATCTAACACTTACCAGAAAACACCATTCCCAGCATATGAGAGTTGTGTATTAATAATTTCAGCAACAACAGAGTTGCCTTTGCATAAACACATTGACATATCGTTGCTAAACAGGCATTAAAGCATGACCACAGCACTTTTCTAATTTAAATTAAATGTCTCAGTACCTGCACCAGCTGAAGCACAGTGCTGCACTTCATCAGCACTTACAGACTTTATCGGAACTCACATCCTTACAGCCACAGGCCATATTTAGACCTTATAGGGATTTAAAGATGTTAAAAAAAATGCTTTTGGGGCTTCATCAGGGGCCTGTAGAGAGCTAAATTAACCAGGGTTACCTATTCTGGTAATATCTCTGAAATAGCCACCTTTGCTAGAGTTTAAAATTTGTATTTTTCCTACACTGCCAGAAGTATTTTGTTTTCTACACAGCCATAATTTCCAGACCTAAAATTAGGATCAAGTTAACTCCATCCACAGCGCTGAGGTACCTGACAATGGAAATCTTTGTATACCACCACACATTTTCACATCAGCGCCGAGGCAGATGATTTATAAAATGCTGCCCTAATTCCACACATGACAAATGCCATTTTGTTGGAAAAAGGAGTGAGGAGAAAACCTCCTGAATGTTTACCAGTAAAAATAAGCATTCTGCCAATGTAGTCAGCATAATATAAACTAGCAAATACATGCTGACCTATAATACCCACAAGCCATGATTTCTATTAAAGACTCTGGCACCAAATCTAAATAGGAACTTTCCATCTCAGCTCTAAATAGCAAAAACTGTGCCCTGCTGCAAATGCTCTAGGACAGACATCCAGACCTCTCCTGTTCCAAGGAACCAAAGTGTTAATTGAGAAGCCCCCACAACTGCTCCAGTGTCACAGAGGAGCCTTTATTACAAAGACCTCTCATAGAAATAGTCTTCAGACCAGTAAACTTCTGCATTTTTAATTCAGCCTTTGTATTTTGCCAGTAGAAACCTTCACCTACAGACTGTTCATATCCTAAACTTTAAAAGTAAACCACATCATACCAGTCCCTTTCTGTGAGGAATCTCCCTCATTTTTGTCTTTGAAAAAAATTAAGTTAATACCATGTCAAAAGATAAAGCTTTCACCACCTAAAGTGAAACAGTGATACTGTCTTCCCACCCACTTGCAATCACTCTTCTCCCTGCAGTACCTCTGATCACTTCTGAGGACTCCAATACAAAATTCCACTACAGCAATTACAAATTCCATGTAGGCACCTAACTCCTACTGACTTCTGACCAACTCCTGACAGGAACACAGGCAATTTAAATATCCATGGAAAGCTAACTGGGGTGTTTACAAAAAACAAAAACCAAAAAATCTCTAGATGTTGTTCAATTGACTAAATTAGTCATTTTTTTTTTCCCCAAACAGCAGGTAGGAGCCTGATATTAAATTACCACAATGGGATTTTTTTCTTTCAAAAAATAATAAAAATTTCCATTTCTTATATGGATGGTAAGAACAGTGTTTATATATTAGCATCCAGATTGAGTACAAAATCTGGTAAAAATGCTATTGCATGCTAGAAGAAAACCCATTTTAAAGAAATTTTGCAAAGAAAGGAACAGCTTCTAATTAAAGCCTGTCAAATTTGGTAATGCATTTGCAGGGAACACCAAGGCCTTCAGTTAAACATACCAGAATCTGACCAGCACCATAGGGCCATTTGTTCAAAATTAATCAAACACCAACACCTTGAACTGGTGGAAGCAATGTGCAGGTTGGAGCAGTGTGTCTCTCACAGGACGGACTGACAGCCACCAGTGAGAGGGTTCAAGTGGCCAGTGCTCAGCATCTTGTACAGCCCATCCTGCCAACACCAGACAAGCAGAACAATGCCAAAGATGGGTCCAGACAGCAGGGTAAGATCAAGAGGAAAAATCTCTTTACATTGTTTATAGAGATAAACTGCTTATTCATATACTGAATTTGTACTGCACCATGAGTTCTCATGAGGCCTGTACATTTGATTAGGGCTAAAACTGCTTTTAATTTAAGATGGTGACTTCTTTCCCCACTACCTTCCTCCTTACCAAACTTGAATTTAAAGCAGAGAGGGAGAAACCACAAAGGAGACTACTGCCCCAAATGCTGCTTTAGGGACTAAATTTGTCTCCCCCAGCTGACCACACTCCATGGAAACCAGACTAGCATCACACAGCTGGCAAGACAACACTCTGATAGAACAACTGTGTTTTATAAAATTCCCCAAGTCCAAACTCCAGTCTTCAAAATTCATTACTGTGATGGCTTGTGTCTGCCCTGCAACTGAGAGCAGAGATAGCAAACACATTTATTGTGCCTCTCATAATGCTTCTCTTTGTCTCAGTCAGCAGCTGGTGTAAGGCACTCCAGATCTGCTGCTTTCAGATAGTTCTACTTACAACTATTCATACCAGTCCCTTCCCCCCCACCCCCTCTTTTTTTTTATTAAAACTGTTGGGCAACACGATAAAAAGCACAGACAAGCTAAACAAAGATAACACCGTGACGTAGCGTCTGCCTATAGAGCAGCAGCGCTCTCAGTTGACTCAAGTCCATGCAGTCAGCAAGAATGTTCTTTATTTTAACCACTTACCAGCCTAAACTGAAAGTGGTTCGAATTAACACATGCAAACTAAATGTTTGTCAAACCAGCATGGCTCTTTTCAGTCCTACACACCACCAGGACAGCTCTCTGTAAACAGTGGATCTCCAGCTCTGTTTGCCTTTCTCTCACAGCTCAGTCAGCAGGATCTGCATCCCCACCTGAACGTCCACGCAACACAAACATCACAACAGCAAAAGTCATGTTTTTACAAGTGTGGATTTGATAGCAAGACACCAGAGAAGTCTTAAATGTGTCTGAGAACTCCAGGAGTTACCAAGGACTGGAAAAAAAAAAACCCCACACTATTTTGGCAGCTAAGCTTCCTTCCTCTGCCCCAGCAGCTCCATATGGGCTGCACGGAGCCATATCCTATCCCCCCTCCCAGCTTCCTCTCTCCTGCTGGCTGCTATTAATGCACAAAGTCTAAGTGTTAATTACCACCCAGAAATGAAAGGCTTCGTCTCTCCAGCTGAAGACTGACACGATACAGACCTTAAGACAGATTGAAATAAAACTCCTCGAAAGAAAATTCCAGCACTGCCCTTGCCCGTTTTACTTCTGTGTTCTGCATCTGATAAATGGATTTGTTCACGAGAGTAAATTCCCAACAACGTTATTAACTTTGGAAAAAAATTAATAAATTCCTCAGTTGTGGTGTTTGTCACCAAGACCTTGAAGGTCTTGGGAATTACCATGACCTCAGGCCACTCTATGAATTAATCAAATCATGGGCAAGAGCGTTTAAGAGACTTTAATTAATGGGCGTTACGCTTTTAATTACCTTTTCCAATACCTGTAGACCAACTCTCAGTAGTAGAAGGAGCTGCCTCATGTTCCTAGGGCCAGATTCCCAGGAATGAATAGTACATGGAGATCTTCAAGGGCAGTTTTCTCTACTGATTCAAGACCAAAATTTACCTTTGTGACATACAAAGCACTTCTGCTGAAAAGCCAAGATAATCACAAAAGCAATCTATGTGGGAAAAGGATAATATAAAATGAAATTTATATTATTTTCTATTCCTGTATTCTAACAATCACGAGGAGATTAAATCACAGGAAGACTGGAATGAATTTATAAAATACTGTATGTTTTTTCCACTACCTTAAACACAGAAGTCAGTCTGTGTCAACATAAATTGGGATAAATGGCAAAAAAATTCCAATTCATGTACAAAATAAAAAATCACATGATTTGAGATATCAAATACCAAGCAGGGAAGTCACCACAAATTACTCAATTCAACAAGTCATCAAAACAAGTTATCAAAACAGAAGAACTGCAATACAGCCCCAGAGAATCAATGTGCAGATTTTGGCAGCTGCCTAGTTTAGGTGTTACTTCACAGCATACTGTACAGCAAGAGAATTGATACGCCTGAAATTGGGAAATTCCCCAGAAATTAGATATGTCTGAAACAGACAGTCTTAAAAATGTGTAATTTAAGGCAGATTTGCTTCACTTGCTCGAGCAAAGACAACAAATTAGTCCATTCAGACTCCTCAGTAAGAAATCTTTGGTCACCGTAAGAGACATCCTAAGAAGCAGTTACAAATTATAATATTTATATAATTGCTGAAAATCTCTACAACCTCCACTCAGACAAACAAACAAAATCCCTTATGTGGAATCATCACTTTTTACCATTACTTTGTTGTTGGGTTGCTTCTTCAAAATATATGATTTAAGCTGAGCTTAAATAAGACATAATTCTGGGAAGCAGTCTGTCAAACACTGTAAACAGTCACAGTAGTTGTATTTCCTTTAGAATATATTAAACAGGCCTATCGGGAGAGCATAATAAAACAGCAAACTACAAAACAACAAAAAATTAAGTATTGATGGCAACAGAATGGCAAAAAATGCTGCTATGAAATCAGATCTTGGAAATATTTTTTATCATAATTAATAGATTTCTTTTTCAGCAGACAACTTACCAATTCCCTTACAGGTTCCCTTATTTGAAACGTATTTTACAGACTTTCTGGTATGATAACAAAAAGGCTAATTTAGGAGACCAGAAAGTTACATACACATACAGAAAAATTGGCAAAAGTTTCTTCTCCTCTGTTTACAAAACATACGAAAAACACTTACTCCTGGAACAAAGCTCTGGCTACCGCTGTGCAGAGACCTGTGTGCCAGAAAACCCATGGCCAAAGCCAAAATACAGTCATTAAATCGACTGTTCTGTCCTGGCTCCTCCATCTGGCCGTGCCTGCCAATGAGGGACACGTCAGGCTTGACGCTGCAAGCAAAAACATAAAACAGTGACCTCTGCGTTCAATCACCTCCACCCACTTCTCCTCCACTTCCTGCAAAACCTTGTACAAAGGAGCCCCAAGTCAGGCACAGTGCACAGACGTGCAGTCTGCACACAAGCTCACTTGAGGATCCTTTCCAAAACGCATACTGGTGTTCAGAGCTGAGCAGCACAGGTTAAAGCAGTTTTCCACTTTACAGGTCTTGAAAATGCTGTATTATATACCAAACACTACATTGCAACAGACAGAAAACAGTCAATTTGCCCTCTCAAAGCTAAGTATAAACCGTATTTGCTCCTTCAAAGGTACTGTGAGAAACTGCCTGCCTCATCTTCTGTTCTCTCTGATCACGTTGTAAAAGCACAGTTGTACCAAATAGCATTGCACACTCTTGCATTAACTGACTTGTATGGATAACTGCTTAGTAGTTCTACAAACTACTTCACAAACATATAAGACACGTAAAAGGTCCCTGCTGACCACTTAAAGACTGAAAAATTCTCTCTGCTCTATCAACCAGGTACCAACTGAGGGAGTCTCTTTGGTAAGAAATGGATGGCATGGAAAGAAGAAGGGCAGCAGAGGTGCCACAAAGAAAGCAGGATGGAATAAATTTCAATGCTTTGGTCTGGCAGAGCTCCTTATTATCTCCTCTGTCAAACCCCAATTTTTCACACCTCAACAGTTGTGAATGTAGGGCTGTGTTCAGTTCCAACCCAACAATGAACTCAGGCTTGGGTCTAACTGCAGAGCATGAGATTACTTCATAAATTTGCAGATCTCCCTTTAAGATAATGTCCCATTTAGGTAACTCCTAAAAAACTCTGAAAAAATGTTCCTTTATTCTGCTTAGAATACCTGCACTCATGTAAACTACAGCTAAAATCAGATTCCAATTATCTGGCAGACAAGATTTAAATTTAATCAATGCTAAACTACACTAATCTCCAGATAAACAGCACTGGAGTTGCCTACAACACTAGTTAACATCAATGTCAAAAAAAGGATTCCTCTGTGTTCAAGGCAGAGGATGGGTGTTGGTTCAGGAAGCAGGGAGCACTCCTTTGAGCCTTTCTGCCAGCTCTCCCAGGAAACGCCAGTATCGGCCATTTAAAATCAGTTAAGAGGGACTAAAAATCAACACAGTTATAATTTTATGTTTGCCCAGTGCATTACAGAGGCTCCTGAAGAAGAACCAAGCTCTGCACTAAGCCCAGCTACTGAGTGGGGCCAAGTGCAAGAGGCAGCAGTTTGGGCATCCCAAACACAGGAGAGAAGAGAAAGGAAAGCAAAGGGAGAAGTATAATTCACATTTTCTGCAGAAAACAGTACATTTCACATTATTCTGTTTGCTTTCTAAACATGACATTAGTATTTACTGGGTAGCAAAAGATACAGGAGCCATTTAATTCCCTGGCAAAACACAGTGCATTGTTAAGCAGTCCTGGTGCATCCCTACACCACACTGTATACTGGTACTGAAACTCAGTCATTGCAGTTTATTCAGTGCCGGGCAATGTTTTGTCCTCAGTGTGGTTGAAATCTTTAAAGATTCTAGACTGTGTGTGTCCCATGAAGAAAGATGAGGCACTGCATTTCCACCCTGGAACGTGGCTGGAATGACTCTGGGACACACACACCAGAAAGCAGGCAACAAACACCACGGTGAGGGTTACAGTAACCATAACATAGAAAATAATTCCAGAACGCTGAACGAAAACTATCACCACGCAAAGTTTAAATAATAACCACAGCATCAGAATGCAGCTCCATTTAATTTATTTGTAGAACAATTATACAACATTCTCCCACATAAGTTGAAGATGTTGCTTTCCAGATCTAGGTGTTCTTCCTTTAGTCACACTGCTAAATGACTTACTGTGTTATAGAAAAGACGGCAAAGCTAAACTGATCAAAGATCAGCCTGTCTTTCAGCTGAAACAATCAAAGCTAGAAGACCTGCCATCTATTTCAAAAGTAAATCAAAGTCACAGTAAGGTCACAACAGAAGATATTGGATTGGGGGCTTGAGCAGTATTTCAATGTATTAAATGATACCTTACAACTATATTTTCATGAGATGGCAAAGACAAATAGGAAAATCGATTTATGAAAGCTCAAATTTGAATAATTCCTCCTGTCAGTGGATACTCAGGTCTGAAACACCCCTTTCTGCTCCAATGGCTGATATTTCATGGATATGATCCTGTAACACAAATTAAACTTTATTGCACTGGGTAATCAGTGCTCCTCACAGATATGAGGACAGTCAGTATGTTCTACAGCAGCCATGCTTAAAATATTAATTCTGAGATGCTCACTTGCAATGGGGTCATATTAAAATTAAATCCAATAAATCGTGAACTGTTTCTTTCATAAGGATTTGAAGAAAAAGGCACTATGCAAAGGTTAAAAAAATATTCCACTTATTTCAACTATTTTTATTTTTAGAAATACTACAAGCTTTTATTGTAGTTTACTATAAACATGCTCTGAACACCTTTTCTCACATTATTCTCCTTTGCCACATGTGGAAAAATTCAGAGCATCGAGAAAATGAGCTTTCTAAAAGAGCTGTGAAATCTGATACTGCACTTTCAAGCAGTTTCATTTATTCCCATATTATTTTCCCCCAAATTCCCTACCTGGAAGGTAAAATGCCCTCAAGAGAGCATAAAAATGCTTTAAAATACAAACACAAAAGCAAATGTATTCAAAATGTTAATAAAAGATATGCACAGGTGGGTGGCTCCTTTCAGAATGGACTTGGAACTAAGTCGGGTCAGTGTTCAGAGGACTGTGCTGCTGCAAGTCCTGCAAAGCTTTGTGCCCAGTTCCCTGAGGGAATCCCCACGAGAAGCAAACGAGTGACCAAATTCTCTCCCTAAACTGAGCTGAAATGAGCAAATTACATTTGGCCTAATAAGCACAGGAAAAACTTCAATTTCCATTTTGGTTTTGCTACCTGACGGCAGCGCCTGTGAAACGGACGCGTGTGAAGGACACAGAGCTCCTTCAACCACAGTGCACACAATATTGAAGATATTTAATCCACAGAGCATCAGAACAATTCCAACCCATCTCCCACAAAGAATCCATTGTAGAGAACAAAATCCCTTTGTACTTCAAAGTGGGCTCCAAAATCCCTTCTAGAGAGGGAAAGCAAGGGAGCAGTGACGACTGTGCAGGGCGCTCAGGCACAGAATCCAGCAGCAAACCACAGGAGCCATTCAGATGAAAACAAGATCATCTTTTGACTGTGCTCTTTCCATGGAAAATGAGGAGGATATGTCAGTTTGCCAGTTCCTCGTGTGCAGGGTTGGTCTGCAGCTGATGGCAGGAGGCTGAGATACAACTCAGTCATTGCCTGAGTCAGTGGAAGAGCAGGATTTCAGCTCGTCACCAGTACTACAAGGGTGGATAACACATCTTTTGAAGGGAACACAAAATTACCTGCCGGCTCCCGTGGGCACATTCCTTTTACACAACTCAACAGACCTAATCTAAAAGAAGAGACCTATGAAGGTCCTGTGGCTCAGACAGAGGAACTTAAAATTCTTCCCAAAATAAAATCCCACTATTGTCTGTAAGGGCTCATTCCTTGCATCAGCTAAAAACACTCAACTACTTCCACTGAAACAAGTGCCATCACCTCAGTTTAAATGGGGTCCACTACAGATGAACCACAGTCACAATATTTTATTCCAAAAGCTCTTGCTTTCCCTCCATGATGGCTGAGCACAAAGCAAGGATCTAGTTCATATGGTATCAATCCAAGTTTCAGAGTTTTTATCTGCTTAGTTGATCAATGACTATTTTTATTTGCACATCTCAAAAAGGCAAAAGCACTTTTTGTTTACTGGCAGGTCACAGTAAGGTTTAGCAGCCATGGCAAAATATTACAACTGAGGTACTTTGAATGTTGGGGTCAGCTTTATCCTTGACTTACGTGAAGTCAACCAATTACAGCTCTTTTTCCCCCCCTCTGTAAGTAAGTTCACTCTTTATTTCATGGGGGAATCTAGAAGTTGAATTAACTATGCTTCTGTGAGAACTAGGACTCTGCAGAGAGGGTTGAAAATATATACATATATTAAAATGTTTGTTATCACATTTGCTTCTAAATGGACCCCCTGAGAAACACTTGAAATCAAATAGGGTAGTGTTCAATTTACCCTGCTACACAGAAAAAGTCAGAACATCCACAGATTAGTTATTAAGGCAAACATAAAGTACCTCAAAGCAGTTACAGTC
This sequence comes from Pipra filicauda, assembly GCF_003945595.2. Taxonomy (NCBI): domain Eukaryota; kingdom Metazoa; phylum Chordata; class Aves; order Passeriformes; family Pipridae; genus Pipra; species Pipra filicauda. The sequence continues at coordinate 259,526 of NW_024104431.1, forward strand.
TTAGATAGCTGGTCTTTTAAGGATTTTTAAAGGAAGATAACTTTTTAAGTTTGGTTTTTTTTTTCTGGTTGACGAGCTGAGGTAAATACATTGACTATGTAACATCAATGAGAGAAGCATTTTCTAAAATACAGAAACCAAGCCAAGACTCTGTAAACATCCTTGTTAATGCTGGAATTCCTATTTTTGACACCTCTGGTAAATAGCTCAGTGTGATGCCTACGGCAAGACAAGAGCAAAGCGTTCCCCTCTTTAACTGGTTTTAGAGTGTTCAGCAGGAAAAGTGTGCACGTCAGCATTCTCCCAGCTGGCTCAAGGAGATTTAATTTACACCAACCACAGAGTGACTGCGACTGCTCTCCAAGATGCCACAGCATGAAAACTGAAGGGTGGGGGTTAAACAAGCAGCAATGCACACCAGATGTCTGAGGAGGACATCTGAAAGAGCCCGAGCACAAGGAAGCATATTAAAAAAATCCCCTTCAGTGTCATAAATATTTATACTAAATCTGAGAAACTGGCCAAGTTCAAACTTGTCCTACATGAATCATACAGCATTTCCTTCGCCTCATCTTCATTTAGTGTGTTTGGGATAAAACCTCCACAAAGGAGGTGCCATAGTTATGTCAACTTCTTTTTCTATATGCTAAGAGCACTTTTCGTAGAGATCCTGCTCTAGAAGATATTACTTCCCAAAGAATATAAACAGAACAACTAAATAGTCCTACTTTACTCGGCCAGCTCTTGTGTGGCATTTACTGACCTTACTAGATAATTTAGATTCACAGAAATAGTTTCCTTTTGCCTCGACAACTTTAATTTTCTTCATAGGACCATTTAATTACAATTAGCAAAACATCACAAAGAAAACAATTCAGTATTCTGGAGCCAAGAGACCATAAATTCCTGAAAGGGTCTGCTCTGAAAGTGTCCAAACCTGCTAATTTCACAAATACCTGAATTTACTTTCAGAAGTAAGACCTACCAAACAATAGCAATTAAATAACAAAATTGAAAATCCCAATAACAACTCTGAAGTGCAACCACAGTGTGTTGATGCCATTAGTAAAACAAGTAAATACTCACTTATTCCTAAAAGACAACAGCTATTTCAAAAGATCCATTTAGCAGCTTTGGTTTTCACTCTTCTTATGCAAAAGATTGCTGGGCTGGCCATTTGGTAGATGGTAACTATTGCTAATCAGCTGTTCTGGGATTTTTAGTTCAAACAACACATAATAAATGTTCCAATATTGGATTATATTCCCATACTAGAGTGCCATTCCTATCCTGGGCAAAAAAATGGTAGGCTTATGTACTAAATCTCTCTCACATCTACCTACAAACCACATTTAAAGGCAAAAAAACCCTATTTCTGTATGCTGAGGAATAAATATTCAGTCTCACAAACAAGGGAAATGCAATGCTGAGTGGTCTGCCCTGTCAAATGGGTTTCCAGGAAAAACTACCGCTTTTTAAACACGACTGGGTCCAAACTTTTCCTGGGAGAGCAAATATATTTCCTGGAACCTGTTAGTGACATTTGGAAGAACAGAAAGAAAGTTATACACTACAGTGCCTGATTCTCACAGCTGACAGGGAACACTCCAAACTGCTGAGGAGTGAAAAAGTACATGTCTTTAAATAATCAGAGACTCTTGTAACAACATGTATTATGAAAAGAAGTAAATAAGCTGGCACCTACCTGCTGAAGACACCCTTCTCTTCCTCCCCGTGTGCCACAAAGGTTTTAACATTCCACTTTATCCAAAATATTACCTACCTCCATCCGTGTACACCACACTGTGGATGAGTTTTTCCTCCAAAGACAAAATGAGGCACAAAGTGTCACACAACACTTAGGGAGGGAAAAGCTGGACTGCACCAAGTGCTGCTATGTTTAACAAGTTCTGGTTTTTAACACTAGCAGCAACAAAGTTTAAACGCAAAGAAAAAGAGGAAAGTTACTTTAAAAAATTCTGATGCCAAACAGTGCCATGAAATTTAGGCAAGGAAACATTCTAAACTCTTGTTTAAAAAAAAAAAAAAAATCTGATACCAAACAGCGCTGTGAAACTTAGGTAAAGGAAACATTCCAACATCCATTTCTCACTTTTGTCCCCACCACCCTGAGATTTTCAGGACCGACATTCCTATTAAAACTAGAGCTCTGAAGATCTTTGATGAAGACCCATCACCTCACTGAGGTTTCTAGATGACTTCTTTCTTTGGCCAGAACCAATGCCATGGTGGTCCCAGGAACACCACTACCTCAACTTCACCAAGGTTACACAGGAAGAAGCTGTACAGAGATCTTTCCTAACAAGGAAAGGCCCTTTCTAAGGGAATGGCCTGAAGTGGTGTCAGGGGAGGTTTAGGATGGATCTCAGGAAAAGGTTCTTTCCCCAGAGGGTGGTTGGGCACTGACCAGGCTCCCCAGGGCAGTGGGCACAGCCCCAAGGCTGCCAGAGCTCCAGGAGGGTTTGGACCCACATGGTGGGATTGTTGGGGTGTCCTGTGCAAGGCCAGGGGTTGGACTAGATGATCCTGATGGGTCCATTCCAACTCAGGAAATTCTGTGATTCTCTGATCTAAAGTCCTCCAAGCTTGACTGCCCCTACAATCAGTGCCAGACTACTCTTGATATTAAGACTCTCCCAACTCCATCCATCTGTAACATGAGGTTGACAAGTGGACAGAGATAACCCTAATTAAGAGCTCAACTGCCTGTTCAATGCACTGGATGATCCCTCTCTCCATCCCATCAAGGCTCCCAGGATACACACCAGTGCTCAGCAAGCTCCACAGACCATTAAGTCCACTTGTAGAGACAGGGCATGAGAATGTCCTCTCTCTCTCTCTTAAGAAAAGCTGTCAGATGAAGCACCCAGGAAAATTTGCCTCCAGGAAACCCAAAGGGAGCAGGGTGGTGTGCATGTTACTGCAATTCCAGCCTCAGTGCTCACCCAGCAGCAGCCAGCAGCAGCCAGCAGCGCTGGATCCCAGAGTCAGTTGTCCCCCAAAGGCAGGGCTGTCACCCAGAGGGAAGGGAACAATGGCTCTGTGTGTCCGGCAACTGCTCCGTGCTCATTTGCAAAGCAATTTCCAGGGAGATGATACAGACTGCATGAGGAAGGGAAAACTGGTTGGCTTTAAAGAAGGAATTAAAACCAAAATCACTTCTGATTCTTTAGTGCTGAGAAAGCATAATACCATTTTTGTAAACACGTCTCCAGAAACTTGTGTTCACCACTACCTTATACTATTATCAGGGAGAAATTATAGGCTCTGTCCTGCTGGCTTACTGTTAGTGTAAACAGCTTTGCTAAATTGCTTGGCACACTGTCTGCATGCAGCATGTTCAAACTCTGTAGCCTATTCAGCCAAAATCAAATATAAAGGCCCATCTGTATTAATCCTCAAGAAGAAATTAATAGACAGCTATTTTCATGCAAAGTAGAAATTTAAAAAAGGCAAACCCGATACATATGGATGAACTTTTCCATTCATAATTTTAGATGCCACACAGTGAAGACTGTTGTTTAAGGTTTATTTTTTCTCTAACAGTTCTCCATACAATACAGTGCATTGTTCAAACTCTGGAGCAATTTAAGCTTTTTCAATGTCTCCTAAAATCCCTGGATTTATATCCAAAGAGACCTGGCACTGTAACAAATCTGACTTGTGAGTAAAAAGTTACAGCCTTTAAGCAAAGTGCTCATTAACACAGAATTTAACTTACTGCTACAAACCTCGCTACCTTTTATCTCAGAAAAAAATGTGTTGCCTATCTTATCTACTGAAAGCTGTGGGACAACTATATTTACGTTTTTAATTTCCTTGTTTGAATTCTCAGTACAAATGCTGAACTAGCATCCAGGGTGAGGAGAACAACAGAACTCCAGGGGGGGGAAAAAAAAAGAAAGCTTGAGTATGACCTAAATCTATCCTGCCTTTGATGAATGAGGAAAATAAACTGAATTTTGATGTCAGTACTGAAGAGGATATTCCCAACTTCATGTTAGGAGGAAATGAGTAAGAAAAGCCCAACTGTGAAGTTGGGGCTCTTTGTTTTTTCCTGAAGATAAAAGACATTGAAAAGGCAAAACCCACAAAACCCACAAAATGTTCTATAAATGGGGAACATTTTGTAGGTGCATCTTAATTTACATGGCTTTGAACAGAAATTTTACACTGAATTACAAATAAGAACACTTAATTCACCGCGAAGGAGATTTTTATCCCATTCTTAATAGAAGAATAGTGCTAAAGTCATTTCATATATTTAGAAACTAAACCAAATAATACGAGAAACTGATGTTACAAACCCAGTGAAAAATGCGAGGTCAGCAAAAACAGCTGACTGAAACTATTCTTTAGAACTTAAGAAAACACATGACATTTCATTAAAAAGCAAATGAAGCTTGCAGAATGCATGTGGGACTCCTCATCTGATACCAAACATCTGAACTGGCCTTTTGGGGAAGACAGACACATATTCAGAATGCCTTGCAGTGCCCTGAGAAGACACACAGCTATGCAAGCTCAGTGTTGTGGCCAAGTAATGCTTCATTGTTACAGGAAGGCAGTGAAAAAATTATGTAATATGCCACTAACTAATGTAAGCTGTCCTGAAACCAGAAAGGGGTGTTTTTCCAAAAATCTGGATCCAATTTTCTTCATTAAAAAAAAATATCTAGTCTTCTGGACTGTCCAGAGAACTCTGTATAACTATTTCAAGTGCTCCAAGTCTCGTAACATGCCTGGGGGACTTCTTAGCATCTTATTGCATTTCTTTATACCTTTCCCAGCACAGCATTTCCAGCCCTGAGAATGCACTAATAACCCAAAGCATTTGAAACTGGGAGAGAGAGGAAGACAGAAATCTGTACACTCCCTCGGATAAACAACAGAATGAAACAAATCTGCTTGGAGACTGCACCTCCTCATACATATTCTACTGGAAACGAGGAGCCAAAACTTGCTGGACAGAGTCAAAGAGCCGGATCACCTGAGATTTGTTTTCTTTAACTCTGAGCACTCCATTACCTCACACACAAGGCTCTCTGAGAAAGAATATTAAGCTGACTTTAAGTGAGTTTCCATTGCAAAACAAGATGCAGATGTTCTACCTCTGAATACATGCCCAGATTAAGTGCCTGTCATTCGATCTGAAGCCCTGGGAATGCCAGGCTGGTACAGAATGGTTCTGCTCCCTGGCCTTTGCACCTCAGCGAGGACAGCAGCCTCCCAAGAGTTTTCTGATGCCTCTGAGCTCATTAGGAAGAAAACAATGACATGAAAGCACTACTCATTAAACTGGCCATTGTTAATAACTGGCAGCAAATGTTTAGTGGAAGAATATCAGATGTATTAATACTACAAATCAGCATCCAGATACCAAGTCAACAATTATCTATTTTTTCTTTTCTTTCCTATTGCACCAAATATATATTTAATAAAATTGCTTGAAATGGTTGATTATTGCTAATATAACTATCCTTTTCTCATTGGTGAAGACTAAACATTCTTATTTGATTGATTTAAAATCAAAACAAAGGAAAATGAAACTCAAATGTTCTGTTCTGTGCAACTTGTTAAAAAAACCCACCATGTTGTTAAAATTCAGGTTTTCCTCCAAAAGCACTAATCAGAGTTAAGATTATCACGGGGCATCACAAGGTGCTCAAAGCCAGTAATAAGATTAAGGAAACACTCAAAAGGGCACAAATTATAAGTGTAAAATAATCCTGAGGAAAGGAAATGGCTTTATTCTGTGGTTCAAAGCTATGGACCCCCTTCTCACCTCATCTCGGGTTATAATCCTTTTCCTGGTTGTAGCTGCTTTAAATGCATGAGTGTACAGAACTTCCCAAGTGTTGAAGCTAGAAAGTCACCTCTAGAGATCATCTAGTCTAAATCTCCTGCTCAAAACCAGGACAGGATGCTCAGGGCCATGTCCAGACAGGTTTTGAGTATCTCCAAAGACGGAAACTCCATAACTTTACCGGGCAACCTGTGCCAGTGCTACAGCAATCTTACAGTTAAAAAAAAAAAAAAAAAAGGAATAAAGGGCAAAAGTATGTTTGAAAAAACAGTCAACTTCAATTCAGGTTTCATCTACAAAGCCATCAGGTAAATCCACAACACACCGTTACCTCTTAAATGTTAATAGGAGAACTTCTGATCTCCCGTTTCTCCCCCAGCCTCAGCAAAACGACGCTTTTCTGTCCATGAAGCAGATCTCATTTATGTTAACATCATTTACATTCTTCCCCCAGACCAGCCAAAAGTAGAAATTGTTTTATGAACTAAACAGCCCTTGGACAATATTTCCATACTTGCTGGAGTGTGATCATGAATGGCACAACTTAGCAACCTCCCAGAGGTTCCTGCACCTACCAGCCAAGGAAGACTATCCCAGTGCTGGCATTAACTCAATAGCCTGGAGTTTACTGTGACTGGAGCTATCTTTGACTCTTGTTGGGCAAGAAAAAGCAGGACTCATCTTGGGCTGCAAATTATACTCTTTTATTCCATGTCAAACTAAAGGCCCACCAAATGCACATGATGGAAGAACTCTTCCTGTTTCTGTGTTCCAATACATCTCTTATCCACAAGGTGCAGCTACAAATCAATGGCACAGAGTTCCAGTGGCTTGTGTCAGAGATGAAAGATTAAAATCACTAGTAAACCTCATAAAATGATACTGACACATTTCACCAATAAGCAAAAACAACTGTTTCAAGAGAGAATCTAAAGGAATAAGGAACCCATCTCACTTCCATCCTGCGGCATATAGGCCCTTCATTCTTTCCTCTGAAATTCCAAACCTATTTTCCCATCATACAATGCATTTGTATCTTATCCTTCTCCAAAAGTACTTTTCAGGAAGGCACCTATTTATAAGTAGTTACAAGTGTGACATTCAGTAAATGCTAATTCATTGAGTTTGAAAGGATACTTTGTTGTCAATATAGTTACTACTGCGGCAGTGCCTTTGAAAAGACAAGATCTATCACTGCTGATACAACTCACTTACTAAAGAAATAGTATGACAGAGGCTGGAAGATCTGTAGGCATCTCTAAAACACCCTTTGAGTTCAGTGCAGATGTTGCCAGTATTTATAATTTTTAAGCCACTGGGATATAAACACTTCACTATAAACACCACTGAAGTTTTGCTTTTCTTTTCTTCATTCTGTGTGTGTTTATTTTAGTGTTAAAAATGTTAACTTCAAGAATAAGAAAAAAGCAACAGATGTTTAAACTAAACAAAAACTGGTCCAATAGAGTGTATTTCTTAAGCTGTTCTTTTGCTTTTGAACTATTAAAGCTAAGATCCGGTTAAATAACAATTACTGGAGAAAAGGGTGGGGGGAAAAGGGGCTGGAAAGAATCTTCCATAAATACTAGGCATAATTACAATGAATTGAAATAATGAGCCAAAATTACAGGTCAACAAACTTAGTCAACAAAACACTCAGAAACTACATAAATAAAGTTCTGCATACAATGCTATGGTCTTCATCAGAAGTTATTGATTGTTTCCAAAGAAAATACTGGTTACTGTAGAGAGCAATGAAGAAGTTAGTTTCCTGCAAGTTGTTGTTCTTTATTTTCTTTAAAACTAGTTTTCTTGTGCTAATAAAGAAAGGATAAGAAAGAGGTTGGAAATTCAACTCCATTGAACCCCAGCTCTATATTTTTCAGCTCAATCTTCTGTAAAAGAGCTTTATTCAAACGAATATATACCTATTCATGCAGGAAAGAAAAAGAAGAAAGAAACCAAAATAAAAAGAAACAAAGATATTAACAGTTCAACAGGGAGCCACTCCACTTCCTGAAGGGAAGAAATGTGGCCATGCTGGTTTAGTGATAGAAATGACTATTTTCCAAAGTGAGATTCAGCTCCCTGTGTTCTGGCCTGGCCTGGCCTGGCCTGGAGTATGAACAGATATCTCCTGGGCCTATGTATACTCTATATTGTTTCATTCCTGACAACTACAGCAAGATAATTTTCCAAACGAACATGGAAAATGTTTCTGCTGAATCAGAAAGAAAAAAAAAATTGCAGTGCTTGTGTGTGGCTACAGCAAAAACAGTTCTACTGCCAAGCTGAATTCGCTTTGTGGTGCCTTTCTTTCCAGGCAAAGCCAAGCCATAACCGCTTCTTCGAGACGCACGTAGAGAAAAACTCCACTAGATTAAGAAACTGATTTTGCCCTGTTACCTCAGGCGCCTTCCCAACAGGGCTCTGAATGCTGACAGTGTGCAGAGCAAGCGCCAGCCTACCCTGGATGGAGGCGACACCAGGGGAACTCAGCGCCGGGTTCCAGGAGCACAACCCGCGTTGTGTAATTCCCGGCGGGGGCCGGAGCGCGGGGCGGTGCTGGGGGAGGAGAGGAGGGGACGGAGCGGCCGAACAATGGACACGGCCCCGAGAGGGACACGGCGGGGCCCGGCCTGGCCACCGAGCCGTGTCGGGCAACGCCGAGGGACCCACGCGGGAACTCGCCCGTCCTCGCACCGCTTCTCCCACAGCTCCGGGAGCGACGGACAAACCCCCACCCGCACCGCGGGCCTTCGGTCTGAGCAATCCTGCCTGTAGGAAAAAGTAAAGTTGCCGCTGGAAACTCGTCTCGTAAAAAAAGAATAGAAAAACCAAATGAAGAGAAAGAAATTCCTGCCCTCAAAGCTCTGACAACAGCCCGCGGGGTGTCCCACACCGCCGATCTCCAGAGGGAACACTCCCGCTGACAAACAACAGCAAACAGCGCTCGGCGAAGGGATCCATTCCACCCCCCGTGGAAGGGAAGCGCTGCCTTCCCGTGGAAGGGATCCATTACCCTCCCGTGAAAAGGCACCATTACCTTCGTAGCACAGGATGCCGATATTGTTGTTCATCTTGTCCAAGTACTGGTAGTTCAACAGGTCCATCCTCATAAACAGCATTTATCGAGCTGGCGGAGAGGACCGGCTCGCTCGCTTTGGCCCGGGCTCAGGGAGGGGGAGGCGGCCGGGCAGACGGTGCCGAGGCTTTCCCGGCTCCCAAACTCCAGCAGCGCGAGGCCCAGCCTGGAGCGGGTCGGGTCGGGGAGCGTGGGTTCCACCGCACACGCTCCTCTGCCAGCCCGCCGAGGGGTAACGCGCAGCGGGGACGGGGGGGGGGGGGGCTGTGCGAGGGCTTCCCAATGCTTTTTTCAAGTTTGTTTGCTTGTTTTTTTGTTAAAAAAAAAAAAAAAAAAAAAAAAAAAAAGTGGAAAAGCAAAGCAAACCCGTCGGGAAAAGGTGGCAGGGGAGAGAAGGGAGGGTAGTTCCCGGGGGGGGAACCCGCTGCAAGCGCCGGCGCTGACAGCGGCAGTGCCCGGCACTGCCCGCCGGGGCCCCGCTCCGATCCCGACCGCGATCCCGATCCCGGCCCCGGGCCCGGCCCGCCTCCCGCGCACGCGCGGCCGCTGGGATGTTGGGGATGCTTTGTGCACCAGATCAGCCCAAAAAGCGCCCAGTGTCGGAGCTGGGGCGGGGGGGCTGGAGGAGGAGGGAGGGCCGGCCCGGGGCTGCGTCAGAGCGGCGCTCACAGGAAACACCGCCCGGGAGGAGGAGGAGGCGGGTGGAAGGGGAGGAAGCCGCAGCCGCGGAGCTGAGGGGCCTCCTCCGGGCACGGGCACAAGCCAACACACAGCAACTTTTGGGCCGGATGCTGATCTTCTGTTTAAAACTAATACCGACTCTTCAGCTCCTGCTTCAGTCCCTAGCACCGTCTCACACACCCCAGTGCCTTACCGTGAAAAATAATGTGGTTCTACAGCAACAGGACAGAACATCAGCCCTGCAATCACGGAATGCTATCACAGGAATGATAAATGGAATCATAGAAATGAGAAAGACAATTAAAATTAAAGGCGCGTGGTACAGTGGCCGTTTCCCCGTGTATATAGTTCATACATATAGTTTTAAAAGGTTTCTGTCTATGCATATAAACAGGCACTGCACACATTGCTACGATTCTGTCAGGGCACAGCCACATTGGATTTTTTAAGGGCTATTAGCGGTTAAACATTCTGGGCTCTGGATCTTTAGCAGCTGCCAAAGCTCCAGTTAGATGACAGAAATGATGATGCTTTGCAGTAACCGGAAAGAACACCGGCACACAGCAACGTTTTGGTCAGATGCTGAGCCTTCTATTTTAAACTAATTCTGACTCTTCAATGCCTATTTCATTCCCTAGCACGGCCTCAAATATGCCTTACAGTGAAAAATGGTGGTGCCTTACAGTAACAGGGCAGAACAGCAGCTCTAGAATCACAGAATGGTATCACTGGAATGATAAGTGGAATCACAGGAACTAAAAAGACAATTAAAATTAAAGGTGCGAGGTACAGTGGCCATTTTCCCATGTATATAATTTATATATATAATTTAAAAAGGTTTCTGCCTATGCATGTAAACAGGCACTGCACACATTGCTACGATTCTGTCAGGGCACAGCCACATTGGATTTTTTAAGGGCTATTAGCGGTTAAACATTCTGGGCTCTGGATCTTTAACAGCTCCAGTTAGATGACAGAAATGATGGAGATTGGTGCTGCAGTCCTCTCATCTCAGGATGTGGTCTCTCCTTCTGCACTCCCAACCTTGATCATAAAGGCTCTGGCTGCTTATACAGATGTGTGTGACTCATCCTGAGAGGGCAGAACATTTGCATGGGTGTAAGCATGTGCTATCCCTATGGGCATCAGTCTGCATTTCCTGCAGCCCATCAGCACCTGACGTCTGGGCTGACAGGAAAGACAAACACTGGGGAAGTTTGGTCCAAGAACATGGTGTAAAAACAAAAAAAGCTAATGGAGTCCTAATCTTCCCTCTGCCCTCTTAGGCTTGGAGGCTCATCCCTGCCTCTCGGGGATGGAGAATCTTCATCATACACATGAGAGCAGACAGTGAGAACCAGTAAAACATTTTCATTTCCACCCTGAGAACTTCTTCCCTCTGTTAGAGAAGGGGAAGATACAACATGACAGAGGCAACTCGTGGAGTCCCATTTGGTGATGGCATTTTGAAAATTACTGCTTGAATGCTCTGGGTATTTCAGTAAACAAGGTAGCTAGTTTACTTAAATTTACTACTGGTATCTACTGAATCTTCTAAGGAAGACTGCCTAGAACCTAAATAAGGTTTCTCCTCATTTGAGATACACAAGGCAGACCTGTGTGTTACCTACCTAGGTGCTTCAGCTGAAGGAGAATGGCCACTAACAGTGCTGAATTCATCAGAGCAAGAAACAAAGCCCCCGAATGGCTGGGGAGCTGAAGGTTAAGAAGCCCTTTATTGATTATTTCTATACAAGAAGGGCACTCTCCTAATTGGAAATGCTATTAATCTACACTACTTTAACATGGTATAAAAACTTATGGGTACTTAATGCTGAGGTAACAGCACTTTTCTTGGATGGTACCTAATAAAAAGGTTGCAGTTGTTTTTTCACCTCACAGGATTTGTTACTGCAAAAGTTGCAACCAGGCAGACCAAAGTAGCCCATAGTATTTTCTAGAAAGAGAAATATTTTTTAATAATGAAAAGCTCATTATGATTTTTAAGTAGGGGCCTGGAAGTTTTGCATAGCAGACCACATTGTGCATACTCAAAGATATTCTACACCATTGCATCAAATTAAACCAGCCATCTAATAAAGGCACTGAGAGATCTTAGCCCTTTAAGATATAAACTGCAATAAAAATCCCCATCTACAACGTTAACAAAAGAGAGGCGCATTTCTTCACCACGAAATGCAAGTTTCTTACATAAGTATACAAAATATTTTGGGGACAACATTTTGATATGTACAGTTTTTAACATGGAGAGCACCCCTGAGTTTAAACTAATGCTACACTTTTATTGGATACTTAGGAAGGATAAGAAAAGTATTTAATTTTTCCAATTTAAAATGCTTAAATCTTTCTGAGAGGTGCAGGTGACAAGGAAGAAAAGAAAACACTGTTTTTCTACGCTCCTTTAGAGCACGGGCCTACAAGACAGGGTGTGCACACTGTGCTAGCTACACACGGGCATAACAGTTCCAAGGCCAATATGAATTCTCCTCTATATTCAAGGATATATATTTCTTCAAGCTGTTTGGAAAAGCACGGTTAGGTGTTGCCTACAAACCACTGAATACTCAGTAGTGCTGTCCTGACACCAAAAAATAAGTTAATTCTTCTTTATGAGACCAGTTGTCACTGGTGTACAGGTTTTTAGGCAGTAATGATCACTGTCATGTGAAATGGCTTTCAGCAGCACAGCACACTCTGATTGGACTTGTCAAATATTGTGTCATGAACAACTCAGATGTTTCACAATAAATAATAATAAACTGGTACCCAATACTGGGAGCTTTATGAATTTCTAAATTAAAATATCTACGCTGAAAATAAGGTAATGCCTAGTGAAATAATGGGTGGGGGGAATTATCAATGTAAACGTATCTCTTATATTATATTTTAAATCCAAAATCCATTCATAGGAACCCCTTCTTCGAAAGAAAACTTATCAGCTCAACAAATTCAAGTCCAGCAGACATTAACTTTAAATACTGCCAAGGTCACTATAAAGTACTTGGTTCCTGTCAATAAATCCTTGATCCAGATTGCTCTAAACAGGTGTTGATTGTTCATCAAACACTTCACCCGTCTGAGAGACCTTCCACTGAACTGCAATCAATAATCAATGCATCAGCAGGTTGGATGGAACCTACACTGAAAAACAAGCTATTAACATCCCCCAGGACCTCTGTTAAGTTCCTTCTGTTCTTCTACATATTGATCGTTGCAAACACAGTTACAAGCTGTAGTATCTCTGCTTCATGCTAGCTGGAGTACTTCCCACAGGATTGCACATTTTTTCCTTCGGTCAGGTAGATAAACACCCAGATCTATAGATCAAATCGAACCCGGCAGGTGGAGCTCGTCAGCCTTGGTAGGCAATCCACCTAAGAGAAGGTCACTCTAAACAAACCTACATCCTGGGGACCTCACTGCCACTGTCCAAGCTTTGCTCGGCCCCGGCAGATGAACCTCAGGACTAAAGGGTGGGCTCAGTTCAGCGCACGCTGTGTCTCACCTAAAAAATCCACTGCGCAGGCTGGAAGGGTTAATGACCTTTCCCAAATCTTCGCTCGCGAAGACTGGCCATTACATAGATCAAATGTTAAAACACTAGAACTTTAGCACAACAGCATCCCCTAGAGGTAACAGGAAATCCACAAGGCTTGGAATCACCGGGGACTTCACATGGGAGTTGATTCTAATTATCCCACATAGCAGATAGATAGTGATCTTCTGGTTCACTTTAGTACAGGAAAGCAAATTCAGTCTTCACACAGGAATGTCCTATCACAGAAGTGTACTGAAGCAAGGATAGCAAAATACAGAAAAAAAAAAAAGATGGTTCTAATGAGTAGAAAAATCACCATTGTCAAACCCAGGTGACTAAAAGTGTCTTTTGCCAGTTAGTCATAGAATAGTTTGGGTTGGAAAGGACCTTAGAGATCATCTAGTTCCAAGCCCCCTCCATAGGCAGACACCTGAATTAGCCCATGCATTAGGGTGGAGTTTGAAAGATTTCTGTGCCCTTCTACAGTTCTCACAATAAGAAAATACCAAATTCTCTCTCGGAGCATACAGTGGTGTGAAGCACCAGGAACAGTGGACTCAACCTTCTCAGCTCCACACATTTTCCCTGATCTGGCTTTTATTCAGACAGACAGACCAATGTCCCCTCAGCAGCTGGAGCACATCAGGGGCACCCTCACTGCACTTCTCCCAGCTTCTTTTCATCTGAACACATCTAGTCCATGGCCGAGACCCCTCTGTGATGCAGATCAAAGAAAGGCAATCAGGAGGTTCACTCTGAAAGCAAACATCTGCCCCAACGAAAGCACTGCTATGGATGTACCAACAGCTGAGGAGAACCACAAAGCATTTTTCAGATTTAAAAAGAGCTTGAGAAACTTACCTTTCCAAAGAGTTACAGTGCATGTCATGAGTGTTATTGAGTCATTGGTTCCTAATGCTGATAAAACTTCTCCATGATAAAAACACACAGGCCTGCCTTATTTGAGCAATAATAGGACTTCATATAAAACTTACAGAGCCACAGAATATGCTGAACTGGAAGGGACCCACAAGGATCATCCAGTCCAACTCCTGGTCCTGCACAGGCCCATCCCCAAGAGTCACCCCCTGTGCCCCAGAGGATCATCCAAACCCTCCTGGAGCTCTGGCAGCCTTGGGGCTGTGCCCACTGCCCTGGGGAGCCTGGGCAGTACCCAAACAGCCTCTGGGGGAAGAACCTTTTCCTAATGTCCAGCCTAAACCTCCTCTGACAGAACTTCAGGCCATTCCCTTGAGTCCTGTCACTGGTCCACGCAGAGAAAAGATCAGTGCCTGCCCTTCCTCTTCCCCTCATGAAGAAGCTGTAGAGTGCAATGAGGTACAATTGTACATATTCGCTACTTGAATTTTTGCAGAGAAAAAAATCCTTAATATATCAAGTCTATAATATCAGACTTGACAGTAAGAGTTTATATGGTTTTGACAGCACTTAAACATACACTGAGCTGCTTTAGAACAAATGTTTTCAAGCAAGCTACCACCGAGCTCTGCTGTCTGCCTTTCCTTCGCTGCCCTCAGCCAATGGACCATTGCCCTTCCCACCCTCTCCTCCCTCTTTATTCTCACACTTGCTGCTGCCTCAGGCAGTAGTGCTGAAGAGATTGAGAAAATGGCTTTGGTGCAGTTTTATCAGCTTGGCCTCCACTCCACACCACACAACATCTTTCAGTGGGAAAATGGCATCACTGGACAAGAATGGACACTACAAAAGAGAGACAACTGAAATTTCAGCTTTGATCATCAGTAAAGAACAGCTATTTATACAGTGACCAATTTTGCAACTGCGAGAAAAAATAGTCTTTATAGAGGTGAGACACACTCTGGTGTGTCTGTGTGACCATGCAATGCTGTTCAGTATAATTCCATTTTTGAGTGGACAATTATCTGCTGCAGCTCCTGAGGTCAGGACACTGCATCTACTGATACCTCAATATGCACCAAGGAGGTAGTGGAGGAATAAAGCACTTAAAAACAGGTTTTAGCTTTTTTCTTTAACTAAGAAATGAGCAATTTTGAGTTGCCAGCTGCTAGGTGGCGATGTGCCTGAAGAAAAAAGCTTGCTTTTCTTCTTCCGTGCACTCCACTGCAAAACTGCTGCGCTTCACACCTCAATTCTTATATTTCAGTTAGAATATATTTCACAGGGAAAAACAAAACAAAAATTCTCCTTGAAGCAAGATGGGTTGTTTGCTTTGAAATACATTCAGATTTGATGAGGAAACACATTTAAAATGGATTGAACACACAGGAAATTCAGAGATGCATTATAAGAAAATTGACATTCAAAGTTCCTTTGATAGCTGCAAGCAGCTATCTCACAGCTGTGCCTCTGACACCCACAGAGAGCAAAAGACAACTCAGCTCTGCTCAGTGAGTCAGATACCACAAAACATACCAACTTTATACACTTCTTATGAAGCGTTAAGTACTGACAACTGCACCAGTGAACAGAAGGTATCAAAACACACATTCTTTCAGATGTGGACTCTTCTTTTATTTTTTTTTTTAATCATAAGGGTACATTGCAAATAGATTTTAATCACAAACTACCTGCTTCCTTTCACAGCCTTAAAAAAATAAAGAAAAAAGCCCTACCAGTTAGACCATCTCTGAATAAAGTTAGTGCTTGTCTTCTTGTTTTACCTGTCCTTCGCTAGCTGAAGGTTTCAAAAACATGCCAGACATTATAGAACACAAAAGATGTTGTTGCTATTATCAGTGGAGCTTCTCAAAAATGAAATAGTAGACTTACACCCAATATTAAGTTGTAACAAAGTAATTTCTATATTCTTTCATTATTGTCATACCCTACCTTACTCAGTATTGCTTCAAAAACCCAAACACAGTATTATCTAGTAAGGAATTCTGTTTATGACTGTGTATGTGTACTGGACTCACAAACTGCTGGGTAACTTATGTTAGGAATCACTCTATTCCCAGCAGGACCAAGTCAGCAGGCACCCTGGCTCCATTTCCCACTGAAAAAAAATCCCAGAGAAACCAAAAATATAGTGATACCCAAGAATATCTGGAGTTGCAAGCTCTTCTAGGGCCCAGGAATGGATGGTAATGGCTTGTCTGGCAGCTGGATTTTTATTATTAGTTTTTTAAAAATATCTTGCTGTACTGCAGATCTCATTCTGTATTAGTTTTTTGAAGACACAGATTTTAAACAGCATATCACTGTGAATGTAAATAAAAAATTCAGATCACTTATTTGTAAATATTTAGATTTAGAACCAGCCATTTCATATCAGATCAAAAAACTCTGAGGCACTTAACAACTCACAAAGCTTTTTGGCTAATTAAATCCTGTCCTCATCAGCAAGAACCCTCTCCCTCTACCTTTCAGTTCCCCTCCCCCCATCATCCTCAGAAAGCCATTTGCCTTCTACCCCAAACTAAACACACCTGCTCTCATACCACAGCCCATTTTCACACGGCAATTGAGGACAGGGTGAGGGGACAGAAAATCCAGGGCCCAAGGCAGGGCACAGGCAAGTCTTCTCTGAGCTCCCACTTGGGTTTGGAGGGGTTTTTTGGCAATAGTGACATTTAGCTCCATGGGTGACTATATAAAATGGGCACAAAGGTCCTCTGTGAGGCCTTCAGGAGCAGCTGCTGCTCCAGCAGGTACTTTGTGTCTCCAAAAAGACACAGCTGGCAACTGGAAGGAGCCACTTCGCTCCCATCAGTGGGATCACACCGACCCAGGACTTGAGCCATGTCCTTCCATCACCTTATTTTCTCTGGCTGTGCAACAAAAGCTGTAACTCCTGGTTGTTTCCAAGCTTAAAGTGCTTTTAAAAGCTTTTAATTGATGGTGAGCAGGGGCTTGGAAAGCACACGATCTACTGTTCCTTCTGACCTCCAGAACTATTTCGCACCTGCCAAAGGCCGTGGGGCAGTCGAGGGAATGAAGCAGAGGATCACTCCAAATGCTACCAGGTGGAACACAAACGAGAAAACTCAATAGCACCTGATTTATCCTGACCTCATTCCCTGAATGCATGCTCAAAGTGAGCAGCAAGCTTGAGATCAGGTTTACCAAGAATTTTTTTTCATTTCTGAATGGTACCCTGCAATTCACAATTTGCTGGTGTTTTTATCTTTTTATTCTCTTAAGCTGAGCTGACAACACTTCAATAATGCAGCTAGAATACATAACAGATAAGTGTAGTTTATCTAGGCTGAAAAATTGTTATGTGCTAATTAAAAACTTGATAATCTTTCCTGTTATTTGCCTGCTAATATAAATTTCTGAAGGGCTGATGATAATCATAAACATAATTTAAATTGATCTACAAAGAGTCTCAAACACCACTGGAGCCTCCAGATGCAAACAGTGAAGTGCTAACTTTGCCATGCCCTGCTACCGTGCTAACAGGGCAAAGGAAACACTTCATGTTCTTCCAATATGAGAAATGAGAAGATAAAAAAATGAGAGAGTATTAAAGAAAAAAGCCAATTCTAAACCAGTTTGATGCTGAGGCATCTCAAATACTTTTAACTTAGAAAAGTTAGGAGCCAGCCCATGTTTAGAGGTTAGATTTCAAAATTACTATGCATATCCCTCAGCTTTGGGAAGAAGCAAATCCAGTTTCCAGAACCCACTAATTACAGGGTTTAGAAATAAAGCAAAGAGCTCTAAGATTACTAAAGTCTTTGAAAACATTTCCCCTTACAGCTTGTTTGGTGAGACATAAGATATATATATAAATACATATATATACACACACACAGGGCCTAATTGAGCTTTGATGTTGACATATGTAGATCTGTGGAGCTGACCTTACTTGCACACAGACTAAATATTACAGTAACCCAGGTAACAGCCTTATAAATGAGATAAAATCCCAATGCTATCCCACGTAGCAAAATCAATCACAACTTTTCTTATGAAACAAATTTAATTTGGCTTCTAAATGTTAAAGCAATTACTTATCCTAAATTTTAAGATGAAAATATTAGTAAGTACCTATTACAGATCCCAATTTTATAACTTGCAATCTACTTCGTTAACTTAAAATGAAATTTCACTGAAGTTCTAAGACTATTCTTTTCCAACCGAAGGTCTTATTCTCTAATATTTTTAAAGTATTTGACCGCAGTAAGTTGGGTTTTACCACATTAAGAAAAAAAAAAACCCCAAACCCTAAACACACTCTCACTTATCCCAAACTGTAGTGCTCATAAAACCCCAGCCAGCCAGAGAACAGCACCTTTGCTCATGATCCTGATGGATGTCTTCCAGATCAAATAGAAGAAAATAAGAAAAAAGAACCATGAAGTGTTGCTGTTGCATTGTTTAAAGCAGCATTACAAGAAAGAATATGTTGTAGCTGTATAGGATTTACACACACACATACACACGCATATGTGCATGTTATGTAACATGCAAGTGGAATGTTAAAAATTGTACTAATTCCGCTGCCTACTGCAGAGGGTGCCCTCACTGTCCGTAAGCACAAATTCACAGGTCTCAGAAATAGAGAAATAACACCCCGTCAGCCCCTGTATAAGGGAAAACCTCACAAAAGCAGTCGAGCTCTTCCTGTTCCAAAAAACAACCATCAGCTTCAAACATTCCTGCTTTCCACTCGTGAAAAGTACTAACAGTGAACAGGAAGCTGAAATCCAATGGATCAAAGTTACCATTTCCAATTCTACAGGTTCACACAAGGCAAGAAATTTTGCCTTCCAAAAGGGTAATTTTTAGTCTGAAACTCAGAGACTGCTGGAAATTCTCAATCAAAACTATCTATCAACACTAGCTTTTCTTGTGCATTTGATGTTTTCACTTCAAAATGAAACAGAAACAAGAAGGATTAAATAAATTTTTCACGATTTGCATTAAAAAGACACTTATTTGTTATTAACTTCCAGCTTTCTGACAAAACCACCAATTCTATACTTACATGTCTTTCCTGTAGCTTCCCTGCTTTTCTTAGGGAACACAGTGCTCACGAGGATCACTCACCACCTTTAATAGAAGGGACCACTGCACAGCATGGAAAGTGTAACAGCAACATGGGGCTTCCAAACTGCAGTGCTAAAAAATGCCATTTTAAACCCAAATGTTAGGTTTTCATTTACCATAAAGTCTCCAAACTTCCCCTCTGATGAACACTGCCCATGTGTCAGGTTGTGCTCAACTCTATTCACTGCCTCTCAAGCAAGACAAATATAACATCCCCAAAACTTCCTCAGCCTTTTAAAGTGTTTCCCATTTTATCATTCTCTTTCACTTATCTACAAGCTTCTCTGTCTCCTTCCAACCATCTCAACACCCTTACTCCAGATTTGTTCTCCAACTGCCCTAAATTCCATCCTTCTCTTCCTGCACTAAGAACCTACTTTTCTCATCAACCCCAACTTACCCAGAGCCTCCCATCCTCCCTCACCACGAATTCCCAGCCCTCCCCACCCAAAGTGTAATACTTCATAACCAAGGCTTTAAAATCCCCTCTGCCTGTTCCCCTCCAAAGCAGCCTCAGCTCCTCAGCTCCTCTGCTTCTGGTTGCTGCCAGCCCTGGAGCCACAGGACAGGCCCAAGCACGCACAACACCAAAAGATACACAATCCTAGGATACTGATACCCCAAACATGAAGTCACAGGTCACACTCTTAGCCTCGCACTACCTTCTCTCTCTTTGTCTTGGTCCTTTTCCTCTTGACCTTTTATTTCCTTTCTCTTGAGCTACAGGTACTCTCAGCTACAGGAACAGGGACTCAAGATAAGCAATGTTTGCTTCTACTAACCCAGTGATACACCATCTTCTTCCCAAAGTGCTAGAAAAAGAGAGAGTCATCCTGGGTATACTGGAGTTCACATACTCCTCTCCTTCAAGAGGAGAGGGCAAAAAAGGCATTATTTTGTAACAGGACTGGTGGCTAAAGAGGAAATGGTCCCAGCAATTCCTTCTGATAAAGACTCCACTGCAGATAAAATTCCCCTATAGACAGATTCCAGCTCCTAAGCAAGGAGAAAAAAAAACCAACAGTGGTAGGAGGTAAGCTGAGCTAATTACATGAAGTCATATTATTGCCAAAAGTTCTGGGCTTGTTGTTTCCAGAAGTTAGAGAAAGTGAACTGTCATATGAAAATGATTGCTCGGGCTGGGCCACGACAATTAAATAGGGAGTCACATCGCTGGCCTGAACTGCTGATTTGTTGAGACAATGATAAATGAAGAGGCGAATCGACACAAGCTGCACTGACAAGCATTTAAACCATGCACAAAAGTATGATATTGTATCCTTAAAATCAAAGGCTCTCAGTTTATGACCTTAATATTGAGCATAACTGAGTTTATGTCAGTCTTGGTAATTGGTCTGGAAGCAAGACTGACTCCAAGGTGTGTGAGCAGCCCTGACTAACTGCTCCATGAGCCACATGGCACCAAAATGCATGCACACACACACACATATCCCCCAGGTGAAGTCTGGTTTTGTCAGCATTTTCAGCCGTGATTTTGTTTTAAAAGAAGTAGCACCAAAAAGGTTACAAAACAAAAAACAATACAACAACAACAAATCCTGAGCTGGAGACATCCTACTATTTCCATGACATGCCTTATGAAACATATCCTATGTTTAAAGGATAACATAGTGATTGCAAAAATCAAATACTGACAAGTTAAAATATACCAGGAAAGGGATTTTTGGTGCACCCCGGCTTTGCCACTGCATGATCACACTTGCTTACCTTGCAGGCTCTATTCCCACAGGACCTCACCACATTTTGTGTAAAGAAAGATTTACTGGCTCTGGTCCTGAATAATGATTGAATTGAATCATATAAAAAATGTTGTGAATATTAATTAAAGGTTTGTCAAGTTTTTTGGCAGCACAGTGACAGGTGTGACTGTGGCTTTGTGGCAGCACAGTGACAGCCACACAAAAACCTACAAGGACTTGAACAATCCTGCCTGTTTGGGCTTGCTTTGGACAGTGGGCAGAAATAAAGTTTAAGTTCCACACTAAGCAATGCAGAAAAACCCACCTAAATATCAAATAGTTCTTTCACTGTCCCTCTCAGCAAGTGAGACTATGGCCCTGAGTGAAAAACAGTTTATGGTCAAGAGTGCTCTATACCCTGCATTTTTTACAAAGAAGCTGAATTTAATCACCATCTTCAAAATTTCAAAACTTCAACACAAAATTTCAACATATAGGCTCTCCCCAATAGGGCAAGTTGCAAAGAACAGAACTGCCCCCCAGCACTGTTCCACAAAACTAGTACCCACAGAAGTTAAGAGTGAGGCTGAACTCCTCATATCCACCAAGCAGGCAAAATGCTTCCCAGTCCTCCTGCGCATCCCATTTTCCTCCTGTCCCATCGCCCTCCTTCCTGGACTGCCTTATCACCTGAGCCTCCAACTCCCATGTCCCTTTTCAATGATCCTGGACTAGTACCTGCTTGTCCCAAACTCTTGCCTAACCAGTCCCAGCTCCTGTATTCTTCTGCCAACATGCACTGCTGCCTCCCAAAGCACGCCCTGCACTCAGACAGCTCACCTTGCTCTGCTTTCCCCTCTCTCTGCCCGATCTCACCTCTGAGGAGTTCAGTGTTGGAGACACCAGAGCCCAGCAGCTCCTTCCCCCACGCTGCCAGGACCAGGATCCACAGAAACATCCAAAATATGGGCACCGACACCTCTGAGCTTCTCCTTAACTTAAACTGATTCTTACAGGGGCAGTAAAAAGTACACAAAGGTCAGCCTTCGAATCCCCCCTCTAAAACAGATCACCAAAATTAATGTGAGGTTTTTATAAACAAGGAGAAAATAATTCCTGGGGTTTCCCTATTATTTCCTGCATTTTTCCCTATCTTATTTTTGGCAATAGTTAACTCACTCTGAGTGAAGTTACAGGTTCTGTATATACATGTGTGTATCTATAATGACTTCTAAAACCAGGTTCATTTTTCTCAATACCGTCATTGCCTCAGTTTATTAAAACAAAATTAATGTGAAATACATTCCCACATGCATGCTATTGGCATAATTAAGCAAATACAGAAAATCCTAGCAATATACATCTTGAAGAGAGTTGATGACCTTGTTTCTCTTTTTTTTTTTTTTGTGGACATGCTTAATTTTATCACACACTGTATTCAAGTAGATACTCTACTAAATTATTCTGTGTTCTTACAAGTTCTTATACTTTTGACAATGGTACTTAGTGGATTAAGAAGAAGAAATGTAAAACCACTTAAAACAAGACAAATTCAAACTATTCTTATTTTCCAATTTGCCATCAAGAAAAATTCAAATTATTCTTATTTTCTATCTACAGACGCATAAATCAAATCCTCCATGAAACAATCTTAAGAACCTGTATCAGAGACAGCAAAGCAAATATTGCCACCAAAATAAATGCCAGGGGCTAAAGTGGAAGTGGATTAGTGACACAATTCACCACACCTCCCATAAGTCAGAATGTATTTGTCATACCACGTTAAAAAACCCTGTAACGTCTTTGCACATATTTGTAGCCTACAAAGTACAAATTCGCAATTAAAAGAGTGGAGCCAGTAAGTAAAACCAGTGGACATTCCCCTTTTCCCAGCGTTTTATTTCTCTGAGCCCCACCTTTGCCACCATTTGGGGAATGGGTTTAAACATCCCAGTGGCAAAGCTGCATCTAAAAGAAAAAAACAGCCCAAAGAGGGATCTCCACACAAAGCCTGAAGTGTCCCTGTGGAACCAGCTCCAGCCCATCTCCCCGTGCCCTGGCTGTGCCAAAGGAGCCGACAGGAGCTGTTCCCTGGAGCTGGAGGGCAGGGTGAGCCTGCCTAGCTGGAGCCAGCGCCCAGCCCTGCTCCTCCGCAGGGCTCTCACACCCTCCTGTCCACACCTGCCCTGCACGGGATGCAAATCACCCCCAGAACCAAGGAGTCAAACCTACAGCACTGGAGCTGATCATTTCCAAGTATTCCATACGTGTGTCTTAAGGAAAAATCAACTGTAGCAGAGCCATGACAGGGCCGACAGAACAGAACCCTGAGTGGCCCAGAACAGCGTTTACTTTCATATTCTGAGTGTTCTAACAGACCATGTAAAGTGAAATAAGGAGACTCTGCTCCTAAAAAACTGGTATCTAGCAGTGACCTGGCCCCTTTTTTCCCCATGTTCTTTATGTTGCAAGTGCATGATATTGCAAGGTTTTGCAACGTTGATGTTTTTCTCAAAGCCTCATTTCTCCCATGGGCATCTGAAGACATTGCACACATTTTATTTTTTTTTCAGCTTTTAATTCTAACGGATTAAAAAAAAAGAGCCACGTAAATCAGGCCTTGAAGTGAATCCATGAGCTCAAACTTGAAAGTAGTTAAAACTTTTTTTAACTGAACATTTCTGAAGCCCAACTGCGAAGTGCTAAAATGTTTGGGTTTGGCAAAATACAACAACTTTTAAACGGTGTGGATGGATAAAGACTGTCAAAATACATTTTTTTCTTAGGTGTCTCATTCATCAAATGCACTCAGTCATGTAGATATCTTCTATTTCAGGAAAAATTCACCATCTTAAGCTTTCTCTGAAGTCAGATACCTGGACATCCATAACAAAATTGACGGAATTACATATTTTCCAGTTACTTTCCACAAAGAGAAGAAACAATGCACCTAAACTGAAGCCATGCGATCAGGATTTTTATTTTTCAACAGGTTAGTTTTCTAACATGTAATACAGACAACGTATTAGAAATACTATGTGCATAGAATTTCTACCTGCAAGGAACCTTGCAAACGTGAATATATTCTGCTTCCTCCTGAGGCAAGGATCACACCTCTATCACAGCTGGAGAAACCCAGGCAGGAGGATGAGATTTACCTGAAGGCACAGAAGCTAGTCAGATCCTGACTCTCCTCCTGGGCCAAAGGCCACACCTTGCTTTCATCCACTCTCATAATTACAAATAAAAGAACTCTTGGTCTGTATATTCTTTTCAGGCAGAACCTGTCTGACCTGTTAATTTACTGACAGCGTATTTAAAAAGTCACCAGCCAGCAGAGAACCTTTATTAAAAGAATCCTGGTGCTGCACTTGTATTTACCTCCTTTTCCTTGCTCTGAGCTGTGCTCATTCTGCAAAATACTCTCTTTAGTTTTGTTGATGGGGGATATAAACTCGGATTCTTCCAGGGACCGTGAGAGAGATTTGAACTCACACATAAGTGAAGCAGCATTTACCCTCTGCAAAGTCAATCAGATTCTTTAAGTGAGTGAAGCAGTTAATTCCTGTCTGTACATCCCGATTTGCAAGCCCAGCATTGCAACAACAGGCCTCGGGAAGCTGGTTGAACTGCATATCTTCTGACATTCTTGGATTCTTGTGAACCTTTGCACATCTCGCTAAGCACAATCTGCTCGTTAACTTCAACTAAAAAAACTACAGCCTGACTTTGGTCTCAGAAAAGTGTCATTTCATAGTTTCTTTGTGTATAAGATACACCAAGATCAAAAAAAAGAAAGCTAGTCAAAAGGAGGACTCCATATCCACAAACATCACAATAATTAGAATTAATTACTGTTCATGGGAATAAGCATTGACAAGACAAGCAGCCTTAGAAAAAATCTGCAGTGCAGATGATGCCAAGATCAAAGTTCACCTTACAGACTTAGCAGCAGCAGGATTCAGCTACAAAGGGAAACACACTACTAGTTATATCACATATACACACCAACACAGCTCTCCCTGGGCACACATCACTTCCACAGGGAACAGTACATTCATAGGGCCACCAAAAGAACAAAAACAGTGTGCTGAAGCCATGCCAGTAGATTTTCCTAAATGAATAATTCTTCCAACTCCAAAGCCAGTAAGTGCTTTATACTTTGTCAGGCTGCAGCAGATAGGTCAAATGTAAATTAATGTCACTAATAATACAAAATAGCAGATCAACTGAACTGCCAGTGTATAACAACTGACTAACGCATCATCCCTGTCAAAACTGCTGCCTGATTTTTTATTTTTATTGAATTTTATACCACCAAGAAAATCTCTCTCTGAGCTATACACCTTCTCAACCTTGCTGCTGTTCTTCTCTGAACACAAATGTGTACGTGTGGAACGTGAATTTTCAAAGTTCAACGCAATCTTCACAAACTGGTGATGACTCTGCTGCCACCGTGGTCACTATTCTCCGATCATTCTTATTTACTGATAGGCAGCAGTAGATTCATCTTTATACACCATTTTCTCCTCAGGTTTTCCACATACTAAACAAATACTGAACACTCAGAGCTCTCAAGTTTCAGAAGCATTGGTAAACTGATGCGTCTCTCCAGTTAGACAAATACAAAAGACAGTCATCACATTACAGAATGATATTGAAGCAACATCATTTCTGTTGGGCTAATTTAGGCTTTATTCTGTACTCCCAGACAGGTCAACCAACTCAGGCTAAATCCTACTTGATTTAGGTTTCCTTTGCTTCCTTGATCACTGAGTTTCTGTCAGGAATGTATGTCTGTGCAGTAAAGACAATCTCGAAGAAACCAATTAGCCACACCAGTCTGCACAGCAGCTGGCTTGGAATTCAGTATCAGGAATGCTATCTGAGCACTGTCAGAGGTTATCAGATATCTGACAGCTTGCAAAGTTTTGAGGAAAAAAATTACTATAAAAAAAGTGATACAACTCAGTTAACTGTGTTGCATAACAAATGTTCAAAATACATTCTGCCTCTTCGGATGCCAGGGCCAGAAATTGTGCAATATTTTTTACTGTAAACTCAGCACAACAGTGATTGTGGACACACAGGTCTGAGTGCAGGATGTCAGCAGATGACAGTGAGGCCTCCCAAATGCAATAAGCACAGAGAAAATCTTAATAGAAGCATCAAGTTCTTGTCTTCACACACGTGTCTACTCCTCTAACATTCCAATTACAAAGTTTATTCTTGATCTCGGTCTGCAACTGCAGTAAACCCTATGAAGGCTTGAATCAATTAATATGGTTGTATGTTAATGTTAATCATATGACTAAACTCACTAAACTGACACTACTTTGTCATAAGGGTCTACACTAATTCCACAAAGTTGGTTTGTGTATTGGTTTCCAAGTAAAATTGATAAAACATCTGTACACAGCCTAAAACGGAGAACAAACTGGGAGGGGATGTATCTGTTTAAATAAACAAACTCTGGTTCCTCTGCAGTTGTGGAGAATCCCACTTTCCTCAGTGGGCAAGAAAAGGAATCAGAAACAAGTAACGTCCTCAGCAGAAGTGCTGACTTGGCAACAGTTTTTGGAGGGGAGCATCTCTGACTGCCAAAGAGAACCCTGGGTATGGAATCGGACCCTGTGCCCACAGTCAACAGGGAGCACAGGGAGGCACAGCCCATCCACTGCCTTTCACTGAACCCTCTTCCCATGAACAAACACACTGATCCATCCTCCAGGGGTGACTAGCACTCCTTTAAAGTTTAGCCTAAAGCCTCTGGCCACCCAGACAATTCCTGTTAAAAGCACGGTCGCACCTCCCCGAAAGTTTTTCTGCAGGATTGTAAACTGTAGTTAGGAATCAAGCTGGACATTCCAGTTACTTGTGCACTTTGTACAAAGCACCTAGTGTTCAAGAAACAGTGACAATTCTTAAATTTAGTGAGCTCTGGGGTGAAAGCTGGCTGGAACCTGGCCATCTATAAAGCAAAGGCATCACAGTCCATATCTCAAACTCTGTGGGAACTGAACAGTCACCACATTGCACTGTGTTAATTTTATCCCTCATATTTGTCTAACACTGCACTAGTATAGCCTGCTGTCGTTGACTTAAATCATAAATTCAATGCCTGCTTCACAGTATAGTGACAAAAACCAAACCCTACAGTCTGGAAAAAACAGTATCAGCTAAAATATGACTGTAGCAGACATTAGAAAATAATGCTGCAGCTCTTAAAGGTTCTCTTAAGTCGTCAATTCCTTTCTCTCCACCCCCCCTCTAACCTCCACTTTAATTCCATACAGAATTCCCTATGCTTTTCCAACTTTCTTCTTGTACATTTACTTCAGAATGACCTGAATATAATGCCTTATAACATATTTCTAAATCTAATCACTTATGAACTATAGGTTAAACCAACAATTCACACCATGGCAAAGAAATTGTGCTAAACATGCTAAGAATGTACTAACACAGGAAAGACTTGTCATTTCTTCAGCCCCATTTTCACCATTTCTCACCTCACCTTCCACTCTCTGTCAGCAATATACCTTTAAAAGAGAAACTATCAAATTGTAGAAAGGTACATTTCAGTTAAAGCTGATGACACAAACCTCTGTTCCACTGTTCCAGGGATACCTTCTCAACTGAAACAAAAGTACATTCCAATTATTTCTTCCTATTCCAGCAAAATGTAAAAGAAGCTCACATTTTAAAAAAATTATTGGTTAAAAGCATTAAATATTTTAAATGTGTCACTAGATTAATACATTCAATTTCAGTGCCATTTCTAGAAATTAATCTCGGTTACTTCACAAATGGCACCATGTGGATTTCCTTGCAGCCATACAAAAGAAAGGACACCAATTCATGTTGAACATGGAATGTAATTCCAACACTAAGTTGTACACTCATTTTTAGCCTCCAATCTATTACCCACACGTGTAAAGAACAAAAGAATAATCACACACCACTTCCATAATGGAAGGTAGAAAGAAAATAAAAAACAAGACCTCAGAGAATGCAGAGGGCTAACTGAACTGAGGTTTTAAAAAAACCCCCAATCTTCATTTATACCATAGCTTCTATTTCTCATAGGAAACATCAGTTATTCTATAGTTACTGGAGAAATTATTTATCTTTTTTGTGTGATAACAGTCAAAAGAAAAGAAGTCACCAAGTAGCATCATTTGCATAAGTATTTTCCACTTACTTCAGTGACCATGCAATTTCAACCATAAAATGAAAATGATAACCTCTTTCCAACTTAATGGAGAACGGGAATCCAAAGAAGAAAAGTAAATAAGACTTTAGTAACTAAAAATATATCTGGAATCAGTTTTGTCAGATGGAAAAGCTCTGTCCCAGATGAAACCAGGACAGAATCCAAATTGAGAAATACATAGAAGGTCTTCCACAAAACTCTTCCTTTTGTACTTGACACATGTTCATTATATTCATAAAATATGCATGGAATTCCATCCTACACACAAGTCTGCTAAAGGGGTGAGCTGAGTAGACCTTTCACTGCAGCCCACTGTCCACTATTTCCTACCTTGCTGGCACATCACTTTTCAGCTCTTTGTAACCATCATTAAGTCCCTCTGGAGAGGAAGCTCCGATCTCTGCCCTCTGTGACCAGTGACAGGACCTGAGGGAAGGGCTGGAGCTGTGCCAGGGCAGGCTCAGGTTGGATCTCAGGACAAGGTTCTTCCCCCAGAGGCTGGTTGGGCACTGCCCAGGCTCCCCAGGGCAGTGGGCACAGCACCAAGGCTGCCAGAGTTCCAGGAGGGTTTGGACAACGCTCTCAGGGACAGAGGAGGATTGTTGGGGTGTCCTGGGCAGGGCCAGGAGTTGATGGTCCTTGTGGGTCCTTCCCCCTCAGGATATTCTATGATTCTACGATTCTGCAGGTCACCTCTCCTCACATTCCAGCCAGGACACCTGCCCTGAACCTCCACTGTGAGCAGCACACACAGTCTTCCCTGGGCAGGTCCTACCTACACCAGGCCTGAGATCACCTGAGTGACCACTGCTCTGTTCTTCCAGAAATTCTCTGCCACTCCATCCAAGATTCTTCAGGTTTATCACATTTATCCCATGCTGGAGCCATATGCTCATAATTTTACAACTAGTACAACACTGCGAAGCAGCAAGTGTATATCCATCCTGTTTTACAAGTGACTTGAAGTTACCTGAGTGCTACCAGAAAGCACAACCTGCTGTTATTAATAACTGAAATAGGTAAGGAGAGCAGAAGGGCACATGTTTGAACAGATTAGTGGTGGTTAGGAGTTAATAGCCAGAAGCAGTAGTAAAGACCTACATTTTTCTATTGTCAGTCTTCCTCTCATTACTAAGTAATATTTGGGTATGACTGAAAGCAGAAAGACAGCGGCATTAATGTGATGGTATTAAGGTCAATGGAGCAGCTCATAATACCACTATGCCCTATTTCTGAGAAGTAAAAAGAAAACTGATTTTAGAATAGACCTGCCAGATTATCAGAAGATCAGACAGGCATATGCATGCAAACACAAACAGATGACCACAAAAAAAGAGTCTAGCTAGGGAGATCTATACTGGAAGCGCTAACGATACAGGTACGTAACAATGCTCAAGTTATGTGGGTATACCAGTTTGCCTCTGCTCTACCTATAGATACAGAGATATTTAGTCTTGAAGCCTTACAAAAATACAGTACTTAGAACTCCAATGATTGTGCCTTACACCGTTCAGAAAACCAACACATTCTAATTACTCGTACAGTCTTTTTATTTTGGCACTGTCTTATCCTTTTAAAACATGCTCTGCCAGTTGTTATGAAAGTGGGTATTGTGAGATTTAGTCGAATAACTAAGGAAGTGAAAAAGAAATTAAGGAAATTTCATTCCTGATGTCCAACTACATTCCAGTTGTGAACTATGCTGGCACGCTCTGGGAAGCACAGAACCAGCCTGGTCAGAAAGTTAAAGTGACCTTTAAAGGCAAAACATCTGTTGGGAGTCATGAGAAGTTCAGTCCAAAGGATTAAGGCAGCTGAGCCCTGGCCCCATGGAACCACAGGGTAGTCATGTAACCAACTCCTGCTGTAACTCAGATAAAATCTCTCCAGTACTGTAGACAAGAAGAGTCAGACAGCTCAGAGGTTTCCACTGAGATTAGTTAATTATTATTGCACTAAAAAAAGAAAAAAGCAACAAACACCAGCTAGATTTCTGCAAAAAGACTGAAATTTTCCTCCACAGAAGACAGTGGAAAGCCCACTACTTTCCTTCACATTCAAACACTGACAAATGACATCCTTAAGCCTATGTTATTCACGTGTTTTATTAAAGAGATCAAGAAATTATTGATTTATAACAAATTTATTAGGGACTACTATAAATCCTTTAATGTATTTAAATGCATAATGTTTAACATATGTAAAGATAATTAGCTATTCAACTGTACTTCTAAAAACAGAGTTCATCTTCTGAATAAAAGAATAGTTTGGGTGGGTGAATGTAACATAAAATGATGTCATTATGGTAAGTGCCAGCATTCTGCAATAAATACATGCATACATACATACATGCACGCATACATACATGCATACATACATACATTTATTTTCTGAGATACCTGCACAGTGAGGTCACGGATTTCAACCAGAGCCAACACCGCTCACCTTGAACATACTGGAAATCTAGACCACTATTGGAAAATCACTATATTGTCTAGTGATGAGATAACTCAGGATAAAACCAATTGAAAGAGGTCCTCATAATTTGGAGGTGAGTTCAGAGGGGAAAGTAACATTTTTGCCTGTTTATATAATCAAATGTTTTCCAAGTCAGGCTAAGCAAGAAGTGCATTGAGATACAAAAAGAGACAGATGGAGCTGTGGATGAACAGTCACTGCTGTACAACCCAGAGATATCCAGCTCTAAAGAAGGCAAGTAAAGGCTGGAGATTCACAGCAATAAAGTTACAGCTGTAATACACAGATGTTTTCACACAAACCAAACAGACAACATGGACATGACCCAGAAAATAAAAGCAGTTACTGCCACAGTTTCAGGAAAATTCAGCCTAGTGTGTGTGCTAAAATTGTTCCATTTAAAATAAGAACACACAAAAGGTTATTTCTGTCCAACTACTGTTTAGAATTTCTCTGCCTTACAAAGCAATAAATGTGTATCTAAAGCAAATTTATTCCAGTGTTATGAAGTCATTATCACCTAGTACAATACTGTTGTAGTGGATGCACAAAAATACTCTTGTAATACAGGGTATTACACCTTTCAATGAGTGTCATTAAGCTTAAAGTCAGAAAAGAAGAGGAAAAAAAAAAAATCAGAGGAGGGTAATAAATCATTCTTCACTCTTCAGTTTGCTAAATAAGAAGCATTTCTCCTTTTAAGCTTAAGGATGACAGAAGTTTCTGTAGTCACATTGTTTATAGTTGTGCTGCAGATTTGTAGCCAGAATTCTGCTTACACAAGTAACTGATTTTTGGTTCAGCAGCAAAAGGGGGGGGAAATTGAAAGCAAGTAATTTTGGTGTTTGCTTCTTGGGGGAGAAATATGTTCTCTTCAGCCTGAAGCAAAATACTGCTGCTTTTTTTAATTATTTTTTTATTTTATTTTTTCTTAAACAACAGAAGGTAAGAACCAGTAAAACAGTGTGTTAATTGACAGTATCCCCTTTTTATTTCATAAACCATATAATTAGGACACTCATCTTGGATTGGGAAACCCATGTTCAAATCCCTCCTCCTTCAGGTCAGAATTTGAATGGCACAGCATAAATTAAGTCTGGGATCCCAACAAGGGAAAAGAAAATACCAAACAGATGCTCATTAACTAAGAACTTGCATATTGCTTTTTACAACAGATCTGTAAATATTCTATGCTCATTTCACCAAAGACTATGACTGAACAAGTAGTAAAGATTGTACAGGACAACCTCAATTTTAACAAAATTCTAACTGGCTTTATAACATTAAGCCTGGTTTAAGACATGGTGTTAGAGAGGCAATAAGGAAGCTGCAAGTGCTCTATTCTAACCCTTTCAGACACAGACAAAGTGCTGAAATAAGTATCTAAAAAACAATTAAATATGGAAAAAGCGGTAAACAATAGTAAATATTCCAAACCCAAAGTATTTCAGAAATATTTTAACTCTTTTCCTCACCAATTCTGCCTTGCCAGCTTTTCATGTGTGGCACTGTCATTTCCAAGATTGACCCAACTCTCTGTACTCTTAAAGACATGGAAAGGACATCCTGGGAAAGTACCCTGCATTTCCCAAGTCAGCCTGCAGTATTTCCAATTAACTAAGAACTTAAAAAAAAAAATTAAAATTACATCAACCAAATAATACGTATCACATGAAGAATGGCCAGATTTTCACATGCCAGAATATTCTGCTAAGTTGGAAACCCCAGTCCATTTCTGTAATTCCACCCATCACCAAAAAACTCAATGGACAAAACCTAATGAGTGAATAATTTCCCCGCATCGTTTGAAAATTCAGTATATAATAAATACAGGTTATGGTAAAATAGACAAGCAGAGTACCCAGTTCCAAGCCCAGTATTTCAGAAATGCCAGTCATTTAGGAGCACATGCACCAACAAGATCCGGATAGGTCTGGATGTGCTCGCACACTTAACAACACGGTGTTCAGCCAGCTGTGATTTTCAGAGCAATGGTTGCTATCTGATGGCAAATTCCACTCTGGTAAAAAGATTCCTTCCTCTCCATTTGCCAAACAACATTTAAAGACAGCATTCCTGTAAACACCATTTACTTGGAGGTAATGTCACCAGTCACTGCAAATATTTTATCACCAATTAGCTGAAAAGGATTCAGAAAGAAAAGCCACATTGTGGCTGCCACTGCTCAGGAGCTCTGAGCAGCCTGGGCAGAAATATCTGCTATGTTGAAGGATGTTACAATAGGTTTACAAACTGTAGGCAGCTGAACCTCTTGCAAATGTTTTTTAAAATTAATTTGAAAAAAACATGTAGACTCTTTTGTCCCTTGCAGGCATTACCACCACTCCATTGCCTATGCTAATGGCATTCCCCTGCTATTAAAATACATCCAGGCGCCAGGCAGACAATTGCCCCATTTTCCAGCCTATTTAACAAGCTGAAAACATAACTGTACTCATTCTTTATTTCCTTGCTACAATAAACTTGGAGGAAAAGAGGGTGAAACTTTCTGCGGGTAAGAATAATTTTTTTTTTTTTAAAACAAAACAACCCAAACGAATAGTTATCCTACTTAACACTCCTACTTTCAGGAAAATCCTAAAAATAATGAAATGGCCCTGACACTATTTACAGGAAGTTATCCTGTGAAATGCCAAGTAATACAAAGAGCTAAAGGTTTTGGAAAAACAAAAACCAGAAGATCAGGAATTCACCCATTCTGATATTTTTACAAAAAAACAGACTAATTGATATTTAAAACAGATGATATTAGTATTTTCTGTATGGTTCATGAATTTAAAAGCAGAGCACTATGCATGTTACTACTCCGAATTTTAATTACTTCAAGCTTTTGGTGTTCAGACACAACATCAGATGATTGAGGCCACATCTCAAGGATCGAACCACTCACATTTCTCCATCACGTTATTACTAAGCTGAAACATCCCATTTCCATACTTTTCTCCTGTCCAGTAAAAAAAAGGATTATTTATATCACAGGTTCTGCTCCAAAACTAACAGGACTCCCCTCTTCCGCTGCCATTGATTAAACATTACAAAAAGACAAATAGCTGACAAATCCACTTTTAACACCTCTCATAGTTGTTAAGGGACTACAAATGTAGATTTTTGCTGATGCTGCTCCTTCGAAATTAGAGCTTTTCCTTCAGAAACCCTCAGTTCCTCTCTTGCTGGACACCACAGACAAGCTCTGACCACAAACACAGTTGCTAAATCATACAAGCTATTCAGTTACTTAACTACACATTAATTTCTGCAACTAAAGAATTCAGTGTATTAAACTGAGTTGCAGAACACCAAAGTCTAACCCTACCTCTGATTTTTAAGACCAACTCTTTGTGTCTGTCAAATATCTGCCTCTTCTCTGAACCCACAGACATATTCATCCAATCACCAACCTGGCAGAAAGACAACCAAATCAATATTTTAATTTGCCATAAAAGAAGAAACAAACATCCATGTGGAGAGTCTGCCCACATTCATATAAGAAATTATCACAAAGTACTTCTTACCCTCCTCTCAACCCAATAAGGGAAAAGTCCTTCTGAAGAAGTCAAGTTCTAAATGAAAGTTTGCACTGGATTGGTTAAAAGAGACATCCAAGGGTTGCCAACCCCTGATTAAAAATCCCCAAACTTCAAAAGCACTGAAAAACAATATGCATAGAAAATACCGTTAAATTTATTTACAGAATGCAAAAGAAAAATCTGGGTTAACATGGTCGTGTTTCCCTCAACATAGCCAAGCAGGATTGCAGCAAGTATTGTCCCACAAACCAGAAAATGTTTCACTGGAGGAGTTCTGAAAGTCATAGGAAGGAATATTTTTAGTAGAAGCATCACATACAACTTTTTCATTATAAGGTAAATTTTTATCTGGTCTAAATTGGGGAAAAAACAAGATTTAGTCAGCCCTGCTGGCAATGGTATCTTAAGGTTATCCATAATGACTCCCAGCTTGCCCTGGTAAAGGATCATAACCCAGCATGACACACTTCAAAGCAAGGAATTCCTTAAGAATACTTTCCCTGTGAGCAATTTCATGGTGCAGCTGTGAGCTTCTGTTAACAGACAATCACCAGTTCATTTCCTGAATATTCCAAAAGTGACACTTCCAAGGTAACAACAGTGTCCACAGCAGCAGACTCTGCCAGGACTCCTGGCCACGTTTTTTGCACACCAACAGAGCTCAAGGGTTCAAAAGAAGCCTTGTGGCATCAGTGTCGTGGTGTTACAGAGAGAAGTTGGGAATGGGAGTCTGGAGCTTCCATCCCTGCTCCTGACTCTCTGGGTAATGGGAAGCAGCCCCATATCAGGACAGCAGATCTCTGCTTCCTGCCCTCGACACTGCCGAGAACCTTTTCCCAGCTATTTGTACAGCACCAAGAACTACAGAAAGCATTCACATTCTCCACACTGTGGCAGTGAAAAAATAATGACCAACTCCAGGAATAATGGCAGAACAATAAACACAAACCAGATTAACTGTGGTGTACTAAACTGCTCCATGTATTACGCACAGGATTGGGGATGCCAAATAATGAATACCAGCATGAACAAAAAACAGTTTACCACCAAAACAGTCTATATGAGAACTATGGTTCAGTACATAAACACATTTTAGATGTCAAAAGAACTCTAAACATGCTCCAGGATGCCCTTATTAAACCAATTTGATTCCTTTCCATCCCTAAAGCAAATATTCCATAAACGAGAAGCAATAGTGAAATATCTCTTCATACCGCATGCCGCTAAGACCTTTTCCATTTATTTCTTTGGTACCAGATTTCCTATTTTGGATATATATGTGCAAATAAAAATACAAAGGGCAAGTCACATGACAAGATTATGTTCTCCTGGAAATATTTCATCTTGTTCCAAGTAATATTTGCTATATAATATTTATCATTCTTGCTACAAGCACCGCAATTCCTCCCACTTTTACTCAGAATGGCGTGAACTGGTGAATAGAAAATACTCAAGGACTGTGACATGATACTGCTTCTTCATTTCTGTGCAAAAATGCTGCCACTGTAACCCATTTTTCTGAAGCGGATGCCAGGAAAACCTCAACCCCCCCTAAAAAGCAAATCTCAAATGAAACAGATCCTTGAGACTTGTACTAACTGCATCATACAGCAAGTTCCATCCAATTCCTCACTTTCAGTCAGTCAAAAACCCCTGAGGCCCTGAAGTATTTTCAGTGCTGATGTGAGTGTTCCCACAGTAGGATTTTAAAACTTCTGCACACATTGATATTAAAACCTTTCTCAGGCTTACTGCCCATAATTTGCTATAAATTTACACAACAAACATTAGTAGTGTAGGTGCAAAAGTCCTGGTGATGCTGGAAATATTTCATCATTAATATCTCTAACACACATAACATTCAAGTCTAATTCTACTATAAATACTGCTTGTTTTGTATTTAAAGACAATAAGACTACAGAATTAGTGTCCTCTTCAAGAGTCCTAAAAAATAATACATTGTTTTCACCTCTGCCTTGAAGTGATACGTATTTTAGGATCAGCTATCCAAAACAATTAATCAGTGCATATTTATTAATGATGAGGTGACAGCCAGTACAAAATTCCCACTTCTAACTATTGATACCAATGAAGAACAGTGAAAACTGACTTTTAGGTCTCGTCTACACAAGAATTTTATGACAAAGCAGATTATGGCTGGGATTTTAAAGCACAATAATTCTTCTGTACTAGAAATATCAACTGTGTGGTCCAATTATTTGAAGCGCATTAAACAAGACCACATAAGAGAAACTGCTGCCAAACAATAACAGTGTTCACAGGCAAGAAGTGTGGAATAGCAATTCCAGGCTTCCATACACCCAGGGATGACACATGTGGTTGATCCCACATGTGCAAGAAGCATGACTTGATCAAAGATATTTTTTTTTATTCGTGTAGTTCTTTATCAGTTTTTCAATACATAAATCAAGACTCAACAGGTATGGATTTGGTACAAGGCATTAGGTTGCTAAGTTCTTAGCCAGGACTTCAATGTGGCATTCATTAGCTGTTTCCAAACCTTTCATTTCCTTATGGACGTATATTTTCTCCTGTTTGTCAACAACAGATTTTTCACTATATTACCCTGAGAGAGTGAGAAATGACATATTTTTTCCTCATTCTTTCCCATATTCTTAAACTAGACTTACATATTGGAGGAAGTGTAAATGTTACTATAAAATCAGTACAGGTGAGTACTCACTGCTTACAACACATTCTGCAAGCACAACTCCTCCTTAGTGTTTTCCTTCACTATTTTCTCAATAACAAGATTATGCTTTTAAAACGCTGTTTACAACTGAAAGACCTAGGGACCTGGGGGTACTAATCGACAGGAAGCTCAACATGAGCCAACAGTGTGCCCAGGTGGCCAAGAAGGCCAATGGGATCTTGTCCTGTATCAAAAATAGCGTGGCCAGCAGGAGCAGGGAAGTGATCCTTCCCCTGTACTCTGCGTTGGTGAGGCCACACCTTGAGTATTGTGTTCAGTTCTGGGCCCCTCAGTTCAGAAAGGATATTGAGGTGCTGGAGCGGGTCCAGAGAAGAGCAACAAGGCTGGTGAAGGGACTGGAGCACAAGTCCTATGGGGAGAGGCTGAGGGAGCTGGGGTTGTTTAGCCTGGAGAAGAGGAGGCTCAGAGGTGACCTCATCACCGTCTATAACTACCTGAAGGGAAGTTCTAGCCAGGTGGGGGTTGGTCTCTTCTCTCAGGCACTCAGCAATAGGACAAGGGGGCACGGGCTTAAGCTCCGCCAGGGGAAATTTAAGTTGGATATCAGGAGAAAATTCTTTACAGAGAGAGTAATCAGGCATTGGAATGGGCTGCCCAGAGAGGTGGTGGATTCACCATCCCTGGAGATTTTTAAACGCAGATTGGACGTGGCACTGAGTGCCATGATCTAGTAAATGGACTGGATTTGGACCAAGGGTTGGACTCGATGATCTCGGAGGTCCCTTCCAACCCAATCGATTCTATGATTCTATGATTCTATGACCAGTTCCCAAATCTCTTATTTTTACATGAGATAAATACAAAATGATAATCCTCCTTACTGCATGAACACTTGCTTAAATCTTACCAGCTTTCACTGTGGTCTTCTAAAACCAGCCAACTTGAACCCTGAACATATGAGAAACCAGTATAACCCCAGTGAGAAGTATAGGGAAAGAAGAGGAATAAGAGTAATGAGTATCAAGCATCTCATTGTAAAATGGATTTCTGCAGTTTACAATAACCCACATTCAATAATGTTTATGGCCATGATAACATTCAAAAACCAGCAAACATGCATATCATACAGATGGTTACTTCATCTAAATCCCACTCCCGAAGTCCTGAAAAGAACCCAGAAAAACCTTACAGGTGCCACTTACAGATAAAATAGTTGCACATTACCTACTCCAGCACTGAACATCTGCTCATAAACAGCACAGGCTTCCTGTGGCCTTTCCTCCACGACTGACAAGTCAGAAACTAGTGACAAGCCTTTAAGATGTCTGGCTTATAATGACATCATTGTCTACCTTCTATTGCTCAGCCCTTTTTTTTTTTTTTTTTTAAGTACAGATCCACTGTACCATAACCTTAAATAGCTGTTTCCATCACAGTGGTAAGAGTTACAAACACAGAATTGCAGTAGTCATTTCTTCTCCCTAATTTATCTTTTCCATGACACAGCAGTTAACCAAATGGGGTTCATAAATTTTTGTTGCTAACAAGTGCAGAATGATTTAAACTGGGAGCTGTTGAAATACAGTCTATAATATAGTTCATGAACTAAACCAGAGATGAGACTGAAAGCAACACCAAGTACTAATGTATCACTGAGGTTCAATCTCACTGACCCAGGTGCAGCTGGGAAAAAACACAAACCAAAAACATCAAGGTCATATTTGCTTAAGAAACCAATGACCATTCTGGGAAATCTCCATTGGCATGTCCTGGTTGCAGCTGGGATAGCGTTAATTGCCTTCCTAGTAGCTGGTACAGTGCTGTTTTGGATTTAGTACAGGAATAATGTTATAGAATCATAGAATCCCAGAATTGCTTGGGTTGGAAGGGAGTTAAAGCTCATCCGGTCCCACCCCCTGCCATGGGCAGGGACACCTTCCATTATCCCAGGTTGCTCCAAGCTCTGTCCAACCTGGCCTTGGACACTTCCAGGGATGGGGCAGCCACAGCTTCTCTGGGCAACCTGTGCCAGGGCCTCACCACCCACACAGGGAGAAATTTCTTCCTAATATCCCATCTGAACCTACTCACTGTCCATGTGAAGCCATTCCCTTTTGATCTGTCACTCCAGGCTCTTGTAAATAGTCTCTCTCCATCCTTCCTTTAGGCTGTGGGCTCCCTTCAGGTCCGAAGGGATAAATACAATGCTGACAACACACTCCTGGTTGGTTGTTGCCGAGCAGTGCTCACCTGAAGCCAAGGACTTCCCAGTGCCCCAGGCTCTGCCAGTGAGGAGGTGCACAAGAAGTCAGGAGGGAGCATGGTCAGGACAGCTGACCTGAACTGGCCAAAGGGATATTCCACAGCACAGAATGCTGTGCTCAGTGTAGAAACTGGCGGGGAATTGGCCACTGACCCCTGCCTGGGGACAGGCTCTGCATCGACAGGAGGTGGTGAGCACCTGTATTATGCAGCACTTGTCTTTCTTGGGTTTTATTTCTCTCTTTTTGTTGTCTCCCTTTTCATTACTGTAATTATAATATTTTATTTCAATCATTAAACTGTTCTTATCTCAACACACAGGTTGAGATATTTTTATTCTGATTTTATTCTGATTCTTCTCCCCATTCCAGCAGGGCAGGGGACATGTAAGTGAGCAGCTGGGTGGTACGTGGGTGCTGGCTGAGGTTAAGCCACAATAACATACATCTCCTGGGAAGTTTAAAAGCATTTGTTTTAAACAGCATGTGATTTGTCTATAAACAAAGATATATGTGTTCATACAACATATAAGACAAAGACATTTTAATATTACTTGACACTGCAGTGAGTGCCCACAGAGATAAGAGGATCCTTCACTTTATAAAAAAATTATTCCTGAACTCCTGGACACGACTGGAATATTGGAAACTCTCTGTAGAACTCTGTGTCAGACAAAGTGAACGAGGATACAGAAATACAGACAGGACCACTGCTAGAACTCCATGAGCAGCATGCCAGGCACTTCACTGGAAAGCTCAAGGATAATTTCTAATTTCAAGACTAAGACTAACTTCAAGCTGTTAGTATCCACTTTAACAAAGGGTGAAGTCTGGCTGGTGCCATTTCCACTAAAGCTGACACAAAAAAGTGCAACTTCAGGGACTGCTCTTCTCTTCCTCTCAGCAGCTCTTCTTACTACAGCTTTTCGGTGTGTGATTCACGCAAGAGGACAAGCTCAGAGATAGCACAAGTTAGAAGCTGCAGAGTGGCATAAATCTAATTAAGTCTAAGTGGTAAGACTAAAGGAATGTAAATTAGAACCAGATACACATCAGCTTCCTCACATGCAAGTTGCACTGAATCAGACTTGCTCTGGATTCTCCAGATCCAGCGCAATATTCCTACCCCATGGAACTCAAATTCAAACTAGAGTCTCAGGGAATAGTTAACCAAAAAGAATGCATTTAAGCGTAAGAACATTGAGAATACGTATTCATAATATATTATAAAATGTAGGCAAAGCAAAATAGGTTAAGCTTTTGACTTTTCTGCAAATATATGTTAGTTTGCAAGAGAAATCCCCCAGGCCAAATTCACAGTTGAAACTATTTCCTCAAGGAGTTCCATTGCTGTTCATTTTACCAGCAATAGTCAACAACTGTGGCAATCAACTAAGTCATCCAACTACAGTGAGACCAACAAAAACTTGGTAGTTATCCAGTAGTAAAGTGAACATGAAAGAACAGCAAAGCCAATATTCATTATAAGGCTAAAAGCCAGTAACACAGAAGAGCTCATCAGGGTATGAAACCTTCATTTTATAGACTTCTGAAAGGGTGAGCTACTGCTTTCTTGACTACTTGAATATACACTTGTTATCCAAATATGCTGTATTTTTTTACTTTGTGATTACTTGAGTGAGTTGATTAACAACAGTGCATCAATTATTTTATTTAACATTCAATACAACTGCTTTTCAAAAACACATGCAGAATAAAGGAACAAAGATCAAAAGAAGAAAAGCTGAATTCATCTTGAAAGGCGATTTTAGGCACAGAAGCTACACACAAAAGCAGTTTGAAATTCAAAATACCATTTTGCTAGTCGGCACCTCTTGAGGCTGATAGCCAAGAGGCACACACTCCCTGAGTGCTTACACTACTCGGAAAAACCTGGCAAAGACATTTATCAGTGAGCATGCAGGTAACAATTTGATCTACAAAGCAGCACTGCAGTTTGGCAGAACTGAAAACATTATTCCAACATTAGTTAACCCACCTGAAACTCTTATTATGAATATTGAAAGCAAAAATATTACCCAAATGATGGGCTGCCACTGACATCACTATGTTAAAACCCTGTTATCACCTTTTACTGGCAGTGAAAGGAAAATGAAGTGCTCATTACTAATGATAACAGTCTACCTGGTAGTTTGTATGAACTGAAATCTTTGCAACCCACTCATGCCCACACAGTTCTGTGTTCTTAAATGAGAACAAGTCTAATCAATACCATTAGGGACGGCAAGTTTTCAAACTGGCCTTAGTTTGACATAGTTCCATCACAACTTTTTGTCTACTCACAATGCATATGCAATTGGGAAAAGAGGGGCACCTTCACGTGAATTGGTAAGTAATTTTAAATAATAGGAATGATTCTGTCTTGCACACTAACAGATTTAAATGCAACATATTGGGTTTGCACCTGAGGAAGACAACCTCTGAAGGGTTCTTGACATTCTTCTACACATCTTTGATTCAGCAAAATACCAAGATTGATAGAGCCAACATCTAGGCTGACACACAGTGCAAATGTAATGATCCGGATCCAGCAAAGCAGAGCTAAATCACAGACTTACGTTTCTCATCATCAGCGTGTACTAGAGATGCTGCTCTCGACAGCACATCCAATGGAGTCTCCATTCCTCCCTGGATCCTGCAAAATTCAGACCCAAAGTTACAGATAGGAAACTCAAGAGTCCTTAACATACCAAGTGCTGCATCACCTGTTCAGAGCATACATACATCAGGTTTTACAGAAGGAATGAAAAAGAGCATGACAGCAAAAAGAATCAAAAATCTAAGTTTCTGCTGTTCTTTTCATGTTATACCAGCACGGGACTTGTTAAAACTAAGTAATTGCTTAGTTTTGAAAACAAGGAAACACGGGAATTAGCTTTCCCACCAACTACTTGCCCAAACAAACCAGAAGACCAAATTCTCAAGTACTGAAGCTGGTGACTGCTGGTCACAAATGTTGCAGCAGGGTTATCTACTACATGTTGTAAGTGCTTTTTTGTCCCACATGCTGGCCTTCCATCCCAATAAAGAGCTACTTGAGACACTATCCAAAGATGCAACTCATTTGCAGTGAAGGTGACAGCTGGCCTGACTACCTGAGCACGAGACTGCTTTAGAGCCACAGGATTCAATAAACTCCATCTCCACACTCCTGTGTCCAAGGGAGAATCATTCAAAGTTTATAAGCCATTTACTAATGAATATATAGCTGAACTCTGGGTATGTGTATATACAACAACACAGAGAACTGCAACCTGTATAATTACACACCTCAATAGCTGCTTCTCCCCAGTTTTAGCCCCTTGCAACACATAATTCTCATACACAAAACATTCATCCTACCACATTAAAAATGGACATTTCAGCACTGTATCAAGCAACAGACTCTCCCATTAAAACCAATGATTGCACTGCAGCTCACATAAGCTTCTCAAAGCTTCACATAGATGGCTTCAAAACTAAAAAAAGAAGTTCCAATAGGAAATTCAAAAAATATGAAAGGGAAATCAAGGAAGAGAACAACGTGCTGTCAAGTTGCTTTTATTAAAACGCCAGCAACTTATATGTCTTTTTAAACAAGAAGGCAACAGCATAGGCAGAACTGTTAAGAAAAAAAAAAATAGAGAATCTCGGAACAGCTAACAGTTTTGTTGGATTTCTTCCACCAAAAACTTAGCATGATCTTCTATCATAAAAACTGTTTACTGTAACTTACTTTACAGTATAATCTTGAAAAAAAAAAGAAGGTAGTGGCAACTACAGAAATCTCAAACACATGTATAACATGTACACAGACTTAACAACAAGCATATGTTTGGGAAGCAATTTCCTTGACTTTGCACTAAAACAATAAACTTCACTGTCCTCCCTCCCTCTTCCTAAATAACGTCAAAGATTTTAATCAAAGGTTTTAAAGCATAAGAGAAAGGATTTTGAAGTATTTGTAAGTTTAAAAAATATATTTTTAAGTTTAAATAATTAAATCCAGTAATGTTTCCACAGAACTATACAAGAGAAAAACTTGAAATAACAAAGCATAGCACTTGAGGATTAAAACGTGCCCTTTCCCTCCCTGTCATCATCAGCTTTTGCTCAAGAACAGTATTTTAACTATGCTGTAAGTCAATTAACTCTTTCATTTAAAGATAGTACCTGTGGGCAAGAGGTTTTAGAAAATAAGATCCGAGCTTCTTATTTTACTATTAAATATTTCTTCATATCTTGTCTGGCCACATTCTCCTCCAAACCAAAGCAAATATTTGGCAGAGCGTGTTTGCTGGAGAAGCCTTCAGCATCATTCCACTTTGATCCTTTAGACCTTGATGCTTAGTTTCTTTCCTGCTTTTTGTTTTCTTGGACTTCAAAATAACACTTTATTTCTCCCCAGACTGTTGATTACTGACCCTCACACAAATTCCTCTAACAGAGTGAAAATTCAGTCAGAAAAATTACTAAAATATGTCTGATCAGGTGATGCAGCTACACCAAACTGAAGGCTAACTCGTGATTTAGTGCTAACTTTGTCTTAAATTTCAAAGACAGCAATGCAAACCCTTTTAGTCAACTCCTTAGGAAAAGAAAAACAAAAAACCAAGCACCTCTTGATAAAGAGCAACGCAAAGGATAGTGAAATGTTTTTTATTGACAACAAATTGCCTTTTTTCTTTAAGTTTTTCAGCAAATTTCAAGTAATGGGAGTAGCAGATGCCCAAACCCTTTCCGGAACATGTTCCTAGTAAAAGAATTAGCTGGTGACAGAAATCCACATTGAGAGAAGGAAACAGGAACCAGGTCTTAATTCTATTCAGGAAATTAGACACTTCAAAAACAACTTCACTAAAAGTGGGCTCTATATAATTTTGCACCTTTGTATATTATTCAAGTCCATATCATGAGAGAGTTGCTGAGATGCTCCTCTAAAATTAAGGTCTTGTGCAAATACTGAGCTCATCCAAGAGCTGCTTTGAAGGGAGAGCTGCAAATCCCACAGTGCAATACACCAAGTATTCTGGGATTTTTTTAAACACACTGAACACGTTCACAGTTATGAAAGTTACCTTCAAGGAGATATAAACTTCCAGATTATTTTCCAAACAATATTAAATATCCCTCTATCTCTAAATTAGACTAACAAGCCAGTGATAACACTTTAGAAAGTAATAAAGGTTGCCTATGAGAATGAGAGAGAAGGGATCTTCTCTTAGACTGCTCAAAGCTTAAAAACCTAATTTGATCTGGGCAAGGTCAGCAACTGATACAGCTTTGCCAAGGCTGCCTTCAGAGAACAGCCCAGCCATCCTCAGGAGGAGTCACGTTTCAGAAATAAAGACCAGGACACTTTCCAGGGTTCCAAAAAAAATTAAAAAAAAAATAAAAAAGTGAGTTAAAAAGCAGACTCCTGACAAAATCCAGCTAATTCTCTGTGTGACACAGAAACCTGTGTATGCAGAAACCAGCCTGCATGAATGTTGGACTTTCATGAGTATCCCCATTAAAAACCAACTCTATTTTATGTGTAAGTACTGCTCTGCACCCCGATCTGGTAAGGGAAAACAACTGACCAGTGAAATACAAGAACACAATTGAACTTCCTCTGGCTAAATCTGATTTAAACTATGGAAACAGTTTCCCAAATATCTTACTTGTTACAATCCCTTAACTGTTAGATTTAAAGAGACATGAGCCAAAAACA
The DNA here is from genome assembly GCF_003945595.2 of Pipra filicauda. Taxonomy (NCBI): domain Eukaryota; kingdom Metazoa; phylum Chordata; class Aves; order Passeriformes; family Pipridae; genus Pipra; species Pipra filicauda. Next base: position 304,268 of record NW_024104431.1, read on the forward strand.
CTTTTACAAACATTCAAGATATTTTTATCTACTGTAATTTGAAATATTAGTTTAATATCTTACTCAGTCCTTTTATTTATCAGCTACTGCTCCCATTCAACATGCCCCTACTCTGTCCTCTCACCTACACTGCAGTACAGAAATATTCTGGAAAGTAGTAAAGACACAGAATGTAAAATCAGAGGTACAATGCCTGGAAGACAAATAAGTTACTAAACACTGATCTACCTGTATTTTTTTTATGCAGCACTTGAAACACGCAACACCCATTAGTGTAACAAAACAGCACATTTTTTCCCCCTCTCCTTTTCACATTTTTGAAAATTCCAGGTACACATGGAATACTGTCAGCAAATATCTGCTAACTTTTTTTTTTTTTTTTAAGACTACAGAGAAATAAAAGTTTTTGAAAATGAAGGTTGAAGTGATTTCATGGATTTATACAGCACCTTCCAAGCACCCGGAAAAGCATTCGTGGAAAAATCCTCAAGTTGCTTGTTTGAAATTAAGTAAACAGCACCAACTCACTCAGCCTGAACAGAAAGACAATTATTTAACCTCACCAAAGTTATATTCAGGGTACGTCAGGAATAATTTGAAATAAAGAAAAGAACTTTATATTTGATTTTTTAAAAGGGGGAATAGCAAAGAGACAGAAAGAAAAGAGAAACATGAAAGATGATGTTTGGGTAGTACTCATTAAGGAGATATGATGGCTTTTGTCTAGGATGGACTTTACCTTGGAGCTAAAGTAACAAGTTAGATGATAGAAACAAGGACAAAGAGTGATGAGGACAACAGACATGTTGAGCAGGTAAGGAAAAAAAAAAATCAGAAGAATTTTGACCCAGTTTGGATATGAAAAGTCAAAGTGAAATCACAGCCATGAGGATGACTGGATTCTAGGTGTGACTGACAGAACAGCTACTGCAAACACCTTCCTAAGGAACACCTGAAAGAGTTCTCTCAATTGTGTCCAGTGTGAACTAGAGACAGACAAGGAGAGAAAGGCTGAACCTTCTAATGATTGAGAGAAAAGTCTGGTACTTGAATTGCCATCTGGTGAAATTATAGAGATAACTTTAGAGGGAGAAAAGGAGGGTTCATAAACAAAGCCCATTGTAACAATGACAAAGTGATTCAAAATGACAAGACACTCGAGAAACAATCAAGACTAAAGTGAACCGAGTGTAGATAAACACAAGTACAGGGAAAACATGATTAATTGAAAAGTATGGTCAAACAGGTCAAAAGCAGCTCCTACCTGGGGAAATACAGGCACAGTCCTGCCCAAATTCATAACCAGAAGTACCTATAGAGAGAGACTCAGCTGATTTCCATGAGAGAGAGCAAAACTGAAGAGGAAATCCAGGCACAGCTTATCAGCACAACCAGTAAGTCCACAGAGGAAAGGAAGATAAAGCAGCAGTTTGATGCAAAATAGGTGAATACCTTTTATTTTTTATTATAGGAGAGAGTAAATCAGATTTGCAACATGAATGAGAATAATGATGAGCACAGTATGCGTCTCAAATAGACACAATAAATTCCTTCGACTGCACTTAGATCAAAGCTTCTACTTGTTGATACATGAATCCTGTGTTGAGATACCCATGTGAAATGTTAACTGCAAGTACTCAGTGTAGGTCATGACTACGGTTAGTACTGCTCATCTCCTGCATTTACAACCCATCGTCCTCAGAGTGAGTTCAGGCCAAGTATGGCCAAGGAATCTTCAAAATATCACTTTCTTTAAAAAAAAAAATTATTTATTCACTACTTTGAGTTTTTTTAACCATGGTTGTTTTGCATGTGGAAAAAGTGTTTGAACAGGCAAATCTTCAGGCAGAAACAACAATTTAACTCATCACACAGAAAATTATAAGCTTAAAACAGAGCTTCGGCATTTTACCTTGTGCCTTTTGTTGCCTTGTTGCATAAAAACTCCTTAACAAAGTAACATTCTACAAAGAAATCTATTAGCAATGGTGTTTGAATTAAAAACTAACCTAAGAAACTAAAGGTAGAGAAGTCCAACCTGACCATGTCTTGTATCTATCTGCAAGACCACTCAGTCCATCCTACATGTTACACACTCCGCTGCAAACCTATTATGAAACATTTAACTACAGCAGATAGAACTGAAGGTCCCTTTTATAATAGAAAACTTTCAAATGTTTCTGAGAACAAACAAGTTAACTAATGTAATATGGAGATGCTGAGAAGGTTATCAGAGCTACATATATGTAAATAAGAACCTGACACTTTATTGTGTGAATGCTCTTAATTAATATGCCCCCAAGAGTCTGTATAATGATTTTCTACCCTGTTTTAGCATCCTGCACCAAAACACCCCATTCTTGTTCCCCGCAGTACGCTGGGGATGCTGGAGATCCAGCAACAACTGTTCCAGCCCAGTTATTTACTTAAAAAATGCAAACCTCGAGAACTGATTACTGCTGATCGCATCTGGGGAACACATAAGACAGCCTGAAATTGCACTGCTACAGATTGAATAAAAAAATCTCTCTACAAATGGAATATACAAGATACAGAGTCAAAAACCTTCCCAGCGCCCTTGGGACTCATTCTAGAAGGTTTCACCTCTGCTACTGATGTGACCCCAGGGATTTTCCCTGTAGGAAAAGCACGCCGTGCGGGAGCCCACGTGTGAGTCGGGGACGGCAGGGACGCAGCGCCCGCTCGGTCCCGCTGCTCCTAACACCCGGGGTAGGGGCTCCTGGGGGGTATTTCCTCCCCGTTCCCGTTCGCCGGGACCTGCGGCACCTCGGGCACCTCCAGCCGGCGAAGCCAGTCCCTGTCGGGACAGTCTCGCTGCTCGGGCGGGCCCGGCCCCGCCGGCAGCGCTCGGAGCCCCCGCGGCCGCTCCGAGGTGGTCCCGCGGCCCCTCCGGGAGGCTCCGCTCCGCCCGCCCCGGGGAAAGTCCCGCAGCGCGGAGAACGCGCCAGGGCAGCACCTGCGCCCGCCCCCGCCCGGCCGCTCCCCCCTCACTCACCGGCGCTCCGGGCGGCGGCGGGGCCGGGCGGCGGCAGGAGGAGCGGCGGCAGCGCGGCCGCGGCGCCCCCGGGCCGGGCCGGGCCGGGCCGGGCCGGGAGTGGCGGGAAGGGGCGGCACTGGCGGCCCGGCAGCGGAGCGGAGCAGGCGCGGCGAGCCTGGCCCCGCTGGCCCCGCTGGCCCCGCTCGCTCGCGGGCCCGGGGTGGAATCCCAGGAATGAGGGAATTCTGCGCCGAGCAGGTGGGGAGCGCGGGGCGGTCCCATTGGCCGAGCCCGCTATGACGTCACCGTAATTAGGGTAATGATGAGCTGACGTCACATCCTCGCAGGTAGGGAGCGCGCGCGCCAGGCCCCGCCCCGGGGAGGGGCTCGCGGGGGCCGAGGTCGAAGGGCCACCGGTTCGAACCCCGAGAAAGCCGGGAACGCCACACCGAGGAACAGGAGAACAGGGAGCGGGGACGACGACGCCGGTCTGTGCCTGCTTGACTCCGACTCTGGTTTAAAAGTTTTTCTGAAACTACAGGCAAACAACAAAAAATTTTTCTTCACAACGCACTTTTTTAAAAGCCGAAGTGCGCCACTTGCGTTTCAAATTGAAACGCGCCGTCACTCAGCATCTCACAAACAGGCTGAGCAGCCACACGCACAAATGACGAGGAACAAGCGTTTCAGAGCCTGAGGTAACGTACTACAGCCGGGCTGAAGGACTGGGGGCTAACGTCCACGTATTCCACACAATTTGACGATAATTGGTCTGAACAGATCCGTCACTTTGTTTCCTGTTTACTGCTCGTACCGCAGCAGATTTTTACAGAATCCCTTCTTGCACTCGATATGACTCATTCAGCCGCCGGAGGAACTGCCACCAGTCAGACGTGTGTGAAACTAAAGCTGAGCCATCGCCATGGTCAACGAATCGCTCTCGTACTCTTCCATCTCCAGAGCAGGAGCTCCCACGTGCAACTGCAAAAAGTCTGAATGTCTGCCAGGAGCCAGAACGATCCAGTCCCTCAGCACTGGACTACTGGGAAAAGCAAGAAACACACCTATTCTCACCATCCCAGCACTCCCCGAACACCAGCACATCCTCATTCCCCTTGCCTTACAGCAGCACTCATTCCAAGTTTGCCATTCCCAAGATTCAAGCAATTTAGGAGCACATTTTGCCTGTTTTGAGTAATGTTATCAAAAACAAACTGGTTTGGAACAGCTTGTGTATTTGAAAGAGCCACTTCTCAGAAGCCAAACTTAAGACTATTCCAATGCACTCTGAAGAACCCCGGAATGCTGTTTGTGCAACAGGCATTTAATTTGCAGAAATTAATTACAGAAAAGTAATGGGAAAGTGCTGTACTGATCTTCTGGTGTCCACATGAACATCAGTTGTCACGTAGAGAAACACGTCCAATAATTCTGCATTTTACCTTCACAAGGATCTGAGGGTGCTTTGGGCAGCTCTTGGAGTGCACTGCTAAGGGAAAGAATCACAGAATGTGCTGAGTTGGAAGGGACCCACAGGGATCCTCCAGTCCAACCCCTGGCCCTGCCCAGACCCATCCCCAAAAGTCACCCCCTGTGCCCCAGAGGATCAGCCAAACCCTCCTGGAGCTCTGGCAGCCTTGGGGCTGTGCCCACTGCCCTGGGGAGCCTGGGCAGCGCCCAACCAGCCTCTGGGGGAAGAACCTTTTCCCGAGATCCAACCTGACCCTGCCCTGACACAACTTCAAATCAGTGTGAACCCCACAAAGAGCCTTAGGGCTGCAGATTTGGGGTGGAACCCAAAAAGAGCAACAGAAATGCCGTGTCTCAGTGGAATTCTGCTCATGGTATTTCTCCCACCCAGCTCCTCCTCCCCTCAGTGTGACAGACACACACACTATTATAATAAATGCATAAGTATATAAATGGCAGCACAACTGTCTGTGTTTTCTCAAGGAAAAAAAAGTACCAAGGCACAGCAAGGTTTATTTTAGATCCTGAAACTGGGATTGGTGCATGAAATGGTGGAGGGAGCACAGCTCCCACATGTCGCCAGAGGTGCAGCCAAAGCAGCAGCCTGGCCAAGTGGTGTGGGAGGCTGCATGGAAGGGAACGGCCGGGGATGAACCCACACACCCTGCACTTGGATTCCTTGAAAGATTCAGATCCCATGAAGGACCTGTGCTGTCCAGTTCCCATTTAAAAGTCTATCAAAATCATGCAAGAATAGCTGACACTGAAGTATTTTCATATCCTTGTGTGGACAGGTCATGAGATCTCCGGGCCACCAAAAGCTAGCCAAAAATGTATTCCAAACATTAAATGAAATCCAGATTTAGACTCCACACACTCAGTATACCTAATAGAAACATTTCAGTTGCTAAAAAACTGAAAGGCATATAGTCTCATAATAATAAACATAATTTTATACATATTTTTAAACCTTTGTCTATGACATTTATACCAATATATGGTAATATTTATATTTTTTAAAATTAATATTGTATTAATAGACTACTGAAAAATATTTTCATTACCAGCTAACAAGAACAGAATTTTGATGATCTAATATTTGGAAAAATACTAGTCATAATAATCTAAAACTTGAGAAAAAAAAGATATCAGGAAAAAAAAATGAAATACGGAAAACAAACCCACAGGCACTGGGAAAAGATCTGAACTAGACATTGGTACACATCACGAGAATTAATTGCTGCAGACTTTTTAATATGCATCTTTAAGAAAAAAGTCTGCCACTCCTGTTTATAACTGCTGGAGGGAGTAGGTAGGAAGGGTTTCTTTGTTTAATGACACAGAGCTCCTGGGATGAGGAGGAGCTTGAAAAAGGAGAGGTCAAAACCAGCTTTTCATCCTTTGGATATTCTATTACAGCTCCCAGCAAAAGTTTTACAACAGGATATTTACTAAACATCTAAAGAGTCTGAGGAACATCAGCTTGCTAGGAACAGTGACCCTGTGCATTCCCGTACAGACACTGCTGGTGCAGACAGACAGACTTCCCCACTGAAGTGAGCTGTAAACACTCGTTAAAACAAAAAGAATGAAGGGCAAGTTGTCAAACACTGGAAATCTTCGAAAACAGCATAAGAAAATCTTGTTGAAGCTGCTGAGTTCAACACAGGCTAATGTTCAGCGAAGCCACTCAAAAGGCAAATGCACAAACCAGTAAAGCAAACCCAGCCTTGGGTGATGAATGAGATTTTGTTTTGCTCAGCTGTTAAAATTTGTTTTCGTTTTTGCATGTACTTTCTAACTGAATGATATCAAAGGCTCTTTGCTGACTTGGATACCAGCAAAAATATACTTTGCTGAAACCCAAAAAGCGATTGAGACAGCTGAGGGTTCCTAGCTGAACTAAAACAAAAGTAGTGCTTGAAGCCTTAGGTAAGGCACCTAAGATATGATGCAAATCCTGGGACAGACTCCAGTTGCTACTCCTGTTCCAAATGTGTATTAATCACCAAAAATTAGTCACATTCTCCATACGGTATGGCCACCGCAACAGAAGATTTAACCCCTGCGTGAGGGAGCCGGTATCATTCCTGACGGTGCATCTCAGGTGCCGCAGGATCGATGTCTCCCGACTTCTCCTGCTGTGGATGTGCCAGTCACACAGAGATCTGCCACATCCCCAGGCCCACCGAGCTCCTCAAACAATATGTTAGCACAGGGGCACAGAGAGACACCAGTATTTCACAAGCACCAAAAGCCACCAAGTCATTTCTAAGTATGTTTTGAGAGTTGCCACTGTTTCACAAAGTGTTTTAACACTTTTTTCTTCTTTTTAGTATAGAAGAAGGAAAGAACCTGAAACCAGAGGGGGAAACCTGTATGCTAGCAAGTGCAGTTGCAGTCTGCAGGGAGATCTGATGGCCCAGTTCTACAGACCCTACTCAAACATTAATCTTGTAATTACTATTGAAATTGAGCCTGACATCTGTTCCATGGCTAACCAAGAAAATAAAACATTTTCACCATACCAAGAGTTGGTTAAAAATGCCTTGGGCAAGTACCTCCCTCCATGTGGGTCCCAACAGCAATAGCCTTATTATTGTGAAAGTCTGCAGTGTTCACCAGCCACGGGTGCTCCATGCACAAAGGGACTCCAGCCTGGTTTGGTAAACTATTTTTGACTGATCTCAGCTTCTAAGAGTTGCAGCAGGGGGCACGTGTTGTGTGTTGCTTCAATCAACAATACAAGTGTAGAGCTACAAAGAGATGGTTTCTTTTTCTTTAGGTGCCCATCTAAGGAAGTAATTTGCCAACTGGTATCACTGCAAGTAAGAGAGGAATTTATGGAAGTTCTTCCAGTTTCTTACTGCAATCTCATTTAGTTTTTCGAACAGCAACAATACAGTTATGTCTGTTACAACAGAGAGGAATGCATGAAGTTACCTTGAGTCTGAGGAGAAGCCCAAGACATACTAAACTTTGCATGAAGATTATTAAGTTGGTGCCAAAAGCACCAACTTTTCCCAAAGCTATCACAAAACACCATTACTTGTCAGCTTAGTAAGGCATGTCATTGCTTCCCAATCCCTGTCAGTACAACTACAATGCATGCTTCCATCTATCCACACATTCTTTTAATAAAACAGGTTGATTTTACACCAAATGACAGCAGCTTTTAAAATCATATCTCAAAACACATTTTATCACACACAAATTATGCAGCCGCTGAAACAAACATCTTTTCTTCCATGTTAACACCCCTAAGCTCTGAATCTAAAACTCTTCCCTGCAAAAATCTGGGTTCATTTGCACTGCATCTCAAAGCTACCTTATATAAAAACACACCCAAAATCCAAAACACTGTGGAATATCAGACTTAAAAAGACACTTTAAATTTTTTTGAAGATAGTTTATTATTTCATTACACCATAATGTGTTAAATTGCAGTAATTCCAGACAGACAAGTTGATCCAAACTGTAAGTTGATGGAGATGGTTATTTATTACCTGCTTCAAGACAAAGCTTGTCCTCTTCATAATTGTCTGCCTCATCATCCAAAGACAGATTAAAAGAGACAGTATAATTTCAGTTGGAGCAGGGTCATAACACCAGCATAATCTTCAAGCAAACAATGAGATACTTTCAGACTAAAACAGAAATATGAACACCACCAACTCTGTTCTTTCAGAACATTTAACCACAGGTACTTTTTCCTTGCTTTGTTCTAGGAAAGATTCCACCCTATGGATGTTCCCATAAAATGAAGACAGTCAAGATATCTGAGAAAAAAAAAAGTTAAAAATGAAGGAGTGTCAGATTAACAAATTAAAAGCAAGCTTTGGTCACACCCACTGTTTTTAATTTGTCCAAGTTTTGTTAAACACTGATAAAAAGACCACAAATGGTTCACAGAGAGACTGAATGATGAGCTCAGTGTAAAAAAAAGGTCAGTATAACCATGATACACAAATGTAGATAAAGATTCAAAGCAACCTCTTTACTGTACACTTTTTTCTTGTGCAACAAACACATACATATAATAGATTTAACTCCCTATTAGATTTGTATCCTTTCAAATAGGTCAAGAGGAACTTTAGTTCCACTGGGATCATTAAAATCATGGACTGGTTGCAATTCGTGATAAGATGCAAATCTGTTTTTCTGAGTTTCCACACTAACTTATTGTAAGCTACATAATTTCTATACATTTCGAGGTTATAAGGAAAGGTTCTTTAGTCACCTGAATTTCTTCTAAACCAGCAGTAGGTGACTGGATTAGAGTAACATGCCTGCCTAAAGGAACTGGGCACCAGGAGACTGTCTAGGCCCTTAGGAATACCCATCTGTCAGCTGTCCATGTGTCATGGAATCACACCATATTGGTCAAAGGTTGCACTCAAGGATCCTGGAGGTCTTTTCCAACCTAAATGATTCTATGATTCTATAATACAAGTAACATGTTTTCAATTTTATACTGAAAATTAGTCACAAACTCTAGATAAGGAACAGAGGAGACATTCTTTAAACAACAAAAAGAAAAGCAGAAAAACCCAGAACTTTAAAAGCACCTGTGCAAGTACAACCCTTAAATATAATCCACTTTAAAATGTAAGCATTTTAAGCACAGTGACCATCTACTGTTGTCTGTACAAACTCACCTTCAAACTATGAAATTGCTGCTGACTCAGTCTTCTGCTTGGCAAGTCTAACCCAAGGATGCAGGCTCAAAGTTAACCAGGAGTGTGCAGAATGTGTACCATCTCCCCACCTAGGATTTATGCCCCAACACCAGTCTTGGGAGGCAATGAGGGGAGAAAAAACAGAGGGGAAAAAAAAAAAAAGAAAAAAAGAAATAGTCTAGAATTTATTGTGCAAATAATTTGGTTTTCAAAAGCCTTGCCCCAGGCTGTAATGCCAAAGCACTGTGACAATATCATGAGACAGACCTTGGGAGGCTGCTTTATGTCAGCTCTGCCCCCTGTCCTGCACCACTTTTCAAAACATTTTTAAGGAGCCAAACTTCTTGGCTCTCACTGCTGTCTCGTACAAGGAGTGAGCCAGACATTTCACCACTGCTAAGCGCAATGTTGCTTGAGGATGGCAACATTAAAAGAACAAACCAAAATCACAAACAAAACCAAAAAAACTCCATTGAATGCCCCCCCCACACACCTTCATGCTTCAATACCAAGGTTTGGAGAAGCTTTGGCAGGAAAGCAGAGATTAAAAAAATAATCCTCTGTGTGGGAGCAGAACCTTTCAAATTTACCAAGTATTTCATAGAGCTAGACAGATTCCATGTAGAGAAGTAATACAAATTAATTAAATAAATGAGATATTTTACCATTTACTTGGCCTGTTTAACCAGTAGGGGAGGTATCTTAAACATCAGGCTCGAGTCTTTCAGAGCAGATCTCACAGTACAACAAAAGCAAGTGAAGGAACCAAAAGACATAGTGTTATGACCGGTTTTTGGTTTGTTTTGTTTTTAAAGACTGTCCCCTGTGGTTGCAAGCTCCCAAGAATCAAATTCTATTCAAATTCAAAAGCAGGAGGAATCCTCTATAGCCATGACACTTGCATGAAGTTTCAGTCAGTTCAGAATATTGCCTTTACAGCTGCAGTATCTTCAATTTCTCAGGAAAAAAATGTGCATAATCGTCAAAATAGCCACCCACCACTAATGAAAAGGTTTGGGCAGAATGCTGAATTGTGAAGGCAAAAATGACATGAAAGTTCTACTGAAGGTGTAACTAAAACATTTGCAGCTTTCATGAATAATTTCAGAATGTATATAGTCCAAAGCTTCCTGTTCATGTACTAAAATTTAACCCATTTCTTAACATCTCTGATTTAACCAGTCTGAGTAAGAGGTTAAAATGTGCAAGAGTAAAGTGATTCCTGCCTCTCCCTAAGGCAGTCATTAAGTTCAGGATCAGTTAGCAACTGTGATGTAAATTTTTATCTAGAAAAACAGGTAAATAAGGTCACTGCAAAATTTTGTGAAACCACAGTATCAAAAGTGACAGAGCAGCTGTTCACTCAGACAAAAAATATGCCAGAAAATACCTATGTAGAGGTAATGTCTCTTCTTCCTGCAGTAGATAATACAAAGAAAATTCATTTTCTACACAGAATATAGGCCAGCAGAACTGAATTTCAAAATGAAGAATACTTCGTCCTCTATCAACACCTTACCCATGAAAAACTATCAGACACACACTGACCTGGCATTCTGACCTTCAAAGCATCAGTGTCAACTCTATTTTTAAATTAATTGCTGGGAAAAGGCATGAGTCACAACCCTGCTTGGATCCCCCTCCACTGGACACTCACCAAGGGCTCTGTTTATTCTGAAGTTTCCCAAGTCAGAACAGGATGTAGCATTACTACCTCAGTGTGGAGAACAAGGACCTCACAGTTCAGTTCCCTAAGCAACCCAGGAATACTGCTCTCTGGATCCATCTTTATCTTCCCAATTTGGCAAAGATTTTTGTTGCAAACATCAGGAAGCTCTGGAATACTCCAAAGTGCATCCCTCTAACAGAAAGGGATCCCACTTGCTCAGCTGTGTGCTAACTTACAGGCACCTTGTTTATGATCAGGTTGCAGCTATTACTCCCCATCTGTTGGTCCAATTCCCTCACGCTGAAGGTCAACCAAATCGAAAGAGAAGCCTCCCTGAAGCACAGGTGAGAAATACAGGCTCTGCAGTTAAAACTAAGTCAGGTGCACTCAATATAGGTGGTATTTGAGGGGTCCTACAGCCAACCAGCTGGAGAAACTCAGTGCTCAAACACCTGGAAAATGGGAAATGTGCACGTGATAAAGAACACATCCCACGAATGCTGATGGAGGAGGTCAGCATACTGTGTCCTACACTCTGTGCACTGCCCAAATCCAAAGTTTAGGAGCAGCCAAACATCCCAGTGCTAGCCAAATGGGCTGCTCACAACAGTGGACAAGTTAACAAAGAAGTGGAAACCAGAATCTATGGTGATGTATCCAGTCAAATTTTGATTTCCCATTGTCATCTACTTCATTCCCTCTGAAGCATGAGATAGTTCCATACTTCACTGTGGACACCGTGGGTCTCAGAGCCAGCCAGGCCCATGCTGCTGACTCACCTACGGAAATCCTTAGTGATTTGCTTGGCTCCAGGCTCTTCATTACAAAGAAGCCTTTTAAGACATCAGAAATAAATCATCTGCCTGGTTGCCTTTAATGAAAGCACTGTTACACAGGAAAAAGAGGGAGGGAGTATGAAACAATATCCATGTGGGACAGCGAAACCAAAAGAGAGGGATGTCTGAAGAACAGAATGAAAGACTTGAGAATTAAGTCAAGAAGAGAAACAATAAAGCAGTATGGAAATGGAGCAGGAAGGTATAAACAGGAAAGTTACAAATGGAATGAAAAGCTGAAGTGACTGTTTTTTGTGAAAGAGCAAACAGCTCATTAGGACAAAGAGTTAGTAACATATTCCCATGTACCAACTTCCCATTCAACAATCACGAGTTATTTCAGTGCATTACAGCTGTACAACCGTAAGAAATCATTTCCACATACTGTTGAGGAACTTCAAAAGCAACTAACAAGTCTGAAATCAATCTCTCTTCTCTTAAAAGTCTCCCAGAGCAAGGCGTTGTAACAACTGCCCCAAGTATTCCCTATTAACAATCGAGAGGAGCCCAGGCTGAGCTGCTCAGGGCTATGATTCATTCATGGCACTCTGCCAAAAAAATAAATACGTTCAAGACCAATGGCCCCAAGGGGAAAGGTAGGCCACTTCTTAAAAGGCACAGAGATAAATGATTTACAGAACAGAATACAGTTGAAGATTTCAGCCTATATGGATGACGAGGAAGGACTTAAGATTAAGTCTCACAAAGATTTAGTGCACAGACTTAGATACTGGCAATGTATCAACAGATGGAGTGAACTAGGAACTATTAAACTGGGATTTGCAAAACTCTCTCCAAAGAGCAAGAAGTGACCCATTATAGTGCTGTACACAAAGGAAGTTCATAAAGCAAAATCAAGATATGCAGGGGGTATCCAGCAATGTAAGACAAACATGACCAGCTCAGGTTACAGGCAAACTTCAGTAAAGTAACACCTGTAGAGGGGCAGAGCAATCCATGGCAGGACAAACAGTGTAAGGGTTGGGAGGGCCTGATACCACACAGCATCTGCTGCACATAAAAATGGTTAATTAGCTGCCAGACAGCAAGCAGTACGTTATCTTTTTTTTTTTCTAGGAGAACCTTATTTCTTGAATAAATGCCCTTGCTCAGCTAGCAAGGTGCAGGATGAAGACTGCTGTTTCACTGCAGGAATGAGGCCAACTCATTCTCACATCACAGACTTGTTTTTGCCTCCTAATGTTTTGAAGCACCATTTCAGGGGCAAGCAGCTTCTGAAACACCAAACCCACTCTTAAATGTGTCTTACTTTAATATTCAGGACATTATCTTTGTATTACTAAGGGTTTTTAAAGAAAGCTGCTCTTTCAAATGCTTCCCTAGAGTTACAACTGCATTTCATCATTAAAAAATTCCAGATTTAACTGCTGCTTATCCCCAAACTCACCAATAGTGAGAAACTGCAGAGAAGGAGAAACACTGAGCCTCTCAGGATACAAGATATCCCCACAAGATACTCTATTTAAAGTTCTGGTGCACACATATCTCCAAGGCATTCTCTCTCAACAGAAGGGAAAACAGCCACAACTTCAAGGTAAATAAAAATCACCAGAGTGAATGAGCTGTTAAAATCCAGCCTTTACTTATGTGGCAGCCGTATTCCAGGAGGGGGTCAGCCATGTCCAGCTGTACTGTACAACTCTCTACATCAAGGATTCGTACAATTTTTTTTACTCCTGTAGATTCAAGGCCAAGCTATATGTTGCCATTATGTCAAAAAGGAATTACATCCCTATTCAAAAACAGTGCTAACCTATGCATTTTAAGTCAAGCATGTGATTAAATGCTCTGCTAATAGGAATTCTCAACCAGATGTTGAGCAATCTTATGACACATGACCCCTCTCAACCAGTGCTTGAAGCAGTTACAATTTATGGTTTCCTATCCTGTGGTGCTGTTATTTAACCAGGTTAAAAAGCCCCAGTCTCACCTTTTTGTGTTAAGGAAACAAAAGAAAAGAGTGCACTGGTTCGTCAGGATGGTTTTGTTCAATATTACTCCCCAGAATGCCTCATGATGTTTAAAACTTCACTACATTCCACTATTACAGGAGGAAGGAATGAGCTTATTAAAATCTAAATGTCTTAGTTTTGCCACTGCCTCTTTTTTTCTTAATTTGGTCATATTGCTTATTCTGTGGAAAACTTTTAGCTCCATCTGTGCACCACAGATGTCCTTTTGTTTTCTGTCAGCCTGTAGACTTCTATGCAATGCCTAGTAAAGCCTGCATCCTTGAGGGAATTATGGGAATCAGAAATGCAATAGTTATATTTTCATTTATGGACACAAAGAGAAAATAAATGAGGCAAAATCTGCAATAACATTTTAGTTGTTAGCCTTAATTATCTGGTAATGTATTCAGTATATGGAATAGATTTCTAACAGTCCAGTGTGCAGCAACTGGCACTTCTTAAAAACACAAAACCAACTCCATTTTTCTGCTTACAGACTTTATTTTCCAAAAGTTGACTAGAGGAACAGAATTCACACAGAAAAATACAGGTTCACTAGGAATGATCTCTCTGAATTTGTCGAGGACAAATCCTCACCAGTGGTTGGCGTCCTCTTCTTTGGAAGGAGCGAAGGCTCTCTTAGACCCCTTCCCACACAGCCTTCAAAGAAAAAGAACAAAACTACAAAAGATAAATACGATAAATAGTTTTGCTAACTACTTATGCAGAGGGATATGTTTGAAATTTTCCCGTTTCCTACAAGGATAATTTATGCGCTGACAATTTCAGTTTTCCAATTTTTTTGTATCCTAAGACTTTCACAGATGAGGACTTTCCTCCCTCCTTCCCTCCCCAGATACTACCCTGGACCCTACTAAAAATTTTCTAACACCAGATAAAAAATCAGTGTTCTGTCTATGCTGCTGCACATGTGCCCAAGTGTTCCCCTACGGAGCATTTCATTTGGGACCAACTAATCAAAGCTGTCACCTTGTTAGATGACTAAATCAGGCAGTTCTCACTTTTTACCTGGTAACTATTTCATTCAGAAGGCCATGGCTCCATCCTGAATCTTTTCTCAGGCTGTTCATTTGTCCAAAACCTTTGTATCTGTCGGGGTCTGTTTCTAGCACTGGGATCAGTGTTTTCTGTTCTTAAGAGCTTCCCACCGAGCACACCTAAGCAAGTCAACATCTGATTTCAGATTTCTTTTACTAGAGCTTATGCTGAAATGTTAAAAATGGTATGGCTACTGTAAGCCCTCACTTAATTAACTCGTATGAGGTTAATTTTAAGGTGGATAAGGGTGTATTATGTATAAAAGACTTCTAGATTATCTACAAAGGAACCTCTTCGTGCAAACAAAAAAATCCAGCCAAAACCCAAGTTAAGTTTATTTAAGCAGTGGCTTAAAGCCCCTGGTTACATTTCTTATATGGTAAACTTTTCAAATTGGGGAATTTGGCCTCTTCCATTAGTAAGGGGGGACAGGGAATGCTAATACCACACATACAAACATTCTTCATCATGACCCATAAAAAGGGTCATGAGCCTTCTAATATCAGCAAAGGGACATTTGAGGGGATTTGGCTCACACATTCTGGATCTATCACCAATGGATAATGCAAAGTTTTAGGAATCTACCTATGGCCTTAGAAATTTTCACAGTCATTTCTTTACTATTTCACAGGAATAATATTTTTCAAGATAATAATTTTAAAAAGGGGACACATTTATTTCCTGACTCTGGTTTAAAATTTCAAACTCAAATATTTAAAAATAATCAATATTTTAAAGTTGTCCTATGATTAAAGTAAGCCTGCATGAGTCATACTACATACAATAATATATTTTCTGTTGTCTTTCTTAAATTCATGCTTTGAACTGCTCCCTGGAAACAATTAGCAGATAACTTCATTCCAATAATTTAAAGTGAGATCACTAAATTGAATGTAGCTTGAGACAACCCTACTGATCAGATAATTTACAAGAAAAAAAACACATGCTAATCAGGAAAGATACATCTTATTTCCATTTTTTACCATTACATTATTTTTATCACTGACATTTTCACAAACAAAATTAAATCTTGTCTCAATTTATTTCTAATAAGATAAACTTCCCAAAGTAGGAAACCCACCTGAGTGTGAAAAATATTCTGTTTACAAAAGATCCTCCAAATTTATTGCACCACACATGAAAACTGCCAGAAATGTCCAATCTTTAATGGCATGATTGAACACGTTATGTAAAACTCCAATTTTCTTTAGTTTAGCTAATTTTTAAAGGGAAAACAAGTTTCACCTTTGTGGACAGTATTTTCAGGGGAAAAAAAATAAAATCAAAGAATCAAAAAATATGTGCTTTTGTTCATAATATTCCCAACTTCAAAGTGCTTTGATAGAATCTTTTGCCAAACAACACATATTTCATAAGTCTGCACAAGTAGGTCCATGGAATTATGATTTTCCCTCCAACTCTGGCTCTTCTGACAAGACTGAGCCATGAGTTGGGCAGTTTTCATCTCAGGCTCATAAAAGGATTTTTATGAAAGGACTGAAACCTGACACCTGACAAGCTGCTCATTTCTCTTTCCCACACTGAAAGTCACCGTGGAAGTTTTTTGGATTCAGAATGTCACACGTGAGAAGAAATGTCCTTTCCATAAGGTCTGCCCTGCAGAAGCATCCAGTGAGGATCCTCAGAAGAATTCTAAGGATGAACTTGTCAATGCAGAAATGTGAAAGGACAGTTTCTTATCTACACAAAATTCAGTGGGCTCTCCAGTTCCATAAGTCCCTGAAAGAACTTGATTATTTTGAAAGAGCCTGAGGGTATTTTGGAAAATAAAGCTAGCAATACATAGAAAATGAGTGGCTTTGGGTTTTCATTCATATGTACAATCAATTCTTTTTACTAGGGGTTTCTGAAAATCCAAGCTCTAGTATACAAGAAAATACAGTTCAGTATTTACAGAGTAGAATTCCTTTGCCCTATTACCAGCAAACCTTCTCCCATTAAAAAGTTCCTATTTCATTCATAAAATTGGGCATGTAAGTCATTAGAATGGACTTCTTAAATGCGTTGTAATCTTCTCAAGTATGCAAAGTGGCATCTGCAAAATATTTAGAGAAAAAGTACCATTTATTTACCCATACATACTACGTCAAGACTCAAGATGTCTTCCTTAACCATCCCTTTGTCATTTTATATAATTTCTTCATACTGTAAGTTACAGATTTCTTTGCCCCTAAAAAAAAAAGGACAAAAAAAAAAGACAAAATGAAAAATATAAACATTTAGGAAGGCTGACTCAGATAATAGTTTTCACTACACCAAGTGAAGTATTTCCATGGAGGAATGACAACCTAATCCACCAGGCAGATATGCAAATAGCCTTCATAACATAGTAGATAATGACACAAAAAAAAACTTCAATAGTATCAAAGCATGTACAATAAACAGGTTCATTCTGAAGGCCTGACAATGCTGTATACAAGCACATTGTACAGACAATAACTGAGGGATAGCAAATGTAGAGATTCCTGCTGAAACAATTAACTGGTGCAGAGGGAAACTTCTCCTTCACATCACTGTTTCTAAATGCTACATACAGGAAGGCTTTTAACGCACCTGTGTGTGCTGCAGATCCTCACCAAACTAATACACTGTGCTTTTTCAAGCCCTTTCTCATCTACTGCAAGGTATGTCCAGCTGAGTAGGATTCCACTCTGGCTGGTAATGGACACCAGCAACCTGCCAGATTCCACTGTGCAGCAGGACACCTAAGCAGGACTGTTTGGAGGATTCCAGGCTGCCGTTAGCCATGCAGGTTACTTAGCTGGCCATGCCTGTGAGAAGAATCTAGTTGTCAAAGCAGTTTGGCTCTTGAGACAGGAGCCCAATTCCCAGATTCTGGAGATTAGATGAAGAACCTCAAGCTATGCCCAAAGCTATGCAGCCAAAATTTTACTGAAGGGATAAAGGGGAAGGAGTGAGAGGGCTGAACCAGGACAAAAGAACATCCTGCTCAAGCACAACAAGCAAAGTCCACGTGACTGGTAGATAACAAGCTCTACACTTCCACCCCCTCCTGGGCCAATTCCTGGTGCCAAGCAGATGTTAGACAGCTGTGCTTAGTGCCATACACTGGGCACCTGCCTGCCTTGTTGGAGACCAATTCTACAGATAGAACTGAGAAGCATCACGCTGATGCCCACCTCAACTATGTGTTTAATCAAACCCTGCAGACCATCAGCAGCCCAGGCACTGCTATGCAAAGGCTCTTGAATTAAAAGTGAAAACAGAGATCTGGGTTTGTCATAGGAACTATGTTGCTGACTGTTAAGGTGCAAATCTGTTCTGATTTCAACAAGTTGTAAAGTACACTGTAACTTCCTTGAATATTTTGTTATTGCCTCATGCCAACTAGGTAGAAGGGCAGGTACAATTTCATAACTGACAGAATGGTGCATCTGCCAGAGAATAAAACTGCTCAATCTGTGTGCTTAGGAGATGATACCGAAACGATGGGTCTGAAACACCAGGCAAGGCACATACCCAGCTGAACTGAAAGCAGCAAAAATAATGAGATGATGACAAGCAGCTATACTTTGGAGACACTGCCAATATCAGAGGTGTACCATGGACCTCAATGTGTCACGGGGATGTTGTCTGGACCAATTTTGCTTTAGAATAACCTGCTGTCACTTGGTTATAACAAACCTCATATGAAGCCAGAGTAGCTGCCATACTCTAGCACTCTCCTGCCCACAAGTAGTGAACTCTGGTAAATACCACACCATCACACTGGGCCTACAGTGAAGGCAGGAATGTCTCAGTTTTCATAAAGACAGAGCAGCAGTCGTTGCCTCCAAGCATTTAGGAGTTTTAGATAAGAAGGGACCAAGGATGACTCCCACACAATTTGTGAAGTGCACCCTTAAACACTTAAATTCTACCAGCCATCTCTTACAGACCGAGAATAAACAAAAGACGTAGCCTTTTGCTGAGTTTAGTCATCTAGTATTTGTAAACTTAAAACCTGTTACTTTTGGCATTTCAGTGGGGTCCTGAGATCCTAGCAAGTGGAGCTACTTGTTTTTCCATCTTTCAGCTTTTTTTGTTTAAAATACTCCCCAAAACAAACAAACAAAAAAACCCAACATAAGACACAGTGACTTTTCAGCTTACAGCACAGTTCAATCACACCCTTACAAATTCAAAACTGAAAAGGCAAGCTTTTAATGCTGCACAAGAAGCTTTCATTTTGACACTTAAATGCAGAGATCGAAAGTATGGTACGTTATACTTACTACAGTCTTTCTTATGTTTATCTAATTGAACACCTCACAAGACTGACTAAAAATACACAGAAGCAATTTAGCTGTAAGGCACACAGTATGACAGACCAGAGTGCAAGGAAAGATGTTCTGGAACAAGTACCACGGGTTTAGCCATCTACTGCCCTGGTCTTTTCTTGGGGAGAGGGAGGAGAGGAGGGTATGATCATTTTTAATTTGAAAAAGACCTTAGAAAGCAATCAAATGAAGATAAAATATTTCAAGTGAAAAGATACATTTGGTATTGACAGTCTAGAGTAGCAAGAAGTCAAACGAGTATGCAGTAACAAGGAAAGGTTTCTGAGGGTAAAAATCCTATGATAAATACGCTGTATAGAATCAGTTTTACACTTCTGGTGCCTCTAACTGCAATTTAAATAAGCTCAGCTTTATCTTTCATAAGAAATAATCCATACCTGTATTTTGAACTTACAAACCCGCTGTATCCTGTATGCTCTAACTTTTCTACAATTAATAGGTTTTTGTAAAAGCAAGCACACTACTGAAGTCATGACAGGCTCCTCAAATAATAAGTGAATAATCATGTAAATTCCAAGGCGACTCACATATCCACATTGGAATTGCACACAGGGTAAGAATTCCAGTTGCAGAACAAGGCCAGGCTGAGCTCGGGCATAGCACATAAATGAAAGAAGTGATTCCAATCTCCAAAGTTAAAACTGTGTGTATGGCTTTGAAAATGACTGTCCAGTCTCCCAGGTACTGTACATGCAGGATCCAGCCCCTCCAATACGGGAATTGCTCTGACAGGATGGATGCTGTTGTGCCATTACAATGAAGTCAGAGTACTTGTGGAAGCGCAGGATAACGTGGCAGACCAACAGCAACGCAGCTGATTCAGCCCTGCAGGACTGGAATTAACTGTGCTGGCACTGCAGCCTGCAAGTCAGCTTGTTCTACCAGCCTGCCAACTCACCCTGCCTCCTGAAGCAGCTCAACAGAACAGAGATTTTTCTCTTTCCTATTTTCCCCCTGCAGGGAGCACTCCACTGAACTCCACCCACCAGAGGCTTATGGAATGAGATGCTTACATTTCTGCCCCACCACATCAGCCTGCAAAGGAAAATGCAGGTTTATACATACAGCTGGTTTCTTAAAGCAGCCCTCAGGGTGATGAGTCACATCTGTAGTAAAAGTTAATGGTTGTAATTATGGCTCAGTCTCAGAATCTGAAGCAGTTGACCCACATAAAAATGTCTTTCTTACTTCAGCTATGAATCTATGACTTGGTGGTTCCACCTCCCCTTCAAATTTTTCCACTATAGGATACAGAACAAAGGCCTAATGCACATGGGACCGAGACCACAGCATCTCAGTGTAAACACAAGTTGTATCTGGTTTTACTTAACAATCTGCATTGAGTTTTTTGGAAGTGTTAGTGTTGTAAGACAGCAATTTGGCTGAAGTCCCCCAAAGTTTTCTGGTAGATATGCCTGGATGCAGTATTCCTTTTAAAAAGAAAGACTGATGTATGTACTGCTGAAGAGCTGTCATGTGGAGGCAAATAGTTACATACTGATAGTGTGTCATGCACAGACATATGCAAACTTTGTACACATATTCCCAGTGAAGTTGGTGGCAATGCAGTATCTGCTCAGGCAGCTGATGAGGACATCAGTTATCTGAACTCTACAGAGTATTTTACATATAAAGCTGATCCTTTAAGTTTAAAAGAATCCTTGAATACACAAGGATTAGTATACTAATATCTCAATTCTAAGAAAACAAATGTTATTCAGAGCATTTGTGTTAACTTAACAGTATCTTGAACAAATGCTTCAATTGATGATTTAATTCATAGTATTGTATTTATAGAAAAATTTTCAAGGCTTGCTGCATTCCTCGAGTGAAATATAAAGAAGAAATCCAAGCTAAATAAGTATCAACATCTCCTTCAGAGGAGTTAAATATAAGAGCTGCAGAGTTAGTTCCCAAAGACCATGCAAACTCTAGCTACATGGGAAAACAAATTAAACCATGGTGCCATCTCTAATGAGAAACAGAGAGGCAACCTCACCACAGACTCGAAGAAATGCACAGGCACATTTTCAAAAACTAAACAGGGCATTTAACAACAAACAAAAACACAGAGCTAGAGCTCAACTTCAAAACCACATTGGCAGAGAAAGATGAAAAAAGTTCTCTTAAATGGGTTGAAATTCTTTATTTTGCTTGTGCTCCTTGCCAATAATGTTAATACCCAGCATGCCACCTCAGCACAACGATTGCTGATTTAACATTTAGCATTCAATTTAGAAATATGCTGTACATTTGACAGCCATGCTATGGACCAGAGTAGGCATTTCACTTTTTTTGGTTGTTAAAGTAAAACAATCAGCTAAGGAAAAGATATTGTGTCCTCCCTTACATTCCAAAAAGAACGATGGTCAGGTAGTGAAAACTAATTCTTCCTCAAACAAACTATTTATACAGTTACTAGAAACAGCAAAAAAAAAAAAAGTCAGAGCTTATTTAATGAAGCCACAGATTTCATGAACCTCTTTAATAATTCTCTTATTTTAAGCTACTATTCTTGACCTAAGCATTGCAGAAGGTCAGAGCCATATACTTTTCCTAAAGTCTCTACTAGAAAGCGTGAAAATAGGTCTTAGGGGAACAGAATATTAGACAAGATTTGGACAAAGAATGAAGAAATATGGCATCCTTAGGGATTGAATTTAAAGCTCCACACTTCCCTGTAAGACACATTCCTTCCATGAGTCAAGCAACTATTCCAATGCAGGAGCCACCCTGTGTTGTGCACATTCTGCGTCTCCAGGAACGTGGAGAGCCCCAAGGACTGGCACAGCCACGGCAGCAGCAGTACTGCTGCCCCTAGGAATGCATTTTTAAACTAAGAAACTGTACTTGAGAGAAAATCTTCATAAGAAGATACAGCAAGATTTAACATAATCATAAGTGTTTGGAGAGAATTATTTAAAAAAAAAAAAAAAAGGCAACAAAAAGAAACCCCACAAGCAAAAAGCTTTTACTAACTAACTCCTAAACCCATGGACACCCATTCCTCCTCAATTCCAGGGAAAATCATTTAAGATCATACAAATCTCACATCTGAAAAATCCATCAATCCTGAATTCTGTTGCAAATGGTTTTGGCCAGATTCTGGCAGAAGACTGTAAATATGTTTAAAAAAAAGGAACTAAATTATGCTAAAAGTAAGAAAAATCAACTCCCCTAGGGCCTCCTTGCTCAAATTTGGCTCGTGCTTGAGGCAAAGGATCCAAATTGCTTTGCTTTACCTGAATCAAATCACAAAAATATGTTTTCAACACTAAAACCACCAGCAGAAAATACATGTTTTTAAATATGAGTGTTATTCTATGTTAACTGGCTGGTTAGGAGACAACTCGAGTTTGTTTTAAAGGGGAAAAAAAGCCACTGTATATAAAGCAAAAAGCAGTTAAAGGAAAATAAAGGCATTTCCCAAATAACTAGTTTCAAGTGCACAAGCAGAAAACATGGTAAGAATCACAAGTCCTACTAGAAGATGCATTAGGACCCCACAAAAGTCCCAGTACCAACACAGGCTGTGATTTACTGCATGACATGCAAAAGGAGCTAATAACTCCCAGAGGGGATTTTCTGTCCATCAGAACAGACAGAAGGAGAGCATAAATAACCTAGAAAGCTCAGCTGTCTCTATCCCTGCTCTTTAAGTTACACACAAACAGCTTTGCCCTACTGGGCAGTCAGGATAACTTTCCCAAGCACTGGATTCAATAGGATAACACTGTCTTTGACCCCTCCCCTACAATTATTTCACAAAAAAAATCTACGCTCCATGGATTTAGGAACAGATAGGATGCAAGTTGACATCTCTAAAAAAGGCATGTTATAATACCAGAATTCTTGACCACTAGCAGGTAATTTTGACAACAAACCGTAGAAGAAAAATGTACCTATTTGGTTGGAAACCTTACATTAGAAGCTAACATCTGCCATGCGCTTAATTGATATATAACAAAATTGCTTTACTTAGATGGAGTTCTGTCTCCTCCAGCTACTAAAAGTTAGGCAATAGTTTTGTCAGACTTCTTCCATTTAATAGAACTAAACTATTAACAGACACATATAAAAAGTAAAAGTGTTCCTGCTTATTTTACTCAGCAGACCTGTAATGGTCCTGAACACTGAAAGCTGTGTTTCTTTGCTAGGGGTAGGAGGTGTAACATGGAGTCACCAACACCAGTGGAGGGGAACAGCCTCTGTAGAAGTCTGGATAAGGATTGCTCAGTAGGAACCTCTATAGCTGCTTTTAAAACCAGTACTGGCATCATTTGTATATAATTGCTTTTGTGGAAGAACTAGGAATAGGTATGAATGAATTCAGAAAATTATTTAAGCAACTTCAAGAAAGCATGAAGCCTTTTTAATGCAGAAAGTGCAGAACTAGTGCATATCAGCCAGATCTGGCCTGCATAGAAAATTAAACTGAACTCAGAAGTTGGTTTTTTCCTTACTTTTGGGTTGTTGGGGGGTTTGTTTATTTGTTTACAACTTGCACAGACTCCAGTTCCTTTTAGCATTTTACAATTTTGCAACAGTTACAGTAAATCTTCTGCTTTAAATATTACTTTTATCTTCCAGGGGCTTTCAATTAAATGCACTAAAAGTTTAAAGAATAAACTCCTGTAACAAGATAGTCTTGGGGCCCTGTAATTTTTCCTTTGTGAAATTAAAAGACCTATGTTGATGGAAATCACACACATTCTTACCAGCTGTCAGTATGGTTTTAGCACTCTGCACTATACTGGAAGATCTCACAATTCCTGAAATGCCTGCAGAGAGAAAAGCACACAGATGTTATCCATCTTAGCAGTTTTGTGCCGATTTTTTTTTTTTACCCTCCAACATACACAAGTCAAATATTGTTCCAGTTATACAATCAAGCCAGCCTGAAAGTAAAACATACACTTATGCTGACAATGTTTTGTTTCTGCTCTGCTTTGTCATATTAATTGAAAATATTCTCTAAGCTATTTTATTTTATATATAACATACAGGAAAAAAACAAACCAAATCAATATTAAAACAGACAACAACCGGTAGGAATTGATCAAATAAATGTATTTAGAGGTCCCACTACATCTCTACTAAGATAATTAGTCACAAAGGATTCGGAGTTGTTTCATCTAAGTGCTGGTATCAACATTCTAGAGCAGAACAAATTATACTTCATGATTACTTCAATATAAAATTGGGATTTTGCACTTCTCTGATCAAGTAGAGATGTCACTGTTGTGCAGAGCTTGTCTGGCTTTTCTAAATTATCAGCTTTGAAAGATAAGTCTCATTTATCACTTTGCACTGTGCCACATTCAGTTCTCATTGTCCTGTGGTTCTTAGGTATTAATGGAAAAGTATATAAAACTTAAAATTTTTTTTTTCAGAAGTATTGGTATGTTTGTTCTAACACATAAAAGCATACTGATATGTAAAAAAGTACTGCACGTTACTAAATACTTTAAAAAAAATGCAGGAATGCAGTAGTCTCAGTTAGGCTTCCAAACTGAAAGATATTATCCTGCATTAAACACCTAGAATATAATTTCAAATATTTTTAAACCCTTCTTTCAAAGCTACTTCCATAATGAAGAACAAAGTTTAGTGTAATCCATTAATAAGTAAGAGGGATACAATGTTCCACTGAAAATAATTTGAGGGGTAGGGAGGGGAAAGGAAGAAATCATATTGATCTAGTAAAATATCTAGGGATAATATAATTCAGATTGAGTAATCAGCTTTGTCTTGTAGGATTCCCAAATGGCTTGTCCTGGCCTTCACTCAGAGTGATGAATTAGGAAAATCTTTTGGCCACAAAAGTGAAAGAGGGGTTTTGATTTGTTCTCCTAAGAGTTTAAACTGTTTGGCCTGAGAAGACCAGATCTATTCAGTGTTTTGATACTGAACTGCTGCACCACTGTGCACAGCCACAGCCACGCCTGCAAGACCCTACAGAAACACAACCACAAGGATGATGAGCTCAGGGGGGATAACTTGGAGCTCTAAAATCATGTGCAGCTCACAACACTGCTCCTGGATTAAGCTTTTATCCTGTTACTGTTGCAGCCCAGCACAGAAGGTGTCATAGACTGTCATGAAAAAGCTGGACACCTCAATGTCCAGATGCAATGCATCCTATACTGCCAGTGGAGAACTGCAAGTCTCAGGAGCTTTATTTCCCCAAACAGAAAACAGTCTAAAAGCTCCCTCAGCAGTTGGAGAGTGTCTAGTGGCTCCCAGGCACGTAGGGAACTTTTGCTGTGCTGAAAGGGGCTTGCAAAATTTGCTAACTGGAACTAAAAATTTGTCAAGTTCTTCAAGTACTAAACATTTCCCTTTTTCTGCAGCATATAAAAACATTGATGTCTGCAGCATTAGCTTTAACTTGCTCATATGACATAATCTTGCCTCAGAGCAGCTGTGATGATGAGACACACCTCAATCTTTTTCCTTAAAGCTTGAGTTCTCTGCCAGAGCTTACATGTCTGGACTAACCAACATGATTGGGAAGAGTAATGTCAGCAAGACAGAAAATTAGCTTATCCTTGCAATGCGTGACTGGTAGGATACATAGCTCAGTATTTCGATGAAGTTTTGCCTAAAGGTGTAAGCACTACAGAGTTAAGACAGTCTAAGCAGGCCACACTAATCCCTAAAGACTGTCTCTTCCAGGACCCAAACCAAAACATATCTTCCTATATCACTAGGAATGCTATTTGCTAGTTTTTCAGATAACCTGTTTGCAATCAAAGAAGTCCAAACCGATGTTTTTAAGGAGGTATCTCGTGATTAATCTCTTGGGTTTTTCACCCTTCTCTTTAAACCATCCTTCTGAAATAGAAAAACAGATACAGATACAGATTTGTATCTCTATCACGTCTTAAAAGAGATTACAGACACTGGTTAGGCCTACCTTGATGCACCACAAATCCACAGTCAGGGTCATGGGCAACTTGCAGTAAAATTTCTTCCACATCTCTGTTTTTTCCAGGAGGGTTTACCAGAGAAGTTATCTTTTGCTGCAGAGTCTTTGGCAAAGCCATTAGTTGTGCAAATTGACCTTCTGGACTTTTATCAATCTGAATGTTATAGAAAATAAGACAGAAAAAAACATTCAGTTCTCTTTATCTTAAAGAAGTCCGAAAATTCTTCTGGCTATCTTTGACCTCTGAGAAATATCTCTCAGAACCCAATCTATGTCACTAGCACAAGTAATGGACATTTGTAACGAAAATTTCCCAAGCACAGGGAAATGCAGTTATCTCAGTTCTGAACCTGAAGAATAACTCAATGCAAAGATGTTAATTTTAATTAAAGACATACATGATCTTCCTGTCTCTGTAAGTAACTTTTCATTGAAACTGTATAGTTTCTGTTATATCCAATTTCCTTTGGAAACATAAGTACACTACAATTAAAAAAAAATTCCCAAAAGACCACTTAGCTCAGTTTCTTCTGCCTGAATATAATCAAACTGTAGACACACACATTTCAAGTTTAGTTTGAAAACCATTTTCTCTGCTTTAAACTCAAACCACATCTGGTTTGTAAAATTTGAAGAAAACATTCATTCCACATTTTCCAATCTAAATCAGAAATTCAAGGACCCTTTTTTGAATACAACAATGCCAACGTACAAGCTTGTACATATTTATACAGAGTGTAAGCACAAACACTGAAAAATGCATGATGGAGCAGATCTCTCCAAAACTGGAGGAAAATATGAAGAGCTCAGTTCCTCCCACACAACATCTCAGACTCTTCATGGAGACATCAGACAGGAGTCTAGTTCCCCTATCCACTCCCTTTTGTCAGTGTGGAGAAAATGATCTCCAGATGAATCACTCCAGAGTCAGCCGACGATGAGCAGGCTCTGAACATTATGTGGGAGGAATCCACGTCTGAACCAAAACTGTGAGAACTAGCGTCTGTCTTCAGTTGGTTTTGAGGAATCTTTTAAGAAAGAATTTTCTCTGTAACTCTGAAGACATATACTTGGAGAAGGGGGTTCTATTCTGCATTAAACTGCACTCCTGAGAGCAGACATTCACCTCAGTCCGGGTAATGACTGCCAATAATCACACCAAGGTGTGAACAATAGAATATTAAAGCACCTTACTTCAAATCAACAGTGAAATAATGGCATTTAATCAACAACCTTGATGACAATTGTGGAATTATGGACAGATTTATTATCCAACAGCATATTTGCAGTACGCTATCTGGATTTTTTTTAAAGGTAAAACAACGGGAAGTATTATTGTAACTAGCCTTTTTCTTGAAGAAAGTATTACTGATCCTTTTCAAAATTAATTTAAATATTTCTTCCACTAAACTGTTGAAGAGCACACTGATAAGAAAACATGGAGACAGCTGCAGTGTAAGACAGATCTGCCTATGCTGTCCTCCAAAGCGCTGCAGAACAATTTTTTACTGTACTCAGGTCTGCTTAAAACTGTACTTATATCAGTTTCTAACAAAGACACATCCTAAAAGGAGGCATTTGGGAGATAATTACCACGGTGACTCGAGGATAAGAGTCCATGAGACAACCCGTGCTATTTGTAACTTCATTTGTAACTTGAATATTCACACATGGACATGCAAACTACAAGAGGAAAACTGCTACTGGACCCCTGACTGTATGGCATCTCTCCCCTAATTCCAATGTTATACCAGAAAGATCGAATTCAAGATACTGGTCATTTTGGATTTCCCAAATACTAAGGATAGAAATGGTTTAGGATGGGTATTTAAAGATAATGTCAGAATTTCACTTAGGTTTAGTCAGCTGATCTTCACAACTAGCACTTGATGAGTTTTTTTGTGAGATGCAGTTTTTGATTGTGGAAAGTTGCACCTCTGAGTTACAACCTAATCTTTTTAACATAAACCATATGTTCATTCATCACTGCCTAGACAGTTGTGTCCATGTGGTAGTCATTAGAACATGTGTTTTACAGCCATCTTCTCTTGTTCCTTTGCTAGGGCTCTAGTTCTGTGCCCATACTCAAAGAAAATGAGCAGTAGTTACTACATATGCAGAGACTGGTATTTAAGGCAAATCTTCTGGTTGCAGAATTAACTAAACAACAGAAACATAACAAATAGCAAGTACAGTGACTACAACTGCCCTCCTTAGTGCACGGCATAATTCCTGCCTTCTGTCAATGTGATAAAGCACTTCCACCTGTTTGTTTTAAAAATGTTTTGAAGAACACTTGCCTCTAGTCTTCCCAGATGGTGCTTATATACCACTTGAGGGCAGTCCTGTAATATGGTACTGTACAGCTTCTGAAAATGGGGTATGTTGGGTTTCACTATGTTCTGCACTTTCAATCTGTCTTCTCCTATTATCATTCTGAAATCACCTGGTCAAGAAAAGAGACACAGTTAATTCATTAGGAAAAACCCAAAAACTCAGAGAAGGAGAATATAACAGAAATCAATATAGTAAAAAGCTGTCATCTAAAGCTTTTTTCTTCAGTTCTACCAATGCCTGCATAATTCACAACAAGGTTCACCTTCTATTAGTCAAAAAGCTATTCAAATATCTTCAAGCACAGAAGATATGTGCTTAGAGTCAAATATTGTTTTGTGGCCTCTGATATGTTGTAATATCATCAGCCCATATGTCCACATTTTCACTTGTGGACGACAAAGTAAGTCCAGCTGTCAAGCGGCAGTAGCAGTTACATTCTTTGCAATGATACATACATTTCAAAAGACTACTAAACAAACTGACCAGTTCTAATACTTTGTATCTACAAACAAATAAGCTTAATTTTCCAATATTGAGAGAAAATAATTTGCATTGTCTCTGCACTTCAAGGGCAGTACCTGAAGTTCACCTAATGGCAGTCATGGTAAGATTATCTTTTCCTCTTAGCCATGTATTTTGTTATTAGTCTCAAAAATCAACTGCTTTTAACACCACTGTTACATCACTGACCTTTACACTTTCTCTTCTGATACATGACTGAAAAGTTTCAGAGAGAATAAGAGAAAAGACAGCTAGTATGTAATAACTACCTCAGTTAGGTACTAGCCTGGTAACTTCCGGTGTTTCTAACCAGGAGTTAGAGGCTCAGTGCAGCGTGTATCAACAAACAAAATCCTGAATCAATTAATTTTCCCCACTTCCCACATTCAGGAGACAAATGTTATTGAAAGATGGCAACTTGCTAGCCTTACTTAGTTTTTTCAATTTGTGCCAAGCCACAAAACAAACACTTTGCATACAAATGGTACTGACTCACTGCTCTCAAAAAATGCATAAAAAGATAAAGGCTAAACATTTTCTAAATTCAAGCATGAACAACTCTTTTCAGCAGTCTGCAAGGAGATTAATTAGAGTAACACATAAAATCAATTTTGTCTACTGGTATACCCTCTGAAAGACTTAACAAAATGGAAGCAAAATAAAATATCCACGAACATATAATCAACAGCCTTTTCCTTGAACATTCCCAACTGGGAATCTTACTGTTTTAGCTTTGTTCACACAGTAGAGCCAATTTCAACATCTTATAGCATGGTAACTGATCTCCCATGTTTCTGTTTGATTGCAGTGTTTCAAAAACTATATAAAAAAGTATCTCGGTCACTAGTGCCCACCAAGAATGTAATGCCATTGCTGGGCAGGTTTCAGGTGGACAGGTCTGCAGCCCTGCAGCAAACAGCCTTGGCTGGCAATCCCATTGTCAGCACCCTCTTATTGTCACTTTAAAACAGGCAACAATTCAGAAAAAAACTACTACGGAAAAGCTGAAAAAGCTGCAATCTAAACTGCTCAGGGAAGTATTACATAAAGAACAGTAACACTCCTCAGTACAGCCAAGCTGCAGCTTATAACCCCCACCTGCCCACCTGTGATTTTTTAAAGCCAAACTTGCATTTCTACACAAGCAAAGGAAGTGCTGCATAAAGGAATCAAACTTGTTCATAGTGATTTCAATAAGGATATTGAAATTTAAATTTAAAAAGTAATGCTGAATTAAATTGTAACAACTAAATCTTACATTGAAGAGCCATTTGCAGTAGTTTCCTCAATTGTTTTCCATACTCATTTCCTAACTAAAGAAAGGAGGAGGAAATTCTCTTAGCAAATAAAAAAAAAGTCAACAAATACTAACCAGGAGGTGAATGTTAAATATACATTGAGGAATCATAATCTGGATCCTTAAATTAACTAAATAAGAACCTTAAACACATCACGCTCAAAAAGTAAGAGATGACACGGTATGAGTCAGACTATAAGATGACTCAACATTACACTGAGAGCGGAAAGAAATTTTTTTCCAAGGTTTTGAAACACTAAACCAAAATACAATCCATACAAACAGAAAAAACCCCACATTATTTCATCATATTCAGTCGCTCATAGTTAGCTGTTCATAAATCAAGCAGGTATAAGAAGCTTTGCTTAGGTACCTACACCTATTTCCTAAGAATAAACCCAATTAGTCATTTGGAGCTGTTATGTAACACAGCATTCAGATACAATTTTTGGAGCATGCAGCAGTGTGGGCCCAAAGCAAGAGGGCAAATGACTTACTACACATGAGACTTCCAACTGTGGTACAACAGCTCCAACTACAGCTTTTCTCCTCGGTGACTTTAGACACCACATACTAACCAGAGTAGGAGAGTCCTGCAATCTGCATATAGAGGTCTTCTTCAGAGAAACTTTCTGGTAACATGAGAAAGGCTGCTGTGACTGCACTCTTCAGGTTGCTAACAAGAGCAGCTTGCAGCTTGCTATTCTCATTCTGTGTCAGTATTTTCACCTGAAAAAGCAGAGCCATTGGAAGCAAGACTTCAGGAAAGTGCTACTGAAGATGGAACTAGAAATCCAGCATGAAAACTAAATAAGAAATTTATTCAAAATTAGATCTTATTAGTATGGTATAATAAGGACTACTGTCCCCTTTTGTTTACACCGTGTGAGAAAGAGGACCATCTTTTTAAGAATTAACAGTCTGCTAGAAAAGGCTGGTTTTACAAACAGGTTTGGAACTGCCATATGTTACAGCCATTAGCCAATCTCTGAAGAGCTATTCACCTTTCCATATTCATAAATTTAAGACTGATCAAAACAATAAATATGAATGCATCAACAGAAATACTTCATATGTGATTATGCAATAAGAAAAAAGACCACTGTCTCACTGAAAGAGAATGGAACACCAAAGAGCTAAGTTTTAATATTCATCTTCATTCTTTCTTTTTAATAGAGGACTCCCCTACCAAATGCTTCTCAGACATTAGTTGTCCTCCTAGAAGAAGCAAGGTTTTATTTTTGCACTTTGCATGAGAAGAATGTGAACTCAAGGGAATCTTCATCGATACGTGAAGAACAGATCACTTTAACGCTTCCACGCGCTGCATGAAGTATTTGTTTTTAGGAAACACTTTAACTGTTCAAGACCAACTAGAGAAACCAGTCACCTGGGATATGGAAATATACTGGAATAAAAAGCAGATCTTTGGTAAGAACGGAATATAGAAACACACCATTATAGAACATCAGACAGATGAAGTCATCCTGGTTTACAAGATGGCTCTATAACTATGCTCTTCCAGAAGCAACTCTCCAGGAATCCCTGCTTGTTGTCAGTTGCTGTCTTTTTCAAGTGTCTTGCTTATAAAAGGCAGATTTTTTAATATCTGTTTACCCTACAATACCTTAAAATGCAAAGGCTCTGGCAGTTATGAACAAAGGTACCCATTTGTTCTTTCTCCCCAAAAGCCCATTCACACACAAATGAGTTGCAGTATTACCTGAAATTCTGCCCCCACATATAACCTGAAACAGCTAAGGGACCCTTTCAAGTAACTATTTTTCTTCAGGAATACAAATACCCTGTTAATCAACGGGGGAAAAAACCCAAAACCAAACCTAGGTTCAATAAAGTATGACAATCAGACATATCTGCTACACACAATTCTTACTATAGAAAGGACACAGCCAATGCAATGTCATGGCTGACATTGCTGATATTCAGAACATACTTTTTAGTTATGACAAAATCTTTAAGAGGCATAAAACTTTAATAATATCTGATTTTGATACGATGGTGAATGCAACAGTACAGAGGTTACTTGTTTCAATCATTCTGCACTATTTATTTATTTCCTTGAAAGCCACAGGAGAAGGTTACTGAATGCATAACAGACTTGCTTAAGTAGTTTCAATAACTAAGACATGCTGGTCATGGGGATGAACTAATAAATGTATGTTCATAGCTTGCTGCTACAGGGAATCTCTAAGGAAAGACAGAAGAGAGAAGTCTGTGGCACCACAAACACTCATATAGGTGCTTATACCTTAGGACAGCCCTGTAAATAGCACCATGTTATGGACTTGTTTTAAGAACACCACAGTTACAGCCTTTTAAAATGTAAAACTCCAAAGAGATCTTATTCCTCCTTACAGAAGACCACAGGAATTTTTTCCGAGGAAAACAATATGCTAGGCTTCAAAATCTGCATGCCTGGAAACACTGCAGTGGTGATAAAATTAATTTATGAACAAATTTTAAACAGTTCAGAGAGTTAAAAATCTCCCAGGAAGTCAGAATGCAATAGTTAACACCCTAGTACAAAAAGGCTGGATGTTGATTCTTGGAGTAAATCTGAAAGAGCACCAAAGTTAAGGAAGGCTTTTTCACAGTACAGAGAACTTTTAATTGGATCTATTCACTGTACCATATCACAAATCAAAGTAGCAGCAAGTGCAGTTACACTGAAAATAGCTATTCACTATTCATTGTTAATGTGACATTCAGGATTTTTCCTTCAGTTATTTTTCTCAATGTATTAAGTTTCACTCTTTACAGAGATAACAGCTGCTCTGATCTGCATCATGCTACAATACGTCTCTGGAGATAGAGAAAAGCCAATAGTGCTGAGACAATCTATTCAAACTTTCACTCCAAATTTTTAGTTAAAAGCATAATTAACTTCTGTTCTAAGACCTGAAGAGTTCTCCTCTCCTTCTCACCCTCCTGTCTTAACAAATTTTTCCTCAGCCCTGCTGCCATCTGCTGAAACCACTCGGGGAAAGCAAACACCTCCTATTTTTTACGACACAAACACGGAGGAGAAAAACACACGTGTTTAACCCATAGTTCATTCAGTTATAAATACTTTAACAATACAATGCACTAGACAGTAACTGCACAGCAAAGCAGCTTTCACCTTTAAAGATTTCCATTATTTACCCACATTAAATTTTGGTGACCCCTATGTCTGTTATGAAAGGCACAGAATACATTTAACATTAAAGGGACTTTGCATTAATATAGTCCAGTTACCCAAGATTTACTACAGGCAGAAAGCTTTTATTAACATACTTACCTTTGCGGGTTTTCCACATCACACAGAACGTAATCAAGGACTACATTTCACTTCCTTTCTGAGAGATTATCCCTCCAGGGCTACACCTCTGAATCAGGGCACATTATTTGTTCAGTACCAACATATCCTTAACAGATAAAGTTAAAACTAAAACTGATCATTTTCCAGCCCTGTAATTTCCTGCATTTCAAGACAAAAAACTGAATAGGCAAACAGTTACCGGCTTTTGTAGGCGCCCAGCGACATAGAGGGTTTTCCAGTGAAGTAAATCATCAATCAGGGTATCAGTGCTAATTACACCATATTTTATCATCTGGGAATAAAGCAAAATAAAAGCTTTTGAAAAAACATACCTATACCTTTTTCACTACATGAAACTTACTACTTCCTGACATAACTGTCATTCATTCTAAAGAACACACACCTCCAATAAAAAACTGTAATCATGTTTTAATTAACACAGGAGGTAAAAGAAAAATTTCCTACTTACATGCAAACTTCTAGGAAAAATGGAATGCCTGGAACTCTAAGATCTTTTCTAGAATCAAAGCTGCAATAAAGTCTCCAGTCAAATGTTACAATATTTTGATTAATCCACAGTATCCTTTATGATATTGAAAATACTCAAGAAATAGTTTGTCAGAGATCTACAACTTGCTGGACACTTGCTGGACCACTTACCTAGAATTACACCCAAGCCTCACAGGTCAGGATTGCCAACACCAAAGAACACAGGTGTCAGTTCCAACTTGCTATGTTGCAATTTGCATTTTATGCCAAATAAACAGTAAGAATCCACTTTGCTATTACTACGTGGTCCACTGCTGAAGTTAAGGGCCTGTTTTCCCAGAATACACTGTACCACCACCAAAGCTGGCAGACAGCGAGTAATAAGGAATATAAATACAGTTTCTGAAGCACTTTAGCTCTAAGTTCCAAACATTGCTCACACTTTTAAGGTGCAAGAGCAGCTGGTCTGTTTGCTTTTTAATTAAAATGCTGTTTGTGAAGCAGTTTTGAGACAGAAATATTGAAGATACCACGAGTTAATCGACAGCTACAATCTACAAGATTGGCTTCCTGAAATTTGCTTTAAGCTAATCATTTCACTACTTCACACAGACAAATATTTTACTTAATTTGTACTTGTACAAAGACTAATCATACTTACCCTACCATTACATGGCACTAAAGTGTTGTAGTAAATTCCTGCTCCGTAGCTCTGCATACTAGTTATCTGTTTTGGCCCAAAAAATTTTAGGAAGGAATAATGATTC
The DNA here is from genome assembly GCF_003945595.2 of Pipra filicauda. NCBI lineage: Eukaryota > Metazoa > Chordata > Aves > Passeriformes > Pipridae > Pipra > Pipra filicauda. The sequence continues at coordinate 338,918 of NW_024104431.1, forward strand.
CTGTTCTTTAACAAGTTCATCATATGCCAGGTCACAGAATCATCAACAGCAAATACGAAATCCAGCATATTGTTCTGTGGTTGAGGAGCAGAGTGTTGGGGGTTATACGTCAAGAAGCAGCCAATGTTAATCATAATAACCTAAGATATACACAATCATAATAATCTAAGATATATGTTGTATCAAACTTCCAGCTAATAATTTTTCACAAGAAAAATATAAGAATAAAGCCTAATACACAAGTATTAAAGTCAGATACAGTTTAAAGATTCAGATAAAGTTGTGTTTTCTTGTCCGTTTAGCAAAGACTACTGAAAATTTTCCTGTACTGGTCGTGACCAAATTTCAACCCTCCAAAACAGAAGAGCAAGTGTAAGATCTCCACCACCTTAATTCACAGTTCAGTGGAACAGCTGACACTGCTAATGAACAGGACTTTTGGCAACTTTCAAGGCCGTGAATTGGGGGATGTGGGCAGATAAAGGCACCCGAGAGCTGGCAAAAAGTGCATTTCTAGCATATTCCTTTGCTTTTGACAACAAAACAATCCAAACTCCAAAGATTTCTGGTGTGCAGTGTATGTACTGCTCTTCTGGAGAAACCAGTGCACACACCGCCTGCACACAGACAGCACAAAAGCTCGGAACTCATACCTGCAACACACCACTATCTGGAGTGATGTTGCTTCAAATTCACTAGGATTGCCTCTCTGTGGCTTATTAATTGTGGGCAGCATCTCAGCTAACCCATTAATACCACTAAAAAGATAATCTGTTAGCTACCTTTCTTCCTATTCTTTTGTGTGACGATGAGATGCTGTTAGAGCTCTGAAATTCTTGTTATCCCCGTTTAAAGAAAACGAGGCACATTTAAAGTCACATTTGTGGAGACTGCTTAGTAAGTGAAGCCAATAAAGAGCAATACTGCTGATTAACAATTTTTAAAAGCTCGAACATAAGAAATAAATAAAAAGAAACACTGTTTCCAAGCAGTTGACCCCCAAGTGATGTGGAAGCCCCGCGACTGCCACTTCAGGGTGGCAATATATTTTCAATTGCCCTCATACGGTGCACAGCAGCACCGTAATTCTCTTTAAAAACAGCAGTAAATAACCTGACACACAGGAACGAAGGGGACCCCGAGCCCCTCACAATGACAAACCCACTGCCGGGACCACCCTGGGCCCTCCCCGGCAGCCCGGGGCACGGACCGGACAATATCCCGTAAGGGACTGAGATCTTCGCCCCTTCCCGTACACGAGCCGCAGCCGCAGGGCCAGAGGCGGCTCCAGGTAATGCGGTGCCCGGAACGCTCAGCACAGGGCCGCGGGGCCCGAGCGCTCACCTCGCCGTGCTCGGCCGCGGCCCCCGCCTGCCGGAACACCCCCGAGCCGTAGGCGAAGGCCAGGCTGAGCTCCTGCGGGAAGTGTGCCAGGACCCGCCGGAACTTCACGGCCGAGCTCGACAGCACCGGCAGCGCCATAACCGGGCCCGCCGGACCCGCGGCGAGAGGAGAGGGCGCGGCCGGGCAGGGGCTACGCCCACAGCGCCCTCTGCAGCCCGGCGGGGGCATGGCGGGCTCGGCCCCGCTCACAGGCTGGCCCGCCCCGGGGGGCGCTGACGGGGACACGGGCAGGGCTCCCGACGGAGACACGGCCGGGGCTCCCGACAGAGACACGGGCAGGGCTCCCGACGGAGACACGGCCGGGCAGGGCTCCCGACGGAGACACGGCCGGGGCTCCCGACGGAGACACGGCCGGGGCTCCCGACGGAGACACGGCCGGGGCTCCCGACGGAGACACGGCCGGGGCTCCCGAAAGGGACACGGCCAGGGCTTCCTCTAGGGTCTCCTCAGGGGTCCCCTCAGGGCGCCTCTCAATGCTCCTTCAGGGCTCCCCTCAGCGAGCTGATGTTCAGCAGGTGGGTTTCGCATTTAGTCTTCCACCACCCTTTTTTCAGTTTAATTTTTTTAGGTCCTCGCAATTTTGAGCATCTTCTTTGATTATTTTTTCCTCCTCCTTCCCTTTTTTAATTATTATTTATCTTTTTATTCATGTTTTATACTGTTCCAAGGCTTTCCTCAGAAATTATCACCAGCGTTGCAGTTCTTCACACATTCCCCGTGGAACACAAACACAAAGACCACAGCGTTTAATCATCCTGGTTGTGCTCAGGGTTGTCTCATGCTCTCCTCGTGCTGAGCCTGGCTTAGTTTGAATGTTCAAGTCCTACATAATAAACCTGCCTCAACTCGATGAGAGTGCTAAATGCATAAAAGTGGCTCAGGAAACTGAAGTGTGTCTTGTTCTCTCATGATTTTGTGCTTCCCTGAATCCGGTTCCCAAAGATCACGTTTTATCTTCCTATGGTTTATGGCCTTCAAAATACCTTCTTTGCTACTACAAAGAAGTCTAATTTCATTAAATCAAAATAGAAGCTAAAGGTCTTTATAGATATTGGTATGGATGGTATTGACCTAGAATGCACTTATTCTAATGAGCAAGTAAAAAAGGGGAAGCTTGTTTGAAAATTAACAGACTGGTAACCCTTCAGTGAAGTTATACTGTTGACTAATATTAAAAATTAAGGTAACAAAGCAAATTCTTGAGAGGGTATGATATCTGGAACCTTTTTGCTTGAGTATTTGTGTATTAGAAAAAAATCTGGGGAAAAGGTTGCTTGAGTATTGCACAATTGTCCATCTCAACCTTGCCAGCTCAAATCCTCTCCTTGGGGCTTCCAAGGTGGATTTTCTTCATATAATTTAAAAGCCTTATATTCCAACTTTCCTACAACTCTGTTCTTTGCTATTCTTCCTTAACTGTCTTTTACGTATTTTAGACTAAACTTAAAGTTTGTTTCTTGCATCTACTACTAAGATTTAAATTGGTTTTGTTTCCAATAGCACAGTTAGTTTTTGAGACTAATAGCTTGTGATCTGGGACAAAATTCAGAACTGATCTGAAAGTTTATGTGGAGGTATCTTATGTGTTGTACTGCTTTTGACCTTGGCCTCTAATCTGTTTCAGTGGAACTTTTGCTTGGCTGACTTTGGTAACAAAGTCTGCAAACACCAGAAGGTCTTCAGTTGGATTTGCAGTTTTAGCTAGCACTGCTGTTGAGGGGAGCAGTTTTCTTCTATCCACTCGTATCAGTGTAGGTGTTTGTGTGGCTGCACATCAGAACAGATTGGGGAATTGATGTGGGTTAAAACCAACTGTTTTGGGTTGTCGAGATTTTTAAACCAGTCTAGTTTTAAGCAGGTCACCAGTGTTCTTTACCACACATGTTTGTGCTGGTACAAGCAGGGGAGATGATACGATTTCTCCTGTTGACAGTGCTGGTTCAAAAGATACAAGTACTTGTTTTGAGGGTTTTTTTAACAAAATTTTCACACTTAGAATCTTGGCTGGGATGGAGTCCATGCATTAAAGTTGTGTTAGGAAGGGTACAATATTCTGTATGTTGCACAGTCATCTTTTATTCATTCTTTTTCAGCCAGGTAAATTCTAATACTTACTGCAGTATGTTTCTCATGAGAGAGCATAATTTTTTGGCAATAAAATATGAACTTTGAATAGCCTCCACATAACTAGAAAGCTTGTCTGCAAGTGTGGTTTTTGTTTCTACCTTGCCTCTGTGTTCTCCAGTTCCTTTGAATGAAGGAGGCTCACTGACTCTGCTCAGTGTCTGAATTCCAAGACATGTATCATATCTTCCAGCATTGGATCTTCACAGAGGTATCTTAATAACACCATCTTCAATAAAAAATAACCATTTTCACTAAGTTAATATGGAAATCTGAATACTTACAGTCTGTCAGTCCCAGTGGTTCCTCTCCACGGTACCAGAAATGCTGTGGTTCAGGGGGTGCTGAGTACCTCACTGGGGTGCTGCTGCTGCCCCAGGATGGGCTCATTCAGATCTCTGCTTTTGCCTCTGTGGATCTTTCTCCAGCAAAACTGACAACTTTGTGTCCTTTAGTTTCTGAGTAGTGGGGATTCTGTCCTACTTTTCCATAGCATGTGCCTGTTGGAGGTGGCAGCCTCCTCTGAACATGCAGTTGCTACTTCTTGCCTGTAACCTTTATAAATAAAGAGCAATTTTCATAAAGAAGTGGCAGCATCTGGAATCAGCAGCTCATATTGTTTGTTTTAAATTTCTGTATTTTTCTGTGATTAGACTATTTTAGGTTCTCCATCGCTTCATATTTTATTTATTTAAAGCATGAATTACGTTAACTGTTGCTGGTGCAGCTGCACACACATCTGAGCTGGCTTGCTGTTTGTTTATGCTAACAACTAAACACCACCAGGTGTCCTCTGTTTCTTTATCAGATTTGAATTACCTCCTGGAGATCCTCCTCTGGATTGGAAAATACTGATTTAAAAAAAAAAACAGGAATGGGGGATAACACACAAACCTTTTTGCTTAGCTTTGACGAGGTCGAGGTGTGAAGCCACTTGGAAGTGTTAGGGGATGCGCACTGTTTGTTACATCTTGTTAGTATAGCTTTCCCCTCACTCCCCCAAGCTTATCTGTGTCCCTGTGACTCACCAGTATCCAAGGGATTATTTTCCAACAAGGACAGAGTAGCAGATGGATATTTCTAGTTGTCTCTTCCAGACTTGTTGCTGAAACCAGTTCAGCCATCACCACACTAAGGCTTACCCTTCTCTTGCTGAGAGATTATTAGCAGGCAGCTGTTACAATCAATCAACAAATGGATTTTTACTAGGCAACAATAGTAGTCAAGATAATATGGAAATAAAAATGAGCATAAAAGTTGGTTAAGTACCAAAATTTGTGGGTTTTCTTCTTGCCTTGGTTCTGTCTGCTTGCTTTTTCTAGTCGGGAAGGGGTTTCTGTGACAGACTGGCAACGTGCGAGAGAACATATTTTTACAAAGCAACAGATCACTCTGTGGGAAGCAGTGAAACACTGTGAGATGGAAATCGTGCTGTGCCCTTGCAGGTGGTGCACTGCAGGCTGCTCCACCCCGGGCCAGGGAGTTAATTTGTCCCCAGCACTTTGTGAGCTGAGGGGAACTGAGCTCACAGTTAAACCGAGTAACCCGTACTGCCAGCTGAACTGCCATGGCAGCTGGGAGCCCCTGTTTTGGAGGAGTGATCAACAGCACTGTCATTCTTCTTCCTTTAAACTCATATCCTGCCTAAAAGCTTTTAGGGAAGTTGCACGTTATTTTATGTACTTGGATAAGAGATAAGACAAAGCCACATTTTACGGGGTTTTTTCCCCTCTGTGGAGACATCAAAGAGCAACAAATTAGAGTGTTCCCTTGTGCCATTATTAGATGGAACAAACAGAATCTCTAGGTTATCCCCAGTTCAATACTTTCTATTTCAACTGTGTGCTCCTGAATTATTAACAGCCCTGGCTCTGGAATGGTAACAGAACTGCAGCTCTATTCCCAGCAGCATTAACCTAGAACTACCCCAGATGGTGGCTTGCCAATGACTCTTTTAGGCAAGTGATAAAACACCACCTGAAGGTGACTTCAGAAACAAGTGACTCCAGTAGTGGTAATGCTTTCAGGGCACTGACTGTGATAGGGTGTTTCCTTACCACGCTTATTTTTAATTCCATTTTGTGAGTATTTCTTACTGTAAAACTATAATGTTAGTTTATAATACGTGTAGATAGTAATAAGTCATGTCAAATGTGTTAGGCTAAGGGTGTGACGATTCGAGTTGCTGAATGCTCACCATGTGTTCTGCAGTGGTTCTTTGGTGTTTCCATGGATTTTAGTTGACCAGCTGTTAAGTGTAGCTTAGACACTTTTGATTACATGGTCGTTTGTTCGTACCATTTGTGTGTAGGATGAACTTTATTGAACAACAGTTTGAATTTCGGTGTATTTAACTGTCTATATCATGACTAATATACTAATATTTTTAAATTTATTCATAAGAAAGGCAGTTATAGCTTCAATACAGGACATTATTTATTAGCCTAATAATTGTTGCCACCGGACTGCATATTCTCATCATCATCAGTTACTAAGGCAGCATTGTAAGTCTGTGCACACACAAGAGAAAATGAAAAGGATCATTAAGTGGAATAAACAGCAAGTGACACTGAAAAATACATTACAGTGATATTTTAAGCTAATGCTCGTGTGGGCTGTGTGAAAGCACAAAGAGTTTATCTCCTACAATCCTTTTTGCAGTTCTGCTGCTAAACAAGTAGTTTGTACTGCTGTTTTCCCTTACCTGGCCAGGCTGTGTAAGGCCCTTCATGTCCTGAAGCAAAACAGGGAGGAGAGCAAGGTGAGAGGACTGCAAAATGGAATAAAGATGAGTGAAGGTGTTGACCTAGAAAATGACTGACACACCATTAATGACCATTTCTTCAGAATGCCATTGTAAGATAACTTCTCTTATTTTCATGAAGGGATTGATCTTAATCAGAAGGAATTTTTTGTCCTTTCTAGGTTCTACTCCAACTGAAGGCTCTGTGTCCATATAAAGAGCCCCATTTCATAGAGGAAAGGGCAAACTGTCATTCTAGTTCCTCATTTATGAAAATATTCACTTGTAGTATATTGTTGTCAGTGGAATCCTAGCTGCCCTTCCATTATGTAAGCTGATTTATTTGAAATTGTTATAGTGGGAGATATAATCAATGAAATTAATATTCTGTGACAATTGGTGCTTTTAATATTGAATACAGTTTATAATGTCATGGCAATAATGCATCATGTTAATGAAAACTGAGAATGTGTATTTTTTTGATGTTTTGTATAATAGTTTAGAACTTATTGTGCTTATCTGCATTTCATGTGGAAATGAAAAATATTCAAAAGGGCATTATAGTTAATTTGATGTATAAAAAGCAAGATATAGAATGAACTTAATTAACCACTCATAAATGTTTTGCATATTTCATGTATGTTGAAAATAGTTAAATTCCCTTGAGCTGCCACAACATCTTTATAAACAAACTGGTGAGGGAGAGGCTGGATCAGAGCTGGAACACTGAACTGCCAGGCTCCAAGGGCAGCAGTTGTTGTGTCTGAGCTGAACTGGCAGCTGGTCCCAAGTACAGTTCTTCTGGGACCACAACCAAGTCCGATCTCACTCAATAGTTTCATAAACAATCTGGACTTTGACTGCTGTGTGAACCCTTCTCTCCTTGGCCCTTGAGAAATGCACAGTCTGTTCTATCCAGGTGTATTATCTGTGTCTGGGCTTGCTTATTCAATCAATCCAGGTTAATTATCTGCAATTAGGGGATACTTCAGTGCTGAACTATCACCCATATCAGTTAACAAAGTTGAATCGGACTATTGCTATTTTTCTTAGAGCATTAAGTTTCTATTACTTATTGGAATTTACCTTTTAAATATTTTGGTGCTAACAACAGTAGCTTCTGGATATGGACCAGTGAATGCCTCAGTGTGGCTGATAAAACAGTTTCGGTTTTATAGATGTGTAAGACTTGTTGGTGCCAGAGGATGAGTTCTCAGCCTTGTTAGTACCTTGAGATCCTCAATAACCACTTTGCTGTATGTCTCTGTTTATGCATATGTTTTGTGGAAAATGTTCTTTGGATTTCAAATCTGGTTTAGATTAAAAAAAAAAAAAATAGGATATTACTGTTGAATTTCTTTGAAGAATCTGTGTTAACCTGATGAAACCAGTCTTGCACATAGGTGATATACTTAAGCAAGAAATTAATAGTATGGATCTGTAAAATACATCTTAAATGTTAGTGTCATGTCCAAAATAATAGTAATAACAGATAGTTAAATCTGGAGAAACCTTTTTATTACAGTAAAAATGATAATTCCATAGGAATCTTAATTTTAAGAATTCGTCCTGAATCTTTGAGATGCTCTAGATGGAAGTGTTAAATTAGCTGGCACAACGTTTTAAAATCAGAATGTTTCACAAAATCTCATTAGCGTTTTATGAAGGAAATGGTATCAAATGGTATGGACAGATAGAATTTTAGTTCAAGGAGGTGGTTGGAGGATTTAGCAGTGGTGAATTGAAATTAGGAAAACGGAGCTGAATGCATTTCAAGATAAATTATTTATTATAGGCCTACTCAAAGAAACAGTAAAAGGAGTATTGCTTTGCACAATTGGAATTATCTTAGACAAGGCATCAGATGAGCTGGGGGGGGCGGGGGGGGAGAATCCTTGGGAGAGAAATGCACCTTCTACAAGAAGTTCTGAAATTTGGCCTGGTAGCTTAGGCCTTGTGAATAAAGCATGGTCCAGTTTTCTTAAGGTTAACCTGTTTGAATGCCAACATGCAGCTGTGCAGAAAGCAACAGGAAATATATTCTTTTTAAATACTGAAACTGAGAAAAGTAAGTCCTGATTGTCAGAGTTTCTCTAAATTGAAGGACTGGTGTTATTCTTTTCCCACTGTGACGTGGGCATGGTCAATGTGCAAGCTCCACTGTGCTGCTGTGCAGATGGAGGCACAGAAAGATGAACAGTCTGTTATCAGCAATGTTTCACTTACTTTTAGTTCTTAAACTCTTGTTTATTTTGCAAAAATTCCGTGTTCCAAGGCTGAGAACTACATAGTGAAATCCAGTAAAAAGCAGTAAAATGTACATAAGCGATTAATTTCAAAACAAAATAAAAGATTGTTAAAGGAGCTTGAAATGGGTTTAATTTTTTTTTCTCAGCTCTAAAGCCACAGTTTTTGAACTGGATAACTTGAGTTTGAGTACCACTTGCGTGATGCTCTATTTAGGCTTAGTAGGAAACTATACTTCTGCTTGACATTAGAAAATCAGGAATTTTGAAAACTAGGAAGGATCACAATGCCCATTAACTTGATATATTCAGATGCACATAAAATGCTTTTTCTGATGTTTTCTGTAACATAATTCATAGTTACTTAAATACAAGCTTATTTAAGTTACGATTTTTAATGAATATATACTGTATTACTTAGACTTCTTTTGACCCTAGATATAGTTTGCATTTTCTGTTTCTGTGGTTCATTTTTAGGACTACTCATTAGCTAAAAAAATAACAGATTTAGAAGCAAATTTTCCAAGAGATTATAATGCACCTTTTCCTGCTGGAGTGGTACTTTAAATAGTTTTGTTTAGTAACTTGTCATTAATTCTTTTTCTAATACATCTCTTTATTCTAACTACATATTTGAATGTCCAAAAATTGTTCAGTAAGTTGGAATGTTCTGGATTCCCTTCTTTGATGTGTTAGTCAAAATGGGGAAAATAGCATCACAGAAATCTCACTTTGTCAATAATGACAAGGGATACTTTACTCACATTTGATTCCTCCAGAATTTTCTCTTGATGGAGATTTTTAGTTACTGTCTGTGAGTGTAGGTGGTTGTAGAATTAGAGAAAACTAAAGAATAGTCACGTGATACAGGGATATGAATCCTATGTCCACTAAACCCTCTGAAGTTTTGGGATAATATTTCAGTTTAATCTGAAGTAACAACAATATTGAAGTGTTGTAATGCACAGAGCATCATGTGGTTTCTGAGCTGGTGGTGTTCATGAAATTTTGTGGGGTTTATTTCTTTCATTTGCTGTTTTGTCAGAGCAAAACCACAGACTTTTACCAGAAGCCTGGAAACACTAAGAAGTTTTTTTCTTAAAAAATCATTTCCAGTTGATGGACCTAGAATACAAATCAGGAGTTGTTTTTTCCCAGCAACTACTGCTTTCTGGATATATCAAATTTTGAATGTTTGCTCTGTTCCCTCAATGCCTGAATAACTTATGAATTACTTGTCTTCAGGAGGGAAAAGAAAATCTTCTTACCTTAGTTATCTATCTTATTTGGGAAAAAGTAGTTCTTGTACGTGCCAGTGTTCATGGAAGAGCACACACTGAAGGCAGTTGTGTTAGTCACTGCTCTCAGCCAGCACAGGAGGTTCTCACGTTGAATCAGGGAGATGTCAGCTGCATGGCGGGGTATTTTTAGTGCTTTCCTTAGGTTCTAATTAGTGATGTCTTAAAACACAGTGAAAATGCAGATGATTCCTAGACTAGCTGTTTACAGTAAATGAGAATAACAAATGTTTCTTAGTAGAAAAATGCCGTATTTGACTTCCCTGCTAGACACAGTCTATGCTCCTAATGATGTAGGTCAGATTCTGTAAAGCTAAATAGATTTATGACAGCAGTTCTTGAAAGGGTTGCTCTGTGCTCAAATGAGACCAGGATTTAGGTGGGTATTGGTCTATGAGGAAGCTGAGGCTGCTCCTGTAGCCTTTGGGAAAGGATGTACAGTTCTGCTGGCCTGTCACCACTGAATTCAAGTGTATCTGCCTTCATTAACATTGTGGGACTTAATTATTCTATGTTGTAGACCTTAGATACTTTCTTTTGAGCCCAACCTGGTGGATGTTACTGTTAACCCTTCTTCCAGTGTAAGTGATTATATAATCAACATGTGCCCAAATTTAATGTTATATTCTGATATTCTTCTTGCATTTTGGACAGCAATTTTTAAAGATTTGATCAGGACTAGATTCCTCTAAACTTACTTTAGCCTCCTTAGAGGTAAGTGCTTTGGGTAAGGTTTTTATTTCAATATGCTGCTAACAATTTTAAAGCCTAGCTGTTTTTGGCAGACTTAATTGCATATTACTGAGGAGAAAAAGATTTCTGTATTAATTAAGTAAAAAACATCTTTCCCCTTTAGAGGTACCCTGAATTTAGGAAATAGAAAAGGAGAATCCTGTACATATATGTATACATGTAGAGGATCATTAAAGGGGACTGACACCGCTACTGTTTGTCCGGTGGCTGGAACACATTTCATGTGGGAGGTGATCGTGTGGAATCTGTCCAGTTCATAACTAGTTCCTGATGTTTGTATATATCCAGGAAACAATATTCCTATTAAATGTGTAGATTTTTACTATTACTGTAATTCCAAATAATTAAAATGATCTGATAACAAGCTGTCATGGGAGGCATTTCTCAAGGTGAAGGCTGCAGTTCCTTGGCAGAAGCACAGAAGAAGTCGGTGCACCTACTTGGTGCATTCTGATGCTGGTCTCTGGCTATGTAGGAGGCTTAATTCTCAGATCTATTTTTCTACTGTCTTTCAGGAGAATTGAAATGTCATGGCTTGAAACTCATATTTTCAGTATAAAATGCACAGCCTCCCAAAATACTGTATTGACTGAGTAGTTCACCCACTTTAAGCCAGATTTGTAAAGAATCCAAGCCAATTAGGCTGCCTCAGATCTCACTCCTTTAAGACTCCTCCATTCCAGAGCTAGAATCAATGTCAAATGTTTCTCTTGACTTTCTGAGCACTATAAAAAAATCTCCTCTTCCCTTCACTAATAGCAATAGACTGATACTTACGATGATCTTAGGGTTGGATTTTGAAGCAATTTTAAATGCAGTTTTGAGTTTTAAAACATACTATGTAGCTCAAGTAACCAAATAACAAGAGCATACTGGCAATGCAGGATACTTCACAGCTTGGCACTGAGTGCTTTCTTTCACATGGTGACATGTGCAGATCTTCTCAGACAAAAATGAGTCATGAGCAAATGATCTTTTTCTTTTACAGAGAGCACTGGGGAAAATTAGAGCTGCAAAATACCAGAAGATGTTTCCCACAGGACAAGTAGAAGGAAGTATATTAGGATATTGTTCAGCAGAAGACTCTTAATGGATTGTGGAAATTTCTGCTGGCAGGCAGGCTGGCTTTTCTTGAGGTCTGATCTGGGCAGATGCATGTTCCATAGAGCCTGCAATAATAGCTGCTGAGGAGCAGAGTGTGAGAATTCAAGTGTTTACACTGCCTCTGGGTGTGCAAAGCAAACTTCTTTTGCCCTGCAGACACACAGGTAAAGTCTAACCTGCTAGAAAATCACTAAAATGCGAGAAACCACTCATTATGGAATTGTATCCCTTAATACAGCTCTAGGATGAAGGATAACAAAGCAATGTGTAAAGAAGAATACTTGTGTTATTCTGAAGTGAAAGTGAATTAGTCAAAGTGCTGCAGAAGAATGTGAATATCTGCAGCATAACTAGAATTTAAAATGCAGTCGCAGATTTACTTTTTATTCAAGCATCAAAAATTCAAGTCTTGTGTATTCTGCAGGTAGCAAAAGCTGATTTTGGATTCAGACAGACATAAACACTATTTCTGTCTAATGTACTCACAGAAGAAGGCACATCTTTATTTCAATCAAGTGTCCAAGATTGGTTGTGTGCCTATTTTTCTTGGGGCACTTCTCATTACATCAGGTTCCCAGTGGTTTATTTCTGCACTTTCCTTTAATTTTTTCCCACTCTTTCTCATCCTCTTCCTTCAATGTACCATCACCCACCCATCATCTCTAGTTTATTGCAAACTTCAGTTTCCCCTTCAGAACGTAACATTCAACATTTTTCCTCAGCATTTTCTCCAAACTCTGAGAAATCCAGCCCGAACTCCCACTCTCACATCTCACACTGGACATTTTGGCAACATTCACCTTGAGCTGGTCCAGTTGCCTTGAGGACCTCCTGCCCCATGCAAGGCAACTGTGAGGCTCCACTCAGAGTGGAGAGTCTGGCATTCCCTGGGATGAAGCATCCCCACTCCATCTGTTGGCAAGGATGGGAAGGTAAGGCAAAGGAAATGGTCAGCTGCTGCTCTGGGCATGACAGCAATTTTTGGCTCTTCTCCACCTTCTCATTTGTCTGAAGGAATTATTACACTCCTTTCTAGCAGTGGTGGTCATTTCCAGAGAGGTCAGATACGAAGTCCAGGGAGAATATTCCTGAGGTTTCTCATGCCTTTGTTCGGGAGGGTTGTCAGGAATCAGGCTTGGAAATGGCAGTAGGAAGTAATTTTACATAAGATTCCTAGTGACCTAAACATATGAATAACTCTTGCACTACCTTGCAGAGAGATTCAAAGTTCTTTAGGCAAAAATATACCACATTATAACATTGATAACATAAAATAATTCAAACGTATGAGGACAGTTGAGGTGATTAATGTCTGCGTGGTATTGAAACATACCCTTTTTTTGTTGGTTTTTTCTTTAGTTCCAGATTTTAATCCGGATCTTATCCGTGGAACAATGTCTATAATCTTTAGCATCACATAAAACCAAAAGTTGATTTGCTTGCAGATTGTGAAGTTTTCTGTGGAATTCCAGATTGTTGTAACCTTCTGGACATAAAATAATGACAGCAATTCTCTTTCCCCTCTTCCTCAGTTTAAGCATCAATACTGTGCTATATTTGAACAGTATCACATGTGATGACTACCTGAAGTTTTATTGTTAACTACAACAGAAATATCATTTGGGCCTTTTTCCTTGTGTCAATCCATGAGACCCTTATCATAGTACATGCTTTAGTAATTAAAATGGTTCTCCTTCTAAAGTTTCCTTTCTTCACGGAATTTTAACAGGAAATTGGTGGTGATCAAATATTTTGAGCACTATTCTCTCAGTCTAGATTGACACAAGCAGTCCTATGCTTTGTTTTGAAAAGTGAAACAAGCAAACAACAGAAATCCCAAATGGTTCAAATTCACAATGTGGTATTATTTTTCTTTTTGCTAAGACTCTACTTTTCCCTGATGTGTGCAACCCACGTGGCAGTGGCTGTGTGGCCTGAGCTCAGGGTGAGCCGGGAGTGGGATCTGTGCTGCTGTGCCTGCCTGGAGAGGCACCACCACAGGACTTCCATGCACACGTGCAGTCACTTCACTTTGTCTCTCTTGACTGACATGAAAACAGACTGTTCTCATGCTACTGTGTTGTATATTGTTACTGAAATACTGGGAATTTTTCTTCAAAAAGTTCAAAACACAACCTTCCCCTGTAAGATAATTTTCTTGTGAGCAATCACACCAGAAATGATGATATACTGGGTAGCAACCAGATTTCAGTTTTAAGCTAGTATGTTATATAGTTTATTTAAAGATATTATTTAAGATATGCATTAAAGTTCTTTTCAGATGTGACTGCTTTCAGCTACCAAATGTCTTGCTGATTAATTTCTCTTAAAATCTGGTGTGCTCTTTTCAAGAATGAACTTGAAAAGAGTAATCAGTTCTGCAGTTGTTGGTTTCTGCATTTACCCAATCTGACCATTTAAAAGAGCAGTGTAAGTGAAATAATCTGTTCCTATAGCAACACATAGAGTCTGGAAGAGCTTCCATAGTGTAGAGATTATATTTAAGGCTTATAAAATCCCAGAAGTTAAAACCAAGAGGTATGGGTTCTGAGGCAGCCCACATATAAGCAATAAGAGGACTTAGCTCCTGTTAGGCATTAGAATGCCCTTTATTAAGATGCCCTTCCTTCTTTCTTGGCAAAAGTATCTGGAATTGCAATACTTGTTTGACCTGACTTGTTTGCCAAGCAGCTGTGGTTGTGGCAGTGGCAGTGTGCCTGACTCAGGGAGGTTACAGCATGAACCATGTATTCAAATAATGAGGAGCTGGCAAGAAGTGTTTCGTAGAGAATTAGAAAATGATTGGTTGTTTTGTTGGTTGTCTTTTTTTTTCTTGGTATGTCAGACTTACCCTTTTCATTTATTTATTGGAGACTGAGCATTGAATTCCAAAGGAACAGGAAGTGGTGACTTTGTTTTCTTCTTACACTCCTGCTTTCTTAGATGAGAGAAGAAACAAGTCCTTGTCAAAAGGTAGACTCAAAATGCTTGTGAGTAGTTGGCTGTTGTGGTGAACAATGCTGTTTGTCTGCCAGCCTCTGACAACAAAACACACAAGGAAATCTGTCTTTTCTCATGTGCATCGGTGTAGAAAAACACCAACGGAGAATCAACCTGGTGAAGCTAAAGAGCTTAGAAGGGCTCTTACTTGAAAGAAAGCATGAAGTCAGAACTTGAAATAGAAATAAGTGAAAACACAGGGACATCTGATAAATGAAGAATGATGGTTTTGTGTCAACACCATTTCTAAAGTTTAATATAAATTATAGTTTGTGTTGAAAGTCCGTATTAACAACTTCAGCAGTATGGTATGTCCAAGAATGAGAAAACCTTTCAAAAACTGAGAGAAGACAAGGCTTCTTGTTGATACATACACATACTATAAATTATATATAATAGAATCCAAATTCCAGGAGGAAACACCTGAAGTTTAATATAGGGCTATAATTCAGTGATGGAGATGCACTGGATTAACAGTTCTCTGCTTATTGAAGGAAGAAAGTCTTGTGATTTGCTTGTCCTCATTTGTTCCTCCCCATGATCCCAGAGTTCTCTGCCCCTCTCCAGCCCAGGTGTTGGGGTTGCCTGCAGGCAAGGTGGGCTGAGTCAGCTCTGTCACCTGGCTCTGAATTTGGCTGTTGCTGCGTCCATCAGCAAAGAAGCACCAGACAACCCTCAGGCAAGCAATAGCTAAATGTGGAGAGATGGGAGAGAATTACAGTCTTCCTCTTTCAGGTCAGCAATGAAGGTTTTTTGCTTAATCTAGGAGAATTCCAACTTGGTCCAGGGATTTATTTCTGTCTGTTACAGTCCTGATCTCGTAGAGATGCTGATGTTTGCAAGTAAATGTATAGATAATTTCTTATTTAGGACCTTTTAAAAAATATTTAAGTCTGTATAACTCAATAAAAATCCACTGGTTTTTTTTTTTTCTGAGCTCTTGCATGGCACTCTACTAGTCACACAGAGGAATTTTCAGAGTTTGAAATGTGTTTAATGTGACAGTTAAATTATTTTCTTGTGTATAGCACTTATAAGGACCATAATTTATGACTGCCTGCAGTAGCTGAACAACATATGTTAATACTATACCAGACTTCATTTTGAATCTCCTTCCCATTTATGAGTGGTGTCAGTAGACAACTTTGAATAAAGGAAATATGAACTCTGTAGTTATGAAAACTGTAACTGTGTTACAGTGCAGCTTTTTTTCTGTCTCCGTTTGACCTCCATTATCTTGTATATCTTGTGTTCCCCAACTCAACGAAAATCTGCGTATTTACGGAATTTGTGATTAAGCTAATTCACTACTTTGAGAATAAAATTAGTGTTCCCTGTCTTAAAACAATTAGTGTTAACTTGCATATTAAAATTTATAAAATGCAGTTAAAAAATTGTGGTGTAACTTTAAAATTAGAGAGAAATTGTATGTCTCTTGTTGGTTAATTCGGAAGTTCTGTTTTTCTCTCGTTTTTCTTCTTAGAATATGAAAATTAAGTTAGATTTTCTAATAAAAATTATTTTTTCATTCTTTTATTTGTATTTTAACATTATTATATTAGTAAAAGTGAGACTCGATAATTTACTTTTAAAAATATTTGAAGAGTATTTTCTGATTATTCATCCTGGTGTCATATCCTCCAGCTGTGATGGTTTCAGTCTAGGCCTTCCTGGAAACCAGCTTGTAACCAGGAAGGAACTAGGAAGGTGACCAAGGAAGTATTCCATGCTATTCCTTTACATAACCTAGGGTATAAATAAGGCACTGATAAGATAGTTCGCTCTCTTCCTTTCCGGCGAGGTTCGAGAACGGTGGGTCCCTGTTTCGGTCGGGCTTATCTGGAGCCGAGGCCTACAGTGACTGCTGTTATCTGCCACCCGTGAGGGGAGAGCCAAGGGCCGTGTCTAGCCATCCTGCCTGTTCGAAGGGAAGTGGTGAGATTTTTGCTAATTTGCCTTCGGCTGGTTGTTTGACTTGTGCGGTCCTTGCCCCTTTTTGTCCTTCTCCCTTCCCTTCCCCCCTTCCCCCCCCCCCGGTGTGTGGTATTCTCCTTTTGTGTATCTGTCTCATATATAAAACATATATATATATATATATATATACATATTTTTGCTATAGCTTTGGCTGCTTGTTTTTTCTCTTTTCCCTCTCTGGGAGGCGGGTCCTCGTTGTCGAGTTTCGGGGGACTTGGCGGGAAGCCAGCTCGAAACTTGCACAACATTTTTGGTGTCAGAAGTGGGATATTTTGGTTAAGTTTGGCTTGTTTTGATAAACATTTTCCTGGAAGACAGCCAAGCTCGGTGTTGTTTTGCAAACCAATCTATTGTTTTGGGAACAGGTCTGGGAACACTGCCAGAGTCTGGGAAAGCAGCCAAGGAAACTTTGTTTATATAAACTAAGGTTTGTTTTGGGATCAAGAAGAAATAATAACAAAAACAATGGCTATTTCATTAATTTGTCTTATAATTCTAGCCATCTTTCTTTACACCTGTGTTAGGCTACTCTATAGGGAGACGTCCAGACCTTGAGGATGGATGGAACGAATTGCTTCCATCCTTTAATTTTGACATCGAAGGTTTGGTAAAGGAGATCCCCATGGTTAAAATCGGCTCTAATTACTATATAAATCTTATTGCAACAGTACTGTCATTGATAAAGGTACTGGAAGTGCTCCTTAAACTTGGAAGAATGGGGTTCCGTTGCTTTCCCTCTTGTAGGAAAGATCACACCTCAAAGGGACTCGCTGGAACTTTGGAAAGGGCTGCAGACAGGCCAGTCCCCGGGTGGCATGGAGCCTGGGGAGATTTCGGTAGATTAGTAGGACATGTGTCACCCCCCATTAATTGGGAGTTCACACCAGAACAAATGTTTGATTCTGGTGAGATGGCCCACTGTTTGGCAGAAGGGTGTCTTTCCTACAAAGATCCAAATATGCAATTCTCCGCTTTGTGCTGGGGCCTGGCTAATGCTTATCGAGCTGCCATAGACCACCTTCAAAGGGTTAAGGTCGACACAGAGACCCAAACCACGCCACTTGAAACCAGTGATGTCCCTATTAAGTCCACAGATGTTGGGGTCCAAACACAACTTGAAGTCAATGCCATTTCTACTAAGTCCACTAGAACCGGGACTCAAGCTAAGAACCGGAAGGTCATCATTGCCCCTATGAAGAAGAAGACGTGGGTAAGGGAGATCAAGGAACTTACGGATCCATCTCCGCAACCAGAACGCACAGAAGAAAGGGAAGAAGAAGAAGAAGAAGAAGGAACAGAGGACGTAGTAGACGAAGGAGCGGCAGCAATGGGAGAAGGAGCAACAGCAAGTGATGAAGACGCGACTGCGAGAGAGGAAGAAGTGGTTGTGACTGAGGAAGGAGTGATTGGAAGAGAAGAAGCAGCTACCAGAGAGGAAGAAACGGCTACACAGGAAGGAGCACGTCCAAAGGAACTAGGGGCACGCCCAAAGGAATACAGAACAGCATCAAGAGAAAAGAAAGCAATAGTACAAACGGCCGGTGGTATATTGTCGCTTGATGATTTATATCCTGACTACACATTCAGTGTTACAAAAGACGCAAAGAAGGAGCCAAAGCATCCCCCTCAATTGGAGGGGGAATTATCCCTACCCCTCCAGACCCAACCTTCTCTTGGAGGTGTGAATGACTGGAGGAGGAGGCCCTTATCTCAGCACGCGAAAGATTACTCACAACCTCCACCCGCGGGGTATCGCGAACGACGCAGGAGTCCATCCCCATGGCGTGAATGGCATAGAAGTCCATCTCCGCGGCGTGAACGGCGCAGAAGTCCATCTCCGCGACGCGAGCGGCGTAGGAGTCCATCCCCACGGTATGAACAGCGTAGAAATCCATCTCCACGGTGTGAACAATATAGAAGCTTATCCCCACGGCATGCCCAGTCTCCACCTCCACATGAGAGATATAGGGAGGAAGCGGGAGCAGTCCCACGTAGGAGTGGAAGAGTAAAGAGAGAGGTGGAAAAGATTCTACGTGGGAGAGATGGACAAGAAATAATGCGAGAAAGCGAAATTACACAATCACTGACCACAAGAGAACTTCGAGATTTACGGAGAGATTATATGCGCTTGCCTGGTGAAGAAGTCCTCACCTGGCTTGTGCGATACTGGGACAAGGGAGCTGATAGTCATGTAATTGAAGGTGATGAAGCACGACAATTGGGATCCATTGCTCGAGACCCTGTGATAGAACAAGAAATGGGGAGGGAGAAAATGGCGTCCAGCCTTTGGCTCCGAATCCTCCACGCGGTGAGAGTGAAATACCCATTTAAGGAGTCCCTGAAGAGTTCTTCAAGAAGGTGGAGGACTGCAGAAGAAGGCATCCAATACCTACGGGAATTGGCCATGCTGGAGATCATCTATTCTGATCCAGATTATTATGACATCCAAGTTCCTGAGAATGTTCCCTGCACGCAACCAATGTGGAAAAAGGTAATTCAAGGTGCCCCTAAACCATATATTTCCTGCTTGATACCCGTATATAATCCAAAGATGGAGGAACCAAGTGTGGACACTATGTGTGCTTGGATAAGAACCATAGAGGAAAATATGGAAGACTCCTTCAATCCCCTGTACCGACGCACCTACGATAGGGAAAGAATGGAGAGAGATTATGAATATTCCAGATATGAGGACGACCTTAGAGACAGAGAGGACAGAAGGTATAGAGATTACCAAGAAAGGCCAATGGGAAGATCACGGCAGGACCGACAAAGACGACCTCGGCCTAGACCTCGATCCTGGTCTCGATCTCGCTCACGGTCCCTGTCATTCACACGTCGAAGGAAAGAGAACTCTAAGCATTGGTCACGTAACCAACTATGGGCATACCTTCGTAGTAAAGGAGAAAACATGAAGAAGTGGGATGGTGAACCCACTTCTAAGCTTGAAGCTAGAGTGAGGGAGCTGAAGCGAAAGAAGACTGACAAGAAAGTTGTCTATGTAGTAGACGGAGACTTCTTAGAAGAGAAACTGCGATTGCCGAAACACGAGAAGATGGAGGTCCACTTCGACAACGGCAAAAAGTCTAAGAAGTCAAAGTCAAACTCTGACGACGAATGTTCTGATCAAGACCAGTAGAGGGGCCCTGCCTTCTGCCAGGAGAAGGAGAGGGACCAAGAAGATAACCGAGTTTACTGGGCTGTGTGGGTTCGATGGCCTGGCACATCGGATCCTCAGAGATACCAGGCCTTGATAGATACTGGAGCCCAGTGTACTGTAATGCCTTCGGAGTATAAGAGTACCGAGACTGTTACTATTTCTGGAGTGACCGGAGGGTCTCAAGAATTGTCAGTAGTAGAGGCGGACATGAGCTTGACGGGAGATCAATGGGAAAAGCGTCCCATTGTGACGGGGCCAGAAGCCCCTTGCATCCTTGGTATGGACTACCTAAGAAGAGGATACTTCAAGGACCCAAAAGGGTACCGGTGGGCTTTTGGTATAGCCTCGGTGATTGAAGAGGAGTCCAAGCAATTGTCTGCCCTTCCTGGCCTCTCAGAAGACCCTTCCATTGTAGGATTACAATGTGTGGCCAATAGCCACAACAACTGTACACAGACGACAGTATCGGACAAACCGAGATGCTGTGATCCCTATCCACAAAATGATCCGAAAGTTGGAGAGCCAAGGGGTGGTCAGCAGAACCCATTCACCCTTCAACAGCCCCATCTGGCCTGTGCGTAAATCCGATGGAGAGTGGAGACTGACTGTGGACTATCGTGGCTTAAATGAAGTTACGCCACCGTTGAGTGCTGCCGTACCAGATATGTTGGAGCTCCAATACAAGTTGGAGTCCAAGACAGCAAAGTGGTACGCCACCATCGACATAGCCAACGCGTTTTTCTCCATTCCTTTAGCGGCAGAGTGCAGGCCACAGTTTGCTTTCACCTGGAGGGGCGTTCAATACACCTGGAATCGACTGCCCCAGGGGTGGAAACACAGTCCAACCATCTGTCATGGATTGATCCAGGTCACACTAGAGAAGGGTAAGGCTCCCGAACACATCCAGTACATCGATGACATCATTGTATGGGGGGACACAGCAGAAGAAGTTTTCAAAAAAGGACGGACGATCATCCAGATTCTCCTCGATGCTGGTTTCGCCGTCAAGAAGAGCAAGGTCAAGGGACCTGCCCGAGAGATCCAATTCCTGGGGGTGAAATGGCAAGATGGACGACGTCAGATACCAACAGACGTAATCAACAAGATTGTAGCAATGGCTCCGCCCACAAACAAGAAAGAGACCCAAGCTTTTCTGGGAGCAATAGGCTTTTGGAGGATGCACATCCCAGAGTACAGTCAGATTGTGAGCCCTCTTTACTTTGTGACCCTTAAAAAGAACAATTTCCAATGGGGTCCTGAACAACAACAAGCTTTCAGGCAAATCAAGCAAGAAATTGCACATGCCGTGGCTCTTGGACCAGTCAGAACGGGACCAGATGTAAAGAATGTGCTCTACACTGCAGCTGGAGATAAAGGTCCCTCCTGGAGCCTCTGGCAAAAGGTGCCTGGCGAGACAAGAGGGCGGCCATTGGGTTTCTGGAGCCGAAGCTACAGAGGTTCTGAGGCCAATTACACCCCTGTGGAGAAGGAAATCTTAGCAGCCTATGAAGGCATACGAGCAGCTTCAGAGGTAACTGGTACCGAAGCACAGCTCTTCCTGGCACCCCGATTACCAGTGTTGAGCTGGATGTTCAAAGGGAAGGTGCCCTCTACGCATCATGCCACCGACGCCACGTGGAGCAAGTGGATTGCTTTGATTACGCAACGTGTCCGAATCGGGAACTCGAATCGCCCTGGCATTTTGGAAATCATAACCAATTGGCCTGAAGGTGGGAACTTCAGTCTGGTAGAAGAAGAAGAAGAGCCAGTGAGTCGAGCTGAAGAGGCTCTGCCATATGATAAGCTGCCAGATGAAGAAAGATGCTATGCCCTTTTCACCGATGGTTCCTGCCGTATTGTAGGGAGGAGCCGGAAGTGGAAAGCAGCTGTTTGGAGTCCCACCCGACGAGTGTCGGAAGCCACTGAAGGTAAAGGCGAATTGAGTCAGTTTGCGGAACTCAAAGCGGTCCAATTGGCCCTAGATATCGCAGAGAGAGAAGGATGGCCAAGGCTCTACCTGTACACCGATTCGTGGATGATAGCCAATGCCCTATGGGGATGGCTAGACCGGTGGAAAAAGATGAATTGGAGGCGTAGAGGGAAACCCATCTGGGCTGCTGATCTGTGGCAAGACATCGCTGCCAGAGTGAAGAAACTAAATGTAAGAGTCCGCCATGTGGATGCCCATGTGTCCAAGAAGCGAGCTAATGAGGAACATGCTAATAACGAACAGGCAGACCGAGCTGCACAGGTCAAGGTCTCGCAAACAGACCTAGACTGGCAGCAGAAGGGAGAGTTGTTCCTAGCTCGATGGGCTCATGATGCTTCAGGTCATCAGGGCCGAGACGGCACTCATAGATGGGCACGAGACCGAGGGGTGGATTTAGCGAAAGATATTATCTCTCAGGTTATCCGTGACTGTGAAACCTGTGCTGCTATCAAACAGGCAAAAAGGTTTAAGCCCCTGTGGTATGGTGGACGTTGGGAGAAGTATAAGTATGGAGAGGCCTGGCAGGTTGATTACATCACATTGCCACAGACCCGCCAAGGTAAACGCTATGTGCTTACCATGGTGGAAGCAACCACTGGATGGTTGGAAACATATTCGGTACCGCATGCAACAGCCCGAAACACCATCCTAGGCCTTGAGAAGCAGGTCCTGTGGAGACATGGCACTCCAGAGCGAATTGAGTCAGACAACGGGACTCATTTCAAAAACAGTCTAGTGGCCACTTGGGCACAGGAGCATGGTATTGAATGGGTATATCACATTCCATATCATGCACCTGCTGCAGGAAAAGTAGAAAGGTGTAATGGACTGTTGAAGACGACTCTAAAGGCACTAAGTGGGGGAACTTACAAAAATTGGGACAAGAATTTAGCCAAGGCCACCTGGCTAGTCAACACCCGAGGCTCTGTCAACCGAACTGGTCCTGCCCAAGCAGAGTCCCTCCACACTGTAGATGGAGACAAAGTTCCAGCGATCCATCTAAAAGGTATGTTAGGTAAGGCCGTTTGGATCACTCCTCCCTCAGGCCAAGACAAACCCATTTGTGGGATTGTCTTTGCTCAAGGGCCTGGATATACCTGGTGGGTCATGAGGAAGGATGGAGAGATCCAATGTGTGCCTCAAGGAAACCTAAGCCTGGGGAAAAACTAATTCTGTGCCTTGAGTTGTATTTTACAGGAGACCAGACACCAGACGGAAAAAAAAAGACCCGAACAAAGCTGATACGAGAATCCAAGGATGGCCGATGATGACACAGCCCAAACCAATGAGCCAGCCCTAAACCGGAACTGTGATTATGACGAAAGGGCCAAGAACACAAATCGAGTTGCTGGTGGTGCTGATCTTCAATGACAGACAACAGCCTTCGAGAAGAAATAAACATGGACTATATATGTATATGTGTATATGTGCGGGATAGAGACGAACACAATATACAGGTGTTACGTAAAGAAATAGTATGGAATAAGGGGTGGAGAATGTGGTGGTTTCAGTCTAGGCCTTCCTGGAAACCAGCTTGTAACCAGGAAGGAACTAGGAAGGTGACCAAGGAAGTATTCCATGCTATTCCTTTACGTAACCTAGGGTATAAATAAGGCATGGATAAGATAGTTCGCTCTCTTCCTTTCCGGCGAGGTTCGAGAACGGTGGGTCCCTGTCTCGGTCTGGCTTATCTGGAGCCGAGGCCTACAGTGACTGCTGTTATCTGCCACCCGTGAGGGGAGAGCCAAGGGCCGTGTCTAGCCATCCTGCCTGTTTGAAGGGAAGTGGCGAGATTTTTGCTGGTTTGCCTTCGGCTGGCTGTTTGACTTGTGCGGTCCTTGCCCCTTTTTGTCCTTCTCCCTTCCCTTCCCCCCTCCCCACCCCCCCCGACCCCCCTGGTGTGTGGTATTCTCCTTTTGTGTATCTGTCTCATATGTAAAACATATATATATATATTTGCTATAGCTTTGGCTGCTTGTTTTTTTTCTTTTCCCTCTCTGGGAGGCGGGTCCTTGTTGTCGAGTTTCGGGGGACTTGGCGGGAAGCCAGCTCGAAACTTGCACACCAGCTTATATACATATAGACTTCTCTGTCCACACTAGAACTTATCAGGAAAGAACAACCTGAACACAAAGCCAAGCTCTAAAGCCTACATTTTTTTAACAACTAGAAACATGTATCTGTTACAGATTAGGTGTCGAGGTTAAGCTAGAACTTGCTTGGGTTAGGAAATTTTGAATTTACTGAGTATAATTCGTCTACAATGTTATTTTAAATGACTGGCATGTAAGTTCCTCTAAACAGGACAAATGTTATAGTCACAGAAAAAGACTTGGAGGTCCATGGGGATGACAACATCTGGGATGACCATGGCAACAACGATGACTTGGACACCGACAGTGATGACTCAGGGGCCGATGACAGCATTGACTTGGACACTGACTTAGATGATGACAACACTCAGATAATGATGACAATGTTGACTTCAACTTGGATGACTTTGACTTGGATGACGTCAACTTGGACAACACTGACTTGGAAAACACTGACTTAAGCATTTTTGATTTGGATGACAGTGGATGCTGGGCAGTGTCCATAACACAGCTGTCCTTCGCCCCAGCTACGAAGGGCAGTGCAATCATTGCTTTGCTTCCCTGTCGTTACTCCAAACAAGGGATTGCAATAAAACGCCCTTTCAGCAGACCAGGTGTTCTCCTGACTCGGGACGTAGACAGACCTGGCCTGTAACCAGTGCTTTATTTGGTGTGGTATGGCACTGAAATGTTTGGACAAAGACAAGTTGCCTTGTACAGGATTCAACAAAGGCACTTGAAAGCTTCTTAGCATGAATAGAGTTGTTGGCTTAATAAATTCATCAAAGTAGTAGTTTGTCTGAAAACCCACAACCATATCCTTGAAACCTGTGCTTTTTCCATTCTCCCTTTCTGTCTTTGTCACTTGTGCTTTTTTTCTGCTGATGCTTGGCATGTACTTAACTTATCTCATTTGATATGTCAGGCAGAAAAAGCATTAAAAATGTCTTGCATGCTAGAGTAATTGTATTTTCCATTGTGCAGAGCTTTCATTATTTTTCCAAGTATTCTGTGACAAGAGAGCACTGTAAGGCAAAATAGGAAAATAAAATGCTCCTTTGAATTGTTTCAAATAACTTGCACTTCTGTTTTCTGTAGGAATGTTTTGTGCATTCCTATGCAGGTTTGCAAATTAAGATAATACAGATTGCAAACCTGTACCCTGGACTGCACAGATCTGTAGGCAACGGTAGATATTTTGGTATGCAGGTGTTATTCAATGGCTCAACCATAGTGGGAAACAAAAGCCAATGTGGTAGAAATTCAATCAGAATTCTGGGCATTCTACAAAATCCAGGGAATAAGACCATGAAGATTGTACCTAGTAAATGTGAATCCTAAGGTGTTGTGACAGAGTATAGAGATACTTAAAACATGATGGATATGAATGTAAAACTGAGTGAAGATGAGCGCACTGCAAGTTAGTAAACAGACAGTGTAGAGGGAACAGTGTTTGGCAGACTTGCTGCAAGCTCGAGGTAAATATTGTAGTTTCTTTGAAGAACGTAAGAATAGACTACAAACTACTGCAAGATAAGGAATGAAATGAAAGTCTGTTTGCCTTAGCTTTTTCTGAGTGAAATAAGAGTCTGATATCTCTATCAGCTTTTTCTAAATACATCAAACTTGGTTGAAATGTCTGTCTGGATTAGATCCAGAGATTTTGAGGCATTGCAATTGAAGATAATTAGTTCATATAATATGATCAGTTTTGTTTAGATTCTTATTTACACTCTCTGTAGCCTCTAGCAGTTGTAATATTCTCATTACGGCATAGGAGTGTGAGCCAGCAAAAGACTCCTGCATGTGCATAAGCACAAATTGAGAATATGTTAAAAGTTAGTCACAGAAACATTCCTTCATTCTACAAAATTTTAGGAAAGTAAGTATCCCTGTTCTTCATCGTGATGATCCTAAGACATTTCTGAGAATAGTAACAAAATAAGAATACAGTAAATATTCTGAAATATTAAGGTATTTGTTCTCTCCAGAAACAGCAGTCTCCCATTATACCAAATGCTTTATGGCTGAGATTCTGTCTAGTTTTCATAGTTGTCCTTTTTGGAGCTGTAGAACTATGTGTAACTATTTATGTTGCCAAGATTCTAAATACCTGAAGTCCAGGCTTGGAAAATCTTTTTCTGAAGTGTGAATATTTACACAAGATGAAATACATGCATTAAGAGAGCTGGCCACACAGCAGGCTGTTGGCTAGGCCTTTACCTTGGAATATGGGAGAAGGACAGAAAAAGGACATAAGTAATGATTTTCACAGTGTAGCCAATTGTCACAGTCAACAGACTACTGAGTTTGTTTCTGCAAATTTTCAACCTTATCTAATTAAAACTTTCTCTGAGCAGTGGCTGTCATTGTTGATACAAATTAAATAGATTTAGAAGTTTCCTCATAAGCATGTCCAAATGACTGACTCTTCTTGTTCCAGGTCGTGCCTGCAGCATGGGCTGGATCACTGATCTGCAGGACTGAGAGCACTGCATTGCCTCCTCCAACAGGCTGCTCAGAGTTCTTGCCCCTCTGAAGTGAGCTGTCTGCCTGCAACCCCTGCTCCCCTTTTGCCCATCCCCACCATAGGTACCTCGTTTCACATGCACTTTGTACATACGACTTGCAGCAATAGTGAATATACCCATGTGGAGACATTGAATATTCTTCTGTGTGAAATAACTGAGCCCTTGCTATGCAAAATACCTTGTATGTACACACAGGAGCATTTCACTGTGTAATGAAGGTGAAATGCAGAGCTCCTGAGGAAAGTTTGTAATTAAATACACAGAGCACTGGGCATAGTAATTAGCAGTCATTATTTCTGTAGAGTTAAAAATATCAGACAAACCTGTATTTGATTGCTTCTTGGTATTGATTCACTTGTTTTAGAGAACTGAAGAAACACTCTATTTGCCTGCACATCGAATCCGTGCTAGAGGTGTTTGTTAGCATTTGTCATCCTGCAGCAATGTGTCCTGGAGAAACACACAGCATGCTGCAGCACTTTCTTGGGTTTTGGTAGGTTTTTTTCCCCCAGTGACAGACATAATCACATAAAAATGTAGAAGTGATGATGAAAGTAGTGGTACCTCATTTTGGCTCTAAATAGTTATGCTTTTAAGCTATGCCTTCCAAAGAAAATTAGGTAAGATGAATACTAAGAGTTAGTTGACTGAGGTACAAGAGGTAGTCAAATAGCAAAAATAATGTTAGTCTAGATATTTAAGATCAATTTATGAGAAATCTCTGGGGGTGGTCTGAGTGAGCTGCATGCCTGGCCTTGCCTTGCCTAAGTAGTGCATTCTGTAGGGTAGTACCCAAACCTCAACTCTTCTATTCAAGTGTTCTTTTTCTCACCTAATGAACAGTAAACAGGAGTCAATTGTGCTCTTCACAGAACCCTTCCTGTTCAAACCTCTTCTCTCACTTACTGGATTATCCAGAAACACCCTCCCATGGAGCCAGTGAGATGCATCTGATTCAGTAGCCATATGAGCCAGATATCCCTTTATTTCTGGAGACAGCCCTAGTGCCTGGCTGATGCTCCCATTTTTTGCTTAGGGCCATAAATTGATTACTGCTGAACTCAGAAAGGAAAGCTGTCTTCTGAACCTCTGCCTGCTGCTACAGGGAAATGGACCAGACAGAGGTAATTGGCACTATTTCTCTACTGCTACATTCTAATTTTTCTGTTAACGTGAAGTTTGTTCTGAATGTAATTACAAATTGACAAGTATATATTTATTCTAATTGCATTTCATAAGACTACTTAATCTTCATAAAGACACTAAGTCTGCACAATGTCTCCATGCCACAAGCAGTGACTCATCAAGAGAAGGAGGAAAATACAGAACTTTACATCTTTCTGGTGCTCTGCAAAAGACTTGGTGGGTCTAACAAGGTATTTGATTTTTAACTTCAAAATCAGTCTCCTCTGCAGGACACTTTCAGAACCTACTACTTCATTCTGACATTAGATGGGGAAATAAATTATAATATGTATTCATAAAAATATCTAGAAAGCTTTTGTTTTTCATCTGGTAGTGGAAGATCAGGGGCTTTCCCAGCAGTCCAACAGTACTTATTTTCTGTTCATACAAACTGAATTATTCTGGAGAGAAGAGAATATGTGTGTAAGGGGAAAGAATAAAGAATTCAGTGCAATTGGTATAGTAGGATTTATAACAAAGGAGTTTTGATGATTTCATCATTTCCTCTCACTAAGACGATGCAACAGAGAAATGTTATGCAGATTATAGTGATCCTCATACATACATTGATCACTTATGCACTTAATTATTGCTCAGCTCTAATGAGATAGAACAGTTTTGGGAACATATTGCAGGTCCTTGGAGCGGAAATGCAGTTCTGGGAGGTGGATATTTTGTCACCATGCTGAAGGTAACAGTCAGCAGCAGGGCTGGCTCTGGCAAAGCAGCAGATGCAGTGCTAAGCCAGCATTCCCTCAGTCACTCAGTTCTTATAGACTTGCAGGATTTAGGCAGCCTGGCTGGGGGTTGTCTGTTACCTCAGGGAGTGAGATAGTGAATAGCAGCGTGAAAGCTGAGACAACTGTTAAACAGTGGTTCCAAACAAGCTTGAACCTGATTCTTTTGGTCCTGATTCTTACTTTTGCCAAGTTACATCCGGTGTTTTCTGTCCTTCTGGAAGTGATATTTAAGAATATTCTTATACACTGCTAGCACCTTGAGCAGGAACTGAGAAGGTGCCTACCACCATGGTACGTCAGATCTAATATACCCTTTTTAGCAAAGTTTATGGACCCCTTAGATGGTGAACAAATAAAACCGCTTTATAATGAAGTAATGCAGAAGTTTTGCCTAGACCTTAGCCCACAAACTGAATTTTTTTCCCACCTAGAATGAGGAAAACAAATATGCATTTCAAGAGACACACACTTCAAAACAGGCTGATTGTCCCCTGGATGGAGTGGGCGACTCCAACAATGACTGAAGGACACTGCTGCCTGGCCAAAATGTAAGTATAGCCTTTAAATAAAATCTGTTGTTTGGGCTGACTCTCATTGGCATGTATTTACCACATACAGCCTAAGAGACATTCCCCCGGTGGCTGGGCTACTCTGCCTGCATTGGCAGAAGACAAGACCTGCTTTTGGAGAATTTATTTTCATAGAATCGTTTGGTCTTGGCACTGTGAAAAACTGCAGCTTCAGAGCTTCCACCAGCTTGAGTGCAGGCAGAGATCACCATTTAGCCATAATACTAAGATATCAAAGCAACAGATTAAACTGGAGTCAGAAGTACAGGCTCTGCTATTCCACCATTCCCTTGAGTGGCATAGGAATCACAGTGGTGGGCTAAGTTACAGAATTTCTTCAAATCTGTAAGAGTGAAAAAATTTTAAGTGTTCTTGTAGGGTGTTTTTGAAAAGTACTGCATAAATACAGTAAATACAGGCTGTGTGGCCTTTTCCAGAAGTCCTTATCACAGCAGTTAGTGATTAAAGCGTTATTTAATTGAAGTACTAATATTAATTCATTAGCCATAATTTGTTTGTGGCTCAAAGTTAGCATACTGCAGTAAACAAATAAGATGGATCTGTAAATTGAAATCCTACTTAGTGACTTAGTGTTTCTGAAATTAGGAAAATTGTTACTTGGAAGCTGGGCTACTCACCTGGCTTCACCAAGTTAATGATTTCTCTGGAATGAAACGTAGAAGTTTTTCTTCATAGTGTATATTCAGCACTCATCTGTTCTGTGATCCGAGTAATCTGCTATCCATCCATCCATCATCTACAGCACTGAAAGGAAAGCTAAATGGCAGCCTTTTGCAATGAACTGAATGAGATGGGATAGAAATGATACTCTCGCTTCCATCTGACAAGCTGTGTGATTGACAGTAAAATATTAGTTCTGGAGACTGAGCCATACTCCATGCAGGGCAGGGATGTTTGCAAGAGTTTTACAGAATTCTTTATGTCAATTAAACCTTAGGAGACAAACCCCTGTTAGTTTTTGCAGGGGACTAGCCACACTTCTGAAGGAAAGTTATCACAAACCCCTTTTAGTCCAGTTCCTGTGTAGATACGTGAAGGGTGTAGGTACACAGAAAACAGTGTGTTTGGATTTAAGGGTATTTCAAGCAAGAGTCTCAAACATACACATATTTTATCTGCTGAATAGAATCAAATAAATCCTATCAAAATTTCAAGCAGAACAAAAGAAAATGTGATACAGGTAGCTGTGATTTCTGTGTGCCGTATTTTGAAACATAAATATGCTGCTTGCAGACAGGCCTGGGAGAAGATGCAGAATGAGTGTTTTGCTTCCTATCTCAGTGATGCTGTTTTGCCTTTACATCGTTCCTTTATAAATCACAAATTAGAATGTCAGCACGTGGTTTTGCTCTTTGAACATGGAAAATATAACACTTAACACTGGGGATTTTAGATCTTAATTCAATTCCCTGTTGTGTATAATTTAGAATGCAGTGGCTAATGGCATGTTCACATTAGCTTTCTCTTGCTCTCTTGCACACACTATTTTACTTTTGTTTACTTCTCCCCCACTCCACCTCACTGAGAGCACAGACAGCTTGCACAAGATGAGTCGGAGCTGTTCAGTAAACAGAGACGATTAAATTTCCCCTTCCTATGCTAAAAAAAGTTATATTACCTGTGTCTAAACAGTCATCTCTTTGAAACTGTAGAAGTGGTTTTCAAGAAGATTTTAACCCTGCTATAATAGACCAGTTACCTGAAAATATTGAGAGCTCAAAAAAAACCCTGAAAGACTGCCTGGACAGACTGATAAAAACAGTAGAAAAATGGTGAGTCATACAGGACATTAATTAAAAAAAAAAACAAACCAAACCACACAAGGGAATATTTTTAAGATACAATTACCTTTTTATGGGTAGAAAAAAAATCAGGCTAAAATTACATAGTGGTTTAAGTACACGATGGTGAAAAGAGATGGAGAAAAGCACTTTTTATGATCATAGGTGTTTTGATTTAAACGGGATGAAAATATTTGTTTAGCTTAGTCTAAACACTTGTGTGACACATTTGTCTTTAAAAATGCTTGAGTCTCTTTGGCATTCTTTTACACTGACATACGGAGTGATAAATGTGCCACTGTTTCTCAATTCTGCCCTTTACATTCTAATTAAAGGAGAAACAACCCAGTTTTCTGACTGTTTTCCAGAGGGAGGAATGATGAAATTTATGCTAGTTTGTGAGTTAGAGCCTTCTCCCACTCTCCCTGCATAAGACCTTAGAGAACAGAATCTGTTTCATAACTGCTAGAGGTGGGAATCTTTTAATGAGAGAATCTTGACATAAAAATATCACAGTTTACTTCTTATCCTGAGAGAGGGTAAACAATGAAAGATTTCTTATGTTCTCTAGTAATGGTGGTATTTTGGATGACCAAAAATCAGAATCTTTCATCAAGGGCTCATTTGAGATGTGGATAGTCATTCTAAACGAAACAAAATTAATTTTCCAGTATTGTTCCAGATTTTTATATGGAAAAAATATTTAATATTCTCAAAGGAAGTTCTTTATATATCTCTTCAGTTTATCATTCATGCCCAGAATCATAGAGTGCAAGTGACCCCTGAGTGTTCCTGTTACAATGCTTTTGCTGCCTGGTAATTGTAATTAATGGGACTAAGTGCCCATAGTCTGTCCTCTGAGTATTGCTTCTCTTTGTATGAGCTTTATTCTTGTCCAGGTACAGCAGAATGTACAGAGGCCTAAAGCAGTGCTAAACAATATAGTGCCAGAACCAAATGCAGCACAAGCAGCTCTAGCAAGGACAGGAAATCCTGTCTGCTGGAAGTCACTGGGGAGAGGGACTGGCACAAAAGATGTCAAAGCAAACTTCATTTGAGGTATTTTTCCAACTGAGAGTATGAGAACATTCATGTAAGTCATATCAAAAAATACAGTTTAAGATCATTTTCTGTAGTGATCGTCCAGGCAAAAGCCAGTAGGCCCAGAATTTTTGTTGAGTGAGCCATCGGAGGAGCACTGGCTGGGAAGGTTCTCTGGAGATTACCTGTTCTGAGCTCCTGTGGGAAGCAAGGTTGTTCCTGGTCCTGGATGAGGTCAGGCCTGGTGTGCAGCTGGCCTGAGGACAGAGCCCACTGTCCCAGTGCTGCAGTGCCTCCTGAACAAACTCCTGTTCACAACCCACAGCGATGTCCCAATCTCCAAGATGTGGCTGCTGCCCCTGATTTTGCTGCCCCTGATTTTGCTCCCTTACAGGTTTTGGCCAGTTGTTTTTAAGCTGCCCTACAGACAACTGTAAGCTTGTATCAGATGTCACTGTCCCCTCCTATTTGCCAGAGGGATCACTGTATTTCTCAGCCACCAACTGACATATCTTCTATTAAACCATTTAATTAAAAACAAATGTGTTTTTACTCTGTCTTCCAAAGCAAGTATTTCCTTTTGGTTTTGAATGTCATTGCTTCTCACTTACATTACAGGACTCTCTCAAATTTCTCATCTCTTGCCATTGCTATTCTTGTGTGGGAAATCCCTGCTTTCTCAGTCCTTCCCACAAGAAAACAACTGTGCACTCCTTATTGGTTTTTTTCCCCTTCTGTTTATCATTTCCAATCCATCTGTATTTTTTGAGGTGGAACGGTGTGAAGTCACAGTTCCCCAAAGAATTCACAAGATTCTTCATCACAAGAGTATTATGAAGCAGCAGAACATCTTTTAATTCCTTCTCTATTCTTTTCCTATTGCTTTCTTACATTTTGAATGTCTTTTCATGTTAAGCTTACATTCTTAGAGAGCTATCAGAATATCTTCCATATATTATCTGAGAGGCAACAGCTAATTTTAAAGCTGTAATTGGGTAAGCAAAAGTAATTAGTCCTATGCATTGCTTTGCACTTCTTCACATTGTGTCTTCAGTTCCATCCTCATCACTCAGCGAGATCCTTGAACACTGCTTAGATTTTAGTACCCTGGAAAACTCACTGGTTTTCACCTTTTCAATAATCAGTGGTTTTCACCCTTTCTTGCAGAACATTTCTACAAGTGGTAAACAGTACAACTCCCACTAAACATTCTAATTATTAATATTGCTTCTTGGTGAAAACTGCCTACCGATTCCTAACCTTTTTTTCTTTATTGAAAGTGTTAGTCCATCCAAAGACTTGTCTTTTTGTTCTAAGAGAATTTATTTTCGTGAAGAGCCTCTGGTGAGATGTTAGAGGTTCGAAAAATGCCTAAGTACACTTAGGTAATTTTAGCAGATACAGTGACTGGTTTCTTTTAAGAGCTCTGGAAGATTCCACTTAGCTTTTCTGTATTGGGTGTATCTTCCCTTTTTGCTTTAACTGACTAACATTTTCCGAGAATTTTCTCCTCTCCTCAAGTATGTATCCATATCTGGTTTGGGGTTTTTGTTGTTTGTTTTGCTTTTTTTCCGACTTGCTACTATGCCTAATAACATGGCTTAGATTATTTTCAGCAAATATGGGATGCACAAAATGAACTAAATGGTGGAAATAGAAGAGCTGTCATTGTAGTTTTTAAAGAGAGGCCAATTAATAAATGAAGCCTCCAAAACAAGCTCTGAAATTATTAAACTGACTGAAACTGAAAGCAGCAGCAAATGGTTTAAGTCTGGCTCATTAAACAGAAGCACTACATTCTCTTTATATGTCTATGCACAATCTTACAGAAGAGGTGAGGATTTTTCACAGTTGTGTTTAGTCCGTCTTTTGTAGCTGCTTGCTACTGATTCAGTAGGCTTTTACAGTTGGAACAGATATTGTTACATAATTGAGTTTGTCACTGTATATGGATGGGATTTTCACGCAGTCACTGTGAAAAATCTTCTGAACTTTCTGCAAGTGAATTAAATTTCTGAGCAGTGCATCCCAAAGGTATGGGCTTGCCATTGGTTGGAGTGACACTTGTGATGCAGGTTGACTACTCCTGGAAATGTGAAAATGAAAATATTGTGCTCAGTTGCTGTCTGAAGAGAAGACCCAAATCCCTGACTTTAGTGGTGACACAAATACCAACATAAAGAGGAAAACAGGAGATACAAAAGGAAGGATGTAATTTCTATTTTCAACCTCTCTATTTTCCTTCTAAAACCTGTGTGATAAGGGCCATGTTTCCCATGGCAAATCCAACATTTGCCTGATCATTTGCAGTCACCCCAGCCCTGGAGGTGCGACAGTTTTTGCAAAGCCCTGACTTCTATTTATGATCAATTGTCAAGGCACTGCTGACCAGTATGGAAAAATCCTACCACGGTGTTTGATTTCATGCATTATCCCCAATTTTATTTTATCCAAATGCATTAGAAACTGTGCAGTACAAATATCTGTTACAACGAGGGAATTGTGAGGAAGATTAATAGATTGTGGATGTGAAAGATAAGAAAGAACTCACACATTGGTAACTTAGACCTGTAGGGAAGCTGCTGTTCTGTGCAGCAGACACTTATCTCCAGCAGCTGTAAATCAGGGCTGCACATTCCAGTCAATTAAAAAAATCCTCTTCTCTGAGTGTGGTGGTTACGCACAATCACAATTACACCATCTAACCATTTTTAATTTCAAGTGAGTAATTTTTTTTTTACTAAGAGACAGATTTACATCAACAGCCTCTAATTTAGCAATCCCTGATAGATTTCATGGAATCCCAGAATATACTGAGTTGGAAGGACCCACAAGGATCATCAAGTCCAACCCTCAGCCTGCACAGGCCCATCCCCAAGAGTCACCCCCTGTGCCCCAGAGGATCAGCCAAACCCTCCTGGAGCTCTGGCAGCCTTGGGGCTGTGCCCACTGCCCTGGGGAGCCTGGGCAGTGCCCAACCAGCCTCTGGGGGAAGAACCTTTGCCTGAGATCCAACGTGAGCCTGCCCTGGCACAGCTCTAGCCATTCCCTGGGTGCTGTCCCTGGTCCCCCCAGAGCAGAGCTCAGTCCCTGCCCCTCCTCTGCCCCTGCCCAGGAAGCTGGAACTGCACTGAGGTCTCCCCTCAGTCTCCTCCAGCTGAACACACCAAGTGCCCTCAGTGTCCTCACACGGCTTCAAATCAAGGCCCTGCACCATCTTTGCTGCCCTCCTTTGGACTTACCAGATCATTGATTCACAAGATGGTTTGAGTTGGAAAGGCACTTAAAGCTCATCTCATTCCACCCCCTGCCGTGGGCCACTAGACCAGGTTGCCCCAAGCCCCATCCAGCCTGGCCTTGAACACTTGCAGGGATGGAGAAGCCACATCTTCTCTACACAACTTGTTTCAGTGCCTCACTACCCTCACAGTAAGGAATTTTTTCCTAATATCCGATCTAAATCTGCCTTCTATCAGTGTGAACCCATTGCCCTTGTCCTGTCACTCCAGGCCCTTGTAAATAGTCTCTCTCCATCTTTCTTCCAGGCTCCTTCAGGTACTGGAAGTCCTCAGATAGGTCACCCTGAAGCTTCTCTTCTCCAGGCTGAACAACCCCAATTCTCTCCCCTTTCCCCGCAGCAGAGCTGCTCCATCGCTCTGATCATCTTGATGCCTCCTCTGGACTCTCTCCAGCAGCTCCGTGTCCTCCCTGTGCTGTTCCTCAGGGCTGGAGGCAGCTCTGCAGGGGGGTCTCACCTGAGGGGGCAGAGGGGCAGAACCCTCCCTGCCCTGCTGCCCATGCTGGGGGATCAGCCCAGGGCACAGGGGGGTTCTGGGCCAGGGCAGGTCCAGCCCCTCACCCTCCAACACCCCCCAAGTCCTTCTCCTCAGGCTGCTCTCGAGCTGGTCATCCCTCAGCCTGGATTGATACAGCAGATGTAGCAGCAGAAGCTTGATTTATAAATAGGTGGCGTTTGTAATGCACAATCTCTGTAACTGAGAGGTTCCTAAATATTGTTTTCACTAGGCTTTGTTCTTACAAATCACTGTCTCTTCAAGTGGCATGCAGTGTGGGAAGGCAGCTAGCAATATCATGTGAATCAGAATGGGACTGCTGGCAAAGTATTCCAAAAACAGTAAGTGTCACTGGAGCCCTATAGCTTGAAGGTTTCTTCCATGAGGTTTCTCAGCTTTTCCTGTAGAGCTGTGCTCTAGTCTTCATGCTATTACAAAAAATAAATTAAAAAAAAAAAGTCTAATATTCATGTGTATTAAGAAAAGCTTACAGATGAAAACACTTATAGCTAAGGCTATACAGAAAATAGGCAGTAAGTATAAAGTAATGAGTTAGTGCATTATATTGGAACATGGAGTGCTTTTAATTACAAGATGTACCAAAACCTCTGGGTAACCTGCTTTCCCCACAGGTTCAAGTGAGCACCCCTTTCGTCCTACTTGCCAGTCTTCCCCCAGCCAATGTGTACCTTGGCTGTTTAGGCAGCCCAGATCCTTTGCATTGCTACTACTGTATAGTCATTCATCTTTCAATTGTCTTAAAAGTCAGGGTCTGTTCATTTCTTTGAATACCAGAAATCTCATCATAGAATTTGATTCCAGTTTCTCATGAAGACATGGGACTTCCTCCTGTTAAAAGAGATGGCCTAACCTAAAAGTTTAACTAGCTATAAGTTTGGCTATTTCCATTAATGGCTATACACTACTGTTAGGCAGGTGCAGTTGTTTCTTTTCAATACATAACTTGAATAAAAAGACTCTTTTGGTGACTGCTTTGAGGGAAAACAACAGCATGAAATGAAAAATTGAAGTCTGTGTTTGTCACAGATGTAGTCTCTACCACCCTCCATATGTAGCAGTTGTTTTAAATAAACCCAAAACTTAAAAAAATTCCAAAGCGACTGTAGAGATGAATTATGGAGAATGCTTTTTGTTAACATGGAATATATCAGTTTTTCTTCATCCAGGGGAAAAGAGAGTACAGGATCAGTGAGCAGAAAGAAGCAACCCTAAGGTGGGAGCAATGAGTCCTGCCTCCAGTGACACTTTGGACACTGTATCATCTAATTGATGAGCATCTGCTGCTCTCTGAGAACAGCATATTCTTGGTTTGTGGAGTCACCTTGACCGAGCAATTTTCCATTATTTGCTTTGTTCCAACAGGTCTTATAGAAGGATACATAGACCTGGAACATAAGATTTGGGTTAGGCTGTTCCTGAGGCTTTGATTTTGTTGCAGGGGGAATTCTTTTGGTTTTACGTCTAAACCAGAATCAGCAGTTTCTATGTTTTGCTTGTATTGCTTTTTTTTTCTTTTATACATAATTGGTGTTGAATCTTTTCCAATGAAAAAGGTAAAAAGAATTGATTTTTCTCTTCATACATATTTATCTGCAGTAAAACATTTATACATTCTCTAATTTGTGTTAATAATAAAAGTCTCCAGACGTATTCTATAAATCTCTTCGAAGGTATAAAACTTCTGTTAGGAAAGTCTGGAAGGAATATTAAATAGACTTTTTGAATATTTTTTTTAACTAAATGAATAGACACATATAGCTATGTAAGATTCAGCACTTGTCGCTGAAAAAAAACAAAGAACTAATACAAAGGTATATTGATTCGGGTTGAATGCCAATTTTTCTCAAACCAAAAATTCTGTTCGTTGAAGACTGAGTGGTTTCTCTGCAATAAAAGGAACATAGTGTATTTTTATCTGTTTCTCTGCCCATATCCCCACACACTCTCCTGTCCTGGGGTTCATCTCCACCTGTTTCTCCTCATGGGGAGGCACTGTAACTGTGCCCACCTGAGCCCTGAATTTCCAGTACAAACCCTTGGTTTACAGGCAAACAGACTCTGAATCCAAATGCCTTTCCCTCCCCTGTGGGACTCCTGATCCTGTACACAGCAATATTGGGCAGATGAGCAGCCTAAGGGCTATTAGATGGTGTCAATGCTTCCCCTAGTGGGAACACAACCCCACACCTCCAGGGAGCACTGGCTGTGTGTTCTGTGTGCAGGATATCTTGCCACTACGTGTGCTTTTTTCTTTTCTTTGACAAACCAGGTTTGTTGTGGATGAAATGCAGTGGGTCTGGATATACCTGCATATATCTCGTCAGGAATTCCCAGAGCTGTGACAGCCCTTGGTCTGGGAATTGACTCTCGTTATGGATCTTTAATCTTATAAATATTATCTTTCTGATCTTGCTATGATTTTTTTTTTTGCTCTAAGGAATTAAATAACGAGAGTTTAAATATAAGCTTGTTTAAAGGGGAACTGAGTGAACACATAGTTTGCTGCCTTCCCCTCTCTAACCATCTATTCTGCAGGGCCAGTCATAAGAACTGTGCTCAGCCAAGACAGTTAAACACTATTTCTGTTTTGTAACCAAAGATCCAAACCAAATTCCAAGGTTGCACTTGGAGATTCTTGTGTGAAATAGCTCAGATGTGAAATGAGCAGTGGTGTTTCCATGATGCCTTCTTTAATAAGAACTGAATCTATTGCTGAGTATTGTTGTATCCTACTATGTGCTGAATGTGACAGTGGTATCAGGAAATAGTTAAGAAGAAATAATACATTTGTCCTTTTAAAAAAATCAGCAACTGTTCAAAAACAGTTCTGTTTAAAAATGTGTTAGCTATTAAGATTTCTTCCTATATGTTTTTATGTACACCTCAGGCTGTTGTCACCAGCTACATGTACTTTTGCTTTGTAACCAAAAAATGTTATCATGACTTGTCCTGATCGTATGACCTATGTTATACAATTTAAATAATTATTTAAAAAACCCCAAACACATGCACTTTCCCTCTCTAAGACGAAAATTTAGATAGGGAGAAGAAAGCTTGCTTAGGATACTGATCTCACTAACATGAATGGAGTGAAACTGAAGAAATAAGACTGAGAAACGAAACTGTACAATCCAATTTTTATCAAGAGAATATTGAATATTCCTGGTATGATAGATCTAATTAATGCTAATTATTTAAGGCTTTTTTGGATACAAATAGCCATAGGCAAGCCATCGGGTAGTATGTAAATACTTGAGAAGGAAAGATACTTGTTTGTCTCGCTCATTCATGATAGCTTATTATATCATATATGGCAGTGCTGACAAATGCTTGTTAAGCAGCTGGCTCTCCCTTAAATTTTATCTGAGTTTTGAATCCTCAGGCAAACCAGGGAATGTGGTTTGGATATCTCGATTATATAGTATTTCTTATGCTGACCTCTGCAGAAATTCAATAGAATAGAAGTAAAAGTCAAATTTCCTACCTCTTTCAAACTTCTTGACATTCATTTAGTCACCTTTTGAAATGATGGAAGGAAATGAAAATACCTACTATTTTTGTAACTGCCTTTCTGAGCGCTGCTGGTCTTCAGTGACATTGCGTCAGAGCAGGTGGAAAAGAGATCCACAGCTCTGGCAAAGAGCAGAAACATTTCCCACAACAAACTATGTATTTCTGTTAGAATTTTGCTGGGGAAAGTGTTCTACATGAACTCCTGGTACCATCATTCAGTTTGCCAGATCTCACAGGATGGGCGCTGTGTTAATTTGTCTGGGTGCAGTTTGGCACTGTGGTGACAATCCTGCAACTATGGAATGGTTAGATAAACGAGGAAAACATGCCATCTAGCTAATGATCTGCTAGAAGAAGACCCTGGAGATAATTAGAGGCATTCTTGGTACGAATAGTCCCATTTGCTACCTGGCTTACGATAACTGGATGGGAAGTCCGAGGGCATGAGGGCCACGTGACAAACTGGCGGGATTTCCCTGTCTTAAGTCTGGTCTTCCATGGACACGTGGAATTGCAGTTGTCAGCTTAAGGGATGGGTGGCTCTGGCTTGAACGTGTTTGTGGTCGCAGACCATGTCCCCTGCTCTCTAATATCCACACTGCAGCCCAGGCCCCTGTTTCCATGGAACCGTCCCAAGCTCTATCAGCTTGGACTGACACTGGCCAACAGTGGCAGAAGCTGAGAGGGGGAAAGGTGCCATTCCAGTGCACACCCCACGTGATTGCACAAGCTGCAGTTCTAGGAAGCTGGATTGAACATATTTGCATTTAATATTGACTTCACAGAGTGCTTGCACACTATTTTAAAATGCCTCTCTATCAATAACTTCTATTTTCTGGTATAGTGTGACAGGGCATTGGCACATTTCGTCACCATCTTAAAGCCTGTTAACTTCTAATTCAGAAGTGCCCGTGTGCAGGTACGTTTCCACAGGAAGAGGCTTTGAAGTGGGGTCAAAAGGAGAAAAAATTACTTATTTGCTTCTATCCTTTGGTACAGAAAGCCAGTCTAAACCCACAATTGCTGCTGCAGTAATTAGGGCCAGTTGGATTTATTTTTTTTGCCAAGTAGATAAGATTTCCATAAACAGCCTGCAAGTGGGAGATACTTCAGTAGTTCTAAATGTTAAAATCAAAGCAGGAAAATTAAAGAATTCCTGAAAGAAGTGTGTGTGTGTATGAGTAGTGTGAGCAGCTTTAACTAAATCCATGTCAGGCTTTGGATTCATACAGGCAACGTGCAGTCTGCAGCGGGAGGAGATGCTTCAGAGCACCTGGGCCCCACACGTCTGTCTTTGCAATACACAGAAGGTCTGTTTAGGGCAAGCAGCACTTTCACAGGTTGTACAAAATCAACAGGTTGGGTGGTGTTGACTGGTTGTTTTGTTATTTGTTGGGGTTTTTTTGGGGGGGTGGTTTGTTTTTAGGGTTTCTGGGAACTTCAGTTGGAACATTCCAAGAGAAGTAAATTGTTGCTGTTTGGGATTGATATCAAGTCACACCTCAAATGGATCTTTTCAGATAATACCATCATACTAAACAAAAATGGCAAGTGGCCCTAATTTGTTCTTTTTTTTTCTTAAAGACAAAAACCCCAATAGATGTGTTTTGAAATTTTCTAGCAATAAAAATATTAATAATGCCAATAGTAAAATTATCTTTGTTTTTATTTGGGTAGGACTAGAATGCTACCTGTCACTTTTCTGATTTTTTAAATATAAAAAGAGCTGAGAGTTATGCAAAGAGGTGAAATCATTTATTACATCAGCTGATAAAGTTTGGGGGAGGTAGCTCAGAAAATAAAGGCTTCTACACCTGTATTCTGGCTTGGTTTTGTCCTACTTAACCCAACCATATTTATCAATTAAAATTTCTAGAAAGATATGCAGAGTCATCGTCCTTATTGCCATCAAGGACACATTTTTGCATCTTTTACATAGTCCTTCACAAAGGATGTGATTTAGAAAATAATCAGTAACAGCAGTAACAGTAAGATTTGTAAAATGGTTTCTGGTAAATAAGAGTTTATATCCCACTTCTTCAACCCTATAATAAGAATAAAATCATTCTGAAAAGTTCATTATTCCAGTCATCTTTCTCCAATTTTCACTGGCTGCAAGAGCTACAAATGATGATCTAAGGACTGAACCTGTTGACTGTAATAAACTATCAGTCACCTCTGATCTGTAAGAATTAATGAAATAATGCTTTTAAAGGGAAAATAAAAACATTTCTTTTAAATTTGTAGAAAACATATAAAATATTTTGCTCAAAATGTTTTTCTTTTTTTTTCTTTAGATTTTTTTTTGTTATTATCTACTGTTGCAAAATCCTTTCTCCTGTGAGATCTCTCTGGCTTCTGAATTCTTATTTGTGGGGTTTTCTTGGTGGTTTTTTTTTGATTGCCCGTGACAGTTGATATTCTGCACTGTGCCATGATTTCTTGTTTGTCTGAAGTGTTGCTTAGACATAAACACACACCATTAATTGATGATCAGCATTCATGAACATTTGGCTCAGGTCTTGACAGCAGTTTGCAAAAAGAATGTGTAGCAAGTTTGCTTGGCTGCCTGGGCTCATAGATGAGACTTCCTGGGTGCATAATTTCTAACTTTTTGCTACAACAAGAAGAAAAATAACACATCCCAGCATTTGATGGTGTAAGGTAGTTTCAAATGTATTAGAGTGTAATAGGTACTGAGTAGAGCTCAAATCAGTCCAGCAGTTTAATTACCTAGGCAGCCTCATCTCCTCGGATGGTAAGATTGACGGAGAGACAGACAACAGGTTAGCAAAGGCATAGAGAGCTTTCAGAAAGCTTCATAAAAGAGTTTGGCAAAATAAACACCTGAAGAAGAGTTCAAAGATCAGTGTTTACAGAGCCATAGTGTTGTCTACTCTCTTGTATGGTTCCGAATCATGGGTCATCTACCGCCACCACCTGCGTCTCCTCGAACGCTTCCATCAACGCTGCCTCCAAACAATCCTAAACATCCACTGGTCAGATGATGTGACCAACACATCTGTTCTAGAGCAAGCAGCAGTCACAAGTATCGAGGCCATGTTACTGAGAACACAGCTGCACTGGGCAGGGCACGTCTCCAGGATGAAGGACCAACCACCGCCTCCCTAAGATCTTGCTTTATGGTGAACTTGCCACCGGCTGCCACAAGAGAGGAGCCCCAAAGAGAAGATACAAGGACTCCCTGAAAGAACATCTCAGCCTTGGCCATATTGATCATCATAACTGGTCTACTCTGGCCTACAGTCGGGAGGTCTGGAGACACACCATCTATAACGCTGCTGATGCCTTTGAGAACGCAGCAGGATCACTCTCGAGGAGAAAAGACAACGCAGAAAGAATCGTGCCTTGCAGAATTTACCACCTAAGGAGTCTTTCTGCTGTGCCTTTTGCAACAGGACTTGTCTATCTCGTATTGGCCCTTTTAGCCACCAGCGTGCCTGTAACAAACGTGGGTAGTGCCTTCCCAAATCTTCATTCGCGAAGCCTGGCCATGATGATTGATTAATATTTATTAAGAAATTGCTTTATTCTTCCTTGCATCATAGCATAGTATATCTTGATTTTTCTACAGGGGGTTTGAGTATCGTTCCATGTGAAGCTGTGCTTATAGCATCAAAAAACCTGAAACAAAACATCACGTGAAGGCAAAGGCGATTCAGCAATTTAGAGCCTCAAAGGAACGAGATGTTTGTTAGCAGAGCAAACCTCGCAGAAGGTAGATACAATGCAAACCTTCAACAATTTTTTTTTCAATTTTCCACCTTCTTGGGAGGTCACAGTGACTCACATAGAAATTAGAAATGTTCTGTATTAGCATAAGCTTTTAGGATCACTTAATTTCCTTAAGTCATTTATCTAAGCATAATATATTGCATTTTAAAGGGTAGTTTTGAAGCTATTGCAAAAAATGGTACTTATGGAACCAGTGTAATGCAGAAAAGACAAAACTGAAAGCACTTGACACTTATACAGGTTCTCTCCCTTTTATAAAGTTTCTTCCCACACGTTCACGCCCCATGTGGATCACGCCTGTGTCCCAAACCGCACAGAGAACCCCATCCAAGCACATCAGACCTCAGTCCAGCAGGAATTGCACTCTTCCCTTTGGTGGTGACTGTGCCAAGCATGCAATCCTGTGCCCCAGTGGAGGGAAAAAACAAACACAAATCCTTTTTACAGTATATATATTATGTTTCAGCTCAAAGCATTGTTTGTAAAGCAGTCTGTAAGTTTAGAGACAGTTTTGAAAGCTATGTAAAATTTTATTTTAATAATCTACTACTTTATGGTGAATTAAGAGGAGATGCTTCTCATAGTTAAGGAATTTGTGGTCATGGATCAGATTAATAGAATTTTTCTGATCAATTAAAAATGATAATTTAGTTGATAATTTCTTAAAGAGGAAAGGAAATCTTGGTATTGAAGACTGTCTGGAATCCTGCATGTCCATTGGAAAATTTATTTGCTGCTTAAACTTGATTGCTCAACCACAAGTTGCAGGCACCCAGAAACATTCCGGAGGAGTTTTCTCTTGGAGACATCTGTTGATGGATCACTGAAATCTGCTCATCTGACATGTGCTTTATGTGGGTTCATTTCTAACAGATCTGACTGAAATAAACTAAACCCCAAAGGATTCTGCAAGTGTGACACCTTTTCTTTTGCCTTGCTCTCAGGTTTCTCCATAAGTCTAGCTTAGCCCTGTTCTGCATAATAGATGTGTTCTGAGATTACCCACATTGTGCTGTTTGAAATCCTGGAATTACCAGGTCACTTGTCTTTCACTAATTTTTATCATGTGAAACCTTTTTATCAAACTATGTATCCTTGGCTTATTTAGTTTTTTTTACTGAATTATGAGGAAGTATTTATGTTTTACAGAGACACTCTGGAATTACATGGGGGAATGAAAGGAACAGCTTTAACGTACTTAGTCAAATACATATTTATCTCTGTAAGATTGTTAGTGGCATGTATGAAGAACTACTAGAAACAGAAAAGGTGAAATAATCCCTCTGAAACACTTAGCCTTTCATTTTATTTTAGGTGTTTGGACGAGTAGGAACAGTCTATAGCAAGCAAAATTTACAGTCGTTACAGAAAATTTCCCTACAAATCACTATACATTTTTTATTATTATTTGTTATTTTCTTTTTACCTTCTACTCCAACTGTGAAGTACAACTCTTCAATGTTTCCACTGTGATATGCTAGGGAAATATGGAAGAGTTGCACTTCAGACTTGGAGTACAAGGTAACCTTTTACTGAAATTCTTTCTGTCCTCAAAGTGGGAGATTTAAATAATAATAAAAAAAGATAGTGATTTGTAATGAAATGTTTCCTTCCCTAGCATACCAGTATCCTCAGAGCCCAGTTTTAAATGTGCTGTGCATGGTGTGACTGTGGACAGGGCATGAGAGAGGAAATAACCTGTGTGTGCCAGAGCTTAGTCAGGCTATTTAATACAGACAGTGGAGGGGGTTTAAATGGATTTTACTGCCTTCCTGACAGAAGTATGGAAAATAGAGCAGAACAACAGGGATGTATTTGCTTTGATGACAGATGTGTTGCTGGTAATACCTAATATGGA
The DNA here is from genome assembly GCF_003945595.2 of Pipra filicauda. Taxonomy (NCBI): domain Eukaryota; kingdom Metazoa; phylum Chordata; class Aves; order Passeriformes; family Pipridae; genus Pipra; species Pipra filicauda. The sequence continues at coordinate 383,617 of NW_024104431.1, forward strand.
ATCTACAGTCTAGTTTTGTAGCACTGAAGCAATGTTGAAAGATTATTCTATATCTTACTAAAACTCTGTTCCTATAATTGTTTAGAGTTTCCTGCAGTGATAAAGTGCTTTTCCTCTCCCAGCACTGATATGATGGCATAACCTTCATCTTTTTAGAGACTTACCATTGCAATATAATCTGATTTGGGTAAGAACCCCTGGATGAGGGGGTGATAAGCACTGGGAAAAAGTGAACGTGGTAGCACTCAACAGAAGTAGTTTCGTATGTGACTATTGCAATCAAATACACAAATAACTTTTGGACAGAACTTGTGCTGGTGTTTCACCTTCAGAGTAAAAGGTGCCAGTTACCAAGGTACCAATGTTTTTAATAGTTATTATACTTTATTCCACTGGCTAAACTCCAGGTATTTCAGTGCTTTTCACTGTTGTGAGCAAAAGGGCACCTGTAAATCATGCTCTCTATTACTGGAAAGTGACTGTTACCCACCAGGACCTAGTCATGACTCAGTCTTTCTAATTCCATTAAAAACAATATTCTGCTAGATCATCTTTTACTAACAAATGTAAGAAATAATCAAAATAGTAAATGGAAGCTGTGATTCTTGAAGTGCAGTGCTAGACTGAGAGACAGAGCAGTGGTCTCAGAACGTGCCTACAAAGAAAATCAGAGCAGCAGCAATGAGCTGTTTGCTTAGAGCAACATTAATAAAGTCAAACTGCCTCTGGCTTGGAGAAAATGCAAGTGCCTTTATTAGCCTTCAAGAGAATGCTGGAACAGTATGTGTGCTGTTGCTTTGGAGAATATTTGCTTCCTTTCTGACACACATTCTACCTTCTGCTTCCTTTCTGACACACATTAAGAACTTAGAGCAAACACTCAGATATCTTAATTGTCTTGCTGCCTTTACTGTGCTGTGCTTGATTTTCATCCTGGGAAGCCATATGTGGAAGGCTTTTGGGATCAGCCAGACAGAATGCCTGTTTTTTCTTCCTAGCAATGAAATAGTAATCACTTCTTAAAATAGAGATGGCCCTGAAGTGTGACCATGGTAAGATCAGCCTTTGATAATACTGATCCTGTGCAGCATTTGTTTGTAGTGCTTGCAGCTTTTATTTGTAGTTAGCAAATATGGGCGCCCTTGAGGTTCACCCAACCTTTTAAGAATAGGTTAAAATTAGAAGTGACTGGTAGAGAGTTCATCTGCTAAAAAGCAAAAAGCTAAACTGCTTTTGGATTTGCTGTCATTTCTCTGCAGGCAGTAAAATGCCAGCTTCCTGCTTTACCAACACAAACCCATTTGCATTAATAATGCCATATTCAATGTAGTGAAGGAAAAGATTAAATTTCCCTCAATAGATACAGAGCAGGTTTTCCTGAGGCTTTCCTAAGCAGGAAATCTGGCAAATAATGAGCACAGATTAGCAAACCAAACCTTGAAGCAGAGAGGTGATTCCTGGCAAAATCAGGTTTCACTTGTGATAATTCAACATCTCATTTAATCTTTCCTGTAGAATAGTTGGCAAAAGTATCATATATTTTATCATATCTGATATATATTGGTTTAGAAGTGTCCTACATAGATAACAAGAAAGACAGTATTGTAATAAGGATTTACTAACAGTCTTTCCTTAGTAATTCTTCAATGATTTCTGTTGCTCTGAGCATTCTCTTGCACTTTATCTCCTGTCAAAGAATCTTTCAAGACAAAAAAAAAAACAAACCACAAAACTCCCTCTAGTCTAGAAAGGATGGATTTTGCCTTATTAAGAGTAAACTGATTTTCAATCAGCATAATTAAAAAAAAAAATAACAGAACTTTAATATAGACTAACTACTGCCCTAGATGTAATAGTCTTCAACTCTCAATAGTAAAAGACTGCTATGACATTTCATTGATAAGATGCTAATTTGTGAAGATTTCATTAATGATCTCAAGAAGTCATTAATTTAGTTTTAAAGAAGAATAGAATGGAATAGGAAAATGTGATGTTTGTGTTTTACAGGTTTCACTTGTTATCTATCACTCCTAAAATTAGAGAGGGGATTTTAATTCACTTTGATGTTGCTTTAGTTTATTTTACTTGTAGGCACATAGAGTAAAATGTGTCTCATACAGGAAATTAACTGCTCAGACTCTGGAAGAAAAATGTATCTGTTGATATCTGACACATTTTATGACACTACTCAGTCTGGATGTAGATTCAAATTTGAATATGCAACATCTCCAGACTCTAGTGGTCACATGGTACAGCAGAATTCTCTTCTCTTCATGTTATTAAAGTGCAAAGATTCTACTTGAATGAAAATAGTTTCCTCTATGTATTTCTGACCATGTTGGATATACCATAACAAACTTTCTCAGTGTTGTTTGTTTCTTCCTTGTTCTCTTTGCAGAGGTGATGCTGAAGCTGAAAGGGAGCTAAGAAGGAATAGGATTATTCTGTTTTATGTTCATCTAGAGCCACATTGATACCTGGCAGGAAGAATACCAAGCTTCCAACTCTGTCTATTGGTCCTTGCTCTTCTTTTCCCTCAACACTCTTGTGCATTTAATTCCCTGCACTTAATGATAAAGATATAAACCAAACTTTATATGTTGTTTTGCATACAGAACTTCTAACTGATAATTAAACAACCATTTAATTGGCAGTGAGTGGTTTGTCTACCAGAAAAGTCAAAGTGAGAAAGACTTGTTTTGTTAATGACATTGTCCCACTGTTGGGTTTTGTTGCTGTTTAGTTCTATCACTCTTCTTAACAGGTAACAATGGAACTGAAAGTAAGTTGCTCCTGGTGTGCAGGGAGCATTTGGGATAGGATCCACCTAAGGCTTTGCATTTTAATCTATCATCTTATGTTTGCAGAGGAGACTAAAGAATTTTCTAAGGTTCCATAAGCTTTTCTACTGCTGCATATTTTGCTGTACCATTTACATCTAGAGCATTTTCAGACCATCTGGAGCAAATCTGTGTGCAAAAGGAAAATAGAAAAAAACTCCCTGTTCTTTATGGAAATCTATTCTGTGAGCCCCTCCTCTCAGTCAGGCAGGTTTTCATCCTCTTTTTCTCAGGATGGATGGAACACTGCTACTTATGTAACAAAGCAATGAGTTTTCTCTTTTAGAATAAAAAGTAGGGTAACTAAGCAACAAAAATCATCCTTGTGCTGAACAAAGATTGCTTTCTGATCGTTAGGATACTAACACCAATACTTTCAAGAATTCAACACTGATGCTTTCAGTGTGAGCAAGTAGCTTTCAGCCTTCTCATTCTCATTATGTTGTTTTAGTAATGCTCAAAATGTTTTTAAACCCTTTTTTTGTAGGGAAAAATCTATGGTCCAGCTCTCACTCTAACCCACACAACTTCCAACAAGGTGCTGTTTTCTTCACCAGGATCCTGTCTTGGTGTGTTTATCTCCATGGGTAAATCAGGATACAGGATGAAGACACTTAGCTTTCTGGTTAGGTAGAATTTTTTTCCATTAATTTGGCTTTTTTGACACCATACTAGTGCTGACATTAAAAACTTAATCTGAAGTTTTAACCCAGGGTTTGCTGATGCCTCAACTAAATCGTAAACTGCTTAATGTGGTGATCTTCTCTGTCCCCTCACACAGCAAGGCTGGGGGGCTGTGCTGCTGAGCTTTCTGCCTGCTGCTCTCACTGCTGAGGTGGATCCCGTTTCTGGTGACCCAATTCAGTCCCTTGATAGGAAAGTGAAGAGGGTTAATTGGTGGCTTTACCTGGGCTTTACTCAGGTGTCTCTGTGTGACCATGCAGACTTTGTGCCTGTCTGCCACGCCTGCAGAGTGGTGACAACAGTTCTTTCTGCTTGGGACATTGTGTTCAAGCTCCAGGAGCTACCAGAAAAAGTGTTCTTCAGGGCATTTATGATGTCATGGCTCATGTAAGGAATATGAGGGAAACAATCCCATTCCCATTCCAGTCGCCTGTAGAGCTCCAGGCATTCCATGGCACTGGTGTTGTTTAGTGGTGTCTTGTTCTTCCCTTCCCACTCTGCAGTGCTGGGGGTCTGAGCCTGCTTCCAGGAGCTGAGTGTAGGCCCAGCACCAAGCCTCCACTCCAGATCAGAGCTGGGATCATCTCCAGGCAGGGTCTTCTAATAAGCCAAGAGCTCTCATAAAGCTTAATGTGATTATCCACACAAGCAAGCACACACAGGGACACAGCAAGCCTTAGCTGGAAATAGCATCTTGGGAGACACAAGCATAATGACACTTTCTTACATACCAATGTATGCTATGTGTGATAAAAGAATTCAGTTTAAAGATACCATTCACCATTCAAAAAGAAAAAAAAAAAGAAAAAAAAGAAAAAGATGAGAGTTTTGAGGTCAAATTTTGAACCACAGGCTTTTTAGGGACCACAAATGGTGAAAGGGACTTGTATCAACTGTGGAGGATGAAAATTTCTCAAACTTATTTCAATGTAGACTTTTCAAGTTAATTTTTAAGTTATTTCAATTTCTGTTCATGTAAGTAGTTACAAAGTCACACCTTACAGATGTTGTGTGTATAAGCTCAAGGGGATGTTTGAATCAGAAGATGGAGAAAGTGCCAGTTTCCAGGTTTGGGCCTGTTTAGTTGCACAGACCTAGTTAACAAGACAGATTTAGGATTATAGCCCTAAAATTCCCTGTTTGTAATCCCATTTGTTTGTAGCATTGTTAGTAAAAGTGGGAGACTGGTTTACTGGCAGAAAAGCCAGTATATTTAGTAGAGCTCCTACTTAGTAAAATTTGGAAATTTTTCTCTCACATGTTGCGTAACACAGTGAAGATCAGGGTTAACAGCACAGAGGTCAGGAAAGCTTTGTCAGGTGCCTTCTTCAAGAAGCTGGATGAGCAGAGTGCTTTGTGAGGGAACACGCAGGGTGACTAGAGTGCCAGGTTTAAATAGGAAAGAGGACTGGTATGGTCACAGGAGGCAGTGGCAGGCTGAATGGGAAGTCAACAAGCCCATGAGGAATTTTGCCATAGCCCTTGTTTCCTCTGGTAATTAGGAGCATGGATGCAAAGTTTGGCAGTACACTGGTTCCTTTGCTTCAGGACATACACTGTGGGGTGTTTGCCTGTGTTGCTGGCAGAAATTTGGTGTTGTGAATGCAGTTGTACACCGATATTGAAAGCACTGGGTAAGGAAGCTGTATTTTGAAATGGAGGAAAGGTTGTCAAATAAGTAGACACTAATTGTTCTGGAAATTAGCACTGAAGAAACTAAACACTTGGAATTAAAGAGAGGATGGCAAAAAAAAAAAAAAAAACAACTAAACAAAGTGAGAGGGTGTGCTTAACAAAGAAAGAGAAAATATCTGAAATAAGACACTGCATAGAGCAACTGGAGACAGGGGTAACCATCGGTATGAAATCACAGCTGTCCATAATTCCCAGTATCTGGGGGATTAGGGAAGAGAAGCTGAAGAATAAATGACAGATGAGGAAGATCCTAAATACAAGGAATAGGTGAAAATCTATTATAGTAACACAACTGAATGGTGAGTTGTGTGAGCAGACCCAAGGGAGTGGGTTTGGGGTTTAGTATCCATTCATGCTTGGACAGGACTAAAGTCTTATCAAAGCTGGAGTAAAGAAATAGGTTTTGCAAGTAAAGTTGTACAGAGGATGAGATCCCAACCAAGCTGTGCCATTTGCTGTGCTGTGCTGCATTGCAGGGACCAACAGGAGGAGGGAATGAAGGCAACCTGAGCCTGGCAAAGAAACCAGTGCCTGGGCCACCGAGCAGGGCTGAGAGCAGAGGATGGGAGTGGGATGATGGACAAGGGAAGGTGACCCAGATAACAGAGGAAAGAGAGATTACCTGTCTCTTCGAATCCGATAGTTTTGGGATTTATAACTTCCTTCTAAGGATGGTTTGTTCCAGTTTGTGCCTTTTATATGTCCCGTGACAAATGTGGGTCTGTTGCTGGCCAAAGTACTTTCACTGGATCCTTCTATTTGATAAGAACTGCAGAGTCTCACTGTGTGATGGCAATTCAAAATCTTGGGAAATTTAAGAAATGGAATTTGACTCATTAGGATGGAACCAAACAGTTTAACTGTGTTACTATGTCAATACTCCCCTGAATTTGCAGTATACTGTGTTTTAAAATTGGTGTCTCTTTCAGTTTTGAGTCCATGCAAAGCCATTAGAGGTTACTAAAGTACAATTTCCCAAACTACCAGGAAGATGGCAAAATAAAAATTCAGAGCATAATCACGCTTTAACCTCTTGGTGCCTCAGTGCAATGGGTGCCAGCCTCTCCTCCCAGGGACACTGAATTCCTTAATTAATACTCAAAGTGCTGAATGATTTGGGTAGGCTTTTTATGCAATTAAAAATATGAATTAAGTCTTAATGTTGCCCCTGGAACATCACTGTTACTTTTAATATTTTCTTACCATCGTTTCACTATACTCTGACTGCACTGCACTGATTTCCCCAGTTAAGCTTGGGTTTCCTCTGTTGTGCTACTGAAAACCTACTCAAGACCTCTTTCTTTGCTTCTCACTAAGAAATTGGTTGCTTTACTCAGACTAGCAAAAACCATTCTTTCACTAGCTTAAAATAAATTCATAGTTCTTGAGTTTAAGGCACTTTTATTTGTTCTTTCCTTATGGCCAACCCTCCATATTTCTTTTCCATTTCATAAATGCATTCTGTAAAGATGTGAGAAAAGGACAGACGAGGACCTCATTACAGTTCCCAAGTGTTTTCCCTTTCCTCCTCATAAATAAAGTACTTTTGAGAGCCTTCACTTGCAGAGAGATCATTCATATAGTTTGTGTTTCATAAGAGTAAACCGAATTACTTCCAAATGCAGCATATGATGTAAATATTCAGAAGATTTTGTGATTATGTCTCCCAAGCTCACCAGAGACCTGAATCATTGTGGAGAATAGCTCCTCTGGGCTGACACTGCCCAGCTCTCTGGAGACAGAGGAGAAACAGGTGACACTTTTGATGCTTCTGAAGTCACGCTGTGCTCTCACTGTCTCCAAAGGAAGAAGGGATAGGATTGTGTTTGTCAATGATTTCATGTTCCCAGTCTTCCCTGGGTCATTTTTAATGTCTGACTTTCCTGTGTGCAGCTTTGGTTCTGTGTCAGGTGCTGGTTTTTGCAGCTGTCTGGGCCAGGGGCTGACTCCCAGCCTCACACACCTTCACTGAGTGATACCAACAGTAACACCACTTACACCAGGGATTTTTCTAGTACTTCCTCTTTCATTCACTTTTCATGAACAAACTTTACAGATTGAGGGGAAAACTGTTACGAAATAGATTAAGAGTGAAACTGGTAGATACTGAATAGGATTTAATGGAAATTAAATATTTACAGAGACCTGACATCTGTACAGACTTCTCCACACAGTCCCAGGGACAGAAGTCATCTCCTAGATGGCCTTGATCCAGCAGAGTGCTTAAGGCCAAGGGGTAGTTTCCCTGAGTTAATTGAGAATATGTATGCCTATTTAAGTGCTTTGCTGGACTGCAGCCTTGCAAACACTATGCTTTCGTTTATATTCCTTTTTTTTTAGTTTTTATTTTTATGTAAGGATATGAATCTCCACTGGTTCATTGCCTTATATTATGACAGCAGCATGAGACAAGTATCAATCAGTACCTACAAATTGAAATGAAGGCTGATTTTTTTTTAATAAATATTTAATAGCTGCCCTTAAGAACCACTAAATTCCTTTCATCTGTAATAAATAACTTACAAAAGCAAATTTACTTTTGGGCTAATGGGAGCAAGTGTGTTCTGTTCTGTGAACAGTTTTACGGAGGAAACAAATAAATTTAAAGGCTCACCTGAGTCCACACGTCTACTTCAAGGGGAAATTATTTATGGGATGAGCTATTTTATTTAAATGACTACTTATGAGACAAAAGCTGAGAGATGTTGAGTAAAGTATGTTTGTATCACCTACTCCTTCTCTGCCTGTGCTTGGATGTCGCTTTAAAATAGAGTTTCTTTGTTTAGCTCCTTTGGTGGAGACAGTAATTCAGTACTTCAAAATACTGATTAATTCTAAGTCATTCTCTATTAAAGCCTAATTGAATCAAAATTATTACCTTTAGTAAAACTATCATTAAGTTAATAATTTATTTCAAGCAATGACCAAAATATGAATTATTAATTTACACAATTAATTGAAATGTTGAAAATTTTAATTTTGTTAAAAAACCCACTACCACCACCACCACCAATAAGCGTCCACCCAGGAGTATGAAAACAGCGTGTTACAAAAGATTCAGATAGCATAAGATCACGAGGCAGTTCAAAGGGAAATATTTACAGTTATAAAATCTCGATGATAAAGAGGAATAACAAATTAATATAAAACCCATTTAGTGAGACTAAACAGATCCATGGCAGTAAGTGCCTGTTTCTGGTTTTCTCAGATAAATTTACAGAAAGTTTTCCTCCAATGAAAATGGGGGAAAACTCCCAATGGAATCAATCCAGGATGTTTTTGTCAAAGGTGGCATTTGCTGGTTTTTGTTTGGTACTCTGGCAAGATAACCTGTCTGGTTCAATTGTTCAAACTCATCCCCAATATTTATTTTTACAACATGATTATGAGGAGTAGGGTATGACATTCCAGTGCTAATGCACCTGCTGACATTGGATTTGCGTCACCTTCTTCTGGGCTGAATATAGAATGCATTCCAGATAATTAATTTAGAGAAATGCAGCCTGCCTGTCACTCTGTGTTTCCCAGGCAGTGTTTCTGGTACACTGTATATTTGATCTGCAGAATCTGATAAGGGAGACAGTGTGCAATTTTTCGGGTTGAGTGGTTTGGGGTTTTGTTTTTTGCTTTTTTGGAGAGGGAGTTTGAAACTTAAGGAACCTGACTTTTTTATTTATTTACATTTTAAATGCTTAAACATGTTCAAAATCTCTTTCCCCCCTTACATACATCCATGTTACTAAGTCCTAATTTTGCATATTCATAATATTGAACAATCTGAGTGTCAGTAACTCCCCTGGGTTTTTCTTACCTGGCAGTAGTTGATAAAACTTCCAAACTGTTTTAAGTGTAGCCCTAATTCTACAAACTTTCAGTGGAGCAAAGCCTTCTTTCATCATTTAAGTCCTGGGTAAATACGTTATACTTGCTTAGACCACCTATGTTAAAATGAATTTGTTTAATAAAACAGTCACATTAGAGATCCAGCAAGGAAGCTCTAAGAAGTTGTGAAAAGACAGAATGAATCCCTTCAGGAGTGAATTGCTGGGTGGTGGGAAGAGTGACTACTGAGGTCCCAGTGTTTTGTGCTTTGATGGCCGGACTGATGATGGATATCCCAGGGTTATTGCAACAGGGACAGTACAGAAGTTAGATGTGCTATATTAGGGACCAGAGATCATTCATGGGTGATGATTTATTTATTTATTGCACCCATTTCTGACTATCCTGAATTGAAGGATGCTCTTAGATAAGCATCAGCACTGAAGCTCACTGTGAATCAAAGCTCAAACATAAAACAAAAATGCTGACTGTAAGAACACAAGAACTCAGTGTCAGCCTGAATGGCTTCTTGGGTCTAAAATGAAGCTGTTGCCTGATTTGCTAAATTCAGTTCTGCATTCTCTACACTTGCAAATTGAAAAATAATTATAAAATATAGTAGCAAATAGAAAAATAATTATAAAATTTTTAAAGATCTGTGACTTTGCCTTACTTGTCTTGATGGCAGGGAAAGGACATGACTGTAGAGAGTGTGCAGCTTTACTCAGATGTGAATACAAAACTTCTGATTTATATTACCAAAGCTTAAAATAAATTGGTTTAAATTATCCTCAGGTAAGTGATTGAAGCAAAATACCTGTAGGATAGAAATGCATTTAAGCCTTGAGCATGGACTGCTTTCATTATACATGCAAGTAAAATTGTCAGCACTTTTTCTTTTCTCATTAGGGAGGACCATTTCTACAGCCATAAAATATTGAAAATGGAGGTACGACAGAAGTTGACAGGATAGCTATGACACAGGTGGCTGTTAATGTTTCAATACTTTACTTTCCTTCTTTCTTATGAAAAGAAAAATTGGAATGAAAAACTCTGAAAGACTAAAATTTACTTGGCTTGAAGAACACGGGAACTTAATTAAAACAGTGCTTTCTGAAGGTGGAAATAATATCACGAAAATAAACTGCAGAGTATTTAATGATGTTGAAAATCTCCTTTCATTTGAAAACTATGTTTATGAACTTTTTTCCCCAAGGATTGCATACCAAGTGAATGTTAATTTACAGGATTTAACCTTAATTGAAGTTGCAATGCCTCATTTCTTTCTGTGACTTTTCTTTTGGTATAAGATACATCCAACAGAAATACTAACACCATTCAGTTATTTTGGACCTATCGTGGAAGACAGTGAGCCAAATCTTTAAAGAAGTTTTTTACTTTAAGGTTGCAGTTCTATTACTGACTCAGGCACCTACATCTTGAGGAATGCTCAGGTGTTTGGGAAAGCTGGAACTCAGAGTGCAGTCTCATGGCTGTCTGTGTTTGCCTGAGATGTATGCAATATCCATAGCTTATAACTGAATGGGTGGGGTTTTAAAACAGGCTGACAGTGGCATTTGCAATGGAATTTCTTTCCATAGGGTGCATTCTTACCTGCTGTGCAATGCATTTAAAGCCTCTCACCATTCTCACTGTTCTATAATTATGCCTGTGCACTAATTACATGTCTCTACAAACCCACTGTCTTCGAAAGGATTTCCTACATAAGAGCTGATGTGAAACTCCATAAACGTGCCTGAAAATGAAAGACATAGGTGTGGAATATAGATTTTATACCATTTTCACTGTGGAGTTCCTCTGGCTTTTCAGAAAGAAACCAGACTAGGCACTGAGCACACAGCTGAAGATTCAGGACACTGAGGACTCAGCCGAGGAGGAAAGGATCCTTCTCCCTGCACCACTGGAGCAGGCACTGTAAGGATGTTACAGCTTTCATCTGTTCTGTTCCTTTATCTCAGCCAGTGACTCATACTGCAGTGCAACCAGAGGCAGCACATTTGCATCACCTATCAGCTTATTATTTAGGGCAAAGTAATTGTTGTTGGCATCTTAAAATACCCCATCGAGTCCTTCAGACTTTGCTTATGAAATATTGGGATTTTTCTTTGAACCAAATCTCTTCAGCCTACATCAGCTTAATATCTCCATGAAATCCCCCTGGTTCTCTTATTAATGTTATTTCTAATACGATATTTTTTTTGTTCTGCTGGTTTTGTAACAGCTGGCAGGGTCTGTGTTTGCAAACCCAAATCTTGTCTGAAGGAGCGTGTCTACAACATCAGAAGATGAAGATAAACAGCACTTGAACCTTGTAGAACTTTCCAGCCTGCCTTCAGTCTGAGATTGGCTAATGGAATATATTGCCAAAATTAGAAAATTATTTTCAGCAGGACTGGTAGGCTAAGAGCAGAAGCTGTGATATTTGGGCCAAGTGTAACAGTGAGTTTCCTAAGAAAACTAGAAAACTAGAAAATGCCTTTTTCCCCCATCTTGATTTCTATGTAAAAATCATTCTTGATATTTAAGTTGAAGTTATTTTGCTTCTATTTTTGCTGGAAAATTAGGCTTTTGGAATCTTCTGTTCACTGAATGTATGAAAACTGATTTTCTTCTAAAATACATATTTTCAAAGCCACTTAGCCTTGTTTTTGACAAGGTTATTCTGGTTATACCCAGTCTATTTGATGAGTTTTATTATGCTAGAATCTGCAGGCTATAATTAAAGGGATTTCAGAAGTAATTATTTTCCCAGCTTTTTTGCTTTCTTAGTGAATAACAGGAGAGCAAGGCCAGCAAATGGGAGAGCAGACACAGCAGCACATTTCACTATGTGCTCACATGAGCAGGAATGTCCAACATGTTTCTACAACATTTCAGAAATGTTCTGCCTTCAAATACGTTCAGTCATCAATACCCAGTCAAGTTAAACCCGTCTCTCAGGACATGCTGCTCTTTGTCTGGGATTGGATTTCAGAATGCGCAGCTCAGGACAGTAAAATTCTGCTGCAACACTGAGCCTTTTTATCTTGTTTTCCTTATCTTGCACTGAACCCCTCTGATTGGCCTAGTGATATTCTGTCAGTAGGCAGGTTTCTACTCAGCATATTTTATTTCATTCTCTCTTAAATTCTCTTTAATACAAATGGAACCATTGCCATAAGACCCACTCATGCCTTTGTATTAGTGAAGCAAATTGGGGTAGGTTTTAATGTTTCTTCCCTAAGTTATGCTGTTGGCTGGAGAAACCTTATAAGACTTCAGTTTAAATTCAGTAAGCTTATTTAACAGTGACAATTAAATGGTCAGAAAAAAATCAGGCAAAACTTCCAACAAAATATTCTGCTTGTTTGTTGTTTTTTGGGGTTTTTTTTTGTGTTTTTTTTTTGTTTGTTTGTTGTTTTTTTGTTTTGTTTTGTTTTTTTTGTTTTATAATGGCCTGGAAAGGTTGATTTAACAGTGACTGAAGGGCAAAAGGGATGTATTATAGAGCTACAGGGTGGTGGGTTTTTTCTTTTTTTTTTTTTAATGTATTACCTTCCCACATCCATTGACTTCAATAAATTAACTTGAACCAAGGTAAAACGATGGTTTAAATTAAATCCTATCAATGTGTCTTCTGTTTTAGGCATGAAGTGAGTGTGAAGGTATAGTGAAACTGAGGCAAGATTCCTTAGGATCATTCTATCTTAAATGACTGAAGTGTTTCTGCTATTTCACTTCTTTTACCTGTTGTAATTTAAAAAAATATTAATTTTATATACTTTTTAAAACTTGACCATTTTACATATTGATAATTTTAATTTTCTTCCTTCCTCTGTTCATACTGTTGACCGTCTGTAAAAGCAAACTGGAAATTTCCTACAGTTCTTCTGTGGTGAGAAGACAGTCTTGGCTATATTTGTTTGGTTGGTGAGAAGTCAAGTTTTGTCAGCACTGAAGAACAGAGCTGCAAATTTAGAAGTGAAACATGGCTTTTTTGATGTCAGTGGATTGTCAGGGCTGGCAGGTATTTCCTTTGGTTCCAGGCAGTCACTGGAAGTGCTCTGTTACCAGCTAAGAACTAGAGAACTCTGAAAAGCTCACAGTTTGCTTGGTTTTCATTAGAATTTTGAACTGCCAGGCTCCCCCAGTTCTACCTCCCTGGGTTTTTGGTCTATTACATATCCTTGGATTTCTGCAGTTACATTATTTTTGTTCTCTATTCTTTCCTGTTTCTCCTTTAATCCCCATTTCACAGACCTACAGCACTGCTGCTCTTTTGCTATTGAGCTCTCAGTACAGGCCTAACCTGAAGATGATCATCCCTCACCAGCTGGGAAATGCAATGACAGAGTAGAGAGTTTAAATATGGACCCTTCTAGTTTCTAGCCTACCTGTCATTATTTCTCTAATTTGGAGGATTTTTTATCTTTAAATGTGCATTTTGGATACAATTTTTATTAGAAATTCACTGAAAGTAAGGGTAGTTTTAAGTAAATCAGTTTTGCCTTATCTGCCAGTAAACTTCTGCATGAAAAGCTTTTTGTTTGTGTGTTTGTGGGTTTTGTTTTTCCCTCAGCTCTTTGTGTGAACAGGTATCCGGGGGACACCAAGGGCAACTTTGAGATGTTGTAAAATTGTAAAATCAACTGCGAGAATTGTTTTTAATTACCTTAATATACTTGTTGTGAATGTGTTCATTTACATTTCCTAAATTTTTTGCAATGGAGGGTTTGGATTATCAGTTTGATAATAACTTTTAACTGCACTTCCAGTTTATTATCAGACTTCATTCAACAGTCACTTGTTTGAACACTTTTTTGGCTTCCTCTGCCATTCTCTTTCTCTCAGTGCCAAGAATACAATACCTATGATCAGACAAATAAGGATGGTTGCAAGTGAGTGGCATCTGGTGAAGGTATTCCAGAAAACAAATCGATGGGGAATAACCCACAGTTGGAGCTAGGCAGTCTATTGACTGCTAATTTGTTCCTTTCCTCATTTGTGAATTTTAATTTAAAGGCCAATGTAGGCTTTTCTGTTCCCTAATTGTATGTATATGAACACCAAAATCAAAAATTCACTATGATCCTCCTGTTTCTATGTTTGGGAAAATTAAAAAGCCATTGTCAGGACACTGGTGTGAACAAGCCCATGTTTTTTAACAAGCAGCATCACAATGACTGAGCCATCTGGTTGTTAAGAATTTCCGTGGATGTTTCTGACTCAGGCTTTAAACTGCTTTACCAGAGAGCACAATTAATATCATATCACAAACTATAGTCTACTGATGTTTTTGTAGATATACTGGAAATATCATTCCTCTTGGTTATGATATATTAGTTGCTTAGCAAAGCAGAACTGCAATCTTGAGACGTATACAAAATAGATGCCTGGAAATCCAGGTGTTAATGCTGTTACATTGAAGGCAGCATTTAATGGTTGTGAAAAGCTCAACCCAATTAATTCTATTAACCTGGAAAAGTTATGTCCATATATATCTTAACTTCATGATATGGATCGTACCTTCAGGATCCAAATAGTTATTAGTAATATTAACAGGGAAGGTATCATGGCTGATCTGAGTAATGTCTGTTGAAATGACTGATCTTTATGACCAGTTGATTTGGATTTTCTGATAACTCAAGCACAGTTATTGACATCTTTTTCACTGTGTTCCTGTCTTGCAGGGCTCTTCATGGCCTTGACACTTTGCAGGATTTTCCCTGAAGGAAAGAAAGCCTGGAACATGATTCAGGTGTACCTGTATTCTGTCTCCCAGGTAACGCTCATGCTTAAAACAGCAGAAAGCTGTCTAGTCTGTACTCATCAGCCTTATGGTATAAAATGAAAGCTGTCACACTATACTTTGTCACAAATCTTAAAATCACTTATCTGACATAAAGAATTGTGCTTTCATCTCTGTGGTGTTTTAAGCAAAGATTTAGGAGTTTAAGTTATATGGTAATTATTGACTGAATGTCCAACTTGCAGATTTGTA
The DNA here is from genome assembly GCF_003945595.2 of Pipra filicauda. Classification (NCBI taxonomy): domain Eukaryota; kingdom Metazoa; phylum Chordata; class Aves; order Passeriformes; family Pipridae; genus Pipra; species Pipra filicauda. Next base: position 398,659 of record NW_024104431.1, read on the forward strand.
ATGTGTTTGTTCATACATCACACTGTATTCCTTTTGTACCCATATGCTCACTATGCCTTTTTATATAAGCTGCCACTGTAGAGTAGGTGCCTTTTCAAGTGCTAGTTGCATCATATCAGCAAGCTGCAGTGGACTCAAAAGAAACCTTGTCTTCTGTTTTTCAACAAAACTTTTATTCTCATGAAAATAAAAAATTTGTTTTTTGACTTCATAAAGATTTCTCAAGTGATGAAATGTGACTTTCTCCGGTAAGGGTAGTGATATTTTTTAAGTCTTTGCTTGCTTTTCCCCCCAAGGTTATTTGATTGTACTGCAAAAAATAGTAAGCACTAATATGCACATTTTGTATAGGTGGATATAGAACTAAATGATCAACAGGGGAGCAGTGGCAGAGTCGGCAGTGGAACCAAGCCCTCACTCAGCTCCACTGCATTTGCCTTTGCAAGTAAGATTAATGTTAAAATTGCTTTTCCGTCATCTTGTATTTCTCATTCCCTTCCCCCAGTAAAATACAATGAGCAAAGCTGTGATACAAGCACAATTAGAAATTGCCTGAGCAGTGGCAGTCAGTGGGGCTGACCCCAAGCCGAGCGTGTCTGCCAGCACAGCAGACAGCAGTTCAGAGAAGGAGAGGGACTTTCCACACACACACATCTACCTGGGAAACTTTCTTCCCAAGGCCCTGCGCAGCTTAACCCTCTGAACCCTGACAGGTAGTTTGAGATTTGTGTTTTCTTCACTGGTGTTTGATATGCAGCCCTGGAGATGAATTGGAAATTTAGAGAAATGCAGTGAGTAAAGGAGAAACACTTCCCTGTAGTATGAGTCAGGACACAAAGATCTGTGTCTCCCAGCTATTTACTTTTACCAGAGCTAAATTGTTTCAAACCACAGAACTCTGAGCACTCTTTAAAAGGCCCCTTTGTGAATTTGTCATCCGTCTAATACAAGAAAGAGCTACTTGGCTGGGAGATATTGCAGGTATTGTGTATTTAGCTGCATTCAAAGTACTCCTACACGTTCAGGCTGCCACACAACATCATTTCAGTGCTAAAAATTAAGAAGTACTGCAGTCATGCAACCACCTCGAACACGCATGTGAAAGGACAATACATTGTCTGAGAGCCAGGGCTCTTATAAAACATGGAGGAGCCATAGAGAAGCAGCTGCTAACAACACAGATATTGGTTAATATTACTAGTGAATGACTCCTCCTGTAAGGATAACACATAAAATCTTGGAAGCTTACTGTGTGCTGCAAGGTGCTAACACTCAAACCAGATAGCTCAGATGACCAAATTCATAATCCTATTTTCCCCCCCCCCCCCCCCCAAGGGCTCTAATCAGAGCTATTTGTGGGCCTTTAGACTCATTACTGGATAAAACACAAGGCTCTGCTACCTCATTAATGAACTGAGGGCTGTAAAGAATATCCCAGTAAAGGATTCCAGGAGACAGAGACATCAGATTTAAGGGTTAACTTATGGCATAAATCCATCATTGACTGAAACTCTTACAGTGTGCAGCAAGCTAGTCTATTTTTATGACTTAACCTTTACTGCTCTACATCTGCTAATCAGCTCTATATTATGCAGATGGTATTTATGTTTATAGAGATTCAACTGAATGACCTTGGTGCTAACACTGCAAGATTTCTGGATTCTGTTTTCAGTCATATTCCTCGATGGTGACGTCCTCACCTCCTGGATGAGGCTCACTGACATATTTGTTTCCTACTGTGATGGGACTGTTGCTACAATACAGTGACTCAGCTAATGTAAGTTGTTTTCCCTGTATAAGGAATCAAAACATAGGATATTCTGTAAAAATACACAGACTCAAAAGAAAACCAATGTTAACTACCCATAAATAGCTAATTAGTTTCAACTACTTTGCCTAAATCTGTGATAAATCTAGATTTCTTGCAAAATATAAGCACCTGGCTTTTCCGGTCGTTCTCATTGCCTTGTATTTAGTATTTAGTAGTTATCCATGGATTATGGAATGTGAAGAAGCAGATTATGGAAAGCACTTTGAGCCCTTGACAGAAAGTTCAAATTTCTGTGCATATAGGACAAATACTAAATATTACTCTATAAATTAAATTTTAAACATTGAAATAAAACTCTCCCCCATAGCTTTCATAGTTGGCAAAAATGGGGCTGCCTCACAACTAACCATCATCCAGGATTCCTGCTGCAGAGGAACCCCCCCGTGTTTGCACAACGAGTGCCCTGTTTGCTATAGAAACAACAACTGCTTTTGGAGGAGGCAGTTCTATTTCAATGCTCTCCTGGAAGTTGTCCTGCAAGCTGTTAGAATTATTTATTTACTTATTTACTGGGGGAGGGAAATGGGTATACCTTGGGCATCTCTCCTGGTCCTAAGAGATGGCAGAGAAAGAGGTTCAGCCTTGGAGTGATGCCCATGTTTCTAGATCAGAGCCAACATCAGGGAAATAAGACGAACACACTTTGAATAAGTACTAATATCTAGTTTTAAGAGAAATTCCTCTTTAAGGGTTCTTACCTCTAATTTCCCACCTCATGACATTTCATATGTCTTTCTTCCACGCTCTGGTTTGATTTCCATTCACAAACTGCAACAGTTACTCCACAAAGGGGCAGGTAAAATGAGGGTCTTCATCCCAGACCACTGCAAAGTGCTTTGGGTTAAAATCTAAATACAAAGTATGAAAGTGAACAGCTTAGAAGGAACTACAACCAAGCAAAGGTTGTGGCTGATTGTGGAACTTCTAGATATATAAGCTTTGGGAAGTTCCAAAATCTATTATATTACTTTAAAAAGCTCTAATTTTTCAATCCCTATGAGAAAAGAAGTATTGTGTAACCAGGAACAATGTAACTTTGTTTATCTATTTTATAGTAGTTTTATTTTATTTCAGACTGAAAATAACAGGAATAGGAATATTTTAGCACAGCAGTTTTGTAAAGGATGGGAAAGGATTATCACACAACTCTTTAAAAATCTTATACCATTTCTGAGTGTCATGTCAGAGATTACTTCTTGTTCTCTCTCAGTTCTCTAAAAGAAACAGAATTAATCTCTAAAACTGAAAATGTTTCTAAGAAATCGAGTGCCTAAAGCACAGCTACCCTTAGAGTGATTTGAACATAGGATTAGTGCGGTGCAACTGCATGATGAGATAGCTATAACATATCAAAACTTTGAAAGTCTTCCTGATTTTCTAAGACATTCAAATCTTGATAAAGACCTAAACCTGTTGTTCTGTCTTGCACCTTCATCTTTTAGCCCATTGATTTCAAATAGCATATTGGAAAATAAATTTCTTTCTAATTTTCATTCATTAATGGTCTCTGAAAGGAGTACAGCACTTAATGAAACAGATAAAATTTAAAAATTGATGTGACAGTTTTAAGAGTAGTTACAGCACATTAGCAACCATTACATTATGATTTCAATTCACAACATCATACAAACATGTCACCGTGATGCACTAGTCTTCATGACAATACCAAAATATATTGGGTAGACTGGTATTATCTGTTTCCAGATATTTTTAACTGGGAATATCCTATAGATTTGCTTTTAGGAAGCACTCTGACATGTATTTTATGTCCAGCTGATTATTGGTTGGGTTCTACATCAAACAGTAGAATAGAACATATGCTTAAGATTGTGCTGCTATATTGCTTAGTCTATGATTAATCCAGCAAGCCTGGGCTGGAACAGAGGTTTTTCTCCATTGTCCTGTGAAATTAGGACCCTCTGAAATCAGCTGTTTTTTCATTAGTGGGCAACGAAAGCAGCTGCACTGCTTTAGATGGTCATACATTGATAGTGGTGTGGCCAGAGGAGCATTTCAGGGCACGAGTGATCCTCACACAGCTGATGACAGGCTGCTCCAGTCTGTACAGAACCAACTACAGAACACATTTGACAGGATTACATTTCCTCAGCTGGTGCTGAACCTACTCTGGTTAAACAGAAAATGAAAATTACCTGATAAGAGCAAATACATTGCCCTGCCATTTATTGTGCACTCCACCGCACAGATTTAATCACGGATTTAGCCCAAAGGTATCAGCAACCACACAGTCAACTTCAACGCAGCCCAAGTGTCCCTTCTCTCATGGCCCTACCCTGTGGTTATGAGCGAAGACCTTCAGGCTTTTAAGTCTCTGTAAGGGAGAATCTATGTAAATTCTGTATTTGTAAAAAGAGAAAGGATCTTTTTTTGGCTATTCATTGAGAAATAGTTTGTCCAGTTCACATGATTTTAATGGGCAACAAGACAAACTGTTTCACAGTACAATACACAATAGTAAACTTATTCTTTGGATTTTTCAGATCTCTTACCCTCTGTATTTTTCTTCTACTTCTGTTAGTCTAAAACTTCTTAGGCAGAATTTCCATTGCATAAAAACTGGATGATATTAAACTCATTACAAGCAGAAAAGTGGAAATAATTTTCTGAAGAAATGCATGAACAGAGAAGTGGTAACATCTGTGTAAAATGCTGAGGAAGATAATAATAGTGTATTTGGCAGCACTGCAAGAAGGGACACAACAGCTCTAGACATGGGGCTGGCTGCTTTTAATTGCAGTGAGAAGGACCAAAGTTATGTGCATCTTAATAATGCTTATGGGCACACATCCAGTCTCTGTGTTTTAAAAATAGTTCTCAGAAATTAATAACTCTTCACTGCTTAAAAAAAAATTAAAATGTCTAAATGTGTTTCAGTAGCATTATATCTTCAGTGCTGTGGTACAAAGGTATCTGAGACAGAAGATTTTAGGTAAAAAGAGCAGCTGACAAAGAAAAGTTCATTATCCTACGTTAGACTTGCCAGAAGTGTTGAATTATCCTCTGCATACAGTTATTTCTACTCTTTCTCTCTTTCCAGTTTCTCTCTTTCACAAGAACAGAATTCATAGGTGCACATTTCCACACTTTTCCTGAGAATCTCTGATTCTCAATCTTGCAACTGAATTAAATTTCTACTGTTAACATGTATTTGTCAGTAAATTATATATTCTACTGTGTTCTTTTGTATTCCATAGAAAAGTGGCCCTCATGTTTTAAAAGAGAATTTTAGAGCAGACAAGTGCATGTCAAATGGGATGCTCTAGATTTTGAGCCTCTGCTGTGCCAAGGGAAGGATGACAATATTTTGTCAGCAGAATAGAACCAGCTGATGGCTAATCACGAGTTCCAGTTTTGCTATAAAAGTGAGCAAATACAGTGATACAGCCACAGAGTTTGTGAACCAAGTAATGCTGAAGTAATTTTTTATTTTTCTGAGTTTCCCTCCAGTTTTTATCTGGAGGATATTTCAGTCCTTCAGCTTTTAGGATACGGCAATTTGAGGGATTCTGTATGCAGGCATTTAGACCGGAATGTGGGATGACTTGTGCTTCACCAGGTGGCCTTTAAATAGAGACCTGCATCCAATTAGTTCACAATTCTTCAAGAAACATTTGGGACAGGCCAGGCTGAGGACATAGTTTACATAACTCAGGAACCTGAGCTCCATTTTACTTTGCACCATTTTCCCTTATTTTACTGCTTACTGGGCTGAAGTGTGAGGTGTTGATATTGCAGCATAGAAAACTATACAGTGACTCAAACTTATTTAAAAGAGTGAACTCTGCTTTTAAGATATTTGAAGGTGTGCTTGTTTTCAAGCTATTGCTCAGTTGCCAACTTGTGCAAGTATACAAGAGAGCTAAAACTCTTTCTGTACTTTCTCATGTAAGCAATACAGCAGACAAGAAGAATTGCCAGTAAAACCAAAAGAGACATTTAGCGTTCTCAAGAGCCTTGAAATATTGTAGCCTCTTCAAAACATAACACCTGAGGAGTGAAAGTATTTCAGCTTTTGGTACTAAGGAATCAGCTCCTGAGAAAACAAACTATACAGTTTTCTTTGAATTGAATAAATAATGTAATAGTACCCTAAGAAAATCACACACATTGTAGAACTCTTGGATAGGATTTGTTGGCCAAGAAAATCTTATCACGGGATGTTAAGGGTAGGAAGGGATTTAAAGCTTATCCAGTGCCACCCCCTGCCATGGGCAGGGACACCTTCCACTAGCCCAGGTTGCTCCAAGCCCCATCCAACCTGGCCTTGGACACTTCCAGGGATGGGGCAGCCACAGCTTCTCTGGGCAACCTGGGCCAGGGCCTCCCCACCCTCACAGGGAAGAATTTCTTCCTAATATCTAATATCTTAGCTAAACTTTCTTTAAAAAGAAAAAAAAATTATGTAAGATATATTGCAGATTGGTTATCCCAGCCTGTGTATCCCTTCCATGCTTTTAGCTAATGGTCCTCAAGAAAATACTGGGAATGCATGTAATTATATCTGCAAATATATATAATAAATATCTGTATTACACACATGCAAAAATGTATAAGATTTACATCGTATAGTTTACCTTTTACTTAGAAAGGAGTTTTTTCTTTAATTCTTCATCTTGACCTTTTTAATGTCTTATTTTGTAGAACAGAGCAGTATTACCTGACGATGGTGAGATGGAAGGTAATTTTTGAATCCCAGACATATTGCATAGTACTGGTTTTTGATTCATTTGAGAAAAAAAAGAGTAACAAAACATAATTCTATTGTTTAGCTTCTGTGCTGTCATCCCTTTAATTCTCTGCTCAGTTTGCATATTGCACATTAATGGCTTATCAGGTTTTCACATATATGGTATTCAAAATTAATTTGTGGTAACGAAACTAGGCAATTAATTAAGTAAATGTGCATTCATCTTAATCACTTGATTAGTCAATTAAAAAGAACATTACAGTTTTATTGTGAAGACCAAATTGGATGTAAATGTCATATTTTGTTTGCTGTATTTCATCTAGAATTGTGGTTTACAGGGCTTTATTCTTTTTAATAGAAGCCAGTCCTGGGTTCATTTTTCACTACAGAACTGTGCTGTAGTTGATCTCACATTTATCTATTCAATCAATTAGAATGAGTCAGAATGGTAGGACACTTTCACTAAATTTCATAACGTCAATACAAAATCTGCAGAAGAAAAAAAGTTAAAAGAACAGATCAAACCATTTTTTGTTGATTAAATTCACTGTGTATGATTTACCTGGCAGACTTTTTCATCTTCAGAGGATGTTTATGTACTGTTTAACCTCTTATTTGGAGGATGAAAATTTTATTTTTATATCATGGGGTTTTTTTTCTGATTAGGAAAATCTCCAGGTTTTACAGGCCAAGAATCCCAGCCTGTGTAGGGCTGTAGACTGGCTGTACACCACGTGCAGCTGGTGGAACTCGAGCCCTCAGCTCTGTTGTTTGCAGCAGATGAACTTTTTTTTTCTTCTTTACTTTTGCTATGGCCTTTGTATAGTATTTCTTGTTAGTTTTATTCTTTAGATATCAAACAAAGCGAAGTCCTAAATTATACAACTGGCAACTATACATTGACTGGAACCTATGAGGAATTTATATTTTTCTGCTTTTTAAAAATATGTTTACTCTGCTGTCTTGGTCACATTCCAGTGTAACATTCACCATGACTATATGTCTCATTTTTGTTACATCTGCTACTTGCTCCTTTTCATAACAGTGCCTCTCCTCCATGCCAAGTTTTGTTGATAGGATTCTCCCTACATAATACCTGTAGTTTGTAAACAGTTTGTTTAAAAAGATCTGTATTTACTCATCTGCAAAATACTGAATGTGTCTTACTAGTTGGGGGTTCTGCATCTGTCCATATAATGATTTTTCTGTAATACAGAACATGGATTTTAAGAGGAAGCACTGCTCACTGAGATGCAAAGAAATAAACCAGCTTTTTTTGAGATTAGTAGTATAATAAAGACTGAGATCTCAAACCAAAGAGTAGAAAACACAAGAAATACAGGAGGTGATATAGGCATACCAGATTTATTGCATTCCTCTAGATGTATGATGACAGTAAACACTATTTTATATATACTTTAATGTATGTGCATTATCACATGAAGTTAAGATATATATTAAAATACCTCTTATTTATATAGTCAATTTGTCAGTCCACGTATATAATTGGTGTATTTTTTGTCCTACATTGTATTTAAAGGTTAATTATTTAGATTTCTGAGGCTTGAGTTCTGAGATACTTGCAAGATTGCCTTCAGCCTTTCCAGAAGACTAGTCTGATGTAGGGGCAGCACTGTTTGAGCCTTAATCACATAGTAAAAAACTGCATGAAGTTCCTTTGTATCTGTATCAAGGTATTTAAAAAATAAAATAAATTAAAAGGAATCAATAAAGTACAGAAGGTTGTAACCTGTCTGTTTCTATTACAGGTTATTCTCATGTCAGGTATAGAATTTGTTTTGAACTCCCCCTCACATCCCAGCAAGTATTATCCATGAGACTGTAAAGCCCTCTTCTGTTGTATGAATTCACCCCTGTTCAAAGCTTGCAAAGGTAAAAGTCTAGCCTCTAATAAATTATGATTTATTAAATAAATTGTCATGAGTTTTCTAGATAAGATTTAATGGACTGTTGAGCACAGAGGATGTATAATACAGCACAATTTTTGTTGTTGTTCCTTTCAGGAACATGACCATCATGCAGGAAATGACCACCTGAGAAAAACCCAATTCTGGTTAATTTGTGCTCTCTGATATTGTTCATAAATCAAAGCATGAGAGCCTAGATTTGGGAGAGGAGGACTAGGCTGACTTTGTGTCCTTTCTAAAGCAATAACCGAGGCAGTTACTCACCCGTGTGCCTATTTCTGTCACATCTTCATATGGTTTAACTGCACTTCTGCCACCTTGGACAACCAAGTGCAAGGAAGATCAGAAATAGAAAGCTGACATGTTTTTGCTTCAGGGACATCATAACAGCAGGAGTTCTGGGACAATTCAGTGAAGCTGTCTAATGAAACTCAGTGAAACTGTGCTAGTTAGGATGCTTCATCCTGTCTTTTTATTTTCCTCTCAGTTTGCCAACACAACTAATCCCCACTAATTTGATATCTTTTGGCATTTTGATTTCAATGTTAAGAAACAAAACTGTATTTAAAATTGCTGTTGTGATCTCTGCTTTGATATTGAGTCCTTTTGTCATTTGACATAGTGGCAATTCAGTATTCGCACTTCCTAAGAGACATAATCATGTTGAATTACCTCACAAATGTGTTGAAAGGTGTTGAATTATCATGAATAATAGGTTGGACAAAAAATGCCATTAGTTCACTTTCAGAGACAGTTTTATGTGCTATGAAATTCGGCAAACTCCCTGTAATCCCTACTGATGCTCTTTGAACCAAGTTCTCCATCACAGAAACAACAGTGCTACACAGAGAGTTCTGCTCTTAGCTTTGTTCTGTACTGGAGAACAAGTGTTTGAAACTTTGACCAAATTCAGCTGCCAGTTGCCTTAGTGCAGTTTTGGACTTATAAGGTTGCTACAATACTGTTTAAAAATCCTCTGACCCAAGTAGTTGAGGATGATTGATATTTTTTAGCATTTTTGTCAGCATAGTGGTAAACCATATAGGGAGGAAAAGTAAAAAACCAACCAACAAACAAATCCTACAAAAAAACCCAAGTGCAAATTTCTGAGAAGATGCTTGTAGAGAAGAGCCAGTACATTCAAAGTGAATAAAGTGTGTAAACTGGGAAATACCTTCTATTCTAGCATTCCACATAGTCACAGCATATTCAGAGTGCACAGGCTAAGTGAAAAGGCTTCTGCTACTTGTCCAAACACTGAATAGCTTGTGAAACCAGAATGGGCAACTGTTTTGGACCTATTAGAATCGGTCCTTAAAATCTGAAAGTAATTGCTTGGCTGGACTGAGAACCTACGAGGAAGTACCATGGTCAGGAATCAGATTTCGTCAATCAAAAACCAAGTTTTCCACACAGATATGTTAACAAGGATAGATCTTGCATCGGTGACATTTGAGCAGCTTAACCACTCTGCCGAATATTTCTTTGATTTTGTTTTATGGTAATGGAACCTGACATGCGGATTGTTCCCTATATTTCCGTTTGCTACATGTATCTTGTCTTCCTACAAAGAACACAGCTGACACTGAAGGTAGTTTTCAGTCCTGTAGTAAAAACCTGGCAAATACTTCTGCTAATGTGCACAAAATGTAACACAGCTCATTCCTGCCATGGTTAATTGGGCTCCACAAGACCGAGTGAATGTTGTCAGTACAATATTGTATAACTGCTCCTCAATCTAGAATGGGAATCTAACAAATATCTAAACAGAATTTTTCAGTATCAGACTGGTTAAGAATGTTTTCAGCAATCCCTTTACAAGGAGGATGAAACAGCTTCTATCACATAAAAATCCACATCTGGAAAAGTATAAGCAGTCCCTTTTTTCCCTTTGAATTTGGTCAGCTTTTTAGATGAGAAGGAAGGATGGATTGTCAATACAACAAACAATTCCTCAGTCTTGTGAATTTTATCATTTTTGCACATGTAACATGAGTGGAAATGCTACATTCGCACTTGCCATGGTGAACTGCAGTCTGCAAGTGATTTGCTTCTCTGTCACGTGTTGTAGCTGATTTAACTCATGTTACTGCACTTACAGACATGCTTTTAAGAAATACAAATGGCCCCAAGAGATCTCAACACAACAAAAATATTCTCACTAGATCCTACTAGACCTAAATTTATCTCCATGTAAGTACAGGTCCACACCTTCTCTGGCAGCGTGGGCCACAGAGTGCTGAAGTGACAGCAACACTTTAACTGCAGTTGTAGCTCAGGGTGGTTCCACTTGTTTACATTTTCTGTGCCCCACATGCAACAAGTTGTACTTGCACATACATATTATGGCTTGGCAGAGGCAACATTTTCCCCCAGTATGTCCATGGTGTTTAAAATGTAGTCATCTTCTAATAACCTTGCTGTTTTATTAGTATTTGTCATTATATAGCACATGAACATTTCTAAATTTGGCCATTCATTACAGAATCCCGTGCAGTTCTGCCTTCAAACATGTAAACGTCAAACTGTTATAGTGCTAGCACCAGGGATTTTAGTAAACCTCTAATTTTAAAAGAAATCACTGCATGACTTTACTGTGTTTAATATTAGAGTACCTGTTAGACACAGTATGGCCTGGAAAGATCAACTACAAAATGATTTGTGATTATGTGTATCTTGCATAAAAGGATAAAGGCTGAGTTACGTATTTTATGTTAAACATGTAGTGATTATCCCAAAACTCGGAGGAAAGAGAATCCAAACTACTCTTAAAGAAAGCATAGCTTTTAAGAGATGGAAAAGCACCCATAATTCTCATGACAATGTGAAATTGCTTGAAGATGCACAGCACTTCACCTTCATTAAACTGCTTTTTAAAATAAATACTGGGGGGTGTGGGGGGTGTGTGTATTATAATAGAGGTTTCATTACCATTTCGGGGGATGCCGGTGTGGCAGTGCCTGCTCACACGCTCAGCGCAGTTCCGAGCTGGGATCGCTGCCCTCGCACACCGCAGTGGTTGCACTGGGAGCAGCAGGACCGTGCCCTGCCCCGGCTGCAGCCTGTGCTGCTGCCCGCGCACGGCCGCTCTGCCCCGCAGGTCTCCCTCCCTCTCCACCTCCACCCCCGCCACCCTCTGCTGCGCTGAACGGCGGCCAGCTCCGCTGCCAGGACTGCCGTGTGGGGATGAATTACGGCCCTCGGCCCCCGGGCTGGACATAACCCTCAGCGTGGGGGTGAATTACAACCCTCGGCCCCCGGGCCGGACACCACCCTCAGCCCCCGGGCTGGACATAACCCTCGGCGTGGGGATGAATTACGGCCCTCAGCCCCCGGGCCGAACACCACCCTCAGCGTGGGGACGAATTATGGCCCTCGGGTTGGACATAACCCTCAGCCCCCGGGCCGGACGCCCCCCTCAGCTCCCCGCTCCCGCCCCTGGCCCGGCGCGGCCCCTCCCGCCCGGCTCGCGCGCGGCCGCCCCCTGCCGGCGGGCGGGGGCAGTGCCGGTGCCGGGGGAGGCGGCGCCGCCGCCGCGGCCGCAGAGAGGCGGCGACCGCTCCCGCCGGCGGATCGGGATCGCAGAGCCCGCGCCCGCTCCCGCCGCAGCCTCGCCGCTCCCGCCCGGCCAGATGATGAACTTTCTGCGGCGCAGGCTCTCGGACAGCAGCTTCATCGCCAACCTGCCCAATGGCTACATGACCGATCTGCAGCGGCCGGAGCCGCAGCAGCCGCCGCCGCCGCCTCCCGCGGGCTCCTCGGCCCCCGCCTCAGCCTCCCCGGCCGCGGAGCGCCGGCAGCCGCCGCAGCCCGCGCCCCCCCAGCAGCAGCCGCCGCCGCCGCAGCAGTCGGCGGGCAGCAGCTTCTTCAGCTCCCTCTCCAACGCCGTGAAGCAGACGGCGGCCTCGGCCGGGCTGGTGGACGCGACCTCCGCCGTCTCCGCGGCTGTCGGCAGAAAGTTCAAGCTGCTCCTGGTCATCGACGAGCCGCACACGGACTGGTAGGTGCCCCCGCATGCCCCTCCGCGCCCTCCTCCTCCCCCCATGTCCTTCCCCCATCCTCACTGCGGTCCCTTCCCCCGCGGATCCTTTCCCTGGCAGGTGTGGGCTCACCTGGGGCGGAGGGACGCGCCTCGGGCCCCGGGGAATGAAGCTGCGGGTGTGAGTGGCCGGGGCGCCGGGCAGAGCCCCCCCACACTCGCCGGGCAGAGGACCCTCGCTGCCTGGCCTCGCTGAGGGTCTGGAGCGCAGCGTTGCGATCTGGAAGATGGAGCACAAACCAGCGAGCCCCGGAGCGCCTGACTAGCCGTGAAATCTGTTTTCCATCACACAACACTGAATAAAACGTATTTACCGCCCTGACAAAGCATATCCTCTGTTCTCTGGAGAAATAAAGCACCCGTGTGTAGCGGCAGGTAGGATTAGGTGTCCCGGGCACGAATTTCTGTGTGGAACTGCGTGTGGTTGTAGCGTTACGTGTGTTAATTCGTGTTTACGAGCAGGTTTGTTGTCACGCAGATTCCGCTGCTTCTGTGGCAGCGTCTCAAATGCGCGTTCGGGTGAAGGTCCTTCAGGGTGTTGAGGGCCAGCCCTCGGTTCTACCGTAGCCCTTTGAATTCGTGTGGTTAGGTTAATCAACTTGGCAGGTTTTATTTGGGCTGAGTCTTTTGCTTCCACTGTCAGCATTAAAAATGTGGCATTTACAAAACTTGAAACTTGTACATCAGCTCGTTTCTCCTGTGCCTGGCTGGTACCAGCAGGAGAGGTTATTGGCTGTTTCAGACCTGTTTATCACGAACGGCTCCAGTGGATGCTGTGGTTTATAGGAAGGACATATTCTTATTAATCCTTCTCTCATTTGTTTCCATGTGTATTTGCACATCAAGCTGTGAATCGTCTCATTGCTAATTACAGTATAGAAGGTCTTAACAGTGCCTTAAAATATTACAGAGTAAAACAAGTATGTTTTTATAACACTGACATCATTCAGTAAGGGATTGTGGGGATTTTTTTGTGGGAATATTTTATTATCAGCTTCTCAAATTTACAGTCTTACTGTCTAAATGGACTTGTGCAGTTCTATGATTTGATCCAATTTACCCAATTTGCTTTAAAATGCTACTTTAAATAAAATACCTGAAACAAAAATGTAAGCCTTTATTTGTAGCAAATATGTTATTAATGTTAAGATAATATTACCTGTTACAATTTTCAGGTTTTTTCTTCTGTGTTTGGTTTTGTGGTTAGCTGTGTGTGTTGTCTTTTTTAAAAAAAAAAAGATTGTTGTATCTGCCAGACTAAGGCAGGCTCTGTACCTACGTCATGGAGATGCATCCATGGACACTGCTCACTGCCTTGCAGAAACATCTATTTATTTCATATTCTACAGTGCACAGATTTCTGCTTGGGAAATTCAATAACTCTATATGTTCATAATGTTTGTTTCTGAGAGATTTTTTCAGTGCTTACTGAAGCCATCCCGTGTATTGTGAACGTGACATTTTTTACGTACTTTATGAGTGCACCCCAAATCAACACAATCTGTTGATAGTGGCAGAGCTTTTAAAGCTCTGCATAGTGAGTGCCACCAAGAGCACTCCAGCAGTGACAAATGCGCCCAAGGTTAGTCATGCCTACTCGCTTTTGCTTTTTTTTTTTCCTAAATTTTATTTTTTCCCCTCATAGTATGCGACATGGATACATAATAGTTCTAGAAAGAACAATTTGTTGTACTGGCTCTTTCCTCTCCAAGAAACTAGTAATTTTGTAACTGAAGATTATAAAATAAATTTTGAAAAACATATGTATGATCCTTGTGGGTCCCTTCCAACTCTGGATATATGTGTATTCTCATAATACATGCGGGAGAGTTTGTTCCATACCTTTGGGAGTACCGATGTGCATTGATCTGCTATAGTATTTGACTATAAGGGCTAAAATGGAATATGTGTTATAATTCGGGGGGGGGGAAAGGAAGATTGGAACTGGCAGCAGGTGAGTGTCGGTGTCTGGTGGCTCCAGCTCCCTGCACTGCTGTGCAGTTTAGCAAGAGGAGGTTCGTAGAGCTGCTGTCATGTGATGCACTGAGCAAACCCTGTCAATAACAAGAAAAACAGCACCAAATCATCTCTTAGAGCATCCTGAGGAACCATTCCAGCTGATTTACGTTAATCCTGAGAGGAAGATCATATGCTGGGTGTTTGTTTTTGTGATGCTTTGATGTTTGTCTTAAATTGAAAGTGTATGTTTTGCTTTTGGATTGCAGTTTCAATAGAAATCAAAGGATTTTGGTCTGGATCACACTGAAATCCTGCTGATTCAGTATCCTCTTTTCATCCAGGGTCAGGGGAAGCATAAGCACCTTCATGTGTCAGCAAAGGATATTCTCTCTTACTCTGGCATCAAAGGGACATTTTATTTCTAATATATTTTATTTCTATGAAATATTGACTCATAATTGAAGCCTGAAATTTAGTAACCCAACATTGTTATTGTGGCTAATGGAATCCTATGGGATATTCTACATAGAAAGAAATGCTCAGTTGTTGCTTGCATTTTATAATCTTGATCTCAATGACACCTTTCCTCAATTTCTTGCCCTAAGAGGTTTGTCCTAATGCAAGTCGTGAAAATTACTTTACTTTTATGAGATAGGACAGAGTAAAAATTGGGAGAATTGGCTTATCTGTACTAGTTTGTATATTTTTGCTATGTTACCTGACTTCTTAAGGGAAAAGAAAATACAATTGTTGTGTCAAACTATCCTTCTTTCTCAATCCAACACATGTTAGAGCTGTGAAAGATAATTATTTTCCTACACATTTGCTGAAACTTACAGCCACATAGAGGAGAGAGCCCTCTAAGGTCTTCTTCTGAAGGCAGGACTGCAAAATAAGATGATGTCAAAGCCGTTCTACCAACTGTAGCTTTACACGTGCCTCAGTGGCAAGTGAAAGGAAAACAGAAAAACAGACGGAAGGTTGTAGTCAGCTGTCAGAGACAAATCCAGGACAAGTGGTCTTTGTTGGTTCTGGTTCTCCTGGAAGACTTTCTCTTAGTCAGTTTATACAATAAATGATCCTGTCGTCCTAAGGTGGAAGCAAAGAGCCAGCAATCGTTTTCATCAATTATCTTTGAAACTTTCTGTTGTTGCACAACAGCACCGTAAGGAGGTGGCCTGTAATGCAAATACTCCTTCCAATGGAACTGAACTGTTAATTTACATAAGGGCATTGAAAAAGCTGATTTTATTGTCAGGGCTATTCTTCATGCATTTGAATATGACATCTTTTTCAACTGCAGGTGTGCACTGAACAGACCTTTTCAATACCTTGATGTCCAGAACCCTTTTCTGAGTTGACATATCTGATTAAGAACCCTGCAAAGTATTTAAAGACGTAGTGGAAAAGAGCCTGATTCACAGATGCTCTATGGATCTGTTGGCACTGGGGAAAAGCTTCAAGAACCACTTGTTAGGTTTAATGATGATTTGATGTGGCAGAGGACAATGGCTGTTTTACAGCTTTAGAGATCTTTGTTGATAGCTTTACAAATGGAGGAAACTAAGAAGTGAAATAATTTGTTCAAGGTCATCCAGGAGACTAGTGACACAGCTATTTTAAAACCTAGACAGCTTGCTTAACCTTTTCTTTCAATTCTCATTTCCTAGTTACTGCTCTGCACTAAATGTCTAAATTTTCAGCTAGATAAGTTTATTTTAAAATGTTTTTCATTTTCTCAGGAAATAACCATTTTGTTCTGTACACAAAAAGTACTGAATATTCAGTGCTGAACAAGCAATTGATTAAAGGCCATACATCAGTCGCAAGGTGCCAAAATGCTGTGTATAGATTATTATCTTTATTAAAAGCTTATGTGTAATATTTAGAAAGCTGTTTCAATATTGAAAACTAATCATCGCTTTGTCTGTCTTGTGCTTTAAAGATTGAATATAAAACTTGTTGGCAGTAACGATGAAACTATAAAAAGTATCAAGTTGGAAAATTTTTTTCTTGTATTTTTAAGCAGAAATATGGTTAAAAGTATCAGTACCCTTTTTTTTCCCCAGAGGATTACACATTTCTTTCAATGTTTACTGCCTTGGTAGTTAGTCATCTTGTGATAGGCCTGAAAGATAATCCCCAAATGGCTGGGACAAATGCTATATGAAGAGCAAACTTTCTGTTTTAAAATGACTGTCATTTATGGGCAAACATTGCTCATCATGAATGTTTTTAATATGAACACTATTGTCATAGTGCAGAAAAACACTGGTTTGCGATACAAAAATGTAATAAAGTGAGCAGCATGAGTTTCTTAGGGTTTTTTTTTGTGGTTTGCTTGGTTTTGCAATTACTAGAAGGTGGGAAACAGTTTCAATTAAAAATACATGTGTGATTGTTTTATGTAGGATAACTACCAAACAGTTTGCATGAATGTACTGCCATGAGAATTCACTGCAGTCTTTCTTTTCAGTTTGTTCAGTGGTTCAGTTGTGAATAACTAATTAGTATTTCCTTACTCCAGTTGGACAAGAATTCTCATTTCTCTTATTTGATTGTAACACATTGATTTAGTAGATGTGGTTTTTATTGCGTTCAGTGTAAGTTTTCTGTTAGCAAGTTTTCCAGTTTTAGGAGGTGTCATCTGATTTTAATCATGCATAAATGAGGGTGAGTGCTTTGCCAGAGCACTCTCCAGTCCTCTGGGATGACTCTGGAGAAGGACGGTGTCCTTGCCAGCCTCCTGGCAAGACAGAGCATCCTGCCACCAGGATAAAGGATGGAGCCAGATGTGGAATGGGGAGGGAGAACCAGGGCGTGGGTAAACGGGGAACTGCTACTGATTGAAGGGATCCCTTGGCAGGGGCTGAAGGTGAGACACGTTTGGAGGCAAGGCCAGTGGTGTTGCAGAGGAGTAAGAAGTCTGCTTTTTAGAAGAGTCTAAGCTCTTAAAACTGACCAAATGGCCAAATGTAGAGTGTAAGGAGAAGGTAATCTTGTTAATAGATGTACTTTTTATGGGAAGGAAAAAAAAATACACTAGCTCAGTTTGTTAAAACTTGGTGCAAATAACACCAAGAGTGTAAGGAAAAGGTAATCTTGTCAATAGATGTACTTTTTATGGGAAGAAAAAAAAATACACTAGCTCAGTTTGTTAAAACTTGATGCAAATAACATCAAGGTCAGGGATTCAGTCTCCTGTATGGGCCATTCACTTCAGAGATGGACTTGATGATCCTTGGAGGTCCCTTCCAACTCAGAATAGTCTGTGATTCTGTGATATACTAAGTTGCTTTTACTAATTTAAAACGCTAATTAACAACTGTGCCTTTTGCAACAAGAAACTCCTAATATTAAAGTAAAAGTAACCTTGCCTTTGAGATAACACTGTAATCTTTCAAGGAGGCAACAGGTTCCTTAAAACCCCTGAAACTGAGCAAGGGGGATAAAGATTTTACTTTGGTTTCTCTCTGATTTTTGCTTCATATGAAAATGTCCTGTTTCAAAATTATCTTTTTGAGACATTTCAGTCTAACTGTAGTTATGGCCTTTGGATGGAGGCCCTAGCACTCCAAAAAGGAACTGGCAACCAGATTTTACATGAAGACAGTGCATACTTAGCTCCTTACAAGCAGGTAATTAGATCAGCACTACTTCCCAGCACACACTTCAGTTTCCAGCTCTGCATTAAGGGCTCTCTGCTTTTGCAATCAAAATAAAAACCCAATTAAAGGAGAGATGCAGGCACATGTGTCTGTGGGCTGGGAGGACACAGGCACACGAAGGAAACCACATGGGTTTCTGCAGAGCAAGGTGAAATTTATCCTGAGCTCTGTCTCATTTACTGTGAAAGCAGCAGTGAAGCTTAGCTCATTGAACTGTGTCACTTGTTCTTCGTCCATCATTTAAATTTTAGGTGCCCACTGGCCAGGGCATGAACAGCAGGAGGTGCAGCTGAGCTCCCTGCAGCGTGGAACATGGTAACAACCTCAACTTGGAGTGCACAGCAACCTCCTGCAAGTTGTGTTTCATGTCTGTTCACTGAAACAGCCAGCTGGTACAGCACCAGGCAGTGTGTGTGCTGGTATTTTAAGATGATCCAAGATAAAATTACTGATTTTTTTTTCTGTTTATCTACAGTTCTGTCGTGTGTAATATGTGGCTATATTAGTATAAATAGCAAAACACACTATGGGATAGAGATTACCTCTTTGACTAGATAGAAAATTTTAAAAAAGCTCTTAGTGGGAAACACTTTGTCCTCCATACTCTGTGTATTTCTCTATCTAAACAAACTCTTACAGGCTCTAATGTTATTTTAGGCCACTTAGTGTATATGAGATTCTGACTATAGATTTGGACAGATTCTATCTCTTGTCCTCCTCCATCCTACTCGTGTTCCCTGTGCTCAGGATTCAAGTGAATTTTTTCTTTTCTTCTTGATCTTTGAAGAGACAACAGAAATATCTCTGAAACGTAATGAAACCTATAATAAAATATTTAGTTGAATAGGTTGTATTAGAAAAAAAAAGTTTGCCAGTATTTTCTTCTAAAGTTTGCTTTCACAGAAAGTAAATGGAAAAATTGGCAAGGAAATAATGGATTTTAGGTAGGTTTATTTCAAAGTAATGAGACTGAAGTGAGAGTTAAAAGGAATAACAAACTGCTTTGTAGACTATAGAACCAAGTAAAATAAGAAATTCTACTTACAATCTATTCAGAATTTGATAATGGTTTGCCAGTAGCAAATTATAATCTGTTGAAAGAATAGATTATTAAAACCTATAATATTAGGCTTCTTATTGTTCATCTTGAAAAAGTGTGTCTAGAGGACTTCTTGTATTCTGAGTTGTATCTGTTTTAAATGGATGTCGTTTGCCATTCTGTAACGCTGTAGGGCACTGGAAGACTGTACATGTTTTTGCTGAAAGCATGTTTCTCCAAAAGACTGATGCTGACTATTCCCACAGTATCCATATGTTCTTAAAGCTGTGACTTCACTATATGCAGTTTTAGTACTCAGTTCTTAATAGCACCATGCAAATCATAGAAGAATTTGTATCCAATACCACATAATTGTACTACCTTAGCTCTTGGGAATCTGCTTTAATATCATTGAAATAGGCTGATGTTTGAGATTTTTATACATTTCTAGATAAGATACACTGCAACCTGCATTTAAAAACATGATAAGACCTTAGTGAAAATATGTGAGTATGAAGTTCTGTCTGAGGAAGAGACTGACAAACAGTCAGGTTTCCATATACAACCTCCACAGAAGGATTCTAGACCTGGTTAGATGAACACAGCAGAAAAGGGTAATTACAAGTAGGTGGAAAAGTTGTCAAGAATGGAAAAGAGTAAATTGGCAGAGAGAAAGCAGTGTTGTAGATGACAAAAAGGGAAGCAATAAATTATTAAGTAAATGTTACCTGCAATAATGGTACTGTTTCCAAAGATGAGGCAACTCACCTTGTGGAGTGAAAAAATTGTGCAATGAGCTGATAAGACTTCACAGCCCCCATGGGTGAGAGGGCAGTGTCATATCTTGGGCTAGAATGAAAAATGCTTGCTTGATTGCACTGCTGCCTTTGCTAATTAAACAGCTTTATCTGTGCTGAGTCAAACTGATCTTCTCATAGAAAAGCTTGTGTGCTTTCAGCCAGCCAGCTGGAGGGACAGGTATTCATGAAAACACGAGCTGCAAACTTGTTTAAGCTTTTGCAAAAAGCATAAAGACTTTGCTGTTTTTGCTATACCCACTGTCACCACAGGTGTGTCCCTACCTGGCTGACACTGAAATAATAATGAACTGATTCCTAACAAAAAGTTGGTGACTAGGGTTTATAGATTTGCAAGCCAAAGTGATGGAAATGTTTCATTCAGAAGACACTGACTCTTACATCTGACGAGGCTGTTCCTGGTTTTCCTTCAGGTGTCTCGAGCAGTGCAGGGTTCCCCTCAGCTGGAGCTGAGGCCTGGTGCCTTTGGATGTGTCAGGGAATAGTGAGGGATGTGTGAGGCTCATGCTGTGGTTGTGGCTGCCCATCCATAAGCATGCTGATCAGGGCTGCCAGCCCATACCTGCTTGCTCCTTTTGGAATTGCAAATGTCAGTGGGATTCATTTAATTAATAGATTTGTCCAGTAGACAGTGCTGAAGAGCGTGGAACTCCAGGTTTTTAGAGCCTGGGGTTTTTTGCACGCTGTAGTTGTCTGTGTCCTTCCTGTGTCTCTGTGATAGGAGCAGGTAGAAGACAACTGGGATGTCACTTTGTTGTGTAAGTGCAGTTGGGAGTAGCTGTGAACACTGTTCCCTTAATTTCCACCTCCGAACACCTGTGTTTGCTGGGGCTCAGCCCACTTTTTGTGAGTTACTGTGAGCTCCTCATATAAGAGGTGGGGGCAGGAAAAGAGAAATTAAGGACTTAGTCCCAGCTGTGCAGAGAGAGGCATAAATGGGCTTTCCCTATTTTCCTTTTTAAACCCAAACAGCTCTGAGAGGTTTGGTGTCTAATAAGTGTGATGAACTGTTTTTGCCCCTCATCACATGCCACCATCAGCCAGCCAGGTGGTAGAAGTTTTTAGAAAAGGCAGGTTTGGTACAACCATTAAATGCACTTTCTTTTAGTTGTTTTTTTTTTTTTTTTTTTTTTAATAGATGTTCCATGTTTGACCTTGTTTGATTAATCATTTTGTCTCTATAGCCTTATAACCCAATTGGATATTGGTGTTTATAACACATCGTATACACTGATTGCTAGTAGGAGTTATTAAAAATACACACATTTCTTTGAATTTTTATCAGGTGATTAAAAAAATAAAATATTATCAGAGCCCCACATAAAATATTTTAAATATTTTCATTCTGTTCTAAAGCACTCACATAAAGTGATTTTATATAAACTTGTAGATTTCTTCAATTTAATGAATTATTTCTTTTTATATCTTTTATGTTATTAAAATATTTCTATATTTTAAAATGGAAAATGGATTAAACAAAACTGATATGACCTTTAGGAAAAAATGTTGCTATAATTTCCTGTCTTAAACCCCATTTTTAAAAAATATTACTTCTACAGAAATAAACTGTGAGTGACTAAGCATTAGGGAATCTCACAATGAATAGATAGATGAAAGCACAGAAATTGTTCTTTAAAGGAGTGATAGGTATGGTTTCCTCATAAGTATTGAGCATAAACACTCATAAATCAAACTATCAGCAATATGTGCTGCTTATTGGAGAGCTCCTGCAGATCATACAGTCATTGAGGTTGGAAAAGCCCTCCCAGCCCACTCAGTCCCCCCTGTGCCCAATGCCCACCTTGTCCCCCAGCCCAGAGCTCTGAGTGCCACATCCAGGCCTTCCTTGGGCACCTCCAGGGCTGGGGACTCCAAACCTCCCTGGGCAGCTCCTTCCAGTGCCTGACAGAAAGAAATTCCTCCTGATATCCAACCTGATATCCAACCTGACCCCCCACTGGCTCAGCTTGAGGCTATTTCCTCTTCTCATGTGGAATTAATTAGGAGATAATTATTTTGGTGTTTGTTGATAAGGCGTAAAGCCTGTGGCATGACTGGTAATAAATCCCAAATTACGTTTGTGTGTGGATGTGTCCCTGTCTCTAGGAGTAAAAGTACGCTCATCTCAGTAACTTTCTGAGTAGGAATTTCAGAACTGAGTGCGAGTTTAGATACTCTCCATGCATATCTGAAAATAAAGTGGTTCTCTCATGCAAGAAGTGCTGCTGTCTCCCAGTTTTGACCTTGCAAATCTTATGCTGTTTATGAAACATTGACTTTTTTTGCTGAATTGCCTGGTTTGTAGGGCCTGAAATCTGCTAAGCTGCGTGCTTACTGCTTTCTGTTGAGGATTGTGGCAGATGCCAAGATCCTTTATTGTGATAAGATTGACTTCTTGCAGGAGAAACCAGGGGTGACTGTATGGGGGAGATAAAAACAAGCCTAAGGAGGGGGGAGGAAGCAGAAGTTAAAATGCCTCCTTTTTTAGTGTTATGATTTAAGGGGAATTCCAAAAAAGAAAAAAAATTGAAGTTTTCTATCTTAAACCCAAAGTAGCAACTTGCCCTTCCTGTGGTGCGTGTGTGTAGATAGCTCCGTGCCTAACTTCAGGTTTGTGTTGTTTAACCTCATTTCTTCTTTATTGCTTCCAATTTCTTACTAATAAAACTGGTTATAATTCCACTGAAACAATGCAAATTTAGTACATTAAACTCCAATATGAGATCAGTCACAGTATCTTAAGTCTCACATTTGGTGAACTTGGATGGTTCCAGAGAGGAAGGTTCAGCACCATTTCACCACGTCTGAGTTTGCTTCAATGGTTTTGTTTGTGCTGAAGATCATTTCCAGTGAAAGCTCTTTATGTATGTCCACACTTCATCATGGTTTGTCATGAAGAAAGTTTTAAAAAATGTCAAAGGTTTCTTTCTTTTGTAGGACCAAAAACATTATTATTAGAAAAGCCACCATGTCAGATTTATGATTCTGAAAGTGTGATACAAAGATTTTATCACAAAACATGATAAATATGTCTGATTCCACTGAGTGGCAATAGGGTTAAATAATGTGCTGTGACTACAGGACTTGTTAGTCCTGTAGTCCTGTAGACTTAATAGTTGTTGTCTCAGCCATCCACTGTTCAAGGTAAATAAAAATCCCAGGGATATTTTTAATTAGGAAAAATTATTTATGAAGCCTTTGTCTTTGAACTGATAACCAAAATTTTTCCTTAGCCTTATGTAATTGTTGCATACAATATATATTAATAAATGGTCATAGTGCTTATACCACTACTTCTAAAATTTTAGAGTAAAAGAATTTTAAGTCTTTGCAATGAGATTTAAATACATGGGCATTACACTTAAAACAACAACAACAAAGTTCCTTTTTTAGTAGTGTGCAATAGTGACGGATATATTTGTGTGTATGCACACATAAGTATAATTTCTTTTTTTAAGAAGAATTTGTAGGAATTTTCCCTGATGGGCAAAGTCCAGATAGAAAATAATTTGTGGTTGTAGTTTTCTTGCTACTGGGTTGCACTGGAATAAAAGGAGGCTCTTCCACTGTCCAGTGAAAAGTCACTCAGCTATTTTGGAGACGGGTCTCACGAGAATCTCTTGTATGGGTTGTAATGCAGAAGGCATGGGATTTAGAAAGTTGATATTTTGTGTCAGGTTGTACTTTACCTAAATTCTTTTAGTTGGACCCATGTTCTAGGATTTTTGTGCTGATTTATTTCCTTACTGAGGAAGGAATGTCTGGTGTGCACCAGCAGCAACAATGTACGCCAGGGTAAGATTAATTTTCCTGGCAATAATAATACGATAGAGGAGTCAAGGGAGACACTGATATAATTAATGTGTGTTAAGGTTTACATTATTTCTATTAAAGTATCATCCTCTGGATTGGTCTTTGTTCATGAAATGTGGGTGGAAGCAGACTGCAGGTGTGCTCTTTCCAGGTTGGTGGGGGTCTGACAGCAGACCTTTTCAGTTTTTAAATCTTGCAATGCTTGTCCAGGCTTCTGTTTGCTAGAAGGCCTTTCCAAAAAGTTAGGCAGCTAATGAAGTTTTTGGTTTATTGATTGTTGATTTTCTGTTTTCTTTTCTGAATAATGTGACCCATTATAAACACACATTTAAGAACCCCAAATCCTTGGCTGTTGGGTGGTGTACTGATGACATATCAGGTCCTACGTGGCCTTCAGAGTAAAATGCCACTTCACAATAAAATGAGATGTTATAGTGTGATTGTTATTGTCCAAATCCCTTGGTGATAATGTCCACATATTTCAAGAGCAGTGCTCTGGAAGGCTTTCAATGTAGAATAAACATACTCTTATTCTGAAATCCAGGCTGCATGTGGTTTTGTATTATAACAATATAATTAAATCTGTATTTTATTGTTCGCTATGCTTGAGGTAGCTTGTTACTGAGCTTTTTCCTGAATGTTTGTTAGTCACTTCTTGTTTGAGGGACCTAGAACAATGAACTTATGATGCTTTCTGTGGAACAGAGTTCCAGTGTTGGTTTCAGCCTTTTGAAAAATGTGTAGCAAGCTGCTGTCTGTCTGTCTGCCTGTCAGGGCAGGAAGAAGACTTTGTGCGTGCAACTGTTTAACGAACACCAGTGTGAGGTTTAAAGCACCTTACTTCATTTCAAGGCTTTTTCCAGTTTGTGAATTTTCAGTTGAGTGTTTGAAAGGAAGAAAACCTAATTGATGTCAAGAAAACATTTATTTTCGAGAGTCAAACAGAAATTCTTAAAGAGAGAGCCATAACTTTTCAAATATGTTATCAGGGTTGTTTGTACTCAGAGCTCTTACCTAACGCATTAGTGCTTAGAACTGTTAAATAATTTTTTAACAACTCCTTTTACTGTCCTCTTTTCAATTATTTGATGAAGAATTCAAAGAATTGAAAAAAATTTCAACCTTGGTGCCTTTCTCATTGCTAGGATTTTTGTTCAGAATGACTCAGATATTCTAACATCAAATCAAGTTTGCTTGCAGGTTTGTCACAGCACTTCTGCAAGTCCTGAAGTTGCACAAAATAGCCCCAGAAGAATAAAGGATAATAAAGTTTTCATGTATGATTTTTATCTTGCGATCAGAACGAGTAAGCATCAACTTTTCATGCTGGGCCATCGAAAAGATGCAGTCATCTGAAAATCTGTAGCTTGGACAAGTAATGAGTAATCATCCTATTACTATGACTAGTAGGTTTAGAATATATTACAAAATTATTTTAAAAAATGTTAAAAGAAGCAAAAAGAAAATTTGAGTAAACAAAAGATAATTTTTTAGAGATCAGAATACTTACCATATCCTGAAATGTGTACTGTGCAGAATTTTTGATTTACTAGTTGGATTCTTCAAAATTTTCTGTTTTGAAGAAGTATTACAAGAATAGAAAGGCACTTTTGTATTTCTTAAATAAGTCTATATTTTAGACTGGCTTTTTAATAGATGACTAGAAATTCTTTAGTTTTAGACACTGGACTCCTCAAGATGGGAAGAGAGTATTTTCACTTTGGGGACTTCAGCAAATAACTTTCATGGTGGAAAATAGGATTATGTGTAATATATAAATCCAAGTAAATGATACTAATCAGCAAAAGCAGCTTGTTGTAATACATGGTTGATCAAAGTCACCATCTCTGCTGCATGATTGAGTTGTGTACTGTGACTGGTAATCTCATAATCTTGTTAGCAGACAGGACTAATTTCATTTGGCACATCAAGAAGAGGAAGATTAACATGCATGTGTGTAAAGGTGTGTACATCTCTATGTCTCTCTCTGCAGTAAATCAGGAATATTTTCCTGGAAGAGCTGTCCAAGGCATAAAATTGTTTTGCATAACGAGAACAAATCCTTCAGTTTTGTCTGAAACATTGCCTGAAAACTCAGGGTAAAAACCCGTGACTGTAAGACTGGTAGCAGTTCTGTAAGTCTGTAAATGGAAAATAAATTGATTAGAAACAGCTTTGATCAAATAGTTAAAATTATAAATATTCAATCATCTTTAACACACTCAAACTTCTATTTAGATTCTTGTATTCAGGACCTGCCTATGTAGCTTCCTTTATTCTATTCAAAAAGAGTAAGTTGGGTTTTTTTCTGTTGAAATTCAAATTAAACTGGGGTAAAGCGATGCACAGTTACTGTCTTTTACAATTCTCTTTGTCAGCTGTCTCCACTAATACTGTTACATATTTTGAGGTCACTGTGCAGTCAGCTTAAAAATGTTAAAAAATCACACCAAACTTCTAGAACTATTTAAAAGTTGAAATTTTTATTTAATAAGAATATTTCACAACTTGCTTATGTTTGAATCAAGAATCACTGAAACTGTTTGGAAAGGGTGAAGAGGAAAACTCCAAGTACCTGTTTTTTTCATGTCATTGTCTTTTTTTTATTAGCAACTTCTAATCTGACCCTTCGTGTTGAACCCAAAATTGAACATTTAGGGTGAAGGTACTGTGGAGGCTTTGAAGTGACAGTGAAGGATATAAAACAGTGATTAGGCATATTCTGCCACAATTCCTGGGTTTTACTCTTGTACTTTTCCACTTGGGCAGTTTAGGATCTGCATGTGATAGTAGTAATGTTTTCAAGAAATAGCGTGGTTAGACATGAAATTTTTACTACTTGTTACTTTGTAAAAGAGCTGTTTCAAACCACTTCTTAGGGATTAGTTAATTCAGAGAAGTTTATTGCTGTATTAGGCCAAATGTAGAGTATTCAGTGGAGTGTTGCTGTGGATCCAGCACAGCTCCGTGTCCGGGTAGAGCTCTATTCCATGATCATCCTGACACTTGTCACAGCTTCCCTTCCTACGAGCCATTAGCGATCACCTGGGGGTCTGTTACCTTTCAAACCAACACAAATACACGTCAGGTTGTGACAGTCAGAGTCCGCGGCCAATTTCCAGCTGGGAAATTATTTTCCTCTTCACCTTCCTTTTTTTATTAGAGTCCTCATATGGAAAAGCTGGAAGATAATCGAAAATTTAATGTAGATTTTTACATCAAGGAATCGTCACAGAATGAAGAGTAACAAAATTCTTAGTGTACATTACAGTGATTGCCAACAAATAAAATATTTGCCATTATTGAAACACATTTCCTCGGAAGTACCTTTCTGACTTCTAAATAAAGTATCCTTGCAGCTAATGCAGACATTATTAAAAAGTCCCCTCTGCGGGATTTTGGTAGGATAAATGTGTTTAATTTTTTTCCTTTTTCCCTTTGAGAAATTGTACGTCTGTTTACAGCAGTAGCATCTGTTTGTAAAAAAATATATACATCAAATGACAGAGACTTGCAATTTGCTTGTGGCTTAGCCATTGACAGATTGCTTTGCTGGATTTTTTTTTTTACTTTCTCCTTCTCATCCTTCCCCTCTTCCAGTCTCACACAGAATGCTTATCCCTTTGGTCCTTAGCTCTTGGTGATTACAAGTACATGGCCTTTTGTGAAGAGCGTGAAGCGACTTTGCTTCATGGGCTGGAATAAATTGTCCTTGGTCAAGCTGTAGAAATGGATTTTAAAATTTTCATCATTGATTACTGGTACACTCAATTCATCATTGATACATTGAAATACATTCAGTATCTGAACGTCTTATTTTTTTTCCTTATATTTAAATTACAATGTGAACTGCATTTTGATTGTCATAATTCAGAGTTCTCTCCTTGTGCACTTGCTGTCTGTGTGAAATTAGCTTTTCCTCTTTAGCAAAATGTATCAAAAAAAAAGTATCATCACTCCTGTTTCGTTAGAATATTTATTCATAAGAACCTATTGATAGCTCACATTCATGTTTCTCTTTATCCCAATATCTACTCTTTCCTTAAAGCCATAATGGCATGCCAAATTTTCTATTATGATCTTGGTGTATAAAAGAATAAAACTAAGGAAATACATGTATTTAAAATTAGACATTGGTTCAGATGTAGTAACATCTTGTAGTTTCAGTAGTAAAGCAGACTTTGGGAGCGATTTGGTCATAGTTTGTTCCCTGTAAATAAATAGCACAATATCTAATATTCTAAACCACTATTTAGTGAGTCACAAGTACATTGGAGGAATATTGAAACCATATTTTCATAGGAAAATGTTTGGAGTTTGCATCAGCTTCCATTTTTTCATGCCGTTTTCTTTTGCATGTTTTTAGCATTGCAGCAATTCAGTTTTTGAGAAGACAGATTGAGCAAGTGCTAAATTTCTAGAGAATATTGTAGAGTGCTCATGGAGAAGAAATATCCATTTGTTATTTCACATTTTTCATCTGACTCTGGATTGTGATTAAGGACAGAATAATATGGAAGAAGTAATAACACTCATAAGCAAATGCTTGTATTTTGCAGTTAAGGCCAAGAATTACTGGGGAAGCAAACCCTGATGGCAGACTGGGGAATGCAGTGAACAGCTCATTCACCTTGTCAAAAATAGCAGAGCTTTCCTGAACCTGTTATTTGTTACTGGGGTTTGCTTGAGTTGTAGGGCACAGTGTTACAAACTCCAAAATAAATCAGGAACAGGATGAAATTGAGAGTTGGACAGCTTTGAGTAAGGCTTCAGTTCTGCAAGGATGGGCAGAGTTACTACAGATGATAATTATGGCTGTTCATCAGGTATTGACCCAGGAAATTACAGAGAAACACCACAATTTACTTGTACTAAGTACAGGAATTACAGACAAACCTATATTTGCCTTTTTGGTTTTTAGTTTTCTTACAAGTCAGGAATGCTTTTGGTGAGGAAATGTAGGGAATTCCCAGAAATCTCAATTTTTTTATTTTTTTAATTTAGCAATAAAGAATTATGTGAATGAGAAATTCCATCAAATGAAGCATTTGGACTTAAATCCTGGTCAGAGATACCTGCCCAACTGAGCCATGTTCTCTCTGTATATACAGAGGAAATAAAACAATTCAGGCAAATGTGTGTATGAGCTCACCTAACTGGAGTGGGAGCCATAGGGAATTAGTAACTGCCTCACAGGGCACAATTCCAGAATCACTAAGGTTGGAAAAGACCTCCAGTCATCGAGTCCACCCTGTGCCTGACCCCCCCCTTGTCCCCCAGCCCAGAGCACTGAGTGCCACATCCTGTCCTTCCTTGGACACCTCCAGGGCTGGGCACTCCAAACCTCCCTGGGCAGCCTCTGCCAAGGCCTGACCACCCTTTCCATGGAGAAATTCCTCCTGATGTCCCACCTGAGCCTCCCCTGGCACAGCTGGAGGCCGTTCCCTCTCCTCCTGTCCCTTGTTCCCCGGGAGCAGAGCCCGACCCCCCCCGGCTCCCCCCTCCTGTCAGGGGGTTGCAGAGCCAGAAGGTCCCCCCTGAGCCTCCTTTTCTCCAGGCTGAGCCCCCCCAGCTGCTCCTGCTGCTCCAGCCCCTTCTCAGCTTGTTGCCAGTGGGTGGAGGTGTTGCCTGCCCAGGTCACTGACAGCCAGTGTGTGGGCACTGCCCTGTGCCACGATGGCAATTGAGTTCTGCTTCTGTGTTCCCTGTCTGCATCTTTGGATACCAGTGAGCCACAGAGCTGCAGCCACAGCTTCGTTTGAGGGGGGCTTAAAGGGTAACTTTCTTTCATAGTTATAAAATAATAATTAAAAAAATATAAATTATTGTAAAGCAGGGTAATACTTGAAAATGTAGGAAAATTAAGAATTTATAATCTAATTAAAAATTTTTGAATTGCATTCTGTTTATTCTTTTTAAATGCTTTTTAAACTTACTGTATATGCACCAAGATTGACTTTTAATAGCTTCTTTTTAGTAGATTTTTTGTTTGTGGGACACAGTGACGTTCTACAAAGCGGTCGAATTCAAAATAAACAAAAAGAACAATTTCTGCATTGAATTATTGTTTATCATTATTTCTTTGCTGCTTTTCAGACACATCTAGAACGAGTAGCAAACCATATTTATCCCCATGGGCATCTAGCAAACACAGAATTAAATACATAAATACTAACACAGAATTTTCAGTGGAGTAATCATAAAGAGGCTTCAGTCTTGTGTTTCACATGTTAAATGTTAAAGGGCTTTGGGTAGCAAAGGGCATATTTTGTTCATTTGGCTTTTAAAAATAATTTTGCTTTTTTTTTTTTTTTAATTATTATAATTCCTGCAATTCTGAATCTTGCCTTTGGAGGTTTTTTCTTTCACTTTGATTATCATTTGAGAAACATTTCAGAAGAGGTGCCTTTGACCTCCTGATAGTTGACGAACAGCAGAGGCTAAACCTTTTCCATTGTAGCAAACCACTGGAACGGATTTGCTACATTTCTAAAGTAGAGGGTTTTATCCAAAGCAATTCTGTCATAAGACGTTTGGGGTTTGGATCCGTCTTCTGAATTTCCAGGCCAGGCAAAGATTTTGTGATTAATATAACGTTCATATTTGTACTGTATCAAAAAATAACTTGAGTAGAAGGCAAATACTTTACATTTAAATAAATATAATTGTTTGCATAAAATTAGTGGACATGGAAATTTCCACTCATTTTTTATGACGATGTGTTTTATTTCATCCTTGGATTTTGGCAGAAGTCTGAGTCGAGATCCTGGAGGGAAAGGGAATAGCAGTAACCATCAAAAGGAATAAGGATGCGTTTGTATAAATTCTAAGGTTTGGTCCTCCAAAAACGAAAAATTAATCATCACAGGAATGTATTTGAGCTTAGAGAAAATCCCTGTCACGGGGAAGGGCAGCGCCGTGACTCAGCCGCTGCTCTTTCCCGAGGAGCCCGGGGGTGGTGGCGGTGCTGCGGCAGCGGGAGCCGCCTCCTGCCCCTGCCCACGCACAGCTCCCCTCCCACGCGTGTTCCCCGGCCCCACAGCTCCTCCTCGACGCCGGCAAGATGCAGAGAGGACATTCTTTGCTTTCTGTGTACAGGAGATGCAGGTTTTTCCTTTTACAGAAGCACGTTTGTAGAGTAAAGCACATCCACTGGGAGATGTCTATCCTCTGCAAACGCTGGAAATTAATCATGTTTCTAGTGTGAAGTGGAAGGGATTTGTTTTTTATTCAGAAGAAACCCATCGAACAAAAAATAAACTTATTTCTTTATCATAAAATATCTTACAATATCTTATAGATGTTTTACTGAAACTGTTTTTCTTTAAAAGGCCAGAGATGATGGACAGCTGTCAGAATCTTCAGGAGGTGAGAAGTGGAGAATGGAGGAAGGTCAGGCTTGCCTGTATTTTTGGGAGGACAGCAGTTGTTACTCACTGTTCAGGCTCTTTATTGCTGTGTCGCTCGGAATGAAAGGAAGAGTTGAAACGTGTATTACTTGTATTACACAGTGTGGCAACTCTTAGTTCTTGTTGCCTTGATTCCTGGTTTTCTGTTCTCATGTGTTCGTTTTTCAGTTTTGGAACTAAGTGACGTGACAATCCGTGTATAGGCAGAATGACAAAAATTGAAATGATTTCCTGCCATGTGTCCCACTGTTTGGAAGTCGTTGAGGAGGGGTGTGTGTGCACTCATTCTCATCCCTTCAGAGTCTCCCAGGGCATCTGTTGCCGTGGCACATGCATTACAACCTTGCTGTAGAAGCCTGACCCTGCAAATCTTGTGGTTTTTCTAATCGGTGCTAGCATTCTATCAGGTAGAGCTGACCATGTGGAAATCAAACGCTGAAGTCAAATGTCACCGAGCAAATATATTATTCCAGTTCAAAACAAACACAAAACCCAGCCAAAAGTCCCAATTTTCTGCGTTACATCCGTGCAATGAGTCCAGTTGCTGTTGAGCAGCTTTTCTTTGTGCTCCTGTTTGAAGTTGTATCCCCTGCTCAGCAGGTAAACTGAGCCTATCTTTTTTCAATTTATAGATTTTCCAATGCCTTATCAGTTGTTACTTTTATAAAATTCCCCTTCTCACTGCACTTGCTGACAGCTTTTTTAACTCTTAAAATGCTTTTCTTAATTGAATACTTGTAAATTATGAGGGAAATTATAGTTTGAACATACCTTGGTGGTGTTGGCATTTTAAACAATGTTTTGCAGGGATCAGGCATGAAGGAAAGATCTTAGTGTTCAAGATGGTACTAATCTGACAGGCTTTCTAGTTATTTTAAAAAGTGCCAGTTGGGAAGTTGTTTTGGGAAGCTTAGAATGCGATCCTGAAAGACTCAGAGGATTACAGCTTTAGTTTGTTTTCTGTACAAGTGTTTAAATATTATCTAACAAATTATTCTCGCTCTTTTTTCATAAGCTTCCTTGGCAAAACTGACAGAAAATTCCCCATGCTTCATGCCCTTTTCTAATTTAAGTAATTAATCAATTGGTTCTGAGCTGATTGTACATAGCTTGTAAACACTCACTTGCTCTTAGGATCTGTTTGGTACAGTAAGATGTTTAATGATGAAAGAATTGACCAACATATTTATAAGCAACTTCAATTCCAGATAAATTTTCAGTGAGAAATTATTCAGACAGGTTCTGCTGACTGGTAAGATGATGGGTTTGATTTCTGGGTCCATTTTAGATAAACAAGTGGCAGCAGACAGACAGTCTGAGCAAATGTTTTTTTGCCCCTGGGGCGGTCAGTATTTTAGATTCAGTTCGTCAGTAGCAGTGACATTATTGAAATACAGGTTACAGAGAGTAATTTGGGGCTGAATAATCACAGACTTATTTAATTTCAGTTCAAAAAGGCAGGCATGAAGAAATTCCCTGTTGTTTACTGATTGAACATCTTGGAGTCAAGAACTTTTATTCTTCTTTCAATTCCTGAGCGTATTTTTTTGGCTTTGCACTCGTATTTTCTTTGCATTGTCTTCAGATTTGGTAATTTAATGAAAAAAAACTTAGTAAAAAAATATGAAAAACTTAAGCTTTACTTTTTGCTCTCTTTGCTCATAAGTCTTGCAAAATCTTTAGCAATTTCTATAGGTGAGGTGTGCAAACAGCCTTTTGGTATTTTGTTTTTGTTATAATAAAATTTTGAGAATTAAGCCCTTTGGATAATTCTGTAATGTATCTAATAGTGCAGATAGTGCATCCTCAAACTCTCTAGGAAGGAGTGCTCATCTCTAAATCAGACAAAATCTTATTTAGTGATGGAAACTGCTTTAAATCCTGTGAGTAATGAAGACAACTTATTGAATGTTCTGTTCTGATTAATTTGTCTGTGTTCCTATTAAGAAGGCTTCTACTTCAACTGAGCCATCTCTTTCAATGTTGCAGATTGTTAGAGGAAAAAGTTTATACCATTAACATTAGGAGAACTGAACCACACCTTGGGCACTAAAGCTCCAACCAGTATGGATGAGTGACCACACGGAGCTGTCTGAGGTGTGACACTTTTTGGTATTACAGTTGCAAGGAACACAAAGTGGTATCTATGAGGAAAGGAGGGGTTTATTATTTTTATTCCATTGAAAAAAATATTTATTTTTATATATATATATATGAACGATGCAACATGACATAACATAGTATAATTGTATGCTTGTACACTTTGACAATTTTGGGTGCTGCTCACCTCATCAGTCACTGCTGGGACAGGTGTGGACAATGAGGTGGTGATGGATGTGAGCATGGCTTGGTCCCACATGCACTGCCCTTCCCCATCCACAGTGGCTCTCCAGCTGGGGCTGTGCTACCAGCAGAGCTGCTGAATAATTTCAGTCTACATCTGCAAAAGGAAGGGAGCCAGGGAGGACTGCCAAAGCCAACATTATTGGGTTGTACTTGGCCAGTGTACCACTGAGGAGTACATAAAATGATTTTACAAAGTATTTAACAGAGAGTGGAAATATGGAAGTAGAAGAGATGACAATGAAAACATTTTTAGCTGTACTTTCTACGGGGTGTTCCAGCTCATTCAGGAAAACCCTTTGCTGACAAGGACTGAGTGGCCATTCCAGCTTGTGAAAGCACAGCATGGCTGGCTGCAGCAGTCCTGCTCTCAGCAAGATGTGCAACGTGTTCCAGAGTGTCAAAAATCCCACTGAATCTCGCACTTTCTGATGCTTCAGAGAGAAAAACTGAGTTACCACCCTTACCTGCGGATGAACATGAGCCAGAGTGTGCCCATGTGGGCAAGAAGGCCAATGGCATCCTGGCCTGGATCAGGAACAGTGTGGCCAACAGGTCCAGGGAAGTGATCCTTCCCCTGTACTCAGCGCTGGTGAGGCCACTCCTCGAATACTGTGTCCAGTTCTGGGCCCCTCAGCTCAGGAAGGACATGGAGGTGCTGGAGCAGGTCCAGAGAAGAGCAACGAGGCTGGGGAAGGGACTGGAGCACAAGTCCTATGAGGAGAGGCTGAGGGAGCTGGGGCTGTTCAGCCTGGAGAAGAGGAGGCTCAGGGGAGACCTCCTCACTCTCTGCAACTCCCTGACAGGAGGGGGGAGCCAGGTGGGGGTTGGTCTACTTCTCCCAGGCAACTGTCAGTAAGACAAGAGGGCTGGGTCTCAAGTTGTGCCAGGGGAGGTTTAGCTTAGATGTTAGAAGAATTTCTTTCCAGAGAGGGTGCTCAGCCATTGGAACGGGCTGCCCAGGGAAGTGGGGGATTCTCCGTCCCTGGAGGTGTTTAAGATGAGACTGGATGTGGCATCAGTGCCATGGTCTGGCAACTACAGTGGTAGTGGATCAAGAGTTGGACTTGATGATCTTGGAGGTCCCTTCCAACCCAGCTGATTCTATGATTCTATGTTAACAAAGGCATAGCTTTAAACAGCGAGTGCTACGTCCTGGTTGTAGTTCATACAATTTCTTCAATAATTCCCTTTTGTTAAAGAGTAACAGTGATCAAGTAACCAAAATAGATATGGATTTTATTCTGAAGATCCATGGTAATTTTGGCTTTGTTTGTTTGTTTTATTCTTTAAGGAATAGTAGCTTGACCAAAGAGAAATTGTTTACTTATGTGTATGTATGAAATCACGGCTGATAAGTGGAGGTTGTGTCATGAAGAGACTGAAACTATTTTTCTGAGGGAGTTCATGGTTCCTTTGCGAGAAGCTCTGTCTTGAGAAGCTGTCGGTCCAAGGGGAAAATCTGTTCTTTTTTTCAGTACTTTAAAATAAGGCTTAGAGGTGTTATTTCCAGTCTCTCCTAGCAAACTACTACTACATGGCTACAGGCTAAAAACTGAATTCTCGCCTCAACTTCTTTCCAGATTCTTCCCACTACTAACAATCATTCAGCTTAACAAAATGGTTTGGAAAATACATGTAGAATTTTACCTTGAAGATAAAAGCTTCCAATAACATTCGTGTTCAGATGGATTTACTGTATGTGCAAAGATTTTCTTAGGCCATTTACAAGCAACATTCTTAGCAGTAAAGCAGTTGTCCAAAGTTAGGTTGGTAAAATACTAAGCATTGTTGGGAGGGTCTGAAATACTGTTAATTTGACCTAATAAAACTTCTTTCCTCCACTGTTTGGATGTTGGGTAGTGTAAAAAAGTTTGACTTGAGACTCTGAAGACAGTATCTTTATTCTGTATTTAACTCTCCCTTTCTGATTATGTCTGGGTTTGTCTCACTAGCTCATATTCCCTTTGGGGAATAAAATGGTATCTAAAATAAGCAAGTTTCATGCATTGACCTATATAACACATGCACAACTCTCACCAGCCTTCCAGGCAGTTTTTTTAAGAGTTAGTTTGGATCAAATCTTAAGTTGTTTGCTTTTACTGACATCCTTAATTTTAAATTCCTTCCTACGCTGTTAGAATGTGTGAAGGTGTGTGGAGGAGATGATTATGTAAAGGACAGTGATAGAAGAACAAACACCAACAAATACATTTGATTTTATATCTAAAAATCAGATAGAAGTTTCTCCTGTTAATAGTAATGTTCTTCCAGAATAGGTTTACAAAGAAAGCAGAGGCAAAATTACATCTCCTTTTGAAACACTTTATGGTGGAGTTTCCTGTGTGTTGACATACATTTCCTTTAACCCAGTATTTTTCCTTATGTAAACAATGTAAGTACATGCTTCAAATGTTACTGTAGACTGTTCCAGAGACTCTAAATGCATGGAAAATGACTGGTTAAAAAAAACCCCCAACCCAACATCTTTAACTTGATTCTCATTATTGCATAAATGAACCATTCAACTGAAAGAGAGACTGTTTAGGTACATAAGTCACCCTAAAGGTTTGACTGTGCATTGGTATCTTACAGAGCTCGTGTGTGTTACTTAAAGGACTAGGCTGGTATCAGAACTTCATGAGCTGTTTGTTCAATGGTTCTGGGGAAAGGTAACATATCCCTAAACACTCCCAGTAGCCCTGAAGCCGTAATGAGCTGATGCTTTCTGAAATGAGTACATTTAAGAAAGTAAAAATAGAAATTTGTCATGCTCTGAACTGCTTTTATTACTCAGTCTCTACTAGTCTAACTTGTGTTTTCACTAGCCAAGATACAATGACATTTATTATTTTTTCACAGGACAGTTTTTGACAGCAAAATTTATTCGCAGTACCAGAAGGCTGTTTTTGGCTTTCTTTAATGCTTTTGCTCTAGTTAACGTCAGCATTTGATTGATAATGCATTTAATAAAGGACATTTGTTTTAACTCCCAGGTTCTCTAAGCAAAGGGAAACTCTGCTGTCCTTGCTTTTTGTGCCTCCAGAATTATGTTCCTCACAGCGCTTGGCAAAACAATCCCACATTTTCTTTAGGTTTAAGATCAAAAAGGCTTTACATGATGAAAGGTGCTGTCTGGATTAATTGAAGTTGGTCCCTCTAGCCTCTAAGGACTGAGAGTCTTTAGGGATTTGTTGAGAATTTTGTGAGTTAGCCTGCTAGATGCTTTATCCCTGGCATACTGCTACCAAAACTGGGAGTTGACTGAGCATGTTTTGGGCAAGGTGTGCACATAAGGCTCCCAGAGTTCTAGTCCCCACAGTTCTCACAGTGGCACACGCAGTCCCAGTTGTACATCATTGTCACCACTGTATTTCCATCTGTACTGCTGGGTTCTTGTGGCCACAGGAAATTTAATGCATTGCCCGATTCCTTATAAGCTGGTAATTTAGAAATGAGTAAGATTTTACACATCTCTACAGAAGGGAATGAGGTACCTCAAAAGAAAAACCTGGCTTCTGATCAACTCTTTTTCTCTTACTATTTACTTTAATTAATGGCTGCAGCATTCACAGGGTCGTTTTAGTAGTGTGTGTAATGGGTGGAAGTCAGATGCTTTGTCATTGATTGCACTTGATAACAGGCTTGGCCAAACCAAAAATGAATTCCAGCTATGATAATTATGTCAGTGTTGGTTAGTCCTCTCTCTTTTTTGCCAATGCTACACTTTCCTTTTGCCACCCCACTGCAGTTTTTGCTTTATGTTGGATTTACTCTGGTATGAATAAATCTATTCTGCATCTTCTGTAGTATGGTTATGGTGTTCACTTACTTTGCTATTGAAATGACAAAATTAAACAGTACTAACAAATGAAATTAGTTCTGTACTGTGCAAAAGATTGAATTTAAGCAATTACAAACTTTGCAGATACTTTCGTTTCTATGCATTATTATAGAATAGTAGAAATTATTGATCTCAGAAGAATAAGTTGTATGTTAGATTGTCCTATAGTCTGTAACATGTTTCCCTTTTCTCTATTGCAGAGGGGTGGAACACAGGCACAAAATGACTGTGATAATCACTTCTGCCATACTGCTTTCCCTATGACTCTTCTCAGGGAACTGCAAAAAGGTTTAGATCTGAAAATCGGCAACTTCAAAGAGGAGGAATATTGTATCTTAAGTGATTACTAAATACCCACAGATTCTTTTAGCAGTCACAATTCCAAAATCAGGAAATGTACATCTCAGTAGAAGATTTGTATGAGCTCCTTGAAGTTTCATTCAGGAGATTGCTCGAAGCAATTTTGTATTTTTGAGAGAGAAATCACCTCCCATGATGGTGCTGGACAAATGCACAGTCAGGGTTTCTCTTTTGGGGCTGAAAGCATGAAGGTGACATTACAATAATTACTACAGGTTTTGTCTGGGGTTTATAATGGATAAGTAAACCTACTGCCTTATGTATATATGAAAAGAGGGTACAAACTGTGCATTTTGGGCCATTTTAGCTGACACAGATTAATACTTTATGTTTATCCAGAGCTAAGGATGTTCCAGACCTAGTATTTCTAGTTATTTTCTCAGAAGATATTTATTGGTTTTTAAGGTGAAATATCATGTCCTTGTATATTAAATGCTTTTGCAAAGAGGGTAAAAATTTCCACTTTTAAAATATAGTATTTTTTACAAGACCTAAATATATTTGCATGATAATGACTTCATTGATAACCTGTGAAACACATCTAATCTGATTATTGCTGAAACCACGTAAATGTTCAGTGTGGATAACCACATTTGTCCATGTGTACTTGTCATTACATGTTTTTTGTTACCTTAGACTCTTTGGTCTGTGCCTCAGCTTTAAAAGGCAAATGAACTGATACCGATTTTAGGCACCACTTACTCAGGTCCTTAAACTCAGGGAAGCATCAGGGGTGAAACGTTTGCAAACACACCTGCAGGTAGGGACAGGAGCTGCCATGGCCATGAAGCTGAGAAGTGGGTTTATGCTTGGTTTTTATTTTGCCTGTTAGGAAAAAAAAGACTCAATTCAAATTCACTTTGTTCTATTAGTCTTTCCATCAGTCATATGCATTTATGAATTTCTCAAAATCCTTAAAGTTGTGGTGAACACACCGAAATAAATTTCCTTTTTAGTATGTGTCATTCTCCAGTTCAGGAAAAAAATCAAAGGAACCAACAGCAGACCTGCTAAGAAGCTTGGATGGTTTCAGCATAAGCTCTGTTTGCAGTACAGGAGCTGTATGTGTGCATGAACAAAAATGTAGGAACCAGTGTTGGAATGATCATTTCAATGTTTCTAAGCCTTGTTTAAGCAGAACTTGAAACACTGATGGTCACATCTGCCACTGGAAACTCTAAAAGAAATCGGTCCAACTAGTGCCAGGCTGAGCTATCACAGTGATAAAATTTTGTAGTTTGTTGTTAAAATATAGAACAGGGAAACATGAGAGAAGTGGAAATTATTTCCTTATTCTTGTAAAAGGGCAGGTTATAGCGCCCCTAGGGTCTGTGGAAAAAAAGAAATACATTTTTTGTATTTTCTTTTTACAATTCTGTTGATAAGAATAGAGGTCAAGAAGGGAAACAAATCCTCTGTACCAGTAAATGTCCTCCTGGGTAAATGATTTTTTAAAAACTTATTTCCTTCATATACAAATTGCTTATTCAGTCACAGCTGTCTGAATAGAATGGGGACAGAATTTTCTCTAACATACAGGAGATTGTATTTGGAGTTGTGCTGAGTGGATGCTCAGTATATTTCCACTTTCCCTTGCTGAAAAATGGGTTCATGGTCAGAAGAATGTGAGCTATGCTCTCAGCAGTTTATTTCTTGAAATAATTATACTTAAAAGAAGAAAATTAAACAAATGATATTGAAAATACTCTCTTTAGAAAAAGGTAAAGTCTTCATTTTATACATCCATTTACATAAAACATTGATGAATACTGGCTTCAGCATATAGTCATTCTACTGTGATATATTTTGTCTATTCAGCTGTGCTGTATCTGCATAAGTTACTTGGTCCAATTAATAGGAAATTATTAAAATATTATTATTAAAATACCAAGGCTGTGTCAGAATTGTCTGATAATGAGAGGAGATTTGAAGCTGTGTTCGACGCTGTGGAAGGGGCTCTGCTTGCACTCAGGCACTCTGCCCAGTGTCAGGCTCCGAACTGCTCTCTTTTGATAGAGATCACAGTAATGATACACCCTCAGTGTGCTTTCTCTGTTGTGACTGTTTTGGTTCACAGTGACTTTTGAACCAGAAACACACAGCGTGTGCTAAATGCTGTAAAAGCACAGCATAAACACAGTCCTTTCCCTTTCCAAATGAAGTTGAATTTCAAAATTCGGTTTCACGTCAGTAGACAGAAGTTATTTAAAGAATATTTTTAATCAAAAATTACTAGCCAAATAGTTACTCCAACTCATGCAAAACAACATCACACACACTTAAAAGACATTTCTATGTGTTTGTGCTTTTACTAGTCGGCATTGAGAAGAGTTTGGTTCCATCTTCTTTACTGCTTGCCATCAGGTGTTTATACACTGATGATTACCCCCCGAGCCCTTTCCAGAAGGTGGGCTCTTTTTTTGCAGTTAGAAGTAAATTCTGGTTCCAGTGTACATATTCCATGGAGCTGTTTTCAAGAAGCACGAGCCTTGAAATAGACTGGGAATTATCCTGAAGGAAAGGGTTTATGTTAGTACCCTACTTGTTGTCTTGGTGATCACAGAACTTCCTTTGGCAGAGGAGAATTTGAATGTTAATAAAGCCCAGGAAGAGTTCTGCAAAACAGGGTTTACATCATCCCTAAATCAGGATCCTCTTCAATAAAAACAAGGAAATTCTTTTAAAAAGTAAGTCTGAAAAAGTTCTAATGGAGAGGGGAGTGTCTGCTTAGAAACATAGGATTTATTATACTTTTCTGGACATAATAATTGTTGATATAGTGGTTGGGTTGGTTATAGATCTTGGTGCTTTTCTTCAAGTGTTTATTACGCCATACTCTTTTGTGGAGTTTTCCAAAAGCACTATATGCCTTTGCTAACCTGTTGTCTATCTCTCCGTCGATCTTACCATCCGAGGAGATGAGGCTACCGAGGTAATTAAACTGTTGGACTGATTTGAGCTCCGATTGGCCAACGGTGATGTGGGGATGATGGGGGACTTCCTGAGGTGCAGGTTGTTTACAAAGCCATAGTGTTGTCTACTCTCTTGTATGGTTCCGAATCATGGGTCATCTACCGTCACCACCTGCGTCTCCTCGAACGCTTCCATCAACGCTGCCTCCAAACAATCCTAAACGTCCACTGGTCAGACTATGTGACCAACACATCTGTTCTAGAGCAAGCAGCAGTCACAAGTATTGAGGCCATGTTGCTGAGAACACAGCTGTGCTGGGCAGGGCACGTCTCCAGGATGAAGGACCAACCACCGCCTCCCTAAGATCTTGCTTTACGGTGAACTTGCCACCGGCTGCCACAAGAGAGGAGCCCCGAAGAGAGATACAAGGACTCCCTGACACAACATCTCAGCCTTGGCCATATTGATCACCATAACTGGTCTACTCTGGCCTCCAATCGG
Organism: Pipra filicauda; assembly: GCF_003945595.2. Lineage (NCBI taxonomy): Eukaryota > Metazoa > Chordata > Aves > Passeriformes > Pipridae > Pipra > Pipra filicauda. Next base: position 439,832 of record NW_024104431.1, read on the forward strand.
GAGGCCTGGAGACACCCCATCTATAACGCAGCTGTCTCCTTTGAGAACGCACGCAGGATCACTCTCGAGGAGAAAAGGCAACGCAGAAAGAACCGTGTCTTGCAGAATACACCATCTAAAGAGTCTTTCTGCTGTGCCTTTTGCAATCGGATATGTCTGTCACGTATTGGCCTCATAAGCCACCAGCGTGCCTGTAGCAAATGTGGATAGAGCCTTCCCAAATCTTCGTTCGCGAAGCCCAGCCATGATGATGATGATGATGGTTATAGAATAAATATTTTCTCTCTGGCACTATTCTGCTTGCTTTTTATGAAGAGTAATTACATTGTAACTCAAGTCAAAGGATCAGATTAAAAACCAAGGGGGTTCTGTTTGGAGGTTGGAGTTATTTAGGGTTTTTTACTTCATTAAGGGTGAATTTAACAAACTTCAGTGGTCTTATCTAGATGTGATGTAGGAAGGTAATTGTTTTGTTTACATTCTACATGGCTCCTAAATGTCTTTTAATGAATGAGTTTCCTGGACTGTAACTCCATTAATTCCATGGGCTGGAACATTAGTTTCAGGAACAAGCAATTGAGTGCTGCAGGTGCTGCAGGTACCTTCCAGCAGGATAATTCAATATTTGTTTTTTATACAGCTTCGGGTTTTCCTTGGAGCAGAATTTTGCTTATATCAACTAACCTAATAAAACTCTATTTATTTATTTCAGCTGAGAATGTGTAATTAGGTCAGCTGTAATTTCTGTGCATTGTGCCCAAGGGAACTTGCCAGACATTTTTCTACCCACAGTGTGGAAGCTCAGGTTCTGCATCACCAAAGTGTGTAAACCACAGGGGTGGAGGGGTTGGCATCAATACTGTGCAATAATACCATTTAGTGGAAAGGGTTAGAAGTGTCCTCTTTTCCAGTAATTTGTGTCTTTGTTAAGTTCCTCAAACATAGAAAATCACCTCAGAAACATGAATAAAAGGACTCACTAATAGTACCTAAACCTGGTGACATTGAAAGATATGTCTGCAATTCAGTGAATATTAAGCACTGGCTTTGCTGGCATTTCCATGAAAGGAAAAATTAAAAACCCAAACCCAGACAGGTTTATGGCAGGATCTGCTTATGCTGCACGCCATATATTTGCATATATTTTCCACACACACCATATGGCAGTTATTCACTTTGCAACAGCCAAGTGTTAGGAACTTACGTTGCTTATTTCTAAGTATAGGTCAAATATAGATTGCTGTGCTGATCAGTTTTATGCAAGTTTTCATTTATTTCATGCCTCAACTTTCAGTATTCAAAATCTTACCCATTTTGGTTATGGAGAGTTGAGTCATTTGCATTTGAGCATTTTGCCTCCAGTTAGAACCCAAGTATTTTTTAAAAAGCAGAAATAAAATGCAAGGAAAATGCATTGTGTCTCTCACAGCTGAAGTGAAGCAATATTACAGAGGTAGGATATTTGTTTTAAACCTAACAGAATGTTTGATTTTGTATCTTTAACAATGCCATACTTTATTTGCAAACTCCAGTTTTTGATGTGCTATCCTTCGTTTCTATCATACTTAAGTACTTAAAAATTGACAGCTACCTTAATAACAGAAAATATTTTATAATTCTTATGTTGCATTTCTAGACGTGGAGGAGTCTATAAAAATAAAATTTTGCAGTTGTGTTAATCCAATCTTTTATTAATTTACATGGCAGTCTATGGATTTTAAAAAGTCTGAGTCAGCATTCAGCTACCAACTTCAAAGGAGGAGTATTCAGTTCAGATTTAAGTAGAGTGTATGAGTCAACTCACCAGCTTTCTGGAATGTGCTTTTTATCAAGGAAAAGCAATGCTGAAGCTCAGGATATTTTCAAAAATATAGATGGCATGACTAAGTTCACTGTGAGAAAATGATGGCCATGCTGCAGTGTACAGGGTAGTGCAGATTTTCAGCTGCCTGTGGGTAAGGTGTTATTGGAATCTTCTTAGACTTATCCAGTGCCATAAACTCTTGTCCAGTTTGCAGAAACCAATTAACTAAACAAGCACCAGGCCTATTCAGAAAGTGTGCAAATAACAGAAAAGAAGCTATTCCATGGCAAAGAACTCAACTCATCCATGTGTGTGGTATAGCAGTGGTATAACAGTAAATAGACACACACAGCAGGGATTTTTAATTCATGATTCTGTAGCTTTTTGCTGTCGTTTAAATTTATACTCTCATTTTCCATCATGGTATTCCTCATGGATTTGTGTGTTCAGGTGCTTTACTCCTTCCCTGATTTTTGTCAGATTTTTTTTAAGCTTATTCCCTACATAGTGTTTATTTGCCAGTCCATTTCTTTTTAGTTCAAGATGTAACTTATTCAGGCATTTTTTCAGGTCCCTATGAAAATGGGTATGAGCACTGATTATGTTTCCCACAGCATGACATGATCATAGGAATTAAAGAGAAACTTCTAAATTAATGTGATAATTTTCTTGAGGAAACAAAGTGTTTTAGGACCAGAGTTGTTCATTGTAGTGGGTTGACCCTTGGTGTCTACATTGTTGTTCCCATGTTCTCACTCCGCTCTTCCATCGCTGGAATTCTTTCTGTGCCACAGCCTTCTGTTCCTAAATGTATTATCCCAGAGGTGTTACTATTACTCCTGGTTGGCTCGGCCTTGGCCAGCGGCAGGAATTCCGTCCTGGAGCCAGCTGGCATTGGCTCCATGGGACAGGGGAAGCTTCTGGCAGCTTCTAAGAGAAGCCACCCCTGTAGCCCCCCCGCTACCAAAACTCAGCCACAGAAACCCACTACATGCATGTAATGCACAAAAGCAAAGGTAAATGCAGTATGAGTAACAAAATATTTTGGATTCATTTTGCTTTTCAAACAGCAATTCACACCTAATTAATAGGAAACATTTATTACCAAATGACATTTTGACATCTGAGGATAATCATAAAACTGCTTACAGCAAAATGGACCTAAAAGGACTTCCTAAAATGACTTCAGGTCCTTTGAAACTTATTTTCTTTGCATTACTTGTTTATTTTATCAGTTAACTTGTAGCTAATCTTTTCATTAAAAAAGTTCAGAAGCAAATGCTTTTTAGTAGAGCTTTTGTAAATGAGCTGCACTTTCAGAGCAAGTGAAACCTTGGCAGTAGGTCTGAACCAAGCTTGAAACCTTGGTTCAAATTTGTTGCAGTTCATCTGTTCTTCTGTGATAAAGGCACATACAAGCTCCAGGGCATTTTTCACTGTTTCTGCAGATTTCTGGTTTTACTTTTTTTCTTTTTTTTAAGCTGTTCAAGCATTACTGATGTTAATTTGTGCACACAGACTAAAAGATAAGCCATGAAATAAATAATCTGCTACATGGAATTTCACTTCCTCTGGTTTGCACAACTCCAGAGCTGAAAGAATGAAAAATACAGCTGATAATTGATGACTTGAGAGATGTGGAGGTCAGTCCGAAGTGTAATAATTAAATATCACAGTTGTCTGTTGACAATCTGTACTTTCTATAGAGGAACTGGAAGAATTTGAGTTCTTCCTCACTTTTTTTTTTTTTTTAACCCTTGACTCACCTTCTGGCTTTGGAGGCCCTTGTTCTGTGGAATACGTGTCTGTGCTCTGCTTGAGGTAGGTTCTTTTCTAATATTGATATTTTGAAGTGACTCCTAACAGAACTTGTTGCATCAACAGGAGCTGTTTGAGTGTGTGATGCCTTCCTGGTGTCACTTTAGGTTTAACTGCCTAAAGGTATGATTCAGGGTGGCTTTGATCTGTGACACGATTTAGTAGAACACAACATTTCAATGAGCACAATTGGGCTGATTTATTTAGATCTGGTAATGTCAGAGGTACCTGCTGAAAGTTTATTGTCATCCTCGGGGGTTTTTTTAATAGAAACTTGCAAATATTAAGAGGAACAGCAAAGGTTGCATTCCCTTTGGAATCTTTCCAGCAGGAGACCGTGTCAGGTGATACATTCACTTTGTGAGTAGGGCAGATCCCATCTGTCGTGTCTGTACACTGAAAATCTACCTATTTCTCAAAGTTATAGCTGAGTGTCCAAAGAAATCTGGCATTCTTTATGGCAGAATAATGTCTTTGCTGGCCATTAATGTCTGTATGTTGCAGATATTTTTGGATTCTAAAATTTGTCAGTGACAATAGTTTCAAAGTACTGTTGATGTTAATTAATGTTATTAATTCATATCTTCTGAAACGAATGTATTCTGCTAAAATATAAGATCTACATAATTTGTATAAAATGGTACATACAATTTTCAAACTTAAGAAACAGTGCTTATGTGGCTCGTTTGGTAATGTCTGACTTGCTTTGCTTCCAGTAGTCTAAACATTGTATTCCAATAATATGCCAGGTTGGACAGGGCTTGAAGCAACCTGGTCTAGTGGAAGGTGCACTGCCCATGGCAGGGGAATGGAATGAGATGGTTTTTAAGGTCCCTTCCAACCCAAACCAGTCTGGGATTCCAGGATTTTACAGGGACCTGGATGAACCTGGGGGTATATAAAGTCCTGCAGGTTTTGACCTGACACATAGAGAAAGGTACCTAGAGAAAGGCAAAAAACAGTCAAAAGGGAAATCTGTTTTTGAGAGGCAACGTGTGCCATGGCTGTGGAAAAGGTGCTCTGACCAACAGCTTTGGAGCTGAAAATGGGCAGTTGCTTTCACTTGCCATTTTGGATTATTGAAGTCCTAAGTACCGTGGAGGAACCCCCCAAGGTTTCATTTTCTTTTATACTATTTCACAACAGTTAACCATGGTCCTTCTTCTAAGGAAAGATGTGGTTTATACATGGCAGCATTAACTTTCATCTGTTAGAATAAGGCAGATTTAGGACTTTTGCTGCAATATAGACAATTATCTTTTTTTCGTAAGTAAATTTTCTGCAAAATACTTGTTCAGTTTTCTTCAAAAGTGTTTTTTCAGTAGCAATATGCTTTCAGTGCTAGAAAATGTTTGATTTTGGAAATAATACAACAGCAGATTTTTACAGGTTGGGCTAATAATTTTTTTTGCTAGTGCCAAAAATGGAGTCGAAGTATTAAAAATCAAACTACAAGGCACAGCCAAATCTCAGATATATTCAGAACGTTCTGTTACAACTTGCTAATTGCTTTTAAATTAGGGTATTTGTGCCCATGATGATTACTGCAAAGCATCATTAGAGTCTAACAACTGGAGTAGCGTCCTAATTGGGGTTTGATTTACAAAAGCTACTTGAGAAACATGGTGTTGTGGACTTGCAGTCATATTTTAAACCTTCCTTGTCAATGGCTGTCCTGCCAACAGATGTTATCAGTATTGGGTGACAACTGTGCAGAAAATAAGTGACGTCTGGGTTGGAGGGAGTGGTTGTTTCAGAAATATAAATGATTTCTTAATCTATCTCTAAAAATTGCTTCAAGATTTTTTAAAATATTTTCTTAGTCACTTAATACTTTGGGCCTGGTTGGTCCAGCATTAACAATATTAAACTTCGAAAAGAGGAAATAACAATACAAAGAAAAGAAGAAGCTATTGACTGACAAGAAGGCCTCTGATGCAATCTACAATATTCAGTGTAGAGGGAGGTAGAGAAGGATGAAAGAGGAGATATTCTTTCTTTACATTAGAATATTGATATTCCCCCAAAATATTGTTTCGTGATTAGAAAATCAGAACAAAAAAGTATTAGTATTAAAAATAAATTTTAAAACTGTTTCAAGTACCTATTTCAGATTAAAAATGCTATTAAATTTGTATAGCTTAGAAAAGTAACTATGCTAATACGTGTGCAAACCTACTGTGTGCCAACAGATGGGATTGAACAATGTACACACATTTTTAATACAATGTGCTTTTCTCTGTTCAAGTGATTTTCAGAGATCCTCTATGTGTCTATATCAGAGCCTGTAGCATAATTCCACAACTATTTTTTTCTTGAAGAAATCTTGTTGCTGTAATAATAGATCTTCTAACATTAGCACTATCTCTTTTTAGCAGATGGGTTTCGAGAAGTTCCTTCTCTTTTTCTGTGCCACATATCCACTCTTGATTTCTCTCACAGAGTCAGAATTTATGAAATACAATACCTGGTATTTCAATACTCATAACTAAGTGATGCTATTAAAGGCCCTAGTTATTATTTACATGTCTTTTTTAATGGCCAGAAGCTAAATACAGGAAGGTCAGAGAAATTCTCTTTATGGACTTAATTTTTCTCTAAAGTCAGATGCAGTTTGTTGAATTTGAAGTTCTTTCCTATATTTTGATCTAAATGAAGACACTCTCTGCCAAAATAACTGTGAATATTAAAGAACTTTATAGATAATATTATTCAAAAGGTATTTTCCTTTACATCTTCAGCTGTGTCTTCATTATTTCCAGGGTGTTTACAAAGGAAAAGGAAGATTTCTACCCTCTTTTTTTAATTTTCTGATTTGTGGGTTCAAATTCTAGAAATGTCTCTGTGATTCCACAGTCAGAGTGGGGTCAAAGCTTACCAAGGGGAAGAAGGAATAATAGAATCTCTTCTCTGTGCTTGTGACCTAATTCATACTTTCCTATCATGTAGCCTTAGTTACTCCTCTGTCGTGCTTTTCCATCTTTCCCTTGGGTTGTCACGGACTTCTGGTGACCTTCTGAGAAGGGCAAATGCCCCCGGACGGTAAGTGTAAGCCAAAATAAAATCATTAATATAATTGCTGAGAAAGTAGGCAAGTGGAGAGAGCATTTCTAATTTACAGATAATTTAACAGTGGAAGGGAGGAGAAGTTATTTTCTGTACTGCCTTATTTTTGCCTGCAAACAAAAATCTAGACAGGGAGCTGTGAAATATGTTAACTGAAGCAGTTAAATCCTCAGGAGAACTCGTGGCTGGTGGGTGATGTTATTTTTTTAGTTTCTATTGTGTGTTTCAGTATCTGTTGATTGCACGAACAGTTGCTTTCCCAGGGGTGTGGAACTGCTTGATGTTTTAAATTTGAACAAAGTGCCTATAGATAAGTTTTAGAAGCTATTATAGAAATTCACCAAGTCAAAACCAGGTATACAATTGTTTGGCATCTGTTTGTAGTTCTGTCTTCTTGTTTTGGACATAATGCTGCCATTAACACTGAGAAATCTTACTTTTTAGCTGTCCGTGCTAGATCATACCAATTATTTAGTCCGGTAATTTCAGTAAAAGCAGCACCAAAGAAGAAAGCTTGGAAGAAGAAAAATTCTTGATGGATCTGGAACACGACCTTGCACAGAGCACCATGAAGGTGTTGGAGCTGGAGGAGCAGTGACCACACCCCAGGGCAGGCCCGGGATGTGGTGTTTCTCCTGGGGCTCTATCCCAAGCTGCTGTGCCCACCTGAGAGGAGTCCAGACCTCCACACCTTCCTCTGCCAGAGCAGCCTAGCTGCAGCAGCACCAGGGTGTGCTCTGGAGCCACCGTCCTCCTCCTCTGCGTGCCCATCTCCTGCCAGCAGCAATGTCACTGCATTGCTGGGAATGACGGATGAAGACTCAGGCTACAGCGTTCCTTATCCTATTGTCTTCTGAAATGAATCAGTGCTGAGAGTCTTTCAGCCCCCTCGGGGACAAACACCTGCCCCAGCCGATGGCCTGACCTGCCTTTTGCCCCCAGAGCACCCCCAGAGCACCCGAGAGCACCCCTGGGGTGCCCTCAGAGTGCTGTTGGTCAGGTGGCTTCTTGCATGGTGGTGAAGAGCCCTGGGGGCTGCCAGCCCTCCTCTTTGGGGGGCACCAGGACCCCCCGTGCAGGCAGTCCCTGCCCTGGCTGGGAGAGGAAGGACCTGCAGCCCTCTGCTCCAGCTCCTCCTGCCTCCAGCAGCACAGGAATCCTCCAGGTCCAACCATCAGCAGCCCTGATGAATGCATGCAAGGAGATACACTGCAACTGTTTGCTGTTCCTAAAGGGCAGGTGTTCCCATCTGGATGTGACGCTCAGTGTAGTATGAGGGCTCTCAGGCACAGGGGGTGACTCCTGGGGATGGTCCCGTGCAGAGCTAAGGGTTGGACTCCATGATCCTTGTGTGTCCCTTCCAACTCAGCATATTCTGTGATTCTGTTTTATGTGATTTCATTTTAGCAAGCTGAAGATTACAGAAGGAGAATCACAGACTCCTAGAATATCTCAAGCTGTAAGGGACCTGTATGGATCATCGAGAAGTGACCTTTGCTGCAGTGCACTGTCTTTTCTTCAGGCTCCAAGGAATAAGCAGCTGGCATTTATCAGTCACTGGAAAAAGTCATTACTGCAGAGCTAGGGCATGAACTTTTGAGGAGAAAAGGCTTTTGAAAGAGGCAGATGGCACTACAATTTCTGTAAGGCCTTTGGTAGTTGTAATTTTTTTGATGTGAGTGCAGGTGGACGAGGGGGATCAAGAAATCCTATCTAATACAGTCAAAGAACTGAGAAGGGAATAGTTTGGTGGTCTGTTTGGAGAAGAGGAAACTGAGGTGGGAGCTCATAGCAGCCTATAACTTCACAAGGGGCTATGGAGGAGCAGCTCCAATCTCTGCCCTCTGTGACCAGTGACAGGATCTGAGGCAACGGCTGGTGCTGTGCCAGGGCAGGGTCAGGTTGGATCTCAGGAAAAAGTTCTTCCCCCAGAGGCTGGTTGGGCACTGAACAGGCTCTTCAGGGCAGTGGGCACAGCACCAAGGCTGCCAGAGCTCCAGGAGCCTTTGGACGACACTCTCAGGGACAGGATGGGATTGTTGGGGTGTCCTGTGCAGGGCCATGAGTCGGACTCAATGATCCTTGTGGGTCCTTTCCAACTCAGGATATTGTATGTATGAATTCTCTGATTCTGTTTGCCAGATATTGGGCATATCTTACCCAAGTCTTGTGAAACAGATTACATGAGGTACCAGCTGAAATGTGGTCTGTGAGAGTAAAGTAAGTTGAATGTCACAAAGAACAGAGAAAAAGCTTTATGGCTTCTACCAGAGATGCACTTTTTACAGGTGATGTCCCTGGCTTTAAGCTCATGGATTATTTTAAAGGAGTCTTTGGAAGGTGATTAAAAAACAAAATCCATTTAAGGTATATTGCTGTCCGTATGTGTGACTTTCTAAATAGGTGGATAATTCAGAAATAATTCTAAGGAAGTGGGGAATGGGTTTCCCAGAGGAATACACCGCAACAGCCTTTCCTCACACCCGACCTTTGTTGCATGTTTCTCTTGCCCTCTCTGCACTAAACCAGCTGGTAAACTGTTAAATTTCTCTCTTTTGCACTGAGCACCAGGGGCTGTGCTGGAGTGGGCTGTGCTGGAGTGGGCTGTGCCAAGGGCACAGGAGTGCGGGCAGCAGGTGCACTCAGCCCAGCACTTGGATGGGAGATGGGAAGGGCTCAGCATGGAGCTGGCACCAGGGCTTGGGAGGGACCATATGGGTACAGGGATGCTTGTGAGGGAATAGCAGAACTAATGCACGGTCACACCACATCAAAGAGCTCTTTGTTTGACTGTCCCTTTCCGATACTGTTGATTGTTGCTCAGTACGAAGTAAGGAGCCAGCAGGGAATTTCCCTATCCCCACACAATATGGTTCTTTGAGAAGAGATCTAGTGCTTTGGTAGGGAATGGTTTCAAGATAAACGCAGAAGAAATGAAGGATTTAGAAAACGTGAAGGATTTAGAAAAGTAACCAAAATCACATAGAAGGTGCTTAACTTGTTTGGATGAAATTATTAATATGTGCCTAGCTCTTTCTCTTTGAAGAGATGCTGTTCTAAGTATTTTTGTACTGCCTTTTACTGTTTTCACAAGGCTAAATGGATTGTAAGGTTCCATCTCTCCCTCAAATTTGATTGGAAGTGCCCAGAAGGTTACTAGGGGTGCAGGATGATCACACAAGCCTTGCTTTTATGGAAAGCTGAACTCAATTTTCAGTAAAAACTGTGTACGTATGTACAGGAAATTCATCAGTCTAAATACACCTTCCTTCTCATATGATGATATTTTTTTATATCAGTGAGAAAAGCATATGACAAGTAATTAATATTTTGGAGATATTTGTCAGGTTATCAAGTACAGTGTAGCTGTTATCATATGTTAGGTGCCAGCTGCAATTAATAATACTGGGAAATTATCACCTTAAGAGCTATAATTTGTATTAGGCTGAAGAACCAGTGCAGGACATGATGTAAAATCTATAATATTGTGTGTTACCTGTTTCATATTTGCAAGAATTCTAGTTACATAGTTCACAGCTCATTCTGTGAACCAGATGAACTATATGAGTAAGGCTTTAGCTTTACTTTTTGAAACTGAATCTCTATAATTTCTCTATACTTTGGTCAGTGTGAGCATATAAATAAGATATTTTTTGACAATTTATGGTGGTTATCATTCAGTAGGGCTGTTTCCATGTATTTTGATAGCTTGTAGCTACTAATAGGCAAATTCTACTGATAATAATCCACAGGCTTGTCTTCTCCCAGGTGGAATAATTGCCAATAATTTTATGATTTCTCATTTTTTTGTGTTGAGTTGATTTTTATTACCTGTTTCAGATTTTACAACTTCATGACTTTAAGATAATTAAATTCACCAGTACGTGTTTGTACCCAAAACATTCTGTATCCTTGCTGGTATGAGGAAGACAGAAATTAGGTAAGTAAAGTTGTTACTCAGCAGGTAGAAAGATTTAATTCTGCTCTACTAAGCATAATTTGAATGTGAAGCTTGATTTTTCCCAGCTGCCAAGTGCTGCTGCTAATGGAAGTACTTGTTTTATTTTTAGGGACTTCTGTGCCTAAGTGCCTAAATCGTGAAAATTGAGGCACGACTGCGGTGGAAGTCGTGCTGTAGGACTGAAGCACAGCTTCAGGGGAGGGAACAAAAACACTGCAGCTCCTTACTAAGTATATGTTGCCCAGAACAAAATGTGTGTAAATAAGGTTTTAGTGAGTGATAGCTTATACTGTATTTAATATAGTGATCAGTGTTTGCATTGATGTTCAACATCCCTGTTCAGTGAACCGGCTAAATCTGCTTCTGTCACTTGTCCTTCTGTCCTCCTCCTTCCTGGGTGAAGTGGGATCCTGAGGATCCAGGTATCTATCTCCCTCCTCCCAGCTGAGGTTTATATGCTATTAATCCACTAGAGAGCATCCAAAGGAGGGCCACGAGGATGGGGGAGGGTCTGAAGGGGAAGCCATGAGAAGCACCTGAGGGCACTTGGTCTGTTCAGCTGGAGAAGAGGAGGCTGAGGGGAGACCTCATTGAGGGCCTTCAACATCCTCACATGGGGCAGCAGAGGGGCAGCACGGATCTCTGCTCTCTGTGACCAGAGACAGCACCCAGGGAATGTCTGGAGCTGTGTCGGGGCAGGGTCAGGTTGGATCTCAGGAAAAGGTTCTTCCCCCACAGGGTGGTTGGGCACTGCCCAGGCTCCCCAGGGCAGTGGGCACAGCATCAAGGCTGCCAGAGCTCAAGAAGCATTTGGATAAATGCTCTCAGGCACACTGGGGGATTGTTGAGGTGTCCTGTGCAGGGCCCTGGGTTGGACTGATGATCCTCGTGGTTCCTTCCAGCTCAGCAGATTCTGGGATTCTATGATTCTATGCAGGCTGCTCAGCACACGCCACCGAGGACTGCAGCCTTCCCCAGCCGGTACAGCTTCACCTCTTGTAGTGTTTCAGGCTGGAGGTTTCCATGTGTGACATGGCAGCGGTGCACCATGGTGGGACAACGCGCCGGAGCCATGAGGGCACTTGTGTTCTCCTCAGCAGTTCCACTCCCGCTGTCCCTGTGTAGTGACAGAGTGTGAGTAACTGTGTTACTGCTCTGCTTCCTACACCCATCCTCAGCGTGGGCCTCATGCCTGGCTTCCCTTGGCCTAGTGACCACAGGCCTTGGCAGCAATATTTGTGTGGAGCTGAACGGAGACAGTTGTGAGAAGGACAGAAATGCTGCTGCCCCCGTCGGGTATTAAAGCTCAACTGTACGTTGGAATGTAGGCAATAGATTCTGATTCTGTGTTTCAGGCATAATTTATTTGCAGGAAAAGTGTTATAAAATTTTAGTTTTCTATGTGGCATTTGGGCAAAATGACTTTTGATTAGGTGGCAGCATCTGAGTCAGCTGGACACTGGGAAGGTCCGTTCTGTGAGCTGCTTCTGAAGGGAGAGCCTGCGGCTGCTTCTCACCTTCCATCTGTCAGAGAACAAAGCTGGGTGAGTAAGGTAATAAACTAAACCCACATTTTACATTGAACTCAGCTCAGAGTGTCTTGTGATGACAATAATAGGGGGATATTTTGAATATAAATTCGTGATTCATGTCTGAATTCACTTTTGATTTTATTTTTCACTTGCGGTCTTTTTTCATGTAAGAATACACAGCTATGACTGTTCCTTCACGGAGGATTTCATTTCCTCCTTACTCACGAGTCAATCTGTGCACAACTACTAGACAGTAGATCTTTCTGTCTTTGCCGTGTAGGAACTTTTGAAGAAGGCTGAGCATGATAAAACTACTTGCATCTCTCTATACACTGTTGGTGTATAAGCAGGTTGTGTAGGTATGTATGTAGAATTAGGATTTCAGTTGGTTTTGTCAGCTTGCATAACTGGCTCCATGGCTTCACTTTACACTCAGTGTGTGTGTAAAGTGAATTAATTTCTGCTTGCAAAAGATTACATATTTCTAGAATCTATATGTGCATTTAGACTGACCACTGAAAAAAGGTGCCTCTTGCAATACTTTGTAAAGCATAAGAAAGCAACATGAGGTTACTCATTAGGTGAATGATTTTAACATATTCTAAGGAACAGCAGAAAATAGCCAGTCCTCTAATTGAAGTCACTGTGGAAGGATGGGTATGGATTGTGGGTGTTTTTTTAATGTACACGTGTGCTAGAAAGTGCAAGATTTGGGGATATCAAGGAAGTGTGCCTTTTCCTTTTGAGCAGAACACAGCGGATTTTTCCCTGCCTTTTTTTCATGCTGCTTTTTAAAAAGTAGTAATTCTTTTACACTGCTGGAACAATGCTTTTGAAGAAATTGCAATACTTTCTTTAAATGGGAGATTTCTAAATTGCAATGTTTCTCCAATGGTAATATTTGTAAGCATTCTGTGTAATTACAGATTCACAGAGCTGACTGCTGGTCATGCAAATAATGACTTGGTGTTACTGCAAAGTAATTAAGTCAGGAATGAAAAAAGCAACAAAACAATATTTTGGAAAATCTCACCCGTGGAAATTAAATATTATCACTTTTCAAAACCCTCAAGAAAAAATCCCACTGGAGCACTACAGTGAGAGAAAGGGAAGATGAAGGATACAGAATACAGACACAAAATTGCCATTTGTAATTCAGTGATGTAACAATAAGCCATGGAATAATCCATCATTTGTTATCACCAGTTATTTCAGGTGTTGATAAATTTAAGATAAAATATTGTTGTGATAATCCATCATTTGTTATCACCAGTTATTTCAAGTGTTGATAAATTCAAGATAAAATATTATTGTAAGCCCGTGTACCAGCAGGTGTTTAATTCTTGTGTCAATATTTCTAATATGGGTCCTTTTGTTACAACCATTCTTTGTGATGCATCTGCTCTCCCAGTAATGACTAAATTAAAATATGGTGGTTATTAGAAAATACAAATCCAGATCCTCTTCAGAAACTGGGAAGGCCATCATTTAGCAAATGTTGGTCTTAGATCCACGTAAAACGTTTTTTTGTGATCTGTGAAATAATTCTTCAGATTGGAAAGTTGATTCTGCTAGAAAGAACAGTTTAAGATGTTTTAAAGATTACTTGGCATAAATATAGTTTTATAAGGGGTAGGGTTTTTTTACCTTGTAATTCCACATGTGATATTTCAGCTTTAATAAGATTGTGTGGCTGTAAAAGAAAGGAAATTGGTGTAACATGTACATGGATCCACCTATGTTCTCAGGGGAAGAAAAACAGTTATTCTTTCTTAAAATGGAATAAATCTACTGATTTAAAATGCGTCCGCAAGATGCCGTGAAAAAGTCCTGTTAGTTTTTAACGCTGTTGTGAACAGGTTATTGAAGCACCTGGTGCGTGTGATTGCAGCAGACCTTGCCATGTGTCCTGGCTTTTGTCAAGTGCCTTAATCAACTTGTACCATTTTCATTGCAAGAGGAAAAGGAATGTAAAAATGTAGTGACAGTAATTGGAGCCACTCAGGTTTGAGCAGCATCCAAGTGGATGGAAGAGAAAGAGAGAAGGGATGAGTCATCACGTTTTACAGAGTCACTGCCAGTCCTTTATGCTTATATTCCAAATGAATTGGCACTGCCTGGAAATCCCTTTGTCCCTGTCCCTTTTAACTCCCCTGTCAGTACAATGAGCTTTGTCATTCAAGCCACACTTTGCTCTGTATTTTTATTTCCTTGGGGCTTTTTTCTTTGTAGGCTTTATTACAGTGCCACCTGTACTGACTTTTTTCTAATTAAAACTGCCCAATTTTGCTATGTCCATAATCATTAAATCACATGCAAAAGGATTTATCTAAAAGCAAGGAGACCGTCACAACTGACTGGCTTATGCAAGAATTTACATTGTCTTGCTACATAAATTCTGTAAACCAAAGGAGATTTTGTGGCTGATAATTTTCATACCAAACATATTTGAGGGCTTGCTTTATATTTTCAAGACAATAAAGACATTTGTGTATGTGTGAAAGAGAATGAAATAATCACAGAATCACAGAATATGCTGAGTTGGAAGGGACCCACAAAGATCGAGTCCAACCCTTCGCCCTGCACAGGACCATCCCCAAGAGCTGTACCATCATAGATGTAGTTTTAAAATTAAGGCAAAGGATGATGAAATTTTGGAAGATGTTGTGTTGCACTGCTGGTGTTACAAAAAAAAACCTGATAAATGATAGCTAAATACTAATTTAATATTCAAGCTTTAAGGCCATTGGTATCTGAAGGATGCTTGCAATATGCAAGGAATGAATTTTGGTGGCATTTTGTTTTGTAGTGAGCACGGCTTTAAGAAAAGATCCCGCCTTGTCCCACACAACATGAACAATATAAAATGAGAGTGAGAGCTAAGAATAGCATCTGTGGTTACACAGGCTGGAGGAGGAATAAAGAGCTCTCCGTTTACGATGCTTTCAGGGTAGAGTAACGTGCAAAGGATGTGCTCTTTGGGACAGGGTTCTCACTGGGAGAGGCTGGGAGCCATATGTAGGCAGAGAAGGAGGGAATCAGCCCATTTTTAGTAACTCTGCAGAGAGGCATAGGCATCTGCTGCTTTACCTTCAGCTGTGGAATCTCTAAAGCGAGCCTGGCTTTGAAGCCATAATAAAAATTTCAGCAGGGGAAAATATGTAGTCAAAAATGGCCTATTTGCTGTGGTGATTCCTTCTTTTTTTTTTTTTATTTTTGTGAAGAACTGTCTCCCCAGAGCAATGAAGTAATGAAAAATATAGGTAATCCTTTTTGTCTGCATTGTTCATGCACACCAGAATGTTGACAAGCCAGCAGTATTGTCAATCCTAAGCATTTAAAAGTAATGAAGTCCCTGAAAAACTACTACTTTATTGGAACATATGAGGCTTTAAAATGTGTGAGTTATGAGAATGAAGGCACGTGAAGCCAAATGCTTTCTCCTTTTCTTATTCCTATTTTAAAAAATTGTGTTTGTTTTCCCAAATGTTATCAGGTATAACACTTTTTCTCTTTCCTATTCTCATCTACTGTAAATGAGATTTTCATCAAATTACGGTGTTAATAATAAATATACCACTCAGATCTACTGTTTCCAAGCCCAGGCCAGTAACAGGGAAGTCTGTTAAGAGCACCAGTGGGTCCATACATAAACTGCATACGCCCAGTTTGGTACCAGATTTTTGTTCATCATTCTGCCCAAATCATCTTGAACAATCAGGCATATCTTTCTTATGGAATACATATCAGTTGTGTTAATGATTTTCCAGTTGTTTGGAAGTTGCGTGGAATGTGTTTAGAGGTAAAGAGTGGTCTTTCTGCTGGGCAGAGATTTTCCTTCTGCTGTTGGAATTCCCCAGTGTATCAGGTTGCCAGGCACAAGCTGGCCCGTGACATGCAGGTGTTCCTGCAGCTCCCAGACTAAGCACATTGCACAGACAAAAGCAGCAGTGGGCAGAAATGAGGAATGGCCTCAGTACTCACTTGTTTTTCTTGTAAATGTGGATATTCACATCTCATCCTGAGGGCTTTTTGCCTTCAGCTGAAATACAGGATCTTCCTTGAATCCAGGTTGCCAGGATTGAAGCTGATTGGGCTGTTTGTCCCAAATTTGCAGTTGCCCTCCCTGTGTGGTGGTGTTGTGACGTGACCTGTTGGGGTAATGGGCACTGTCTGTCTGTCTCGTTATTCAGAATTCGGACATAAATGTCTTCCATTCAAATTAATGGGACACGAACATTTGTCAGAAAAGATATTTTCCTGAGCTGCCATAAATATTCTCTGTGTACACGCTGAAATGCTGGAGCAGGTACTCTGCTACTGCTGTGTGAAATTCAGAGTTATTGTTGAGTTTGATGTCCTCCTCAGAGGCATGAGCACTGTGAGAGAGACTCAGGCCCATGGTACCAACTTGTGCAGCGAGTCATGTTGTTAAAGGAACAAAATAATTTTGATTTAATATATTACATAATTAAAACCTTGTATTGACTTTTTTTTCACCTGAGAAATCCTTTTTGAAGTAATGCTTTTCTTTTTTAACTGAAAGAGGAATTTATGTAGAGGGAAATAAATTGCTTTACTAGAAGTACATGTTAGAGAGTCAGTCTTTCAGGTTTCTTAGAGGCATCTTCTTGTTCCTTTGTGCCTATAAAACTGCAATTTTTTTTTTTTTGTTCTCTTAAATGACCTATGTTTTTGCATTGATTTTCCTGCCCTATCTAGTTTAAGTCTGAATTTATAGTAAGATAAAATGATTAAAATTAAATAAGAAAACATTATCTTATTTCTTTTGTAGTCTGCTGTTTTTCAGAATAAGGAACATGTACATGATGTTGAAATAGGTTATGTAAATTGTGTTCTTTTCTCTGGCCTAAGGATTGACTTGCTTGGAAATTTTTGAAGAGAGAGAACAAGAGAACTCAGTTGTTTGCATGAATTTCTTAAAGCTATTTCTCCTTTTTTCTTTCCTTTTCTTTTTAGTTTAGTGGCAGATTTGCTCCTGTGTGCAGATTTCAGCCTCACAACAAAGGAAGAAGAGCACAACCATTGTCCTCATCTGTATTCAGCTCGTAGCTGAGGTTTATTTAAAGGGCTCTTTATGGTGACATTTGGGATTTCATAATGCCAGACTTTGGGTGGTGATAATGCTGCTGATGAGTCAGAATTAGCCCTTAGCCTTCTTACCCTGTGACATTAAAACACTGAGTGTTGTCATTCTGCCCTTATTCCAGTGAAATCTCTTGAGTTTTAATTTTCCATTTCTTGTCAGTCTCAGAGGACAACATTGGAATAACTGACCAGGCATTGAGAACCTGTGTTAATTCAGGTGATAAAGATCTTCAGAGAGTTCATCAGTCAGAATCCACTGGGAGGATTGGACTCTCCAAGCCTAGCATTTTTACTCCAATAGATGTTTTTCTGAAGTTTGGTTAATATAATTATATTCTTATTTAAAAAAAAAAAACAAAACCCAAACCAAACAAAAAAATGCACTTGTTAAGAGCCATTACATCCATTTGCTGTAATTATGTTTTATACTGCAAGCTAATGAAATAATTTTCTCTTGTTTTCTTTTTAAAAAAGAAAGTATATAATATATATAATACAGATTTTATATATGTAGTATATATGAATAAAATAGTTTATTGGAGTAAAATTTATATATATAAAGCGATTTAAAGATATAAAATATATTTTATATTAATATAAAGGTACAAAAATATAAAAAGATTCTTTGTATTTAAGTATCTATATAAAAAATTGAATTACTAACAAGATGATTTAACTCTGTAGAACTGTGCTCTTTATGCAGAATAACAAATTGCACAAAGCTGGATTTAGTGGATCCATTTCTGTGCTTCTTTAAGGTCACCTCCCATTGCTGTCATTTAAAGTTATGAGGCCATCCTCACCCATTCTTGCCTCCCTGCTGCTCCTCTGACAGCACAATTGTTCCTGGGACAGCAAGAAAAATCACTGTTCAGTGTCCCTGTTGCTCTACTGGTACTTGCCTTCCAACTCCCTCTTTCTCCTTCATCCTTCTCTTTGTGCCTGTCCCCATCAGCACCGTGGGCTCCCGTGTCAGGGTGGTGTGGACAGTTCCCCAAGTCACCCCAGGCTGCATTGGAGCACATGCCTGTGCATTCTGGGGTGAATTTGATTGGAAATGTGAAGCCTGGGAAAAGTACAATTTGTGCAGAAAGCTATAAATTGTTGGCGTAGTGAGTAAAAAAAAATAAAGCCTCGTCATTGTGCATATTTTTTCTCTGCCTTTATTGGGAGGTTGAGCAACAGATGATGGAGTGGTTGTTAAGGGAGGTTTCACTGTGTTCATTTTCCTTCTGTCCTTGTGATGATAGTTTGTAAAATACCACATAAATAGTGATTCTGGACTCTGATACAATACTTGCACTCTTTAAAAGAAAGCCAGGGATTTATAGAGTCCCTAAAGGAAGTGTGATACACTGTCTTCTTGCAGACCTCTGAATACACATATATGTACCTGTGTATGTATACACATGTAAATCATTTATAAGTAAGCATGCACAGGCATACGCCCACCATTTCAGTTTTAGGTTACACATCTGTTACTGAAATAATTGATCATGAAACAGAAGCACTGCAAGTAAAGTCGAAACTGCACAAAATATTACAATTTTTTTTACTTGATGTTAAGTACTTTGCTGACCATACATGGAGGATGAAAGCAAAAAAAAACCCTGAAACAGCTGGGGAAAATACAAAGCAGCAGAAAGGAAATAGAACCTGAGAGGGGAAAGGAAACTGGAAAAGTAGCTGGTAGTGGCCATCTGACATGCTGTTAGAAAGTCTGGCATGGAAAAGTGGGAGCAGTGTTTTAAGTGACCAGGAAGAGAGCAGAAAGCGCACAGGAAATGTTGGTTTACTCTACCTGTATTTCACTGCATAAAAAATACTTTGCTAGCAGGATTAGGGGGCAAAGTGTGAGAACCAGGGTACAACTTATGTGTAAAACAGATGATTTTGTCAGTAGGAGACTCAACTCTTTTGCAGCAGTGTCAGCAGATCATTTGAGAAGATCCACAGCACTGCACTGGGAAAAGGGAGTTACCAGTTAAAAGAAGAATAATGGCAGATTTTAATATCTCTTGCTGGATTTTGGAATCTCATGCTTCTTTCTTCTTTTTCAAGCTGTGACAATTTCAAATTCTTCAGATAAGTTTTTTATCAATCAAAAGTACACGTTTCAGCAAGTTTGGAGATAGGAAAAAATATTCCTGTATCTTAGAGGAAGTTTAACAGTTAATGAACATAATGATACATTCTTTGGGCCTGATTTGTGTCCTTAATGTTGATGGTACTGCAATGGAATTAGAGCTGAACAGCAGTCATGGCATCATAACCGGTCCAGTCACAGTCTGGTTTGTCTGACGATTGCTTTTCCACATCTACAGATGAACCAGCACAGGTTATTAACATCCATAATATTCCAAGCACTCAAAATTTTCTTGTAAGCATCTTTTTTTTTTTAAGGTTACATCTTTTGTAAACAAGTAAGGACCCAGTTCTCCATTCAGATAAATAAGTGTACACTTTCTCTGAAGGGAATCAAAAACATCATCATCATCATGGCTGGGTTTTGCGAACGAAGATTTGGGGAGGGCTCTACCCACGTTTGTTACAAGTGCGTTGGTGGCTAAAAAGGCCAAAACGAGATAGGCACGTCCTGCAAAAGGCACAGCAGAAAGACTCTTTAGATGGTATATTCTGCAAGGCACGATTCTTTCTGTGTTGTCTTTTCTCCTCGAGAGTGATCCTGCGTGCGTTCTCAAAGGCATCAGCAGCATTATAGATGGTGTGTCTCCAGAGCTCCCGTTTGGGGGCCAGAGTAGACCAGTTATGGTGATCAATATGGCCAAGGCTGAGATGTTGTTTCAGGGAGTCCTTGTATCTCTCTTCGGGGCTCCTCTCTTGTGGCAGCCGGTGGCAAGTTCACCATAAAGCAAGATCTTAGGGAGGCGGTGGTTGGTCCTTCATCCTGGAGACGTGCCCTGCCCAGCACAGCTGTGTTCTCAGCAACATGGCCTCAATGCTTGTGACTGCTGCTTGTTCTAGAACAGATGTATTGGTCACATAATCTGACCAGTGGACGTTTAGGATTGTTTGGAGGCAGCGTTGATGGAAGCGTTCCAGGAGTCGCAGGTGGTGGCGGTAGATGATTGAAATCCGTATAAGAGAGTAGACAGCACTGTGGCTCTGTAAACACTGATCTTTGTACTTTTCTTCAGGTGTTTATTTCGCCAAACTCTTTTATGAAGCTTTCCAAAAGCACTGTATGCCTTTGCTAACCTGTTGTCTATCTCCCCATCAATCTCACCATCCGAGGAGATGAGGCTGCCTAGGTAATTAAACTGCTGGACTGATCTGAGCTCTGATTCGCCGATGGTGATATGGAGATGATGGAAGATGTCCTGAGGTGCAGGTTGATAGAGAACTTCTGTCTTCTTTAAGCTGACTTCCAGCCCAAAGAGCTCAGCAGCCTCAGCAAAGCAGGATGTTAAACACTGCAGAGCTGCTTCTGTGTGGGCGACAAGGGCGGCGTCATCAGCATAAAGCAGCTCCTGGACGAGATGGTTTAAGGTCTTGGTGTGGGCCTTCAGTCGCCTTAGGTTGAAAAGGCTTCCATCAGTACGGTATTGAATGTAGTTACCATCCTGATCATCGAGGTCTGCCATGGCCCTTTGCAGCATCATGCTGAAAAAGACTGTGAATAGGGTTGGTGCAAGAACACAGCCTTGTTTCACAACATTAGTTATTAAAAAGGGCTCAGAAAGTGCATTGCCATATCTGACTTGACTGTGTTGATCCTCGTGGAGTGAGATGATCATTTTAAGGAACTTGGGGGGACAACCTAAACGTTCCAAAATCTGCCATAGACCTTTTCTGCTCACAGTGTCGAAAGCCTTGGTGAGGTCGACAAAGGTTACATAGAGACCTTTGTTCTGTTCCCTACACTTCTCTTGCAGTTGTCTGAGAACAAATACCATGTCTGCGGTACTCCTGTTGGCTCTGAAACCACACTGGCTTTCAGGTAGAATTCCTTCTGCTATGGCAGGTATTAGCCTGTTCAAAGGTATTCTTGAATCAAAAACATACAACAAATAAAAATAATTATGTATCTATTTTCTTTAAAATATATGTTTCTCTTAAAATTTAGGGATCTCTTAAGCCAATCTTATGATTCTTACCAGGCCTGTGACTCAGATTTTTAAATTATTTTTTGTATTTTAAGTTTATGCTCGAACAGATTTCGCCTGCCCACAGACTGCTTCCCATCTGTTCAGGTTAATGGGTTTTCTGCCTGTGCTCAGAAAGGAGCATATTGTGGGATTTGAGAGAGGAATTTTATCTCAAGACACCACTAGTCCTTGGAGTCTACTTAAACTTGGTTGCCAGGACTACTCCATCCTAGGCAAACAGGATAAAGAATTTGAGATCGTCTTACAGAAAAATGAGAACTACAGCCTGCCTACAGAATGAGAAAAAAGACAGGTGTGATAATGAAATGTGAATTTTGGATAAACATTGTGATTGAGAAATGTTTCAGCTCTCAAGTCTTAAATACATGGGGGGGTGGGGTGTGAGTGGGAAGAAGGGAAAAGGAGGAAGAAATTGTGAATCCAGAAATGAGACAAAAAGTTGTAATACCTTTTATAGGGGGATAGTACCAAAAAATCCCTCAGTAAAGTCTAAATCAAGTGATGCATTTGATATTGTCTCATATTAGAACTGAGAATTAATCAGAGTATCATAGTATTGTGGGTTTGAATTAAGCCCTTAAAAAAACTGCTTTCTTCAAGCTGTCAGTCCAGAGAATATATTCAAAATATGGTGATTCTCACAAGTATAGAAAGGATGAAGAGTTTGAAGGCTTGACCGACTACCTTTGGAGATTGTGTTTTTAAAAAGTGATTATTTAGAAAGAGTCACATTTGCTCTTTCTGTTATTTCGTAAATCCTTCCCTTCCTTGGCTGTGAATCACTCCACGTTTGTCTCTCACTCCCAGCTCGGCAGTTTGGACGCAGAGTCAGGTGTGGTGTTCTCAGTCCCGCTGTGCTGGCTTGGATGCTGCTGTTCTGTTTATTTGTGCTGCTGGGAGTTACACAGTAATTCACATTCCTCCGGGCTTTTAGGACTCCTTGGAATAGCTGCATAGCAAGGCTTTGCTTTGCAATATTTCTGTTCCTTTGCCTACTCTGGCTATTGGAATGGCAGCTTCTCGGCAGTGTTACAGCAAGTAGAGGTTCTGTCTGTGAAATGTGTTCTGGGAGAGGTGAGGAATGAGCTCACCATGCCCCAGCCCGAGGGACTGACCCTTCTGCACACTGCGGGCTGTGCTGGGGCACAGGGCAGGGGTCATTAAAGGCTGGGGAACATCTCGGAGAGAAAGGGCAATATCAAACCCTACCAGTTATCTCCTCCTCAGCAGCAAAGTGCAAAAACCAGCCCAATTTGCAACAGGACCGTGGAAATGTTTTCAAGGTGTTTTTCTAACAGGGAATTGTGTCTGAATGTGCAGCAGTGATCTTCTGGTTTCTGTCAGGCTGACCAAGGAAATAGCACTGCTTTGGAGAGAGCTGCTCACGTTAATTTGTTCCTTTCTGAGCACATATATTGAAAATTGGGTATTCTGAGTTGCTTTTAGACATGTTGTCCTGCCACGAGGAGTGTGTACTGGGGGTGATGTGGTAGTTTGAGGAGAAGTTATCGAGGGAAGGTGGAGACGAACAAGGATTCAGCCATCAGTGTGCCCAGCTGTCCTGTCTGTCACTGAGGGCCATTGTCAAGATGTGGACACTCAGTCACAAGGCCAGTCCTTGATTTGATGAGAAATTAAGATTTAATATCTTAAAAATTATGAAAACTGGGTAGTTTCGCTTTATTCTTTATTGTTTATATAGACACCTAATGATAAACTGGACTACAAGTGACTCTGTGTCCTGTTCTTTCCTTGGGATGAATGATGCAAAATAATGGTCATAAACTGGTACTAAGAATTTCCCAGTTTTCTTTGTCTCACAGTTTTTGATATCTAGACCTGTCTTGTGTTCATTTCTGAGTACAAGTTTCCACTTTGCTTTCCCTCTAAGCCTACCTTGGTGAGCTTGTTCCAAGAGCCGTGTACGTGCCAAGGGAGCCACAGGGGTGTTACATTCAATAATGGGGGACCACAAAAGACTCTCCCACTGGAGGTGCATCTTACCAGTTCCCCTTCTTCCACACACAGCACAACTTATTAAGTGAGATTTACTGTGCTGGGAGAAAGAAAAACTTAGGAAATCTCATCTAGCTGTTATTGATTTAGTAAATAATAATGCATTAACATTTTTTAAAATTTATTTTTATTTTTTTCAGTCTCATACTGAGATAAATTGTAAAAGAAAAAGGTGGTGATGGCTTTTGGCCATCATTTGTGCCAATGTGTCTTGTGAAATCTGCACTGCAGCTTGGGTTGTGATAAATTCACTTGTTTTGTTGTAATCTAAGGTACATCTGAGAAAACACCTCAGCTATTTCTTTTCCCTCGGAAGTTTGCAGAAGCAGAATTAGAACTCAATATGTAGCAATAGAAAATAGATGGAAATTACTGCTTAAATTACCTTTCACTGCTCCGAGTTTGTTTACAGCGATTAATATTCCAGTTTGAAATTAAACCACCATTACTTTTTAATAATTAGTTTTTGATTGGCAAATTGGTGAGCACTTGAAACTGGAATATTTTTTCCCAGTGATTTCCCAGAGCTGCAGCTCCCGGCAGATGGCAGTGCTGGACTGGATGTAGGTGAGAACCTGCTCTGGTCGGTTCTGAAGAGGCATCAATTCATGCAGAAGCTCTGATTCACTTCAGGATTCATTTCTGCCTAAATGAGACATTGTAGAAATGTAGGGACAGTGAGCATCCCAGGGAAGTCTTGAAATGGCTGAAGATACAAAATAACGTAAAGAGGTGTAGGATTTTTGTCTTAAGTAATCCTGGTTGAATTGACAGAATTTGAAATGTATTTAGAAGAAATGCCCATAATCGTGGGATCCTTCATTAAAACTCACTAAGATTGGTTTGATTGCCCATAAATCTTGATGAAGGAATCTGTCCTTATTTGCTATATACTGTTAGTGCATGTTATGACTATATTATCAAAAAATGAGATCCACTCAATGAGAAATATTAAAAAAAAAAAACAAACCCCACAAAAGTAGTATTTCCATTTCTGTCTGTAACTCAACAGTGCAAGTTTTTTTTTCATTACCTACTGGACAATGGAACATAGGAAGCAATTCATGAGAATGGAGAAACTCAGACTACAGGAGCTTAAAATAAAGTTAATGAACATAATGCTCACCAGGTTTGCTGCAGATTGCTATAGAAAATAGATGTTGTTTCAGAAAATAAAGTTAAAGAAACTTCTTGGGATAAGAATGAACCTCTAAAGTGAAAAAGGAGAAAATACATAAAATACCAACTTCAAAAGTAGTCATAAATATTTGCTGAGTTGCTTAAAAAAATTAACAACCATGTCTGCAAATCCTGTCGAATTTTCCTTTGACTGTGCTGTTAGGAGCTTAGGGATTACTTGCTCATCTTGTTTGTTCTAGGTTTTTTCCTCATTCACAAATGAAAAAAGAAGGATTTTAGGAGAAACTATCAGTGTGCCACTCTTTGGGATTTTGATAGGAGAGTCTCCTCAAAGCCATCACTGCTCTAACTACAGACCAATTTGTGTTGATGCAGTAGCAAACAGCCTTTCTTCCTTAAGGAAATTAAACTTGCAGTTTGGATACCCTGGGTCTCCAGCTCCGAGAGGTTTTCAACACATCCTGAATTTTTGTCCCAGCAGGCCTTACTGTAGAATAATCATAAACATATTCTCACTCTGAATGCTGCTGTTTGTTCATGTTTTGTTTACTCCCCAGGATGATTATCCTTGCGCAGAGTCATAAATTCACTCGTGAAATCATTTCCCGGTAACTTGCTGCAGATTCGGGTGTTACGTAAGGAGGGCTTGCACATGCCTGCCATGGGCTTTGCCAAATGGCAGCGTGTCCATGGGAAAAGCACTCCCATTCCCTTCTCCAGTGACTCCCATCCAGATGAACCCCTGCCATGGACTCCAGACTTGTGGTTGCCCAAGGATGCATTAGCAGAGAGGTGACCGACAGCATAAACCAGCCCCTTCCCGCTGGGGACTCACAGGGTGGGTGTAGCCCACAAAGTGACCTCAGTTCATCTGCTGAGCATCCTGGGCTAGGTGCTCTGGGTCACCAAGGGAGTGTAAGGCAGTCTTTGTAAGGCACAGCTCCTAGAGTAAAGACTTGCTGAAATCTCTGAGATTTTGGAACAGGCTTTGCTATTGTGTGCAGAAGAGAACAAGTCCTGTTCTCACCCCTGTAGTCACTGGGGAAATTAATTCCATAAATGTGAATCCTTCAATTATGTAATTATTGCAATTATTGCTAAGCATGACTGTATGTCAAAAGAGAATGTTTGTTTGCATTTGAGTTGCTTCACGTCTGTTACACTACCATTTTTTAGCAGTAAATCTCAGATTTGACAGCATTTAATTGTGCAAAGCAAACAGTGCTCATCTGGGAAGGGGGAGAGATGTTGGAATCCTGATCCTGTTCAGCAGTGACCTCTGCTCCTCACAGCTGGGAGGGCTTGGGGCTGCTGGGGGCTTGCAACAAGCCTCGTTGGGAGATTGCCGCTCAATTCTCTGGCACACTGTTGGATTTCCAGCTCCCCGGTCCGAGGGACAGTGGGATGCTCCATATTGCTTCATATTACTCCTCTGCAGGGCTGAACACAACCCGAGTGAGACACAGCCCTTGCCTAGAGCAGCCCATGCAGCTGTACAGCAAACACTTGGGATAGTGTGGGACTCGCCTGATTCCACTGTTCATGAAGCACTACAAGCTCAGCTCACCTTGTTTTACAAATGATGAGGAGGGTGTGAGCCATTGTGGGATTTTGTATCATTATAATGCATAATTAGACCAAAATGAATGTGTCTCTCTCTCACAGAGATTTTTTGTTTTCAGTTCAGCTCCTAATAGATACACTATGAGCAGATGAAGTGTTTGCACAACTGTCTCCAGAAATGCCTGTCAGATACCACTGTCACAAAAGTCCTGTTTCTCATCTCCGATGGCTCCCCCTGTGTCACAACATCCTTGAGGCTTGGGGTCTGTTTTGTGTTAGAGATCCCAATAGATTTAGTTGACTTTTAGCTTTTTGGACTGTTTTCATGTTGGGATTTTTAAAGTCCGTATTTCCAAGGTCAACTTCACCTGGGGAAGGGGTGGGTAATGCTTCCTGTCTAGAGTATGAATTATGGGGCCAGTTTACTGTAGTGAAAAATATAATTCACTGCCTTCAGCAGTATTAGAAAATTCTTTTGTTCCCTAATCTGTAGTGGGAACTGAATAAAACTCAGGAACACAGGCTCTTAGTTATTTAGAGAATATTAGCTTTGTAGAGAATATTGAAATCAATAAACCAAACATGAATATTTGAAGTACAGACAAAATTATGTATGATTGTACTTTAAAGTAAAATATTAAAATACAAGGTGGTTAGATTAATTTTCTAACATATTTGGGAAGCTTAAACAAAAGTGAAAAAGTGATAATGGCAAAAACATTTTCTGTTTTCTTAGTATCCATTTGCACTGAGAATTATCAGTTTAATGTAATTCCAAGGGCTGTTGTAACTTGAGCATCTTGAAGCAATTGGGTTTTTGTGGCAGCATTCTGGACCTTCCTCTAAAGCCAATGGGTAGATAAAATGCATGTTTCTGAGGCTCATTCTTCCATAATAACTGATAAATTAATATTTTTCCTCTCCTCAGCACAGGGCATGAAATCCTTCTTCCCTTGTGGGAGCAATTGCACTGGAGGTACCACCCACCTTTCTGATACACTGGGAATCTTGTTTGGAGTCAGAGGAGACTGTCATGAAGCCAATGGAAACTGTGTGTGAGAGAGAGAAAAAAATCCCACCTTAATAATATTCAGTAATTCAGCTGAAAATAGGAGAAGTAGCATGGAAAGCATTGGCAATTACAAGTAATTTAATCCATGTTGATGTCAGTGATTAATTTCTTTGTGGGTTGTTGCTAATGCTGCGTTAAATACATGGAGAGTGTTCTTACTATTGCTGTTAATATGCTTTTTCTAGTAGATTTAAACTGTTTTCAAGTTGGGTTCATGATACATGTCATACCTAACACCCACCCCTGAGCCCAAGCAAACACCTGACTTATGATATTGAAATATTCTCACTGTTTCCAGCCAGCTCCTGTGTGGGACTCCCACCTGGCCCTGCTGCTCTTGCAAAGAGAAGGTACTCTAAAGCTGGTAAAGCCAGGATGATCATGGATCTATTTAGCTATTTATCTGATTTATCTATTGACTGGAAACAAGTTTTTAGCCAATCTGATCTACATTTCTTCCTACAGAAGAGGGCAGCAAAAGCCATATGCTCTTACAGCATATGGTAAACCATTCAGCAGATGCTAAACCAAGATTAAGTTTTCTGATTGATCTGCTCAGGGCAGCACTTGACTGTCTGAAGTATAAACATAAAAGCACAAGTTTCAGTTGCCTGGAAAAAGTTGAAACATCAAATACTGTTTTACACCACTTTTTTGGGCTCTATTCAAACTGGACCTCTAGTGTTTCTGCAGCGTGACACTAGTGATAGAATTGGAAGAGACTGGATCTGCATGATGGAGATAAAAGGATACCTGAGCCAGAGATAAAGCAATTGCTGATCTGTGAAAAATATTTTTATTTCAGCTCATTGAAACCTAGTTCAGTATTGGTAGAGTCACAGAAGTATTGCTGCCAGGGTGTAACTCTGTGGGGTTCCAGGTGGGGACAAGAGTACCCAGCCTTGCCTGTGGCACCGGTGGCACTCTCTGCCAGGGCCAGGGTGTGGGTGTGTCTGCAGGGAGGTGTTCTGGCACTCAAGGCAGTCCTTCCTTCTCCCTGGGTCTGGTCCCTGCGTGGGGCTCAAGATTTAAGGTCTGACATGAGGACTGAAGGTTTGATGTTGTACTTCAGCTGGTTTAGCTCCAAGGTCTGGGTGAAAGGTGTGCCTCTCCCACTCTCTCCACATGTGCATGACTTTCACTCTTCCCTCTCCTTCTTACCCCTATTGACCAGTTCATTCATAACCTCATCCACAGGACAAGCTCAGAGAGGGACAAGCTGGAGAGATTTTCAAGATACAGTTTCTGAATTAAGTGCCGGATCCTCAACGGTGAAAATCCATCCAACGTGTTGATAGCTCAACACGTTATATATGAGTGACACTTTGTAGTGTCTCCAGGCATAAATGGTTCAAATTTACTTACCTCACAGAGTCACACGTCTTAGAGGTATTTGAAACACTTTATAGAACTCAGTATAAATAGAAAAAATAGAAGACAGATAAATTTCTGCTGAAGATTTTATTGGCAATATGGATTCTGTCTCAAAGATTCTTTCTCTTCGTTCTAGTTTATATGGCTTTTCAGGAGTTGCCAGAAATTACTTCCTGGCAGTGTAAAGTCTTTTAGGCTCAGCCTATTTTCTTTATTTCAATAAGAAAAAAGTAAAGTAACATATCTCTACATTATATTTCTAGATAATTTGGGGTTTTTTTCTATCATAAGTGGCTGAATTGTGGGACATTTTTGCCACTTCAAGGTAATTTAGCATGCCTTCCATTCTAGACAGTAGGGTTGCTCATTAACAGATCGTACCAATCTGTCTTGGTTATCAGCAGATGAGTTGGTAAGAGTGAATTTAGTTGGTAGGAGACTTGGAAATGACTTTGTTACTTCAGTCTGCAATGTAATTCCTTTAGTAGATAAGATTAAGGAACTTGGAGCAGCTGGTGCAGAAGACAAAGTTTGAGTCTTCAGCACTGAGAACTCTTAAAACCTCCACCAGGATTCAGAGCAGTAGTATTTCATAATTTGGCTAGTGATGTTTTTCTGTATAAAAGTTGGAACTTTCTGTTCATCTCATGAATACAAATATTTTTATGACCCTAACCCTGGGAAAATGTAGTAGTCCTTCTAATGAGTCTAACAGATTTGGAAAAGGTTATAATGTGTTGCATCACATATTAGGTCTTCTACTGGTGAGGGAATGAACATTTTTAAAAAGACTCTCATTTGTCATCTAATTTGCAAAAAAAAAAAAAGCCCTCAGAAGTTACATCGTGACATAAATCTTGCACAGAAGTAATGGGCTAATGGTAAATATTACATAACCAGAGGTGTGGGATTTTGAGACATTACCAGTGTTTGGGCATGAAAGAGGATTTGTTTCACCTTGAGTGGGCAGAAAATGAGGCATTTTCAGTTAAGCATGCTGCTGAAAAGACCCAAAAAATTTAAGTTCAAATGAGAGATCCAAGGGTAGGAGGCACTTTCTTCTTCATTAGATCTCTAGAGGAAACACTGTGTTAAGGCACAGAGCAGAGGGACCAATAGAAGGGCTCTAGATTAAAGCCACAAATATGGTTTGGGGGCTTGAAAGAAAAAGATGGCTGGGTTTTATTAAAATTTCATCATCAGAGTAAAGGAGATAGCATTCTGATACATGCCAAGGGATGGGAGAACTTGTTAAATAGGGAAGGCTGCTAATAAATTAGGAGAATAAAAAAGGGATTGAATTGGAGATTATGGAAGCCTCTGGAAGTGCTACATATAAAACTGTTGTGAAAAAAAAACCCTTTCCTAGCAAGAGGGATATGCAGCACTGGCAGGGAAATGGAATAATTGCTGTTTAACAAACTTGTGTTCTTTATTACTAGATGGTTTGTGCTTTATTTTTAAATAAGCTTTTAGAGCTGAATCTCTTTGGGCAGCCTTTCTACTGTCTGGGCCGGAAAGTCCTCCACTAAAGAGTGTTTACTGTGATTTTTCTTGAGTTTAGCCATCCCTGGTGAAGGAAGTGGGGAAGGGTTTGAGGGTTCAGAGCCTCTGCAGAGGAGGTCGCATGCAGGACCTTTGGTTTATAAGCAGGTATTTACCAAAGTTCTTTACTGCAAGTTGCAGAAGTGAGGGAAGGAAAGCCACTGTTCCAGAGGAGCAGTGCTGCCTACAGACCTTTCCTGTGCCCTGTTCAGTTTGAGCTGCTGAGGTAGCTGAGCTCTCATGGTCCCCAATAAAAGTGGGCAGATGAGTGATGAAGGAATTCCTGGCCTGATAGAATTACCTGTGTCAGAGGTTCCAGGGTGAGGCCATCTGGGATGACTCCATCATGTGCTAAGGTACACCAGGACCATAAGTGCTTGCCTTTGTTCCCAGTAATTCTCTTTCCATAGATTCGAATTGACAAGATTGTTACAGGAGTAGTGGAGACGGTGATTTCAGATGAAAACACACAGTGAAGCCTGAGACCTTACTGGCAGAAGCACTTTTTTTTAATGAATGCTCTTTTTTCCCCTTCAAAAGGCCAGACTAGGACTTGGAGTGAAGAACTGCATTGGTCGTGTCCTGCCTGTCATACTGAATTTTTATGAAATGAATCAAGTTGCAGGTGGGGTTTCTGTGAGTTGTCATCTCACACTGTGAATGACTCCAAAGAGCAGTCCTTGTGTCCTTGCCATTGCAGTGCTTCCCCTGGATTCCAGCTGAGTGATTAACAGCAAAATGCAACTGGCCTGATACAAATGTGAGCTATGGAACCTGTTAAAATAACCTGTGCTGTTTCAGAGCCAATAAAGTGTGCTGCTGTGCAGATTTACAGGCTCCTGGTGATGGAGATTATCATTAATCTGATGAAATCCAACTCAACAGGGAGCACTTCTAAAGCTAGAAGTCACACATTTTATGTGTTCTGTCATTTATTTTGTGGTGATGGTCTGCTTCTTCTGAGGCAATTTCTGTATGAAGTAATAGCTTGAGCAAACATGTTTTATGTGAGAGTGAAATACTGGCTGGGTCAAGTGCCAAGAGCATAACTTCACATTGCAGAAACAAAAAGAACGTGTTTTAAATCCAAATAGGTCTTTGCAGAACCCGAATAACACTTTTAAGAGTATCCTGGTCTATAAAAGTCAGGTTTTAAGTAGAATACTTATATTTTGTAAGTCTCCTATCTATCTCTTGTTGCAGAAATGTGGAACAAGTAAATTAAAAGAAGTCAGCATGTTTACAGTATTCTTAATATCTTCTTCTATTTAGTCATGATAACCTCATCAGAGCAGTTCCAAAGGGTGAGTTTTATTAGCTTGGCTGGTTGGTTGGAAGTCAACATAGCAAATGTTGGTACTCTCAGATCGAGAGCACATTGATGTTGAGAGAGATTCCCACTGCTTTCAGTAGATTGTTGTTTAATTCACATCAAATGAAAATGCTGTGCAGATCTTACCATATGCTTACTTTTTGTAACAGTTTCTTATGGTTTTCATGTATTTACAAAAGTCTTCTTTTTTTTAATTGAATTAAAGAATTAGTTATTTCTATTCAGACTTGAACTTGAAGACTGATCTTACTTTCTCTTCATCATCTGTTCTGTCACTGAGTGACACAACATTTTTTAAGTCCAACGAAGTCTGGCTGAGTCTGTGGCATTACTCTGCCAGTATGTTTACATGGATGTGGTAATTCCAGTGAACCAGTTATCTGAGCATATTGTGTGTATTTGGATGTGTATATGTACATCACCTTGCTTGCAGTGAATCCCACCACCTATTTCCAGATGTTGGCAGTGTGCAGTTTGTGTGCTCTGGAGGGGGCTACTGATCTAAATGATGGACAAACTTTTGTCCTGTTGTAGCAATTATTGTACTATGATTATTTTAGAGCATACAGTCTTCTTATTGATCAGATCAGTAATTAGTTTTGACTTTAATAAAGGCTGTTGCTGATCAGCTCATCATTGTGTTAATGCAAATTGTAGTGGCATGACTCTACTGTTGATTTTGTTGTCAGTCAAAAGTACCAGCAGTTTTAATGCTTCATTTGTATGAAATGGAACCACAATGAAACCAGATTGGTCTCATGGCATAGTAAAATACTGTGGAAAAGTATGTAGATACTGTGTAGTGGAAGAAGGAAACATATCATGCCTTTTTGATATATTTGAAACACTTTTAATGATTAATGCTTAATTCATTGTCCTTGCCAAAGTTCAGTGAGTGGTATGAGTTCGTGTTAGGCTGCATCTACGGCAACTGCATATTCTATAGTTTAATGTTAAATGTGAAAGGTTTTCATCCAGAAAATGAACTGTGAAGCAAAAAATGCATAAATAATTCGCATATATTTTGAAAAGATTCTGACTGGAAGAGGTCATGCTGGTAACTCCAGTAGGCAGCATCCCTGCTAGAGCTGGGCTTTGGAAAGCAGTGTTTGAGTTTCAGATGGATAATGGTACCACTTTCTTTCCTTCTCATGTAAAATATAAGAAATCATCAACAACAGGCAGCAAATGTTCCCTGAATTGGGGCATATTTGTTTTTTAACTTTACTCCTGCTGACAGCTCACCTCACACGAACCCCTGTCCCTGGAAGCTCTGAGAGTTGATATGCAGGTGTTCTATGCTCAGGACCAAGAGTAATAAGGCTTTATAGGAATTTCAAACTACAGTTGAGTGGAATTCTGTAAATTCTTTGACTTTTGTTCCCCATCACCCCACAGTAAAAAAAAAAAAAATTAATGTATGTAATGAATGTCTTTACGATAGGATTGCACGTTCCTTATATTGAGAATGGGAAATTCAAGTCAAGCAGGGCATGACTTTATTTCCTAGGTAGAGTAAATAAAATGAAACTTAGATTCTATTTCACAGCAGTTTCTTAGAATTTGTTCTGAAATGCCTGAGTCATGAGTCTGTAAGTTATTTTTTTGAGATATCAAGATAAATTCTTGCAGGTTTTTACTCAATATTTGGAGAATATCATGGAATATTAGAGATTTTTATAAAAATTTTTCTTAAAGCTGCTTTGAAATGAAGTCTCTAAATGATTAAATTTTGCATTTGTTTTCAAGCCCCAGATTGCTTAACTTCAGTACTTACTATTACTGTTTATTTTCAAAGCTGAAGTCATTTGTTGAAAGGTGAATCATGTCAGAGTTTAGTTGTTTGGAGGTTGCCTCATCTAAATGGTGTTTAAGTAGAAAGACTGGATTTAAAGGAATAGCACCTCACTAATTAATAATTAACTAATATTTTCATTATCTCCCTAACCAATATGTGCACTGGACTTGGGGGTAAAGAGTAGAAGAGCCTCCTGTCTTTGGCTCTCTGTGGTTTCCCAGTTCCAATTCCTTTCTGAAAGAAGAAATCGATTGCTGATATTTGTTAAAGTGAACATTGGGGGAGGTTTAATCTCTGTGTATGGCCAAGTTACAATTCAGCTTTGAAGAAACTAAGTATTATTCTAAGCTTATTTTTCAGTGTTCAAGAGGCAACTGTACCATAATGTAGCCAACATAATTCTGTTTAAATTAAGTTTGTGTCATGTGATGTCCAATAATGCATTTACCTCACCTGTTACTGCCTCAGAAGTAAAATCCAGGAGCTCATCCTGTTCCCAAAAGAATTCGGCAAGAACATTGCTGTTAAATCCATGACGATCAGAATGGGAGTTTTAAATATTTTTTGCAGTGGTAAATCTTAGTTTTTCAGAGAGACATTAGAGCTGTCTTTGTGAATTGGGTGTTTTCTCCTGAGGCAGATGTGGTGTTATCTTTGATCATGAGACCTTCCTCTCTGGTCTGGCACAAATAACCTGGGTTATCCTGCCTCAGTTAGATTAAAATGGTCCAGCTGATGCTTCAACATAAACAGCACTATAAAACTTTAGCCAGGTCCAGACATCTTCAAAGCTTTCCAGAGGTAATATTCATATTCCCAACATGGGATTTCAAAACAGATTTAGAAAGAAAAACAAGTGATCAATGATATTTCTGTAAGTTACACTTGTGCCACAGGATATTTAACTTCTACTTTTGATGGCAAAAATATTTGATAACATTCAGGTAAGTATACACCTCCTATGATAACACAATGGATTTCAAACTTCATCTTGCATGTGTATTTATTGCAAGAATACAGTATAAACCCATAACACAAATGCTTTCTTCCTTGTTTTCTTCTTATCAATTGCACATTTGTACAGAATGGATTGTTGAGCAATATTTTAGTGTGTGATTTCAGTATAAACACCTTCTTTGCTTTCTCCCATCCTTTATCCATAACACATAAGATATCCTTAAGAAATATGCTGCCAAAGGAAGTATTGCCAGTTGTTTATTATGAAGTTTGGTTCTTCCACTACTGAAACCAGTGGTGAAACTCTTCTGGCCCACGGTGGGAATAATATTTTCCATAAGCAAAAATAAATTGTTTTAATGTGTAGTATGTATTACTTTCACTGGTGAAGTGGACTTTGTGTAATATAATAGCATTTTGTCAGATGTTGAAAATGGGCAGTTACTTTTTTTTTAACACTTGAGAGGGTGTTCTGTAGTGTTCTGGTTTTGGACTGTGCAACAAATTTGTGCTTGCTTGTAATAGAAGTGGGAAAGGTACTCTAAGCTTTGGCTTGAGCAAAGAAAGCGCAGAGAGACTGAACCCATATCCCTTTTCCAATGTCCAAGTGTTAGAGTAGTTCCCTTTTATCAACAGATTTACCTTGTTTTGTAATTTCTCTTTTACTCCAAAGCAGATCCATACTGCCTAAGGGATACAATGGACAAATTCCTAGAAGAATGTCATTGTTAGGCCTGGGAGACTGGATCAGGGAATTCAGTTCTGTTTTATTGCTGCAATCCTGGCACGTAATAATTACTCATGAGCTCTCCTTCCCGTTAATTACTTCAACTCAAGTTATAGTCTAGAGAAAGGAAAACTGATCAGTAGACTGGGCACTTGCAAATTTGACAACAGTCTTCAGTACCTCTGATGCTTTCTTTAAAAACAATGTAAAGTTTCTAAGCACAGTGTTTCCAATAAACCATTTTTCTAAACCAACGATGTGGATAAAGATGAACATGAAGTGGTTCACATTGACATTAATGTCCACTGGCGCTGTTGACTTTAACAAGAGCAAGATTGCACCTGTTTAGTGGAAATCCTTTCAGATTAACAAATAACTGTAAAACATGTATTTCAGTATGTTTTAATATTTCAGTAGGTTTTCACTTTAACGTTGAAAATCTCACTATGCTTTTTATCACAAAGTACTGCGTGATGGGATGGTAAGGATACCAGGATGTCAAAAGACAAAGAATTGTACATGTGTAGTAGACAGATACAATTGCTATGTATATATGTTTTTAAGACACTTGAAGGCCTTACAAGCAACTTTTCTGTAGCTACTGATTATAGATACATATATCCTTGATTTTCTCTCTCCCTTTTTTCCTGCAGGGCCAAGGCTTTTCGTGGAAAAAAGGTCCATGGAGAATATGACATAAAGGTTGAACAGGTAACTGACTTAATCTGAATGTTATTTTTATATTTATACAAATACAGATATATAATACACACCTCCTGGGAGGAATTGAAAAGGCATGTCAGTGTGGCTCTTAGGGACATGGTTTAGTGGTGGCCTTGGCAGTGCAGGGTTAATGGTTGGGCCCCTGATCTAAGAGGGATTTTCCAGCCTAAATGATTCCATGATTCTATGTGCATATGTGTATAGACAGACACACGGTCTCCTCCCATCCCACGGGGAGGGAGTGACTGAGTTGCTGTGTGGGACTGAGCTGCCAGCTGGGGTTAAACCACAACAGCCCTTTTTTGGCACCCAATATGGGCTCTTTTTACAGGATTTTGACCATAATTTGCACAACATGAAAAACATCTTGTATTCAAAAGTTGTTGCTTAGAGACGTTGAGGTTCCCAGACACTCCATGAATGACTTGTGGCATTTCTGTATCACTGATTCCTCACTCAAGAATATAAATGCACTCTGGTTGCAGTACTAGCATGTGGGGTTTAAAAAAACCTGTAACAAATAGGAATAAATATGGGGATATATTCAAGGTGTATTAGAATTATGGCTTTTTTATTTAAGCTGTGTATCTGAAACTAGGGAAGTAAATAGGTCTTTTACTTACTTTTCTTAATTTATTTACTTTTTCACCGCTTTTCAATCTTGAATTCTACAAATAGATCCTACTCTAAGAAGCATCAGTACTTAAACTGAGTTGTTTTGTCATAGAATTTCAAAGAGTGAGGGAGAATGATCACTAGTTGTGTGGATCCAGCTTATCTAAATTCACTGTAATAGTACAGCATCCATTCTTTACACCATTGAATATCTGCTGATGCTCTTGGCTTGGAAACATGCAAGGCTTTGCCAGAGATCTTCAAGAGTTTTGAGGGAGAGGCAGGAAAAAGAAGACAAGCTGTTTTGTCCCAAAGTGCCATTCACACCTAGATCAGACCAGGCATTTGACATCACACACAGTCTCTTTAATAGGAAAAAAAGCTCAGTTTAAGCCTGGAATTTCCTTCATATGGTCTGTTGTGGGACCAGATTTGCCTTTAATCAGTGAGAGACTGGAAGTTTCTGAACCACACTGATCACTTTGTAACACATCAGCACTGTGACAATTGAATATAAATAGTTATTCACAACTGCTTCAGAGTTCCGTTGCTGACACCAGAGCAGTATTTTATTTTACACTGCCTACAGCAACCTATCTTAACACAATATTTTCTATCATGTACTAAGCTTTTAAAATGATTTCTTATTTGGAGAGTTCAGTTGTCAGTCTCAGATTCAATAGGTGGTAAATGATTCTTTGACATTATCA
Source organism: Pipra filicauda (assembly GCF_003945595.2). Lineage (NCBI taxonomy): Eukaryota > Metazoa > Chordata > Aves > Passeriformes > Pipridae > Pipra > Pipra filicauda. The sequence goes on from NW_024104431.1 coordinate 476,825, forward strand.
GCGCTTACACAAATATTTCATTCTCCCACCATTTGTACTGTTTTTAAAAAAACTTAAAATGTCCCCTGTGCTTAGAATGTTCTAACGCTGATCCCAGAAGGTGTAAAAGTATAGAGGGTTTAAAGAAGAGAACTGTGTGCTGGAAATGAAGCCCGTACTGCAGCAGTGGAGTTGGAACAGTGGCTGGAAGAGTCAGCACTCCCTTAACTGGGCACCAAATTGTGAGAGCCTCTCACAAATTTGACTGGGGAAGACTTTCAGTGATACCATTTTTCAAGAGGAGACTAATGAGGATTGTGACACTCTCTATTCTGTGCTGGTGTCCGGGACAGCAAAGACGCTTTTATTTATCCCCCAGAAGACAGTTGGCTGCATTTCAATTATTCTGCTGGGTAATGTTATTGTAAAGTGCCTTGAGAGTCTAAGCTGGTGAAAGACTGTGGATAAATGAAAAACATCCTGTCCTTTCCTTTCAAATAACTGTAGATTCAGAGTATGGAAGTGGTTCCTTTTCAATTCCACATTTCCAGTGTGAGAAGACTTTTGAAAAAGTTCTTTAATTGTGAATTTTGTGAGACAATAGTTCATTAGCACCAGATCTTTTTAAAAGAAGAAAAAATGAATGTGAAGGAAATAGAAAGGGCTAAGCTATATGAAGAGACACTAAATTCTATAAGACAATATTAATTTTATCCCAATGATTTTAATGCTACTTTTGTGCGATTTTCTTCAAAACATTGTGTAAATGTTAGGTCTGTTTGATAACACCATGCAAAGCAAAAATATAATCCCTACATTTCTATGCAGACATGAACAAGTAAATCCACTTGCTACTGCCCCACAGGCCATTTTCACCAATGTTTTTTACTTTTTGCTTTATTTGGATTAGAATTTCTTTAAATATGATGTGTCATACTTGTCAAATGCTGTTGGATTAATGTCCTCTGGGTGCTCATTATATTTCAAAGGTATACTGTCAGCAGTTCAGACACTAATGCTTAAAATAAGGGACTTGGGAAAATAAAGGTAAAATAAACCAGACTGACTAATGTGAGTCTTGTTTTCATAGGCAGAATTTTCAGAAATCAACTTGATAGCCCATGCTGATGGCAATTATGCAGTGGATGTCCAAGTAATTCGAAATGGCGCTAAAGTCGTCAGGTAAGAAAAACTTAACAGAACAACAACAAAAAAGCAATTAATGGCATGATGCGTGTATGTAAAAGGTGCTGAATGGTCTTTTTGTATGTGTGCAATAGGGGGGTTGACTGATGGTCATGAAAAATAGGGAAATAAAGTATCTGATCCCTCCAGGATGTCCTGCTTGTGACAGGAAGGACATATCTTGTCATTTTGATTGTAGGAAAGATAGGTTTGATTAAGAAGGGAATGAACTCCAGTATGAAGAACACATAATTGGGAAATAGGGTCATTGATTTAGGTTTTATCTTTGCTTTGCAAATACACACAGTCTTGGTGATTCTGTACTTGCCAGACTTTCACAGATGAGCAGTATTTATTTCCAATGTTGAATATTTGCTGTTGAAACAGGCCAAGGAATAACACTTCTCTCAGACCAGAATATCACTGTCTGTTTGAAAGATTTCAGTTTAAATGCCTGAGATTTCCCAATAGGCTGTTTTGTCCAAAAAAGATGATGCCAATTGAAGACCTAATAATTTAACATTATTTTTTTCAGTGAGGACATCAACAGTCTTGTAAATGTAAGGGGAGAAAACAGGGGTATGTCTGGGCAATGTAAAAGCTTAAGCAAAATTATATCAGTCAGTCCTATATTTTATCTAAATTGTGAAATTGCTCCTATTTTGGCTGGAGCAGTTGTGTGACTGAAGCATAGCAGTTTTTTGGCTGAATTGTAATCAGAAAGGTAGAGCCAACAGTGATCTTGGATTTTGCTGCTCATGTTTATCTGTGGGCAAGAGTGAGAGGTCAGGGAGCTGGACAGCATGTCTTGGATCTTCATGGCTTTGCACAACATCTGTCCAAATAAAAGATGTGAAAATTTTTATTCATTCATGTAATAAAAATCAGGGAAAAAATATTGAAAATAAGTTTATGCTTCAAAACTCACAACTGTTTAATCTGTTACATGTTCTAAAAATATTGCAGCTAAATACAACAACAATAATCTTGTGCCAAATCCACAAAATAATTTCCTTAGAAGAGGAAGAGATTTAATTTTTTAGGGTTGGTGGGATTTTTTACCCAATGATACAGGTTTTGGAGCCAGGAAATCTTGATCACTGCTCCTTAGTGGCTTTTCTGTAGGGAATTTTCAAAAAAAAGAACAAAAATATTGAGGCCAAGTTAGCATGAAAACATGTCAATAGTTTATGAGTTGAGAACTTCCAGAAAACAGCATCTACAAAAGTGTACATTTGTAGTTCATGAGAAAACTTAGCAAAACTGCTGCTTATGTCATCAGATAACTCTGATAATGAGATGACAAGGGATTTTGTAATCTCCTCAGATTTATGGGTAATTTATTTATCCAAAAAGAACTGCCTGAAGTTGATAAATGTCCCTCAAACCTGGTTGAGATACCTGCATGTGTGTGTGTGTTTTGTGGAGTGAGATTGAGACATGATGGGAGAGCAGTTTTCTGTTTCTATGATAACTGGAGATATGTGTCATTAATTTGAGGTCCAAAGTGACCGTAAATCAGAGATTTATGGGCAGAATATTAGTTAGCAAAATCAGAACAATTTCAGTGACAAAATTTTTCTGTCTCAGTTTAGGGGGGAAAAAATGTGTAACAGGCACCTACTTGTTTGGTTTCTGTGAATGAAAGTCAAATCCTGAAAAATTGTATCTTATGCTACATAATGCTGAGGTTTTGGATCTTACAGGTGCTTGAGCCAGGCTTAAAATTTTTCTCATGACCTTTTTCTGTATCCAGTCACTGGTCAGCATTAATTACAGAACTAGAACAATTGTGTGAATGTATAATATTCCTTTGAGGAGCTTTTGCAAAGGAAAATATATTTCTTTTTTTTTAATTTTTAAAAACTCCGTTCCCTCAATTCCCCAATTGTTTCATTAAATGGGTCTTTTAAAGGACACTTTCTGTTCTTTTATTTCAAACCATGGTACTGTCTCTGGGTGTGTTATCCCCTTACCACTGTTTCAGGTGATAGAGGTGGTCTCTTTCTTTCACTGAAGGATCTGCAATTTTGGTTGTTAGTCCTCTAAGTATTAGAGGCTAGCAAATTGGATTTCTATGTTTCAAATTCTTGACACAGCACCAAGAAACCCAGATCACAAATTCTCAGAGCTATGCTGCAAACACATCTTAGGAAACCTGTTTAAAGGCAAGCATTTCTTTACAGGTTTTGGTCACTGAGCTACGGTGCCGTTTGAATGACTCTTGACAACAAATCTATAATGTTGCTTTTGCCAAATTGCGCAAGTCTGATTTGGGTTGTTTTTGCCCTGGCAGTGGTAAAACACTGGCACAGGTTGCCCAGAGAAGCTGTGGCTGCCCCATCCCTGGAAGTGTCCAAGGCCAGGTTGGACAGGGCTTGGAGCAACCTGGGATAGTGGAACCATGGCAGGGGGTGGAACAAGATGGGCTTTAAAAACTCCCTTCCAACTCAAACTGTTCTATGATTCTGTGATTTGAAAGCCAAGTTAAGAATCCAGCTAATCTACTTTGACTACTGCATTCAGGCTGGAATCTCAAAATTACTAAAGCAATTTTAAACATGGATTTTAGTTTGGTTTTCCTGGAGTGAGACCTTCTGAATCATTTTGTGGTCTTCAGAGTTTCTCATTCCAATATACAGCTTGTATTTATTCAAGACATGTAAATAATTACTCTAATTTACCCCGTAGTTACACTTCTTTCAGGAGGTTGATAGCTTCAAACTACTCAGGGTTTTCTTCCAACTATAACATTGGAATTCAGAAGAAACTCTTTCAACAGTCAAGTTTAGGAGCAAATTGCCCCTGTGCTGGTGGCTCTCTCCTGTTGTACTGTTTCTTGTTTTCCATAATCTTCTTCAGTAGCTAAATGTCAGGGTTTGAGTAAAGTGAAGGTGGTGTCAGACTGTTCTCAAAGTTGCAGGGTGATAGGGTAGGAAACCACAGCCACTGCAACAGGGGAAATGCTCATTAGATACAAGAGGGAAAAGAGGACTAAAATGCAGTTGTAAGTTTAGAAATTCATTTTGACAAATCTCTTGATCAAAAGCTGAATTGTGATTATCTCCATTTTGGTGTGATGCCTTTTGGCAGCAACGGTGTTGCTTCATCTCTTACTGTCTTGAAAACGGCCTGACAATAGTTATGAAAAACCTTTTTTCCCAAAAAGCTCAAGTTTCTGGCAGAGCCAATTGCCTGCTTTAGTTTTGATTGTCTTTGCTCAGAAATGGGAGTACACAAGCTTGAGAACATGCTCAGAGTTTATAGATGTGAGATTTTTATATGTGTTTTTCTTTCAGGAAAACAACCTGAAATCAATGATAATTTCTCTTTCCTCTTAATGGATTCACATTATTGAGGAGATGCTGATGTTTTCTGAACATCAGTTGAAAAATGATGCAGTACAGATTTTCATAGAGCCATCACAAGTCTTTTCCATTTTGTAGCATTTACCTTTGGTTTGAGTGGTCTTTCAGCCCTTCTCTACCCCTCAGTTTTTCCCTTTTGAATAATTTGCTCTTGAAGGAAAAACACTTATTATCATTGACTATCAGCAATGTCTCTTTTTCCTGCTAGGTCATTCAGGCCTGACTTCGTCCTTGTTCGACAACATTCCTTCAGTATGGCAGAAAATGAGGATTTCCGTAACCTGATCATTGGGATGCAGTACGCTGGCATCCCCAGTGTCAACTCCCTGGAGTCCATCTACAACTTCTGTGACAAACCCTGGGTGGTAAGTGATGCAGCCGAAACTTCTGCTCCTGCTGCAAAGCCAGATAGTGCCTTTTTTTTTGACTGCTGGTTTAGTTCCCCTTCGTGAATATTGACTGTCAGACTGTAGAGTTACTCTGCTGAGCAGTGAAGCAATAGTGAAAGGAATAAAAAGTAAGCTTAAATAATTTTTTTTTTCAAAGAGACAGTGTGGAGACAGAGAGAAAAAAATATTTGTAGTCCAACCAGTGATCTAAGTGAGGAAACTAAGGGAAAGGCTGTCCCCTGCTAACATACTTCCTCAAGTGAGGAGAGTGTGTTTATTCACAATTTGTCTGGGAAAAGCAAGCTGAGAATATTTTTCATATTTGTGGTTTTGAGCATAATTTAAACAGACTTTAGCCAGTGTTTTCCTTGTGCCTGTGAAATTTTGGGGGCTCTGCTGTAGCAAGGAAATCTGAAGCTCCTCGTTTCCTCATTTCAAAGCCCTTTTCATGATCCTGTGCCTATGGGGTAGGAGTTGCTGCTTTCAGTTACACCTGGAGAGTCACTGCTCTTTGCCAGTTTTAGTGTAGGAGCCAATGCAGTTTTTCTTAACATGCTTTGTAGTGATGGAGGAAGGATTTGGTGGTCTTTTTGACTCATAGAGAACTGAACATTGTTAGCCACAAATTACCCATGGTGCAGTCACTATCCCTCTAATAGGTGCATTCAGCTGTCCAACACCTAACAGAATTTTAAAGAATCCCACATGTTATAAATAGCCAAAATTTCATTTTTTTTCCTCTGATGTCTGGGTAAGAAAAGAACAGTTGTCAATATTTTTCACACTGAAGAAAAGTTTTACTATTATACTTTTTATTGCCTTGAAGATGTTTATTTTTTCACATTTACTATGAAAATCCCTCCAAAAAATTGTCAGCAGATTTGAACATATACCTTCTGGCAGCTAATTTTATTATACCTTTATGTCGCAGCAAACTACTGGAGGGAATAAATAATTAATAGAGCATTTATAACTTGTCAGAACACATAATGTACAGTGATGGATTAATTATTTTCATAAATTACATATTCTAGCTGTGTGGCATTTCTCAATGGTTTGATTCACTGTATATAATAAAGCTGGGGAGCAAACCCAGTAGCATTTATTTGAAATTATGATGCAATAAAAGGTAAATTAATAGTTCCTCCTTACACATTGCCATATCTGTACCTTTGGGTTTTGCAAAAATTCTCTTTTTTTTTAGCTGACATTTCTCTAGTTTGTCTCAGAATGGATACGAGTGAAATGAAAATATTTTTCAGATGATCTTATTTTTACTTGAATATAGAGATGATGAATATTTTTCCTTTGAGATTTTCTACCTTGCCACTTGTACATCTGGCAGCCAAAATATGTTTTCTTTTAAATACTCAAGTTTTGCAGAGTTTCAGCAGGAGTCCATTTCACATCTCTTATGTTTTTCCTCTCAGAAATCACTGTTGTAGAGACATTTTAGCATCAGACAGGTCACATGCTCCAAACTAATTTCCTTTATGTTTTGATTATCTGCCGTAGTTCCCTTAAGTTGTTTTCATGAAGGTGTATAACAGATCAGGGCCTGCCTGTGCTCCCACTGCAGGTCTGGGAACAAGGAGGTTGAGCAGCAACGTCCATGTGCTGTGACTGTGGCCAGGCTTGGCTCCACCACCCATCTCAGTCCTGGGTTTTAACTACCCATGACCATAAACTAAGCCTAGAAACCTGACATTGGTTCCCTTTCTGACTATGTGGTGGCACTGTCCCTTAGCTGGGTCCTAATTAGGAGTCTGGACTTTTAATGGGAGCACAAAAATAATTTCTGTACACACAGAGGGGGCTTTGTTTGGCTGTTTAACCTGGAATATCCTGCCTTCAGTTCTTTGTGCTCCTGGGAGTTGTAGACACAACAGTTTATATCCCAGAGCATGGTGAAATATTTGTCAGATTTAGGAAAGGTAAACACTGGAAGGAGACGTGCAGGCTGGTGGGATTGTTGGGATGTCCTGTGCAAGGCCAGGAGTTGGACTGATGATCCTTATGGGTCCCTTCCAACTCAGGATATTCTGTGATTCTATGGAACCCATGCCCAGAATAGATACTGTAAGGGTAATTAATCCCTTGATTCAGATGATTTAATGAATGTTCGAATATTGCAGCAGAATCCAGGGATTGTTGGTTTTGCCAATATCATCCTCTACCTTGTTGCATTACACCTTTCTCATACATCCTACCTGGTTGTGAGAAATCCCTGCTACAAACTGTTTGGGATGCCTGGGAGTGCACTCCTCAGTCTGCTGCTGTATTAAGGGTGAAAAGCACTGATGCTGCTGTGCTCCAACAGGAAGCACATTCTGCAGTCTTGACATCCATGTCAGGTTTGCAACAGTGCAGGTAAGGAATCCCATGCTTGGACTTACCCTCCATGTGTCTTTCTGTACAATTCCTTTGTCAAAACCTGATATTTGTATGAATGTTATTTCTATAAACATTGAAAGTTCAAAAGCCCTAGGAAAAACTGGAAAGGAGAACGCCAGATAAAACCGTAAGTAATGATCTTTATTAATTTATGAGAAAGAGGTTGATTTTCCTGCAGGTAAAATTTGAGTGGCAACATTGAATTGCAACTTGGATAGCAGCAGGGGAAAAAAAAAAAAGGGGTGTGCAATGGAATGGGCTTTTAAAGAATGGGAAATACTGAATGGGCAATCAATCTTACTTACACCAGTGCAAAATTAGGAGTAGTATAGAACTAGGAAGGGAAGTCTGGGAAGTTATAAAATGAGAATACAAGACCTTTGGTTTTTAAATTGCTGTTCTTCAGAGTGTCAGGTGTTTGATGTTTTTAGAACTTGCAGCTCCAGATGCACAACATCCCTTTTCAACCCTGAGGGCAGATTCATAACCTGCATCACAAACTGAAGCACCTGCCCTTAATTTTCCAGCAGAACTCTTTTTGTGCTCTGCCTGCAGACACACCTGCGTTTCTGTGCATTTGCCAATAAACAGTGAACAAATTTGTATTTGACCTGAGTTATATTCTTGGAAGCTGGGGTGTGGTGGGAAGATTGCCAGGAACATACTGAAGTCTTAAAGCTTGTCTTCTCTGGTGTCAGGACATACATAATTCCTTCAAATGCTTGTCAGAAGTTCAGAGCATTGTATAGCCCTTTGAAAAGCTGGGTGTGAGCAATATGGCAAAGAAAATGTTGAAATGGCTGTTTATGGTGAGATGTTTGAGTACTGAAACGTATTCATGATTTGGGGTTGTCGCAGCACTCGGGTGATAACACCACCTACCTCATGAAATATTCATGATCGTGGCTTGAGATGAATTCCACTTAAATGCCAGTAAGAATGTCAGAAAGTTATTTAGCTAGGGGGAAAGTGTGAGTTTTATAAATAAAAACTGAGTTCTTTGTTGCTGGGTTCATGCAGAGCTGGGGAGGAACCTCGTCTGTTCATGCCCCCGTCTCACCACATTAGAATGTTTCATTGCAGTGTCACATTGCAAGAGAATAGTCTTGTGTGTGACATGTTCCAGTCAAATGAGACTAAAATTTTAACTAGCTTAATTTACATCTGCATTGAATTAAGGTGAGGCAAAAACTTATGCTATCCTAGATGGATTCCCAATCCATCTTAGTCTCATTCATGTCTAATGTGTGCATCCTATTGTAAAGCATTATGAAAGGAAAAGTAAAGAGGAAAAAGAGCATAACTAATTACCTGAAGTTATGATTTGTTATTATTTAAAGTAGCAATCTAGACATTTCTTTATTCTGTTTTCCTTTAGAAAACGTCATTCCAGAAATAAATGAGACTTTTCTTTACTAAGGCTTAAAGGTTGTATGTAAACTTTCTCACAGTACATGATGTCACCATCCCTGGAGGGATTTAAGACATGTAGGTGTGGGACTTAAGGGCCTGGGTTAGTGGTGGACTTAGCAGGTTAATGGTTGGTCTTGGTGATCTTAGGGGTCTCTTCCAACCTATATGATTCTGTGGATCTATGTAGGTGGGTGAAATAACTAATTGTGGAGGCCAGAAGTAACTGGAAAATGTGATGATGATGTCAGTGCTTGCAGTAATAGGTAAAATTTAAGGATTCAGACTGGGGAAATAATATTTTAAAAATATGCTAGTAAGTGTAATTAGGAAGGGAGGGAGAGTTAAGTGGAGTACACTAAACGTGAAGACTCTGATTTACTTGTCAGGGATTGCAAGGTTCAATGTCCATGGCTGCTGTAGATAGAATATAGCTATTTTTTTTTAATTTCAGTTAAGCCTGCACTGTGATATACTCATAACATGCATTAAAGGAGCTGGATTGCATCTTCTGGGTTCTGAGAGATAAGTATTTCAGTACTGCAGAGACCATGGAGTTGCTGCAGCTGTATAGAAAAACTGTATATGACTGAAGAGAAAGAAAATCCTCATAGAATCACTCCAATTCCATGAGTGTAGTTCTGTTTCCTTTACTGCAGAGGAAAAACTTAGCAGCACCTGCAGCTGACTGCACATGTGTTCTCCTGGGAGTGAGTGTGTCTCAGGAGGCTGCATGGTAGGGGTTGGTGGATGAGGCTGCCAGGACGTGCTGATACCTAAATTACACATTTACTCTGCTGAAGGGTGGCAAAACCTGACACGTAACGGTGGGTTTGCAAAAATCATTTGCACTTGAGCACTGTGACCTTAATTAGCTGTTGCCACGGTGATGCAAGGGTCTGTATTTAGCTTGAAATACTGACCTGATGGAATCACAGAGGGATGTAGAGAGGCCACTGTGGTGTGTCGAGCTACGGCAGAGCTGTGACAGCTTGTGAAGAGGCATCTGGCAGTGTGGGGATGGAAAGCTGGGTGCTGAGCAGGCTTGGCCTCAAGCAGAGGACAATGCTGCCATCATGACACACTACTCCATCGGTCCAGGGATGTGGGAAAGAGAGGAACCAAATAGGAAGTGTTTTTTGGGCAAAAGCTGACAGAATGGAAGGCAGAGATACTTGTAAGATGTTAAGACAGCTGAAAGGTCCTGGTGTTTTTTACACAGAGCTCCAGATTAGAGCCCACTTTGTCCTGAAACATCTTCAGGTGTCAGACTCTGCTTCATTGAAGGAATTTATTGTTATTCAGGGTTTTAAGTGTAAGAGAAGTTCCATAGAACACTTTGTTATGCCAAAATTTACTTCCTTGCTCATCTGCAGCCATTCCGAGGGAAGACTTTTCCTTTTGTCAGACTTGGTAGTACTGTAAATCTCACAGTTCTTCTTTGTTTCTTTTCCTATAGTTTGGGAGCAGACAGCCAAATACTTTTTTGCAAGTTTGTTGATATTTTTCTTGTCTGCTCCTTTTGCCAAGCTTACACAATTCCGAGCCTTCATGAGCCATATTCTGCTTTGCCTTTCTTTTGCAGATGATTTTCTACTTATCTGTCTTCATCTTTCTACTCTTACTGAATACTTCATTTCTCTATTCTTGCTTTGCTTTCTTTGGAAAGTCTGTTTTAACTGCCCTTTCTTACTATTTGATGGTATTATAGTGCTCTCCCCCACTTTGTTTTCTCATTCATGTATTGCTCCTCAAAGTTACCCTCTTGTGCTTTTTCCCCTTCAAGTTATACTTTAATAGTCTTGAGCAACAGATTGGGGCACTGGCAGGGCACTTATGGGCACTCCACAGGGAGGAGCAGAGAAAAGGGACTAGTTCTGTTAATTCCAGCATCCTGTTGACACAAATTATTGAAGATATGCTAATAGGAGATACAACCACATAGACGAGTTTCAATGTTGTGTCAAAGTATCTTATGGAGAGGGAATAACAAGCAAATGTGTGCAAGAAGAGAAGTATTTTGAAAACCTATTTACTGTAAATCTTGGAGATTTTCAATGCTTGCCCATGTTTGGTTTAAAGAAAGAAATTATAAATATGTATTGCACTATAAGAAAATTCTGTGCTCATTACCCAAAACAAGATTTGTACAATAATGCTGAACAATGGGATAGGATTTGGCTGTTTATTGCTCTCTTCTATGTACCAGAGGGGATCTTCTTAAAGGGCAAGGCTAAAGAATGCATACCTGTAGCACTATATCTGATGAGAAACTTGTTTAAACATGTCTTAAAATGGCTCTTTGTGGTCCCTTTGCAAACACGTGTTTCTTCTTCCCAACACCCCCCCCCAGCAACTGTTATCTCCCATGCAGGAATGTCCTGGGAAAGGTGTCCTGAGGCGTCCCATTGGTCCTTTGTTTAACCCCTTCCTATTGGCTGTTGACCCTTTACCTGATGGTTTCTTTTGTGTGACCCTGAACTTGTGATTGGTTCCCCTTTGACCCTCCTAAAAGCCTTATAAACCCCTTCCCAACAATAAACTCTCTCTTGCCTCCTCTCCAAGCCGGTGTGCTGTCTCTGTGCCTGCCATGGAGCCACGTGGGTGCTGGGGGGAGGGGAGGGCACCTCTCCCCTCCAGGCTCGGGGCCTGAAAAACCCTGTCGCTGGAGTCCCCCTTCCCCGTCCACCAAGACGTCGGAAATGGTTCTTCAGACGGAGAAGGAACTAGAGCTGGGCTCCCCCACGTCGTGGATGGGGAAAGGGAAACCCAAATCTGGTGCCACCGTGTGAGGAAACGAATCTTGCTGAACTCTTCTATGAAGATAGGTGGATTCCTAAAGCGCAGATGCGACATCTGTGTTCCCCGACGCCCCGAAGTCTCCCCCATCCCCCTCAATTCGCCGTAATTGGGCCACGTGGTGAGGCCAAGATTGTTTGAACTCTTCTGTGAAGATAAAAGCAATCCTAACGCACAGACTGGGGCGAGGTCTGGTGTGCAACGGCGAACCGGAGTCTAAGCGGCCAAGATATTAGCAGGCAGCATCACCACAAGAGAGAAGCCTGTTCTGAATATCTCAACCTTCCTGAGGACATTCAGGTAAGGAGCAGACCCGGCATATTCCCTTATAAGGAAACTTCGGCATACTCCGTAAACCTATCCCCCTGTAAACCTGTAACTACAAGAAGCGTGCATGCCTCTTTAAGAGAGAAAAAGCAAGCTTAAAGAACATATGTAATTCCATCTGCAAGTCATCTAATAAGACTGCTTGCTAACCTGAAAGATAGTTACCACGCCAGCATGGCGAAAAAAAGGGTTAAAGCTGCTCGAAACAGCTCCGCAGCAATCCCCCTGCGTGGCTCCCGGCCGCCCGCCGTGCCGCTCGTGCCGCCTGGCCCCGGGCCGGCCCCGCGCCGCAGCCCCGACATCAGCTGCCTCTCCCCGCGCCGCCCGGCCCCGGGCCGGCCCGCCGTGCCACGGCTCCGGGGAAGCCCCGACATCAGCCAGCCCCGCTCCTGCCGAGCCGCTGCAGCTCCCGCCGAGCCGCCCGGGGCGGACCCTGCCCCGCAACAGACCGGACCGGACACCCGCGGTGCCGCCGCCGCCCCGCCGAGACCCCGGCGCAACCCCCCGTCCCGCCATGCGGCCGCAGCAGCCGCCGCCGCAGCCCCTCCGGACGCCGAGACTGCCTCCGAGAAACAGAAGAAAACAACCATTTGGACTCTAATGAAACTAAAATTAACAGCAATAAGTAGTTTGTTTGGTTCTGCAGTAATTGAAAGTTTGTGCCAGTGAAAAACTTGTTTCATCAATAAAACCATTTTTAAATTCTGTTTTATAGGGACACCCTCAGACACTAAGAGAATGGGGTAAATTTAAAATCCATATATCAATAAAGACATATTCATCTTTATGGAATAAAAAAGGTTGGGATGTAGCACTATATCTGATGAGAAACTTGTTTAAACATGTCTTAAAATGGCTCTTTGTGGTCCCTTTGCAAACACGTGTTTCTTCTTCCCAACACCCCCCACCGCAACTGTTATCTCCCATGCAGGAATGTCCTGGGAAAGGTGTCCTGAGGTGTCCCATTGGTCCTTTGTTTAACCCCTTCCTATTGGCTGTTGACCCTTTACCTGATGGTTTTTTCTGTGTGACCCTGAACTTGTGATTGGTTCCCCTTTGACCCTCCTAAAAGCTTTATAAACCCCTCCCCAACAATAAACTCCCTCTTGCCTCCTCTCCACGCCGGTGTGCTGTCTCTGTGCCTGCCATGGAGCCACGTGGGTGCTGGGGGGAGGGGAGGGCACCTCTCCCCTCCAGGCTCGGGGCCTGAAAAACCCTGTCGCTGGAGTCCCCCTTCCCTGTCCACCAAGACGTCGGAAATGGTTCTTCAGACGGAGAAGGAACTAGAGCTGGGCTCCCCCACGTCGTGGATGGGGAAAGGGAAACCCAGACATACCTACAATCTGAGAAGACATTTAGGGATGTTCAGATTTGATGTCTGTTATCATGATAAATGTTAGAAATGTTAAGATGTATTTCAGTCAGTGGCTATAGTTTTATGTGTTTCATTAGATGAAACCTGGAGCCAGCCTTGAACTTTCTTTTTATTTCCACCGTTCTGGCAAGATTGATCTATTTGATAGGTAAAGGCAGGGACACAGGGCAACCAAAGGTGGGGAGTGGCCTTTTGCTGCCCTGTCACTTTAGGAAGCTACTGAAGCAAGAGCAGTTCCTTTCTGTGGCTGCAGGACTGGAGCCAGGAGCTGCCTGTGTCCCTCAAGCAGAGCAGACTTCCTTTTTTGAGGCGTTGGGCACCACGACATGGGTGACAGGGCTTGACCAGCCCCATGTGATGGTGTGTGGCAAAGTGTGTAACAAATTCCATTGGCCTATTAGCAAATATTTACCTCAGTGGTGGAGGTCTTTGTGACCCTTATTCATGTGAAGGGTGTTAAAGTGAAGGCAGAGGTCTGTGTATCTACAGGGCAACCAGAGAACAAACTGTCCACAGGTGCTTTTCCTCCAGCGCTGCTCTGAGCACAACTTTCTTAAGCACAAAATCTGCAGCTTAATTCTGTCAGCCAGTGAAGATTTTGGCCTCTTTGCCCAGTCTGCCAGTTAAAGCAAAACATGTTGATGGCTTTGTAGTGCAAGAGCTGAAAGTAAATTCATGAAACTGTGTCAGAAGGAAAGTGAAAACATTTTAAGCTTTCTGGTCAAAAGACAATTTTACTACCAGGTTTGAACATGGAACTGGAGCAAATTTCATAAATAGTTATTAATTTAAATGCATAACTAGAAATCTAAATACATGAAACCTAGCAGTGTGTTTGCTCTTTGCACCTCTTTATAGAGCTGCTGTAGTTTAATCTAGCCTTGAAATAGAAAGGATATATTCCAATCTTGCTTACTGATTTTCTTTCCTAAAATAAGTAAGGTCACTTGAAATTCCTTGAAAAAAGCAGTGATATACCTGAGTAATGAATATACCTCAGTGTGGTGATTATTTGTTTTCTGTTCCATACATACAGAATATACAGCTCTATATTCATCAATGCTTGCTTGCACTCTGAAGTACTTTATATATGTACTGACAATGTATGGATTTTGCTTTGTCCAGCATTTACTGCATTTAATGCAAAAGTAGGCTCAGATTTTTTAACTGCATCCCTGAATTTCAGGGTAGATTGCTGCCACTTTTCCCTGTTGTTCCCTGCACTAAAAAGCAGCAGTGGGAGCTCTTGACATCCATTACAGACTTTCATTGCATTGAACATTTCTAGTGGCAGAAAATTCAAATAGACTTTTAACTGTTTCTTACCTTCTACTGAAAGAAACTGTATTTAAATAAAGGCTGTAAAATTAATCTGAAAAACAGGACTGTAAAGCTGTGGTTCATATCTCTTTTTTATCTGCTGTTCCTGCCACAGTATTGAAACTCAGCAAGCCTCTTTTGTGCTTTCTTAAGGCAAATATCCATACCTGAAGGCCAGATTATGAAAATAAGGCTTGCTTTCTTGTGCAGTATTAATGTGCAATTAAAAACAAAACCTGTGTGTTATATTCCCTATTAAGTACCTTAGAAGATCATTTTTTCAAGTAAAAATCTAGGTAGAGGTTTTATTTGCTTCTTTTATATATGACCATGGTGACTCAGTGCTGAGCAGAATCAGGAGGGGAGGACTCCCCTTCCTGATAAAGGAATTTGTCACCCATCCAGGAAAAGCCCTCCCATTGTACTTCCTCCATCAGGAGGACAGTCCCCTCTCCATCCTCTCCCCTCTCCCTCTACACAAGAACTGTTTCCCCACGTTATCTCCAGAAGTCCCACCAGCACTGCCCTCCCCCACTGATTTCCTTGCTGTCATTCCTTGATGTTTAGGTTCTATCCTTACTGCAGTTCCCATCCGAAATGGGTGCCAAGTCTACTTGTCCTGGTTTCTTTTATGAGGTGTCCTAACTGCCACACCTGCTCTCTGAAGCGTCTTTAGTTGATGGTTCACTTTAAAATGCTGGTTTTTTTAAAAAATGCAGTTTTTGGGTATCGAGCACCTCAGAGAAGTCCTCTGACTTTCTGTGCTGAACTTGACAGAAAGTGGGTTGGCTGGTGGTGTCTGAGGAATGGAATTCTGCCATGGAAATCCACCATTGATTTCTTCATCTACTGTGAAGTTTCATTGAATTCAGTCTTTTTTATAAAACCCTACTATTTGAACTGGAAAGTCTCAGGACCTTAACATCCCTCAAAAATCCCACAAACAATAAAATCTCTTTCTATTGTAATGAGCCCCAAACCCCTTTGAGAAGTGCTTAAGCACATGCCTGAGTCCCATCAAGATAAACAGGTGCACAAATATTTCCTTGCTCAGAACACTGAACTCCATGTTCCCACAGCAGTGGAATAAAGTGCACATTCTCCTTGCTGCAAGAGCACCCAGAAAGGAGTTCCCAGAGCCTCTCACTTCCATAAGCTTCTTTTTTTCCTCTGTAACTTTTCATTCTGGAATACAGAGTTCCAGAAGGCCTCTTGATCTAGGTATTACTTTATCATCATGGTATTACTTTTTGCAAATTCTTTTCTAACAAACATGTCTTGATTTGTTTTCTTCTCTTTATGCTTATAGGCTGCTTTCCTTCATTTTAATCCGTGTGTCTTCCTTAAGTCTCGCTTTCCTCAGTGTTTACACATTTTGTCAGTGCTTCTTCCATCAGCCAAGGTGTTTCTTGTTGCCAGATGCTTTGCTGCCCAGCCTTGCAAGCCAAGAGGAGATGTTTTTGTGTCTCTAACTGTGACCCTTTTCTGGTTGTTCGGGTCTTTTTTTAATCCTGCTTGTTGTTGAAAACACTTTTTTTCTCTCATGGATGCACTGTGGTAATTTGTAGGCGAGTTCATGCAGTTCTTCCAAGGGCATGAGGTTTTTATTTAAGGCTTTTTTTTTTTTTATCCTGTAGAAGCTCTTAATGGTTTGTATCTCATCTGCTGTAACTCCAGTGTGAAAATATTCCAGCAGTTAATTACAGCAGTGATGAGCAGTGGGAGAGCTGTGCCTCTCAGAGGCAGTGCTCGTGCTGCAGGGCAGGTGCAGGAGCCAAATGAATGCCCTTGGAAATTCTGGGTAACCTGGAGGAGACAGCCCAAATCGCTCTGGGAAGGGTTAGCACAATCCAGACAGGCTGAGCAGCAACATCTCAGGAGGTGCAGACAAGAACCCCAGAGGTCAATGGAGCTGAAGGTGAAGAAGGTGAGGAAATATCAGCTGCAGTCAAAGGTGTAGAGATGCTGTGAGTCCCAGAGCATGGGAGAAGAGAGGGCTTGAGAGAAAAGTCCAGCGGGGGAGAGAGCTCAGCTGGGAAGGCAGAGATCACCACCTTGCTCTTGTGTGATGCCAGGCTGCACGAGGGTTAGGGAACAGCTCATCCGTGTTGTGAAACTACCACTCAAGTTCCAGAGCAGGGTCCATGTCA
The DNA here is from genome assembly GCF_003945595.2 of Pipra filicauda. Lineage (NCBI taxonomy): Eukaryota > Metazoa > Chordata > Aves > Passeriformes > Pipridae > Pipra > Pipra filicauda. The sequence goes on from NW_024104431.1 coordinate 493,521, forward strand.
GTAATCTTTCCATTCGTAGTCCAACTGTGTTGTCTTTGGCTTTGGATCATGATGGAAAACCACTGGAGGAACACCAAGTTCTGTTGTCAGTTCCCATCTTTTCTGTATTCTGTTAATGTGCCCAAACTGATCTGTAGGCACTGTTCCACCTTTCAGTTGCCATGTCAAACTCTGAATTGACTTTGGAAGTTTGAATACTTCCATTAAGTTGTCTGTCAGCTCCTGCTGACAGAGAAAAGTACATAAGCTGCAGTCAGTGGTCTGTTCCCCTCCATTCTCCTATTAGGTATCAAATAGCAAATCAAATGTGTATGAACTCACCCTTCTGGAAAAGTATTTAATGTTTACTAAGGTGTAAGAGAAGAAATGTTGGCCAATCACAACAAGGAAGCACATGGAGAGGGTAAAAAGGGTAACACAGATACTTCCCAGGTAATAATAATTTCAAAACCCAATCATCCAAACAAACAAACACAAAGACAATACAGAAACTATGTTTAAAATCCAGGCATAATGAAAAATCTTAGCTAAAGTAAATTGACTCCCTCAGAGTACATGTGTCAAATGTATCCTCCCGGCCCCTTCCACACAACTGCCTGATTCCTTCTCCCTCTGAAGGGTATGAAATGTTTGTGTCTCAATCTGCTGTCCTCCAAGGACCCCTGATATGTTTGCTCTGATGGTGCTTAGTCTGTGCTTTTGAACCTCTCTTACAAGGCAATTATGCTTTTCTGGAATGACCAACCATATTTCTGAGCCTCAGCCTGAAAAAGGACATTTCAGTCTAAAAACGGACTTCAGGATATTTTTCGTGGTGCAATCTGAAGGGGATGAAAAAGTCAATGTGTCATTTTCTTTATTAGATTCCTATAATGGAACTGTAACCTAACCAACCTATAATGTGACCCAGCTCATCTTTCAGCTTTGTAGTCTGCAGGCCCTCTAAGGGACCTGTGCTGGCCACTGTAGGAAAAAGGGACCTTCCCTTTGTATATTGAAAGGAAAATCCCATTGCTGAGGGATCAGCATGCTCACATGTGATCATCCATGCTCACATAGTGAATACAGAAATCACATTAGAAACTTAGGAATTTTACTGTAGTAATTTCACCCACAAACACTGCTACTCATTAATCCATTTGGTAAGAAGCAAGTTTATGGATGGAAATCCGGAAGCCAACCGGTATTGCATGGAATTTCTTCACTCCTTAGGTGTGCCCACACCTTAGAGAAGCCAAAGATAAGTCTCAGCTAAAAGTGCTGGTTTTTATGACAGAAGGATTCAAGGAGTGTTCACCCATCCAAGTTTTCCTGTTTCTCCAGTCTTAGAGAGTGCCAGCTCCTCTGCATGGACTATCCAGAGAATTTTGCCATTGTTTTAGTTGTTACCGTGAAGTATTAGATGGCTGGCTGGAGTTCTCCCACTGCCAGCAGAAGCAAGGACAGGGAATGAACACTCCCAAGACAGAGAAATCGTTGACAAAAGGTTCAGTAACACAGCCCAGGGGTGCTGCCCTGCCAGGGAACAACTCTACAGCAAATGGGAAGCAATTTGTTGCATGAAAATCTTACTCAGCATCCCAGGAAATTCCCCACAGGAATGGGCAATGATATAAATCCTTCAGCCTGGCAAGAGAGATTAGCAGTGTGCTGGAATTAAAGATAACACAAAGCACCATCTGGAGTAAATAGTTTTAAATATCATGTCTAATTATCTTTGAGGGAAAAGTTTGTGTGGTTTGTTCAGGAGCAAATCTGAGCCTTTCAAAGATGACACGTGTAATTAAGCACATTTTAACTCATCTAAAGTGATAAGCAAAGTAATTATTCAGATTGTTATGAAGGTAGCAAAGGGATTTTTGGTAACTACTGCTTGGTTACAGCACATTCTGTGCAGTCAAATTTTGAGTGTTTCAGTCTTAGGGAGATGAAATCCCAGAAAGCTTTTATATGAAATAAAAGGGAATAAGTGCCTTTTTGGCTGTGTATTTCTTCTTATCTGTGTCATACCTTGTTGGAGAGCAAAAAAAAGTACAGCTGGCCTTCTCTTCTGCTGTGGAGGAACAATCTATAGGCCTGGATGTGAAAGCATTTAATCCTACTAGAAAAGAGAAGAGCTGGCATGACAGTGAATGTTACAAAATCCAACTATTTTCCTGTTAAACTAATGCTCTGAAAACTGTAAATACATGTACCTAAGGTCACCCCTCTTTGAGCTGAAAATAAGATGCAGAATTTGAAAATGAGAAGTAAATTCAGCTACCTAAACTAAGAACTTTTTTCCACTTCCTTGTTTTTTTCTAAAGATTTTGAGAAGACTTCTGCTGAAATACTAAGCTCTATGACTTTATTTTTTTAAAGTAATTATTAAAATCTCCCAGGGTTTTTGGCATCCATAAAATACTTCATTTAAATATAAAATGGCTCTACTGGCATTTTCTACTTCATGACCATCCCATGGCTGAAAACAGTCAGCATTGGATTGGATAGTTCAGCAGTTTATCATCTAAAAAGATGATGCTCTTACCCAGGACTGGTATTTATTTGCTTTGGCTACTCAACAGGAAAATATAAAAAGATATAGTCCGGATCACACTTAAAAATTGATAGAAGCTCATTAAAACTTTAGGGAAATTCCCCTTTATAAATAGCCCAGTAGGAATCAGGGAAAATAATAAATATTTCTAGCAATTTGTGGATGCAAAAAATTCTATGTGAATTGAGGTTGAATTTAGCAAGATGCCCTTTGGGGAAGAAATGTTTGACAGGAGATTCCCAGAATTGTAGACATGGAGGTGAAGCAGCATCCCAGCAGGGGCAAAGGATAAATCATTCCCCTGGCTGTGGGAAATCTGAGATATTTCCTTCCTCTGTCTCACAAATTGAAACCTACTTTTCCTACTTGCTATTTCATAGCTTAATTACTGGACTAGAGGATACTTTAGAGTGATACATGGGTGTTGATTCCATTTTAAGTAAACAAGCATTGGCTAATATTAATCTGAATTACAGCTTTCTTACCTCTTGCATGAATGCCACAATCCCTAAAAATAGGGTCAGTTTCTCACTGTCTTTTTCTCACTCTCAGTGAAAATGGAAAAGAGACTAAGAAAAGAATCACAGGAAATATAGTAATAGGATTTTTTTAAAAGTTTTTTACCTAAAGCTAGGTAAATAGATTTATTTTAACCTAACAATTTCTTGGCAAAAATCGTGTATTTAATAGGAAGTATTTGCTTGTGAAATTTTGAAGTTGGATTTTGCATAAGAACAGCAATAACTAGTAAGTTGTCAGGAATCCTATTCTCAAACCACCTTATTTTGGTAGCTGTGATAATATTTCCTTTCCTTGAGGTCTGATTTGCACAGCACACTATCCAGCTACAAATTCGTAGGCTTTTGGTGAAGACTACTCATCATTAAGGTATTTTCCACTGGAATTCCAAATTTAAAGATGTATTTTACCAAACCTAAGTAAACACCACTAGATTAAACAAATCCTCTGTGCCAGCTGGAAATGCATGCAAGGCTTTCATTGGGTTTTTTTTGCCTTTAAAGAGTTTTTGCTCTCCCTGCCCCCTCAGAATCTTCTCAGAGTAGGTATTTTATCTGCATTATGGACAGAGTTCTGTTGTTCTCTGCTTTTTGTGCTGTTTGCAACCAGCAAATCCCACTATTCAAACTGTTGTGCTGAGTTGTTTATGTCTCATCTTGGCATAATGACAATTGAACACATCACAGGCATGGCCGAGCCAGAGCTCTGGAGTCCTGGAACAACACTGGGCTTGTGGCTGCCAAAACCCTCCTGCTCCCTGGAAACCTCCCTGAGCCCCACACTCAGGAGTGAGGTCGGTTTTGAACCCCTACAAGAGAAGAGTTATCTGCTCACTAAAGAGGAAGAACAGCCCCCAAAGACATTTCTATTTAATAAAGAATCCTTTGTCTTTTTGTGTGTAAATGTTGTTTTGCTTTCTGTGTTAAGGTACTGCAGCCCAGAGTACAGGTAGGCTGGATGTGCCACCAAAAGGGCCCAGAAACATTAATAGAATATTATATTAGAATATTGTATAATAGACATTACTGGAAATGATGTAACGTGGAGCCTTTTAAATTATCCACATCTTTGTTGATGGTGGAAGGGTGGCCATGTGGTACAAGGCTGCAGCCTAGGAAATTAAGATTCCCCTGTTTGTTCCTCAGCTGACCTGTTACTGTGACACACTTACTGCTTTTATCTCTTTGCCAAGTCTGCAAAATCGTGTTTCAATGTCAGGGGGGTACCAGACACTAAATTAATGATAAACCTGGTTTTTATATTAAAGACAGTAGAAAAGGTAAAGTTATAATGATTTTATTATCAGTATTAAAATCAGTTTAAAATATATAGACAATGAGATATCTGAAATCCAGTGTTCCAGTATATTTCATTTTCTGTACCTGTGAGGACTTAACTCTTAGAGATGTTGTTCGGTGTTGATCTCTACATGAAATCCCAGTTTGGATGGATTAAAAAGGTGTGTGGGGGAAAGAGGAGTAGAAAGGCCACGTGTACTGGGCGTGTGGATTTGCTGAGTTTATGAAACACCAAAGACAAGAAGCAAAACGACAGTATGAGATCATTTGGGTATAATGTGGTTTCTCTCCTAAGCTTTCTGTTTTGTTTTGCTTTATTTTGCAGTTTGCCCAGCTGGTGTCTGTCTACAAAACTTTGGGTCCCGAGAAGTTCCCTTTAATCGAGCAAACGTTCTACCCAAATCACAAGGAAATGGTAGGTGCAAATAGCAACACTAAATACACTTCCTGTCTGTGTAAAGCAATAACTGTAACACACTGGTCCTTTTTCCCATTTACTGTCCATTTTAAAAGCCATGTGGAAAGCTTTCAGGGGGATGAGACTGAGTGACCACTTGAAAGCATTGTGATGGTGAGCTGGAGGATTCTCAGATGGGAAGGCAGTAATTTTTCAGCTAACCAGCTTCACATCTTGAAGAGATTAAATGCTGATAAAGACAGTGAACAGCCGTTAAAGTGCGAGAGTTACTTCTCTGGTTTGTTTTCACCCCAGTCCTTTATGATATGTTCAAAGCGTTTATTGTCTTTGGAGATGATGCACAAGGCTGTGTGCTGATTAGTGTGGGGCTTTGAATTCACCTAAAGTCAGGGTGGTTTTTACTTGTGATCTTCATGTACCTGAGCCAACATTGATTCCCAGTCCCTTACAGACATAAATGCATTCTTAAAAATAACACGAATGACCTTTACTCATGACCTGTGTTATACTGCCATCACTCTTTTCTTATTTTTCTTAGGATTTCTAATCAGAAATTCTTTCCTGAGTATATTTCTCGAGAGGAAACGCTGAGAGAGACTAGAGAGAGGCTCTTTGCTGATTGAATAGCCTGGCAGAGAAGCATCAATTATTGTAGAATCTAATCCATTCAGTATACGTCCCACAGCTGGGATTCAAGTACTGCAGCAAGGTCAGGATATATCTGTGAGTCAGCTGTTTGTGCAAGGTCCCTAAGCTGTCATTGCTGTGAGTCTGTCCTGAGACTCTGGCTGGCACTTTGTTAGCATAGGTGGGACCTCAGGTAAGCCCCGGGAACAGCAGATGACTGAGATCCCTTCTGAACTCTTCCTTCTCCCACATCTGCCTCATCCTTGGGTAACAAACACAGTATGGAGCAGTTCTGCTGTATTTTTTGCAAGAGTGCCAGGATGGCTCTTCATCCTGCTTTTCCGGTTCTCTCTGGTTCCTTTGGATTATGAATTCACAGATGTTTCCACTTCTCTTGTCATATATGACACTTCTGAGAGGAGATTTCACCACAGTGAGGTGGCACACAGAGGTTTCATAGAGCCAAAGGTACTGATTTGGAGCAGCAGGTCTAGATTTTGTCCCAGACGGTCAGATCTTTCCAGAGGGAAAGGGGGTTCTGTTGATGGATCTGTCAGGAAAATATACAATGCACAGGAAGTGTTTTTTGCCTTAGGCATTCCTTCGTGACCGGTAGAGAGGCAGAACCACATCTCATTTTGCAAGATGCTTTTTTAAATAGTGATAAGTTTTTAGATCTGTTTTCCTAAGAATATCTAAGATATTCTTATCTGGTTTGTCATTTCCTGCTTGCAGTTTATTGTTCTTTCTTCGTTATTTTATCGTCTATTCAGGCCCCCCAGGGAACTGGCCATGGCATCTCACCAAGCCTGTCAGAATTCAAGGAGCATCTGGATGGTGCTCTTGGGTGTATGGTTTAGTTGTAGGCAGTCCTGTGGGACTCCATGACTCTTAACTGGAGATAGTCTATGATTTTATTGAAAAAGCAAGTCTTTTGAACGCATTACTAAATTGCAGTACATAGAAACAAAGAGCATATCCTATAATTTTGGGGCAAGAATTAATGTTTTAGATTTATAAATTTATATGACATATTTTGCTGTGGAGTATAACAACTGTGTCAGTGGTTCCCCCCCCTTTGTTCCCCTATATGCTCATTAAAGTCTAAGCTGCTAAGTTATTTGCCTTTTGTTTGAACTTTTGAATGTTGTTCTCCACAGCTGAGTAATCTTCTTTACATATTTTATGTAATGAATGTTAATCTAGAGAAAATTAACACGTTTGGGTATCGCATTGCCATATGTGGCTTACAAGTGCTGCAATAACTGACTCTGATGGGGCTCATTTCTTTGGTTTTATTCCTTCTGAAGAAAGGATTTGGAACTCTGTGGCTTGGGAAATAATCAGGCAACATGGTACAAGATAACACTGTTCAGATTTCTAGAATGGGTTCTAAGATGGTCTGGATACCAGTATTCTGTTGCTGAACTGAAAACATATCATGCTATTTATTTTTTGTTTCATTTTTTTGAACCCTTTAATAACAGCTGGCCTCATTTGCTTATACAGAATTCGGAAATTATGGTTTAAAATATTTTTTCTGTAGTTCCTCTTGTGTTTGCTCCTTCCTTTCTTATTCCTTAAGGGGAAACCTTAGGGAGCTCTCCCTCCCCTACAGTGCAAACCAGCCCAGGGGCGATGGGGGAGCAGGAGAAAGCCTCAAGTCTCTGGGAATGGAGGGCTCAGCTGAGCGTGCCAGAGGTGTGCCTGTGTTGGGCTTTCCTCTGCTTCTTTCACACTCTGCTGATGGTTTGTGCCGAGTCTTTAGCCGGCAAAAAAAGGTAAATAAACAAAGATGCCATTCTTTTGTGTAAAAATGGAGCTGCTTTAATGAAACACTTTTTGAAACAGAAACATTCATCCCAGACTGATTATACAAAACGCTGTAAGGCTTTTGAACTCATTGGTAGTTGAGTCATATCTCCAGCCTTTCCCTCAGTAATTAGTTCCCTTTATTTCATTATATTCCCACCTCTTATGTTCTCTGTCATGAAAAAAAAGACAACATGGCTTTTTCAACAGAATTGTTGAACAATTTAATTAAAACTTAACTGGAACATTGAGAAAAAGCCAGCAATATTCAAGGTGGTGTTTCTTCCCCATTGATCTGTACAATCTCCCTTCTCTCTTCTATTCCCTAATCTTATCATAAGTTGTGTGAGTCATTTTCAAATTAGAATCAAGTGTTGTGCCAGGCTATATTCCTGCTCTAACCTTTCATATAAACACATATGTTTTCAAGAAGTAAAAATAAAGTGTTGTAAAAATAATCCGCCGTGGATAATATATCAATGCCACTACAGTAAAAACCTTGATAGGAAAATAACATATTGATGATGCCGCATCGTAGTCAAGCCTTTTCATAATCTTTCTCAGTGCTGAATCTCAGGGAAAATAAAAACTCGTTCTGAGAGGGGTTTTTGTAAAGCTTTGCTTGCCATATTTATTGACATGAGGGAGAAAAATAATCTTTGTGCCACCCGTCGTGGTGAGTTTGTTCAGATTTATGCTCAGCCAGAAATCAAAGTCGACAGCCACTAACTGTGAAACACCTCATGTGGGATATTTTATGGCAGGACAAATATAAAATGTGTTTAAAACTAATTATGGCATACAATTTGTATTACAGTCTGTTCATAAATATAAAAGAAAACCTTTACTTGTACAAGGCACACAAAGAAGACAATCTGTGTCGGGTGAGTTGAGTTTAAGGTTTAGTTACTCTAAAACTGAAAGAGAAACAGAACTATGTTGAGTTAAAAAGCAGAAAATATCTGTTTACTGCAGAGTGCTGTCCAAAAGACAGCATCACATCAAAATGGATTTGGAAACAAATGCTACACTGGACGTGTATTGAATAATAATCAGCCCTGTGCTTGACTCAGACACTGTGTGGTTATTAAGCTCTCATGGGCTTCTCTAGGAATTGTTCTGATTTGACATGAGGAAATAAGGCCTGGCTTTAAGTCTTTCTTTAAATTAGTAATATAAATGCACAGCACTGCCAATATTTTCACTGCAATATCAATTCTTTTTGGAAGAAGTGAAGCCGTTTTATTCTTTTTATTCCATTTATATAAGTAGCCATAGTAAATCTATGGTCCAAATGAATAGTGTTTGGTAATTTTAGTTTTGTCTTTATAAAAACATGGTGTTTTAATTTAGGATTGTAAATTAAAATAACAACTGATTTACAGTGCATAAAAAGTGAAACATTGACTTTTATATATTATAGGACATATATTCCTGAAAGAAACAATGACATACCTTCCTGTTGGCCTTGCACCATTTGCATTTCATTGGAAATGTATAAATTTAGCCCCAGAAAAAGAAAACAACGATATTTATTCTCAGAAGAGCGTTTTGAAACCTATCCTTTTAATATGCATTTGTGCAATAGTCAAAATAAACATTAAAAAGGTGAAAATAGGTCACAAAAATAATTTGTGCAGTGAGGTTTCTTTCAGGTCTCTGTTATTTATCCAGTGCATCATACCTTAGTGTGTTTGTTCTGTGTTGCATGGGACTTGCTGAATTTCATGGCCAAACTACTACCTCGTTGAATTGAATGGCATGAGAGATGTCTGTGCACTTAAAGATGTGCACATATTATTTGCAAGTTCAAGTCCCAGTGGTTTTATTAGGAGTCTACAGCAAACAGATTTGAGGAACTATTTGGAAAACCCTTGAGCAATAATGTGGTGGCTCTGACTGAGCCCCCAGGCTGGGAATGTCACCCTGGGGTTAACAGGAGCCAGTAAAGGGTGTTAACCCTTTAAATAGACCTGATCCAACCAAATGAGAGCAGAACTGTCTAAATCTCTGCCTGTGTTCTAAAGTCTCATGTAAGGAACACTCAAGAGTAATTCTAGACAAAATTGGAATGAAGTGAAAGAAATCCAATATAGAAAATTGGGGAGAGTAAAATACATCAGAGATGGCAGCTATTAGAGATTCCCACCCTGCCTGAGGGTTCTGCCCCAGTTTCTGGGACACAAGGAGCTGGACAACTGTCTGAACTTTGGCATTTACTGAAATAGTTTCTGAAGTTTCACCGCTGTGAATTTAATTACTTTTGTAAACTTAGATATGTGTGAGATTAGCTACTAGCTACAGGAATCAATTTAGAAAAGTTAAGGCATTAAAAAAATAAAAGGCAAAATGTGTTGTAACGCTTCTCTAGTACAAGTTCACGAGCAGCCAAATTCACTGTGACAGACTACAATAGGTATTCATGAATGAAAAATCATTAAATATGATCAAATATTTGAGAGCTTTCAGAAACCACTTGCTGTGTAAGTGCAGTATCTATTGCACGTTTTCACATGAGTTTCTAAAGCCAAGGCTTTTAACAGTGCTGGAATACAATGACCTGGTCACATATTGAGAGAGGCATTAGCAAGTGCTGCAGCTGCCCTGAGGGTGGACAAGTTTTCTGTAAATATGAGCAGTTTCAGCCTATCATCATTTGTGTTGGTTCCATGAAATGCTGAAGCATTAGAAGATCTGACTTTTCTTTCAGCAAGGTGTGGCTAGTCCATAGGAATGATGAGTTGGGAAGAGGCTTTTGTATATCAAGGCTGTTTCTTAGCTTAGTTATCACTGAATGTTACAACTCCGTAGATAAAGAAAGCTGTGACATAAGGAATATACAAAATGTGGAGCACAGATTGTTTTAATCCCAGAAGGGTTCAACTTGTTTCAACAGGTAAGGAAATATTTGTGAATCTTTTTTTTAATAGCACATTGTTATAATACTTTACATATACACTGTACAATAATTCTTTTGCATCAAAGACTTTCATACAGAAAAAAATAGTACTATAAAACATTCCGTAGTTCATTGGAAAGATTTGGAATACAACACGGGGTGCTCTCAATCTGTAGGTTATCAAACGGGGGACAAATTCTGGCAACTCTTTTGTTCTTGTACATTCATATTGGCAAAGGGAACCTGTTATGCCTTGGAGGACACAGAGGAGCTTTCTCAGCTCAAGCCTCTGTGCAAAGCATAACAGCACAGAGTAGGTACCCCCAGGAGGTTTGTCCCTTGTCTTACGCCAGTGCCAGTCCCACAGACTGGGACTTTACTGTACAGGACAATTTGTTGTGTTTCTAAGCAACAGATACATTAGACGATGGCAGTTCAAAGCTGGGAGTGGGCAGTGGTGGATGGAATGAGACTCCAAGGCTTTTTAGGAAGTGCTGGTTTTAAGGTTCGCTGATATCAATGAACTCTTTCTCGGGGGGGGGCCCACCTCGGTACCAGCTGCAGGTGCCATCACTCCTCTTGATGCAGGCGTAGTGCTTGGCTTGGTGCCCGTAGAGCTTCCTCTCGATCAGCCAGTCTGTCCAGAGGCACTCGTTGGGGGCAGTGATGGAGCAGGGCACCATGTAGCAGGTGGTTATCTGTGGGAAACAGTGCATTGCTTTAGCACCTCGCAGCTTTCCTTAAAATGCTGTTTATAAGAGAACAGTTCCCACCACTGCAAGCTGCTGGTGCCTGTCAGGTGGCTCCACCACAGGCACTGTTTTGTTCTGTACTCACCTTGCAGCCACAGCCCATTTGATATCTCTGATTCAGACTCTTCTTTTGAGACAAGGATAAATCATCCCATGGTTCAATGTAGTTGCACAAATGGATGAGGACTTTGCCATCACTTAAAATTTGGCCTGCAGCGTGGAAAACACAAAATATAAGCCAAACAATTAAAAGTGTTTTCTAAATACTAAAACAGAAGTGTAAGAATACCTCAAGTTTTTTACTAATTGCACCAGGTTAGTCATACTTAACATTTTTTAAAAATTAATTTAATCATAACAGAGAGAATATTCTTCTGACTGCATGCTGTATAAATGTAAAAGATTTAAGAAGGATATTTTTCAAAAGATACCAATAATCTGCCAGCAAGAGATGGATGCAAATGGTAAACAAGATTTTAGGACTCTATAGAAAAATTTGTAGTTCCTTAGTACACCAGATCTGCACAGGCATAGCATGTGTTGTCTCATTATGCGTGTGTGCATTCCTGGGGAAATCAGTACTGTTGGTTTTAATCAAATAATAATGGCATTGTTCTTTCTATTTACTAATTATTACTGACCTTCGCTTCCTTTGGAACTACTTTAAGATTGTTGGATGAAGGATGGAAAACATGGAAGATCACACTATAACTACAGCTTAACACAATTTGTACATCTCATTGTATTTGTGTTTAGTACATACATACATTCCTTTTTAACAAGGGCTGGCATGTTTTAGCAAATTCAATCTAAGCAGTTACTTCTGGTTTTACAGGTACATTAGTTGTCACAGAATAGGCTGAGTTGGAAGGGCCCCATATTTTACCTGTTAGAAGATACTGTTTTTTGTTGTTGGCTTCTAATTTCACTCCACAGAGTGACGAATCAAAAGGGGTGTAGACATACTGGACATCCTTGAGCTTTTCAAATCCTTTAAACATCTGAAAATTAATAGAAACAGAAAGTCAGTCGTGGGGGAAAACCATGAAAAAACAGTTGCGAACAGCAGCTGAAAGAAATAGATGGTCTCTTTAAGGAAGGCTCCAAAGTCCAAAATTCTATGAGAAAACACCAACAATTAGACCCTTTCAATTCACTGACTAAAACATTTCCAAGAGTTTTAGAAGGAAATTAGGTAGTTCTTCATTTTTTAAATTATAGGTTTTAAAATGTACTTTTTCAGTGTTTTTAATGGATTGTTAAAGCTTTCCCTTCCATTTATATTCTACTGTCATGTTCCATTTAAGGAGCAATGCAGAGACATCAATCATCTCAACCTTGGTGCTGCAGCATCATAAGATGCAAATGTTTCTCAGTATATTAATATGGGAAATTTTCTTTTCATCAGTGTAATGGTGGGTATCTCCTGGGACATTAGACATGCTGAGGAACTTAGTATTGTTCTTCTATTTGGTCACTAAAGCAAGCTGGTTTTCCATATCCAGAGTTCTGATCCGTGGGACCTTCTCAAATAACTGTTGGAAAATGGGATCCAGCTCTTAGGTTTTACAGGACCAAAATGGATAGATCAGGATCAAAGCAGTTTTCAGAGTGGCTGCTCCTCAATCAGCATTTTCAACTGCAAAAGAAATCTTTAAAATAAACCATTAAAAGATCCAAACAAGTTTCACTGTGCCCCAACGTGAGAAGGCTCAGCCTCAGAAGGGTCAGCCTGTCATCACCTTCCGTGACCTCACCAAACCCAGCGGCCTGGGGTGACATCATGGCACGTGGTGACAGCTGGGGACAATGGCAGGACTCACAGCTCCCCAGGGCAGCTCTCCCAGTTGCAGCTGGTGTCACTGGAAAATGTGTTTGTGTTTTACTCAAATTCTCCCAGGAGATTTAAATAGCACGGGGCGCTAGAAAACACGCTGTAATATGTTGGTTTTTCTGAAGCCTTATTTATGGAAGGAAAAGAGTCAACGTTGTCACCAGGCTCCGGGTCCAAAAATATTAAATGTGATTTGAAACACCTAAGTAAAAAAAACCAAACAGACTGAACCAAAGCAAAACACAAAACAAACTGGTATCCTGTACAGAGCAGCAGAGAAAATCACAAAAACCCTCTGTAATGATGAGGAAAATGTGCCTAATTTTATTAGAGTAAAAGTAGTCTGGTGCGGCAGCCCAGCACAGAAGTTCATCCCTTGATCTCAAATAACTTAAGAGGCATTATGCAGGCAACACAAATTGATTTATTTATTAAAACCCCTCAACAAACAGAGCAAAATATAATAGAGGTCTAGTTAATATTTAAATGAGATTGATGTTTGTTTTGTTGCAGGTTTTTTGGTTGCTTGGTTGGGATGGTTTTTTTGAAGTTGCAGTCTGACTTATCTTAGGTTTTGACCTATATATTTGTTAAAGCATTTATTAAGATTATAATCTTCTGCTTAACTCAGTCAATCATATTTGATCTTCTCAAAAGTATTCTCTCATCTCCTGAAAGCTTGGATATTTCTCTGTGGTTTGATTTCCACTGTGCACATTTGGGCTCCTGATAGGGCTTCATTGAGGTAGGAAAACAGGATGAGGAACTAGGGGAACAGAGAGGTGTGAGCCTGGTGCTAACATCTATCTTTACACTGTCCTTGTCTTCCTGATGGGTGTAACCAAGACCAGCACACAGCCAGGGCTTTAAAATTTTAAAATACTCCTTTTTAAAAAACCATCTGTATTACTTCCAGTGTCTCAGGCATGTTTCTGTTCTAGTAATTACATTCTTCTATCTTCTTTCTTCTCTAAGGTTTTTCAACTATATCATGGCTTATTTTCTTAGCTTTATATAGTGATTAATATCTAGTTTTAAAACTGCAGGTGTCACTGTAAAGTGTAGATACCTTCATGTTTAGCTTGAATATCTCCTCATATTCCCACTGGGAGTGACCCCACCCCTTGGAAAAGCAGTCTGGTTCTCTCAGAGGGTTTCCATCCATGCACCTCGTGAGAAATAGTTAGCAATTTTGTTTATACTTGTTTAATTTGGTAAAAACTGTTGATTTCACGTATCTAGTCATGGCACTGTTTTAATGTGTAGCTGGCTCCTTGGGGCAAGTGCGATGACCAAGTCAGTCATGATAATATTATATAGACACATATTCAATTGCATATAAATCACATATTATCTCCTCTCTTTAGTATAATGCTGTAAATAAGAACAGCAATTGAAAAAATTTATGGCTTCTCGATATGCCAACCCATCTCTATAAAATCAATAAACCCCCTTGTTATTATTTCTAGAAATTAATATCAAAAGAATGTTTAATATTTCTGACTAAAATAGCAGTGTTTTCATGTGAAGCCTAATGCATGGAATTTAAAATAACAGGAATATAATTTTTGTAACAGGGTTACCATAAGCAAGCCACACTACTGCTACATGTCAAACAACCCAGAGAGCCCAGAGCAGAGAAACAGCACCATTTTGCTGAATTTTCAGTTGCAGTAAAATGTAACCTTCACAGATTCTGTGTTCCTTTTCCAAGAGGGGAGAAGAACTGATGAGGGAAGTGTGAATATGTGAGTAGCCTAAAAAGTATTCACCAAAACTCACACGGAGTTGATAATCGTATTTTAGTTCAATGCATCTTTTAGCTCAAAAGAGATGATTAGAGAGTCTGTTCTTCCTTTCTGTGCTATATAAACAAGTTCTTAGCCTATCCCCCATCCTGCACGTGTTCCTGCACAGGATTAGCCCCAAGTCCGTGGGCAGTGCCACTGGCCATTCCAAGGGCCCTGCAGTTTGTCCTTCGGGTCATCAGGAGAAAGGGCTCTGGAGCACTCAGAGAAGAAAGACTGTAACAGTGAACAGAGAATATTCGACCCTTTGACATGCACTGTGGATTTAGATTCTTTTAAATGTTATCACCTGAGGTGAGAAATGGTGTGATCAAGTTAATTGCTGTAGCCAGCAAATTCTCAGTTACCCAGGAGTGTGGCCACCGACCCACGAGGCTCCATCTGAGGATCTCTGCCCAGCTATTTCTGTGCCATTACTAGCCAGGCTGTGAGCTGTCCCATTCCATGGAGATGGCCAAATCTGGCTGACTTTGTACACCATTATATTTTTTTTTATTGATTATTTTACATTTACCAAATGTTTACAGGCACGAGCTATTTAAAATTCCTCACTCTTTTTACTTTTGTGATGTGGTGAGTGCTTTACAGTGTAAAGAATTTTCTGTTAAACTTCTGTTAATTTAAATGTATTTCTCAGTAATTTTTCAGTAGGCTCGGTCATGTTCAATTTTTGCCCACACACCAACTCTGAATTACATGCCTAGAACATAACAGGTTGCCTCACTCTTTGTCTCTGCTGTGGGATTTATCAGGCACAGTTGCCTTTATGGGCTTTTTTCAGTTCCACAGAGGATGGGCAGGTCACAGAGCTCCTGTGTGCTTTCATGCTCTGTGGGGTGGAGATTTCAAACCAAAATCCTTCCATTTAGGCTGGTCAGTGCCTGGAGCAGAGACCTGGGTCCAAAGGCAGCTGAGTGCCAGGGAAGGCTCGGCTCCTGCCTCCTCTGAACTCCTCTGGCCAGAGGAAAGAATTTGAAGGGTGGGACAATTCAGACCCATTTGTTAGTCTAATGTTTCATGTAATAATGTAGGGCATCTTTTATTTGAAAATAGATCTCTCTGGTTTGTCCAGTCCTAGTTGACTTGCCTTCTGAAGCTGACTGGAATTAAATAAACATCTCTAACTGATGCTGAGTTTTGAATAGGCCTCCACTTGTGAAAAATAGGGAGAAACTCCAGAACAGCTTCGATATACAAATGTATTTCAGAGATTTCAGTGTACTATTACTGAAGTACAGGATTATAGACTGAAAATAATCACTCAGACTAGACTTCTCCGTTGTTCTTGTTTGTGCTGAAGCATAAGATGATTTGCATTTCTATAAAATTACTGAAGTGTTGCCGAGGAGCAATAGAACATTAAAGTGCTAATGGGGAGAAGGAGAATTCCTCTGGTATTTATGTGCTTATTTCTGTAAAGAAACATTTGAATATATCCTTAGTATTTAAGAAGACAGAAAGTGGCAGATTGTGAAGAGCTTTGGAGTTTGTTTTAGCAATGTAAAGACTGGCTTGTTGAAATTGCTTTAAAACCTTAACAGAAGTTGTGTGTGATAACCATCCTTATTTACCGTAGATTTTTCTCAGTAGATCCTGTGAGGGGATCTACTGATATAGCTTGAATGATTGAATTTTCTTTCAAAAGCATGTAGCTATTCATAAGGATTTTCTTAAGTGTTCCAGCAAGTGTAAAAGTGCAAATAATATAAAACAATATTCAGTGAAAAATGAGAGGTGAAACCGCCTGGAAAACAAACCAACCAACCAACCAAACCACCCCACTAATGCACACTCACACACGTAAATTTAGAGAGACTATTTTTTGTGTATTCCAGAAACAGGTAGATCATGATTATTTTAACATCAGTGAGAGTTCAACAGTGACTTGAAGGGGACCAAGATGCATCTTCTTAAAGTGCATTAATGAATATATCCCCCTGTTGGAGCTGAACAAATAATGGAAAAATCCTGTGAGATTCTGAATGACTGTGTCTTTGGGTGCTCCCACTTGGTGTTTGCTTCCCTAGCAACTTTCATAAAAATGGAGTTTGGTTTATATTAATATGAGGGAAGGACTCCTGTTCCTGCAAATATCCCTATTCACTGTGAACATAGGGCCTTGCTCTTTTAGACTCTTTCCAAGTCATCTTTAAGCAATTGTGAATAATAAAATTGTCATCAAAATATCATTATTTGACAAACAGCTCCTGAATGTCAGAACAGCCTTCTGCTTTTTTCTTTTGCATTTTTTTTAAACCCTCCTTTGATTTATTCTGTGTAGTTCACCCAGGTCTAACTGGGTCTTTTTCAGCTTCCAGCGTTTTAGGCTAAACTAGTCATATACAGAGGTTATGACCATTGAATTTCAAAAGAGCAGAGTGATTCCATGTACCTTTATTTGTTTGATTTCATACCGGATCATTTTGTGGGTATCAAGGGGATCATCACTGGCAGGAACTACCTTTTCACTGGATATTTTTGCTCGAATCACTGTAATAGAGAGAAAGATTTAAATGCAAATAAGCACGTGCCTCATTTTGCAAGCAAAACCAAAAATTATCTTGATAGATTTTAGCATTGTTTTGACACTTATAGCTCTTACTATAAGATCACTACCTTAAGTTAACTCCTGAAAATAAAAATAAATGGGCTGCCTGTGATGTAAATCTGAATTCCCATGAATCTGGAAATCTGATTGATGTTACCACTCAGTTTTGACAAAAACTCTCCATCAAAATCTTTGAAAGACTTGAATCCCATAGAATGTTACAAAATACCCATCATTATAATCAGTGTGGAAAGGGACACTTCTGTTGATGACAGAAGAATTGTTGATCAATTAAATAGACTTGAAGTAACACTGAAAGCCTGTGCCAGACGAAAGCATTGATTTTATGCATAAAATCAGAAGTCAAGAATAGACTTTTATTTGCTTTTCTGAAGCTTAACAAAGCACATCATCAGTTGTGTAAACCTGTATAAATCAATTCCTCCCTCTTTTAACACACTTTATTTCCTGTTCTTTAATCAAGGAAAGTATGAGATTTAATGAAAGAAGAAATTGATTGTTCTCCTCTCTTTGTTTGGGGCATCTCTCTTGTGTATGATGTTTAAAATATGCCAGGACTATTAGGCACAGTGAATAACGAGGTTCTAAGAATATGGTATATGGCCAAAATCCCTCTGGGGACTTCTATCCCCCCAAATTATTGAGCATCCTATTTTTGCTCTGTTCTGGGTGGTGACTCCTGCAGCTCCTCTGCAGGTGAGGGGCTTGTAAAACAAACAATCTGTGCCTGCATGGACAGACACTGGCAAAGGCCAGATAGAGGAAAATTTTTGTGACATTGAAATCATGCTTTTACAAAAAAACCCCAACCATTTCTTTGATAGATTGACCTCATATTTATCATATCTAAAGGAAAAGAATAAAAAACACAGATTGAAACCCAGCCAGGGAGAGGTCAGTCCCACCTCATCACGGGCAATTCTCATTTCCTCGCTCATTAGCAGAGCAAAGTCGATGTAATAACCAACGTGATACAGATACCTCCAGCTTCAAAGCTCAGGTCCTCTATCTTTTGGCACAGTCATCCCTCCTCCCAAGCCATTTAAACTCTTTTTAAGGAGCATTTGAGACTTATGGATTGGAAGGAAAGAGTTCTTTTAAATCTGAGCAGCAGATTCCTCATTTCACATGGTAAGTGGCAGCGTCTCTTTAATCATCTGCAGATGTGCTGTGTTCCCACAAATTAACAGTATGTCTTCAGAGCTTTGATCTAATTCCAGAGGAAAAGTGTTGTGGACTGTGTGTACTACACTGCTGGCAAGGACAAATTAGAATCATGTTTTGTTTTCTTTCCATCATTACTGCTTTAAAAAGGGTTTTCTCCTTAAAGAGTCTGTTCAATATTGAAGGTAAGGCCTGAGAAAACAGGATTGAGCTCCATTATTTTCCCAGTACCATAACATGGTTTATATGCAGGAAATCTTTTCCTGCCTACTCAATGCAAACATTTTTAGGATAATTAAAACTACATTCCCCCTTGTGTTTGATGTTAAAACATTAGTAGTTTTCCTATTTTTATTAAATTCTACTTGTTAGCATCTGAGAGGAACATTACAGATGATCACTGATAATTGCAGGGGTCTCCATGGAGTTGTGAGAAGCTGAAACCAACATTCTGGGGGTTGTCATTAAGAGATCTCTTACTGGATGTGTAGAAGAAAGTGAAAAGTATTTTTGTGTTGTGTGTGTTTCATTCATTTGTTTAAGAGAAAGCTTCCAGATGGCAAAGGAAAACCAAATCGAGCTTTGGATTTTTTTTTTTAACAGTAAGAAAGTTTTATTATTACAGGATGTCTAAATTTCTAGTTATTTGGATTTTACTCTTCTGTTCTCCTGAAACCAGATTCAGATTCACACAGATCTTTTGGGGCCTTTTAATCCTGCTTGGTTTTCTTTTTTTCTGTGCATTAATATTTTTTTTCAATCGATGTCGTCTAGCTGTCTCCTGAAACCTCTGATTCATGTGGTTGCTTCTGTTTTTAACCACAAGCACTTCCTGATGGAGCATTCCTGGGCCTGGCCATCTCCCTCTCCTCACTCGTGGTCCAGAGGGTGGTCAGGACTCAGGATTCCTCTGAGTCTGCACTTCTTTTCAAGACACGGTTTCAAGTATTCCGTGGCTGTCTTGGCTTCTCCTCTGTGTGAATGAGAACAGCCTCTGGTTGTTTAGTGTAATAATATCATTTTATCTGTCAGGCAGTTATTGGTTCCTTATGAGGAATTTGCATATATGGAACACATATGCATAGCCTTGATATTCCAATGCCAGTAATCCTGTCGGCCTCAGATTTGTTCTGCACTGAAAATACAGACTGTTTTGCAAAAGACTTCACCCTGATATTTCAGTAGGGGGATGTAGCTTTTCCGTGGAATTCATATGCTGTAAATCAAATTTGATAAAATTTAAACATTTCTGCCTACTTTGTAGTTGCTGGTTGTTGCGGGAACCGAACCGAGAGGGAGTTAATGTGAGTTATAGGAGACCAGTGCTCTGTTTAGTAAATCAGCTTGGCTCTTGGGCAGTCAGTGTTACAGGTGTGTTAGGAATATATTTATTCCTTCTTTCCTCAGTAATAAAAAACCTCTTCCAGCCATTTCTACATGCATGAAAGGTCATTTTGAACTGGATAAAAGACAGAACTTACTAGGTATAACATCAGATATATTTGTGTTTAATACAGCTAGGAGAAAAGGGTTGAGGTTTATACAATCCAAAATTGTTTATATATAATAAGAACAGAAAGATATTAAGTGCATCTTTCCTAAAGCTGGGTGATTTCCCTCTGAAATAAGCTACACTAATTAATACCTGTAAATAAACGGCACCATCACTTTGTGTGTTAGAGATTTCTATGATCATGAGGAAGTACTTACACTAAGGGCTTTTTTATAAGAAGTTCACTGCCACGAGACTGATTTTACCCCACTACAGAGGCAAACACAAGGAAATACGATTCAAGAGAAAAGACACAAAGAACTGGAGAGCCCATACCAAGGCACAGATAGAGCTGGAATCTGAACAGAGCAAATACTTGCACTTTGTCCACTGAAATTCATATGTTTCCTAAAAGTAGTATCTTTTTAGACTGTTATTTCTAAGGCAGTAACAGAGGGAAACCTCTTGATTGAAGAATTACTCTCATTGTTACAAGTTAGAATTATGAAATAATATGTTCTGTATTATAATATTTTATATAGTATTACTGTACTTAAACAAGTGGTAAGATTATGTTACTTAACCTTCTGGTCGCAGTCCCAGTGTTTGAAGACAGGCAACTTTGCTCAACTAAAGTAATCATTTATATATTGGGATAAACTGCTTGGAAATACCTAAAGCCTGCAGTACAGTGGTGGTGGTGCCACAAGGTTACGTTACAGCCAGAACAAAACTCAGCCAAGAGTTGTCTATTAACAAATCCTCACAAGCAAAGGACAGGGGATTGCCTTCAGGTGTTTAGTGTAGGATTAAAAAAAAAAGAAGGAATTTTATTAACACCCTGTCACTTGTTGTATACAATGCTAAAATCTGTGTATTCTGTAAGAGAAGACTGGGGACATATCGGATAATGAGATTTCCAGCAGTGCCCATCTTCAGTCTGGGAGGTGAATTAATGGAGAGGATTCAGTGTGAGACCAGAGAGGAACCTTGAATTCCCAGGAGGAACTGTAATTAATTCCTTCTTGTCACAAAACAGCTGCTCCAGGTGCAATGCCTGTATTCAGCATTACCTGGCCACCATGTCTGGAGGCAGATCAGATTTGCCTCCAGTTTAACTCAGGTGTCTCTCACTGGCCAAAAATTTAAATGTGAACAACCAGAAAGCAAACTAACTAAAAGTCTGTGGGCAGAACTGGCCTCGTCTACTGTATTCACCTAAAGTCAAGTTATGGTAAAATAATGCAAAGAGCCCAAGAGAAACTCCATAGAGAAGGTGTAGCCACACTATTTCATTGACCTCATTTGCATCTAGAGGCCATAGGTACTGTACCCTCTATATTATGGTCCAGTCTGAAATGCTCTTGGTCTCTTGAAGAAGAATACTGGCAAGAAATGCTCTCAGAGCTGCCAAGGAACCTGAGAACACAATGTGGAATACTTGTGTTTCGTGAGAGATATGACCAAAGAAATTTATTCTTCAGAAAGGGAACTAGACTTTCCTGCAGAGAGGGGAAAGAGTCAGCAGGCAAGGAGAATGAATGATCAAAAAAGAACAGGAATCTGCACAGAATTTGTCACAACAGACAAAAATTAATGAACCCACTTAAAGCAATACTGCACAAGATAGAATAGATAAAAATCTTGGATAGAATTCTAAGTAAAATATGGTCTATTGGCCACTGATTTGTATTGCCTAAAAAAATCCCAAAATAGACAAGAAGTTGTAGGAGTCTTCTTCTGTAATTTAGAGCAACTGTCCCATGTGTTCAGCATTACCACTCTCCCTTTCTCTGCCATCTGTTTGACTCAGTTGTTCACACTTCCTTGCCACATTTACTTATGGTAAAGCTTTGAGTCTCACCAATGAAGAAAGCAAATTAACCTGCTTAAATATTCATGTACTATGTATTCATGGATATGGAAAATATTATAATTTCTCAAAATACGTATGAAATGAAGAAAGGAGCAGTGGCGATACAGAAGGAGCATTGTAACTGCTTGAAACTCATAGGTATCACTAATGCTTCCAAAAGAAGGCAATTTGTCCAAAAGGAGACAAAATTTATGGACTGATTGACATTAAAATAAGTCATTTAATACCCAATATATACTTCTACATACACACTGAATTTTTAAAGCAGATTATTTTAGAGACTTTAGAAAGTTTGGGGAGAATTAAGGTTTTCTTACACTTGTGTTTCAGTATTTGATTTGCCTATGTTGACTTCCAAAACGATTGGCAGTAGTGCCATCTCAGTCATTTGAAATCTCTACAAGAGAGGTGTGTGAAATATAGAGGATGTACCTGTTCTGTGTGTAGGTACTTGAGCATTCACTTACTATTCCCTCAGTAAGGGAGGAAGTGTAGCCATTGGGATGATAAGAAATTGGGGGAATCTCTGCATGTGTTCCATACGTCCCTGGGAGCAGGGATCGTGGCTGCTGTGTTTTTGTGCAACAAAGCAATGAGTAACACTATTATGTGCCAGTACCGTGAGGATATTATGGATCAGTAAGCTGTCCTTAACTTGAACTGTTTAAAACCTTTTCAGAGCAAGTCTCTGAACTGCAAATATTCTGGTTTCTCTGTTCTTGCTGAAGGATTTGCCAACTACAGTCTCATAAAAATGCCATTATTTTTTATCTTGTTCCCACTTGTATTTTTTTTTCATTTTTCTCTACTCTGAGTCCAAAAAAAGACTCTGCTAGTGCTGGAGCTCCATTTACACATTTTGGGTTGAGGTTGTCTGTACTGCATAAAAAAGGTTTGTACTCTACATTTGCAAAAGCTCTGCTACTTTTTATTGCTTCAGGTATTTGCTTTTCAGCCTGGGGGCATGTGAATCCTTATCTTTAATTCCAGTAAGCAGCCTGAGCTGAACTCAGGCAACTTGCACTTTTGCAAAGTAATTCGTATTTGTTTGGATCTTTCAGAATCTGGTAGTTATGAATTCACTGGAACACTTCCAGTCATCCAGAGACCACCTCTGCCATAACTGTCCAAATGCTTTACCACCAATTAGTTTTGTTTTGGGTTTTTTAATCAAAATTTGCTGGCTGCCATCATCACCTGTGAAAAATTGTTTGTAGTATTCATTCTTTTTGCTTGCTTTCTTTGCTTTTGATGCTTTACAACATCAAGGAGGCTGCAACAATTCTTTTGCAGTGTTAATTTGTGAATTATTTCACAAGTTTTTAATTGTTTCAGACTTCAGTAGAGAGAAAGATGTTTACTTCAGGATATCCACTGAGATTCTAGTCCACTCTGATTCTTTTGGGAAAGGAAACCTAACATTAATCCCTGTACTTTTTTGAGAATCAGTCAGTGTTGAATGTTCTTTGAATGATCTTTAAACAGCTAAAAAAGAACAAATGTGTTTAGCAAATGGCTCATCTGTCAATTTATCTTTCAACAGGACAGATCAGCAAACAGTAGTTTCACTTCCCAGCTGTAACTCAACTCAGATGTTTGAAGCTGTGGTACTAAGTTCAATTCTAGATGCAAACAGAATGAGCAGCAACAAAGATGGCCCAATTCTGAGAAAAAATTCTTCTCCTGTGGGCTTGCAGGATGGATTTCTTATCTGTAAGTCTACATTGTCAATATTCACTCTTCCTCCACAACTCCTAGACCCAAAATCAAGGAATCTTTTGTTCAAAAGATGTTTTGCTAGTTAGGACATAAAGGCAATTTCATTTTTCCCTGCTTTGCATTTTAGTTTCCTGATATTCCATCAATAAATGCTTATAGCCACCTGTAAGATAACTAAATCATCAGTGCAGTACTTAACTGAACCACAGTTTCTGAAAT
The DNA here is from genome assembly GCF_003945595.2 of Pipra filicauda. Classification (NCBI taxonomy): domain Eukaryota; kingdom Metazoa; phylum Chordata; class Aves; order Passeriformes; family Pipridae; genus Pipra; species Pipra filicauda. Next base: position 517,063 of record NW_024104431.1, read on the forward strand.
CACAAGAAATCAGAAAAGGAGAACTTTTTGGACTATTTGGACACAAGTGTTTTGGATCTGTAAACAAAGAGCTTGTTGAAGAATGTGACTGTAACAGTAGCATAATTTTCCCCTTTATTCTATGGAAAGCCATGTATGGATGAGTATTGCCTGGTCTTAGTGGTGTGTCCAGTTACATGAGAAGTGTGGTGAGATAAGAATCATATCTGTAACTGAGAAACCAAAGCCTTTGAGTGAAGGTTTGTCACGTGGGCTAAAAAGAACCTCATTGTAATTTTTGAAAAACCTATGAGTATTTTCAAAATTGATTAAACAGATACCTAGGATTTTTTTATTACCATTTGATATGGATGTTAATTTGCACTGTATTATATTTCAATGTAAATGCTTTGCAGAATTTGGTTACTCTTAAGTGTTTTATTAACACAGATCTGTGCTATTCTGCATCCAAACTGCATTTCCATTTGAGGCTTTCAGAATGTAGAAGGTCCATATTTAAGCTCATTAGGACTCTCAGGTAGGTCAGGATTTTGTGGATCTCTGTGTTTTTGGCTCAGGATGCAAAAATTCCTTGTGTTGAAGGCAAGAGTTGATTGGGTTTGGCTTCCTTGTTAAACCAGAAGATTATGTGGTGTTTTTTTTTTTTTTTTTTTTAATTAGAAGAATACATTCCATTTATGAGAGTGAGGTCTTAAAATCTAGTTTTTATAAACTTTCAAATAGAAGAGGTAAGTGTATTTTTAACAGATGTATGGTATTCTTTTAACTTAAATATTACCTAAAAACTACCATGATTTCCTAATGTTGTTCAAGGTCAGTTTTATTTTTCTGCACTGTTTTTACAGCTGCTGCTCATGTTACCAGAAATATTTCTCTTTACTTTGCAAGCCTCAAATACCACATCATTTGACTAGTAATCAACATCTGCCTAATTTCAGCTGAAGAATAACACTCCCTTTCTGTTCTGAAGTCTGTAGAACAACATACATGATGTTATTGTGGATTTCCAGTCACAGTGGCCTGGCCCTTCCTCCGGGCGGAAGAAACCCCACATTGCTGAGATACTTTTTAATGAGAAAGTTAGGGATTAAAGTTGGGAGAATAATAGGATTAAGAGTTTTACAGTCTTTCATGTTCTCTGTTTCATCATATTTAGTCTTTGTTTCTAGGCTTGAATTTTGTTTTCCAGCTGGTGTGTGTAGAATGTTGTTTTTGAAAGGATGGGGTTTAGTTTCCCGGCACTACAACACATGCTTTTCAATAAAAGTAACTTAATTTCTTAGCTTTCTTATCCTGCATTAAGAACACAGCAACAAGTTGGTGTTACTGAGTTCTGAATCAGGCAACCAGCTTAATTCTTCTGAGATTTCATTCTACTGCACAATAGCCAACTCTGCTTTTTTTCACTAAAACTAAATTATGTTACAGTTTTCAGCTACGTTCAAATTGACAGGAATGTCAATCCAGTGGATTTGGCTCCTTAAAAATCTGTACTGTTGTTCAGTTTTGTGATGCCACTGCGTTTCACCGCTGTGACTTTGAACTGTTGGGAACAATGCCATGAAAAGCCAAGCAAAGGGAAGGAGGACAACTGCATTTTTCCCAGATCGAGCCCCATTTTCCTGTTTAAGTAGCAGGGTTTTGAAGAGAAGTCATCTACAGAACATGGGAAATATTTCTTAGAGTTGCATGCTATTGGCATGCTAAGTCTTTAATTCAGAGCTGAGAAAGTAACTTCCCAAGGACTTTTGAAGTAAGTGTTTGCTTCTATCCTAAACCCTCAAGCAGGTGTAGAGTTACTTGTAGGTCTTATTCAGGTCTTATTCTTTCTGCTCCCAAACAGGAGATTCAATCTGGGTCCTAGGAAGCTGTTTCACTAACATTTTGTTAAATGTCAGCTGCAAATGGAAGGACTCACTGCTATTCCCGTGGCAGCACTCCAGCAATTCATGGAATAGGAACGCTGAGGTGCTTCACTGGACATGCAGCTAGACAGGTACAAACACATGGAGTTGTAAGTAGTGATTAACTCCACAGCATCTCCACAGTCAGAGCAGCCAGTATTTTTGAAAGCATTTAGAAGTTTCAGGCTATGATGCCAAGAAATTTATATGTACTGCAATTATGCCTTAATTGTAATCCGCAGGCATTTGTACCAGTGATGGGCCTTTGCAGGGTGGCAGGTGTTTTTTCTTCACTCTAAATGCATTAGCATTTACTGCTTTAAACTAAATAACTTACTAGGATTCACGTTGTCCAGGGTTTTTTAAATTTTATTTGAAAATTCTATTAATTTATATAAAAGTATATATAAGAAACAAGTAATAAAAATTACTCTATGTTTCTTCTTTGATAGCCAAAATAGATGAAAAATGGGTTGAAATGTCTATTTCTCAATAATTTTTGTTAATGAACTCAATATTTGTCATGGAAAAAAAAAGTGGGCATAGGGAAGAGTGACTGTTAATGACTCCTACCTACCAGCACTGTTTTCTGAGCACTAATGGGACACATAGGACTGGAACTCCACTTCCCTCAGCCCCTTGCTGAGGACATAATATTATCAGCCCCTGTGCATTAAACCTGCCAAATATGAATAATATTAGTTTTGAGATTAATATAATTTCTAGCTTGTTTTAAGAGGATTGATTGGTTAATATAATTAAAGCTCTGAAGATACAGCTCTGACAGCATGCTCCTTCCATGGCACTCATGCAGTCTCACCACTTCTTTTTTCATAATAATCCTTGCAAGAACCATGCTCAGGTGCAGTGCTATGCCTGTTCTTTGAGACAGAACTAGAACAGCACTTCTGTCCTTGAATTCACAATTCTTGGAGTAAAAACTCATCTTCCATTCCTGTGGGGGACCCCTGAGAAATAAGAAAATGCATATTCTTTTCCAGTCAGTGACAGGTTACTCTAGAAATGCATTATGGTCACTGATTTCCACTCTAGAGCTCTGTTTGGTAGGACAATAATATAAATGCAGGTCGTACACCAGGTGCCATCAGTTTTCCATGCCATGGCCAAGTCCAGAAGGCTGTAGACAACTCTAAGACGTGAGCTGTGACCCCAGGGCTGTCGGGGTGTCTGGAAGAGTCACCTGTGACCCCGGGTCCTGCCAGGGTCTCCCACAGCCAGGCTGTCCTGCCCAACCCCCCAAGCAACAGCATCAAGGGTCTACATTTTTATGGGACTCAGCTGAAACCTTCACAGAAGACTGGGGTTTGTTGCATCATGGTTTTTGGTGGGGTTGTTACTGTCTGTATGAACACTGTACCCCGAAACACGTGAAGGTTGGTGACCTCAATGATAACCTTGTGTCAAACCCCCCACTGAAGGTGCCCATCAACCAGCACGTGCAGTAACCAGACCTGCACAGTCACACTGCTGTGGGAGTAGGGGTGTGGTGAGTGCATATAACACAAAAGAAGTAAGAGTAAAACGTAAAAACTGCTTTGATTTCACTGTTCCCCTTTTCTCCCTAACCTGGAAGAAGTACCATCCACATTTCCAATACATTTTCCATCTGTTGATTTTTCCCATCAGGCAAAGTTACTTCCCACACTAATGATGCACAAATTAATCAATTCCAGTACTATTCAAGTATTATATTGCAGAGAGGCAAAACTGTGGGACACTGAGCTCTGAAAGTTTTAATTTGAAATTCAATAATAAAGAAATAGGATATTGTAATTTTGTCCCAGAAGAGCTGACTTTGAAAACTTAATTTTGGCGTACTTAAAGAAATTTTTACTGTTATGTTTAAATGTGATTAAAATTTAATATATCATTGGGCACATCTTTACAGTGCTTGATCTCAGTGATCTTGGGAGATTTTAACAGGCTGAAAATGCTGCCAAGCTCCAGCTGTAAAGTTTCCGTCGTATTTTGAAACATGCCACTCTTCTGCAAAACTACAGAACTATTCTCTGAAGCTATATTATGTATTTATTGGTACTCCAGATCATTTCTGTTGGACTGTGGTGCCCAATATTCAGTAAAAATATAATTTTTAATATATGCTTAAGAAAAAAACAATAATAAGACAATTTAAATAAGAAATCTGACTTTGAGTTTGGGAACTGGTGTTACAGAGCTAAGAAATGCAAAGTGTTTACATATTTATCCTTCTGTCAAAAAAATAACCTTGCTTATGCCTAAGGGAGAAAATCATCATGAATTAGAAGTGCCAGACTTTAGAAAGGTATCAGTGCTCTCCACAAATACCATTTCTCTCTACAGATTGTCTGTTTTGATGTTCTCGCTGGTTTAGAATTGAGGCCAGGAAGCCAAAGTCAGTGGCAAAAGGGAAATTTGTTGTCTTGGCATTGTCTGGTAAACCCAATTGCATCCGTGTTTTGCTCCAGAAAAAAACAATTATCAGAAGAATTTTGTTGTATTGGCTTGGCACTATAGTGAAATATTTGAAATATTGATCAGCATATCCTGCCCACATTGCATTTCTGTGAGGAGAAAACCTGGGCATAGGGGTCAGTGCTGACAATTAGCAGTGCAATTAGTGAAAGTTTAATAAACCTCTCCTCTCTGTTCCCAGTGAAAGTCCTGTTGGAAAGCAGAGGTGTTTGCTGGAGTCTGAAGGCATCCAGCACATTCTAGGAGGGCCTCAGCACTATTTAAAGGAACACGAGAATGTATCTCCCTTTTTTAACAAAAGGTGTGCATTTCATGGTGCTCAGCACTTCCTGCTGATGAGGAGTTACCTCTGTCTGAAGGGAAATTTAAAACTTTTGAGAAGTTCACAAAAACTGCTCAAATTGGTACAAAATCACATCCTATCAAGGCTACATGGTCAGATGAGCAAACCCAAGGGCAGGTGAATGGCAGGACCAGTGCAACGCTCCTGATTTACTGTTCTTCCCGTGGGGTACAACCTTCTAACACCTGTAGGGCTCTGCACTCATCCCTTATTCTAGGTTTAGGCAGCACCTCATAGGACCAGGAGCTCCCTCTGCCCCCAGGTCTGTCAGGAAGCCCATTATCGCTACCAGGTTACTCAGTTGTGTGGCATCTGTGGCCATTTAGAGAGTAAAGCCACAAAAGCCTCCTAGCCCTAGAAGACAAAAGTGTTGCAGCACTAATCACCTGAACAAAAGGAAAAGTGAAAGAGTTTGTCCTGGACTTAATTAATTTCTCTGCTTGTTTTTTTCCTTGGGTCTCATAAACACTGAGGTTGATGAGTTGTTCCCCACATTCAGTTAGTGGCTCAAGTAAGGTCTGTCAATTCAACCCCCTCCACCTCCATTTTCACTCCACCCAAATCACAAGTCATCCTAAAGGATATTAAAAATGTTACAGTTATGGAATGAAACTGAGAAATAGCACAGTAACTGGCAAGGGGATGGTTGGTAGCTCCATGAGCAAACCTGAGACTTGTCTCTATTTTTACTGTGGAATCTAGAGGCATAGTGTGGGGGTTTTTTTGTTTTTAATAAGATGTTCTAGGGGTGTATTCTGCAAGGAAATACTTGACTGTATTTGTGGGTACATAGGTGGATGAACTTAAATGAAAGAAATAAAATAGGCTCAGCATGTCACTGGCTTAGCATTCAGATCTCTTGGACTTGGGTAGCTGAAGAGTGGCTGTTCCTTTCTTTATCAGTATTTTGGAAGTATGAAAATGTTGAGTCTTTCAGTGTGGTGCTGCTGCCAGGAGAGGTTTGTGATATGTGTCTGCATGGCAGACTTGCTGTTTTACAGTCCCTCTTTAGATGCTGGTGGCCCAAAGACCACAGGTGTGGTCACAAGGCAGAGCTGTGGAGGCACAGCCCTAATTCCCAGGGGATGTGCTGTGTGTGTCCAGGGCTCCAGCCTCATGCTGCCCCTTCCCATGGGCAGTCCCAGCCCACAGCCTGGGGGGAAGGCACAAAGGCTGCTGGCACTGGGATGGAGGAGCTGTCTCTGCCAAGCTGCTTCATGGAGTTTGCTCTCACACAGGGCAGGCAGCTCCACTGGCCTTCTCCAGCTCCTTAAAAGGGATTTTGCTCAGCTTATGCAAAATATTGTGGCCAAAGCAAACCCAGTAAATGCTTAGAGCTGGGTTTATGTGTGTGTATATGCAAATGCATATAGAAAAACATTTATTTATATGAGGAATTACCTTCATCTCTTGTTTTATAATATGTAGAAACGCTATTTTAAAATTACAAATATTGAACAAAGGGATCCTTGACATAAACATTTCTTAGCCAAAAGGTGCAGTTTACTTAAATAGGAATATTTATAGAAGTGAGAGTTTGAGCATCAAGTCCAAACATAGTTTTATTTATTTATATTTAAATACTGAAGATTGCAAAAAAGTAGCATGATATAGCTGCCATTCATAAAATATATCTCAGAATGGGATAAATCTTAAAATATTCATTATGGGCAATCCTCATTAGAGAAACCATTCTTATGATATATATTGAGTTTCCTCTATACTATAAAATTGTGTATTTAGGAAAATCTCTACATTAAGTCTATTGAAAAACTGTCACTTTCTTATGTACAGGAATGCATCAGACTCATACAGTTAAATGTACACACATACAGTTGAGCTCCTGGTAGCACAGCTTCTATTTCCTTTCACTCCTTAAACAACCCCAAGTGTGTAATGTCTGGCGTAGGTAATTTCATGAAAGAGATTGCTTAACATGGGCAGATTAAAAACCAATTTAACTGATGGCCACAAACAGAGCTTAGAGTTTGTAGTGGCCACAAAGATTTTCTGTCAGGGCATAAAAGCAATGAATCAGTATGCAGAAGGTATTGCCTGTCCCATAGAGATGCTAATTCTGTGACACTTTGGAAACTCATGTTCTACATTTACTGTTCACACCCGATGGAAGTTAACCAGCCTTAGCTTGAGCTAATGAAATCAAAAGACTGCAAAGTGTCACATCTTCCCATCCCCATGCACTTTAATTTTGTGATCTTTAGTCTCAAGCACAGTGCTGACTGAATATCATGAAACACATTTGTCCCAAAGGCTGGAAAGTTATATTTATACAGAGCTGCTGTAGCCAGTTTGTCTGCAGAAAATAAAGGGCCTATCACTTTCCTGCTCGAGTATTTTTTGAAAATTCCAGAAAACCCCAAGAATAAATTAAAGAAATTGTAGTTTAGCAGAACAAAGATCAAATGTTTCGGCATGTTGGCACTGGGGACTTTTATTTTGTGGGTTTTTTTGTTTGGGTTTTTTTCCCCCCAAAGTGCTGTAGAAATATCTATATGCACAGTTTACACATAGCAGGCATATTTTAGGTAGAATATTCTCTTACAGATACTGCTAAGAGTAGCCATTTGAAAGCCCGGGTATTCCTCCCTGCGTACTCTTAAGTTAGGACCTGAAAGAAGCCGCTTCTCTGTTAGAAATCAGAAAAAGCCACTCTATAGCACAGCAATTTCAGCAATTTGTAACCACAGAACGCTCTGGGAAAGCAGAACAGCTTCTGGCATACATTTTGCCGTAGCCCTCTCTTTAGGAGAGTGGGGTTTTAAGATCCTGGCAGAGCCCAAGGCACCTGGCGGAGCCGATTCCCCCGGAGCCGGGAATTCCCGTGGGATGCCCCCCGGCCCTCGGGACTCACCCAGAGCCGAGTCGCAGAGGAGCTGCTGCGGGTGCGCGGGGGCACAGCTGCACGATTCCACCAGCGCTGGAATCCCGGGCGTCAGGAGCAGCAGCGCGGAGAACACCACGGTGCTGCCCGCGGGGCTCATGCTGCCCGCGCCGGGGAAGGGCTCCCGGCACCGCAGCTGCGCTTCCAGCGGCTGTGCGCTCCCTGTGGGATCCCTGTGGGATCGATGCCGGCCTCCCGCAGGGATGTGGGATCGATCCCTGCCCCGGCTGCTCGCCGGCCCGGGCGCGGAGGGTTCAGGCAAACCCTCTAATGCTCGCTCGGAGCGTTGGCTCGTGGTAACTCGCGCCTGGTTTCCATAGGACCCCTATTTATGGCCCCGTCACCGACTCCTAACTCCGCCTTCCCATAAGAACGAGCGCATCATTGGTGACAGCCCGCGCTTACCTTAGCCAGCTGCGGGCCAGCACAGCTATTAATAATCCAAAACCAGCTGGTACGAGGATCTGAAGCTGATTATATGATTTAGCAGAAGAAAGATTTTATCTCGTTCTAGAAAGTTTCTTTCCAGTTTAGATTTAAAAGCCAATCCTGCGACCTTCTCTTTTTTGGTCTAGTAAACAAAGCTGTCCTGTTTTAAGCTCAGTTTTCATTTGCAGGCCCTGATCTTCCCCTGCACTTCTGGGCATTTTCTTGAACTGACATCCCTGTTTTCAGGCTGGACAGAACTTCATTCATGAAAGGGAAAGGTCTCAATGCTCTGTTTGTGAGCCTTGAACAATTGGCAGTTACAAGGAATAATTAATTACACATAAAGGCTGCAATAAAAGGCATTTTTTAAAAATAATTTTGTCACAGATTTAATTTAAAATAACAAGGAAAAATATCCCAGTGGTGTATGTTGGAGGCTCAGCTCTTTCCCCACATTCCTTATTGATCCTGCTCAGCACAGATCACAGTGTCTGTATTTTCTGGCTGATGTTCTAGGTGGAATACAGACATAAGTACAGAGTTTGGAAATCTTTTTCAACTTCAAATCTTTGGTTGCTGTAGCAATCTGGGTATGTGGAATCTGTAGCCACCCTCTTTTTATAGTGAAAAATGTTTCATGAGGAAGCAATCTAAAGTTTGATTAGAGAGTAATAAAATACATCTCTACATTGACATGCAGGACAGGGCTGCCTAAAGGATTGCATATTTTGTCACTTCCCAAATCGGGCCTAGGACTGAAAATTCATTGACATGACTTGAACCATTTCAATCCAGACTCATGAAAATGTATTTTGTTGAGGCTGAGATTTAGGTGTAACCAAAGTAGCTTGTTACCTTTATGGAGATGTGTACATGCTTTACAGCAACAGATTTATTTTATTTCTGAACAGTTATACAAATATTAGTACTCTGACTCTTTTTGTTCCTCCCATCTGCCTTGAGACACACTGTTAAAAAAAAAAATACATAGGTACTCAGAATTATTAGAATTGGGTCTCATTTTTAAAATTTTGACCCACACTCAGCACTGAGCCAGAAGTGTTGTACACTATACCCTGACTTAGTTCATGCAGCCATGTTTTGATTTTTCACTTTTCCAGTCTGAAGTTTTGGCATGAAATAATAAGGCTGGATCCAAGTCCAGGACTAACACCTGAAAATAATTTAGACCTGTTAACATCTCTGTTCTTACCGAGAGGAAATGGACTCCTTTCATGGGAGTGAAGAGGTAAAAAGATGTGAGGCTGAAGCCTTACACAGGAAGTTCAGGCTACAAGAAGGCCACAAAAACCCAAAGCAGATATGCCAGTGGCCTCTGTGCTCAGTGGGTCTGGGACTATTCATTTTCAAGTCTCAGGGCAGTAGGAATAGGAAGTGATGAAGGAATTAATTGGGAACCATTGATTGGTTTCCATATGACATCACATGGCTGCTGTTATAGATAGCTAAGTAGACCAATTTGATTACTGTTTGCTTAAAATTCAAATAATAGAGAAATATGGTGGGCAAACTGTCTTCTCTCACATTGAGTGTGCAGCTCTACCTGTCCTGTGGTTACTTAAGGCACATGTTGTCCAAGATTCTCCAGAACATGTCAAGTTATGCTCTGCACGTCCTCAAGACTTTCATATCTAGTACAATCAAACTAATTGTATAATCAATATAAAAACATTATGCTCAGAACAGAACTTAAAAATAATTTTGTGACAAGTTGAAAATTAATTTACTACTATCTTGTAGACATAGTTGAGAATTAAATACTTTCACCTGATTGTGTAGAAATGTAAAAATGTTAAAACTAAATATATGCATATCAATTGTGCAAATGCCATTAACACATTTTAATTATGATCTTACCTAGTATTGCCTGCAACTGCTCTTGGGATAATTCAGTTGGATTTCTAGGAGTGTCCCAAAGCCATCTGTGCATAGGTGGAATATTGTAAGTATGATCACACCTAGAGAAGTGAGTGGCCATAGGAGAGGTTCTCAATAAATGTATTACCCAGTGGTCCCTCCCCCTAGCTGGCTTTGGGAGGGATGGGTTTTTTGAAACCTCAGCAGAACTCCTGTTTTCTGGTAAATCTTCATTCTGAAAAGTGAGTTTTGTCAAGTTACTGTCAGAGTTTAGACAATTACATCGTAGCTTTTGAAAGGGATTTGAGTAGGTCTGTACTCAGAAACATGCTCTCACAAGTGCAAGAAAATGCACTTTTAGCCTATCAGAGGAGACAAATACTCCCTGTATCTTGTTCTGGTATCAGTGTAGTGCTTAAGTACCTGTTATCACTGAACAGTATCAGCAAGCATTTGGTCTTAGCTTGAAGCTGCATTGGCCTTTTTTATATTTTATGTTGTGGTGGTTTTCATTGTATTAGGAAAATTACTTTTAGGGAGTTTAAAAGGAGCCCCTCTGCTCTGGAGCCAGGCTGGGAGAGCTGGGGATGTTCACCTGGAGAAGAAAAGGCTCTGGGGAGACCTGAAAGCCCCTTCCAGGGCATAAAGGGGCTCCAGGAGAGCTGGAGAGGGACTGGGGACAGGACAAGGGGAATGGCTTCCCGCTGCCAGAGGGCAGGGTTAGATGGGATATTGGGAAGGAATTGTTCCCTGTGAGGGTGGGGAGGCCCTGGCACAGGTTGCCCAGAGAAGCTGTGGCTGCCCCTGGATCCCTGGGAGTGTCCAAGGCCAGGTTGGACGGGGCATGGAGCAACCTGGGCTAGTGGAAGGTGTCCCTGCCCATGGCGGGAGTGGAACAAGACAATTTTTGATATCCTTTCCAACCCAAAGCATTCTGGGATTCTGTGTGAGAAGGAACCCTTGACTCAGCACCCATTCTGTATTACAGTTAGATCTTGACCTCATAAAATAAAAAGATTATTCCCAAAAGACGGGAATATTCCTTGACTAACTCTTAAGCAAAATAATATTTTATCTTAAATAATAGTAGAGAATTTATAGCCAACATTTACAAATATAAGTAAAATAAAAAGAGATTTCTGTTTGTATAAATGGACTAACAGTACAGGGCTTCTTTCACTGCACAGTATGTGATGATGGCAATTTTCCTTTAGTTTGATAAGTAAGGTATGATATCATAGCAAATTATGTCATCACACTCATGAAGGATGGAGGGGGGCAGGATGAAATCGTGCCCACTCCCTGGTTCTGTTCTGATACAGCTGCCACTTGCTAATAAGAAACAGAGAAGTTCATTTATCCTGATTCCTTCAATTTGTTATTGACACAGTAGAAGCAACACTTGGCAATTTTTCATTTCTGTCTGGATGAGGAAGTCTGGTGTTGAACTAATGTCTGTTTTCTACTAAAATACAAGCAAATAAAGAGGATTGGGGATGAGCCACTGTAATTGTTGAGTTGTGCAATATCAAAACAAGGCAGGAAACCTAACTGCAGGCAGATTTATGAGCAGCTTCATCTCTTCTCCAAGGGAATCCTGATTTTTACAGGACTTCTAATTCTGGAGGGACTTTTTGTACTGTGGTTGTCAGGGGCTCTGTTAATTTTTACTATGAGGCATTAGCAGCCATCAACAGCACCGTGGGCATTAATTACCATCACTCTGTCTTCTAAGAGCCCCCAGAGACCTGTACTAAAACCACTGGTGTTCCTGAACTGTGCTGCATAGGGATTGTCCACACAGCTTTTTCCAAAGGTTTTTGATTGTGATGGGATGTACCAGGGCCACCTTGCTGTCCCTTCCAGCTGTCCGGTGGTCTGAGTCTACTCAGTCTTTTCCTTGGACTGCCTGCTCTGGGCATTACCTCCTGGCAGTCTACAGAGTACAATTTTTTTATCCATCTCAATCTTATTTTCTCTCCATTGTAGCAAATGAATCTTATTTGAGAACGGTAGCAGGCAGGATCTTCCACAGCAATAGTTTATCTGTTGCCTACTTGATGCTTTGCTACGATTCTTTTCTCTCTGGTTCTCATGTGGCATTGCATTTACTTCTCCTAAAAACTACTTTCAGTTTACCTGATGTAGTCACAGTACACATCCTGAACAAAGCCTGTCCAGTCATGTAGAAAATTTGGAGTTAGAATAATATTTCACAAAATAGGTGAGTTTTCAGGGATTTTAAATTCCAGTGCCTCTGTGTGTACTACCTGCTTCAAAAGGGAGAGTATTTGTAGCTGTCACTTCTGAAACACTACAGTAAAAAAAACCATCCAGTTTATAGTCACAGCAATTGGGGTAATTGTTTTATAATGTGGCAAAATGTTTCTTGACTTTAGAGGCAGCAGTTTGCTAATTAGTTGGTTGAATGACAGGGATTGAATGAAACACTGATATGCCAGAATCAAAATATCATTTGTTTCTGCAAAGTTTTTGTCTCCAGAATTTCTGCTAGGGATCTGTGGGAACTGCTCTCTTTGATTCACTACCAGTACACTTAATGTTTTCCTTCTTAGTGACAATTTCTGGTTTTATACTGAGCAGCTATTAAAAATAGAAGACTTTTCTGCCATCAGATCACTTTGTGTTGATTTAGATATCTGTGATTTTTCAATTGAAAAACCAGTCGTGGGGACAAAGACGTTGTAGGTTGATTTCCTGATGACAGTGTGGTGTCACTTCACACACTAAGGTCATCTCCAGCCTTGCAGTGACTTCAGGGAAGTGGTTTCTGCAGATCCAGGCTCTGGAGTTGATGTTGATGGGAGATGAAGGCACGAGGTTCTCAGAACACCCAGTTCTGCACCAGCTGCCATTAACATCAGTGGGAATTGAGGTGGCCCAGCAATTGCACTTAGTTTATAAACCAATTTAACTCTCTGTTTTGGGTAAAGGACTCACAGTTAAAGTGTATTTGCCTCTCTCTGGGTACCTGGCGCACTAATAAATTAAAGTTCTACTCTTTTTATCCACTTCAGCTTTTAGATTTCTTTAATGCACCTGTATCTGAAAAAAAAAAAAATACAAAGCACATCAGATTCTCCCTTGGCTTGGGGGTATAAAACCTTACTCCAGAGACACAGAATTTTACACCTACTTTTGGCAGGTACAAGGCAGGGGAAAATCTGGCTCGACATTTCCAGACTCTGTGTTTGTTGGGAACAGCAGCTGGTTGAGGATGAGGTTCCTGCTTTCCTTGATGCAGAGAGGCCTGTGCTGGGCTGTCCCAGTGGTGACAGGAGCTCCTGCCTGGCTGAGCCCTCACTTTATCTGGAAATTGTGTTTTCTGAAAACGAAGCAGACCAGAGAAAGTACATCTGCTGCTTGTTTATTGATTTAGGACTCTTCCTGCCTGTTTCTGGGAAAGAAAAAATGAATATAAGGCCACCTTCGTTATTTCACTTTTAATTTCCTTTCTCCAAAGTAAGCAGAGCAAAATTAGATTTAGGCTGATGCATATTCCACAAATAAATTACATGGAACTAGAGTGGTTAAATGAACTTTGCTTGGGGATTATTGGAAAGATAAATATTTAAACACTGAACTCGAGGTAAGTCATGTTTATGCAACACCTGGGGTTTTTTGTTGCTACTTCTCCACCCCCTCTTTTTTTTCTTATTGTGGCTTTTAGTCAGCTCAACCATGAGGACATTAAAGCAGGGTGAATACAACCTTCAAAAAACTGTGTTGTCTGTATTATTGCCAGCAGAAGGGGTTTTTTTACTTTTTTTTTAGCCAATGATCTTTGCCTAGTTCTATTTTTATAGACAGATTTGATTATATTTTACACAATATCTTAGTTAGAAGAATTCAAAGTAAATTTAGAAGAATTCAAATTATATCTCTTGGAAACTAACCTGTATTGAACCCTGAGCATTGTTAAAAAATACTTAAATTCCAGTAGAAATTATAAACCTTTGGGTGCCATAGTGTATGAAGCTTGAATTTTAAGGTTTTCTTTTAAATTATTAGACTTACAGTGAAGAAATTGCAGGATGACACTCTACTAACCAGACCTATAAAGTCCAGGAAATTTCTGCAATAGGAAAGGAGAGGTATTTCTATTACAAAATGCAAACAATAATACAAATGGAGACTGCTGGTTAACTCTATAGCCATCTACTGGGTAGCTGTATTACCTGCACTACATGTTATCCAAGACAATAATAGTGCCTGGAGGTATTGTGGAAGAAGTTCTATCAAACTAGAATATTCCCTTCATCAGTAAAGGGCATGTTAAGCACATTTACAAAATCTTCTTTAGATGAGCAGATGCAAAAGATTGATACAACAAAGGGATATTTGTCTTTTCAATCTCATAGTACAAAGAATATTCAATTTTAAAAGGTTGGTGCTGATGAAGTGTTAGGAAGCCATGGTAATAATTATCCTTGCTATTGTGACATCAGTAAGAGAATTATAAATTCTTTTTTGATTTTCATACTAATCTAGAACTGTCTCTAACTGTAAGCCAGTTTTAATGTTATCAGCTAATTTACATGAAATTTATACTCTCTTGAGGATGTGGATGTGTCCAGAAATTAAAGACCTGAAGTGTCTATAGTTGTCAGCATTTTGCAAATGGCTTTTCATTTTCCAAATTGAGCGTAGTTGAGTGTCTGGGCTTCATAGCTAGATAAAATAAAAAAAGGATGTGCTTTTAGTGAATATTCATGGTGTTTTTATGTAGAGATCTCTAGGCATCTCTACATAATAGATCACAGTGTTACCATCTATGAAAATGTCCTACAGTGCCAATATCCAACAGGATTCCCAGGTAGGTGTGAATGGGATTGTGGTTGCAGTTATTGAACCTTACAGGACCAGGTGTACACAATCCTGGGATTTCAAAGCTGAGCTGGAATCAGACAATTCTTTCAAAAATTATTGTGGAAAAACTGTGTCACCTCCTGCAACTAACAGACTCCATTCTGGGGGGGGGGAACCATTACATAGCATTTCTGACCAAGAGCTCGAGTTTGGCTCGAGTTTAGAAAAGAATAAACTGAGAAGGCAGAGGTGTGTTTGTAAGGAGAGATGTCAAATCTCTGGTCGCTGCACAAATCCTGCAGAGTCAACCCACATTCACCAAAGCAGAACTGCAGCAGCTGCCTCAACTTACAGAGGGAGTTTCTCCATAAAACACCAGTGAGGTTTATTTTGTCATGTTCACTGGAAGGACATGACTCTTGTTGATGTGTTCAAGGAACAGTTTTTTCTCTGCTGCTGCTGCTGCTGCTACGCTGGAACTGCATGCACAGGACCCAAATTTCAGTTGAAAGGAAATGGATTCAGGAAGGAGAAAAGCATTAGGCATTTCTTAGCAAGAGGTACTGTAGCACAGTACTCATTTTACTTCTGATTTTTCATTAAAGATCGCTGAAAATACTGGTAGCAGTAGAATGTGAAAACAGGGCACTTCTTCCTGGGCATAACATTAATTCATGAGTTTTATAATTCTCTTAATTTAACTGCTCAGATGTCAGAATTGTAGCATCTCTTTCAATACTTTCCTTCTCACAGAGCAGTTTTTGTTTTGCTCGTTGGTTTGCCTTGTTTGTTGGTTTGTTGGGTTTTTTTCTACCTGGCAGTTCCAAACTGGGGATCTCAATACCACTAGGCTGCATAGCTGTTGACCTGTCATATACTCTAGGTAAGTGGACAGAAATGGTGGTTTGAATAATGTTAATGAATTCTTTGACAAACACTCTACGCTTAGATAACAAATTAAGTCTTCCAGAAGGGTATGGATTCCTTTTCTCAACGAGAAAAAGAATCCTCTGCCAGCTTGCGACAGATGAGGAGAAGGGAAACTCTATGTTTTATCTTTAACTATTTTTTCCTAATTTTTGTCTGGCAGGGTGTGCTTAGTTTTGATCCTGCAATATGTTCTGAATGCAGCCAGTTTGCCAATTTACTACTGTGCATCTCCAGAGCAGGGGTCAGGAGCTTTCAAGCCTTTTTGCGTTCATGCAGTCCTCTGGGACCCATGATTTCACTGGTTATCTGATGTGACAATAGCAGTTCTCAACATACTTGCTTGCTCTTTTAAGCACCTATATAATGTGATCAGTGTCTTTGTTTAACTGTTTTAATTTGGCACATTTGTCTTACATTCTGGCAAAAGCAAAGACCAGTAATTGCAGTCTTTTCTGAACCTGACTGAATTTGCTGTATGTCCTGTTCATTCTGTGTACTTATTAATGGGAACAGAACAGAAGATAGGCCATATGCAAATCTCCTACAAAAAACCATATGCAACATATTAAAAATATCTTGACATTTCAGAAAAGTAGTGCAATGTTATTTTGCGGATTTCAGGCATTTAAAATAGGTTCTGACCAGTAACTAATGAATCTTTGAACCTAATTTGTGTTTGAATCCAATTTGAAAACTTTCCTTGCGACATAGAAAAGGAACGTTTGATGTAATAACTTAACATCTACGGAGGAGTAAAAATCCAAAGCGTTTCGAGCCTTAATTAGGATGATTTGATCCCTTACTGCTCCCAGCCCCAGCAGTTTCAAAAAGCTTTGTGGTCCCAGGCTAGGTAACCCCACAGTTGTCATGACCTGAATCCAAGAGACTTAATGACGTGAGAAAAGTGCTTCTGTGACCTGTGTCAGAACACTTGGCTGGCAATTCACACTTGCCTTAATTCAGATTTATCCAGCAGCTTCAGAATACTGGGTCAAATCCTCCCTGTAATTTCATCAGTAGAACTCCTGTTTCAGGTAGTTCCTTGTCTGTAAATCTAAATAGCTTAATTGCAGCTGTAATTACTTTGTAGGTTCCCTGTATGGGAAACAAAAAAGAGCAAATGGAAAATTGGAGAAATAATGAATATCCTGAGATCCAGTACTGTCTTTGCTCTTATCAAACTAATACGAGTAGATCCAGTGAAAAACAAATGGTGAACCCACAACTGTGAGGCTTGTTGAGGGGCTGCTGTCTGGGTTGTTTTCAGCAATTTAAAAGAATTAAAGAATATTGCAGTTGCTGCTGGAGGTGGTTTGAAAGGATGAGTCTTGGACATGGGCCTCCAGCTTCCCCACGGAGATTGTGGAGTCCAGATCTCAAGGTGTTTAGAAGCTCTGCCAGTGCAGCTCCTCTTGGTGTCAGTTCCCAGCTGCTGTATTCCCGTTGCAAGGACACAGCCAAAACCCCAAATCCATTAATTTTAGAAAAATTGCTCCTGCAACAACTACAACAATTAACCTCAAAGGTGTTCATCTGAAAAAACGTGTCAGGCCCACCACAGGATCCATTTCGGGGGCATTCATGCAATGCTATGAAAAGATTGATTTTCAACTGGACTGCCTTGAAAATGATAAAAGAAATGGTAGTTATGTAAAATAAAGTGATAGTAAAGAATTAAGCTTCAAGCAAATGAGCTCCTGAATGAAAAACACTAATAGATAGTCATTTGGAGAGAAAAAAGATAGATGTTATTAAAAACATGGTGATTTTTCAGACAGGAGATTACAGATATTATTATCACTTTTTAAACCCATATATTCTGTTGTATTTCCATTACAGATTTAATCACTTCTAATATTTAATCCCTAATTCTCCTGTGTCCTTAAACCCTTCCACAGTGCAGTTAACCATGAGAGCATTAGACTTCTAACACTTAGGGAAGTGCCTGGCCTGCCAAGTGGTGTTAAAACATTGCTGCTACACTCGTTGCAACTCATGTCACCTGTGAGCAAACCCCCAGTTGGAAGGTGTAACAACCATTAGATTTGTCCAGTGATTAACTATGAATTTTTATTCATGCTATTAGTATATGACAAAAAACATTGAAACACGTCAGTTCAGTAAAGCCACTTCCATGCTAAATATTTGTGAGGTTAAAACTGAAGAATTGACTTCTGTTATCCAGATTTTAAAAGGATTCCTCTTCAAAACATTTTTCATTACTGCCTTTTATCTGCTGTTTGCTCTCCTTGGCAATGTGTCTCCAAGTAGTAGTACTTAGTTCTAATCATAGAAGTGAGTCATGCATCTTATTCTAAGTCAGTGTTCTGTTGAAATGAGACATCACATTTACATAAAATAACAATATGAGAAGTTGAAACCAGATAAATGGAAGTGTGTTGACTGAACCCATCTTTGCAATTTTTGAGCTGATAAAACATTTGAATACTCACTGGTGTTCTTTTGATTAATGACATTGTATTAGCAAATATCAGTATATACCTCAACTGCCTGTATATGTGTTCCTACATAACAGTTTCTCCAGTTGCTATCGACATTTATTACCAATCCTATCATATTCATATCTATCTACAGAAAATTTTATTCCATATTTGCCAAGTATTCTGTTTTATGTCTAATTAATAATGATGGTTTATTACATTGCTATTTGTTAGAAGTGCTGTTTATCCTATTTTTTAATTCTGCCATATTTTGTGTATATTATATGTATGTGCAATGTTTCATGCAGTGTAGACATTTCCATCTCTCATATTTATGAACTTATCGGATTTCTTGTTGGTCTTTGGGTTTTTTTCCCTCAGTTTTTAATTGCCACTGTAGAATTTTTTTGTAAAATGGCCTTTGCCCCTCAGTGATACATTCCAAAGCAAACACACAGTGAGTCCTATTAGTATCCACTCTGTTGAAAGTGGATCCATTGATAGATCTTCTTTCAAGGTGCCTCCTTATCAAGTAATTATACTGTAAATTAAAGGGGAAAATCGTGGAACCAGTAAGTTTTCACCATCACTATCACACTTTTATCATATATAATAGGTAGATAGACAGAAGATAGATAGATAGACAGAAGATAGATAGATAGATAGATAGATAGATAGATAGATAGATAGATAGATAGATAGATAGATTGATAGATAGATAGAAATAACTACAACTTCATCAGCCCTGGGTTCATGGGCCTGTCACAGAGATTGATAAAAACAAGAGAAGTGCTGGGATAACTTAATTTTGTCTGCCTTCTGTGCTAGCTGTCTTTTTTCTATTTGAAGTTTGAAACACATCGGTCAGCTCTTTTTCCCAGCTGCCACCTCTTCCCTCAGGCTGTGCTGGGATGTGGTGTCCCACATGGAATCTTGGGATCAGGCTCCAGAGGGAAATGATGTTAGTGCATTTTGTGAGGTAGAAAGCACAGATACTTTTCCTTTTTTTAAAAAAAAAAATGAATTGGTGTTTGTTCCTGTGGCCCACAGAGGGTTCCACAGCTTTGGGATCATAGGAAGATATGTGGTCCTCTTAATTACAGGAGTGCCATTTGTATTTCTATAGTTAGAGCATTTCCATTACAAACCCCAGTTCAGTGGTTTGTAGTTCAGTCATAGAAATGTGGTCCTGTCCTTATGACTCTTGAGTCAGGCAATGATTTGTTCCCACTCTTACCCCCCAAAATTAAAAAAACCTGCTTAGCTTTAAAATCTGAAAGCAATCTACAAGTGACTAGATGTTGACTGTGCAGGACTTTGTGTTCCTACAGTTTAGCAAGGACTTTCTTCTTAAATTGCTGTATAGGTGACCTTTACTGTATAATGCTTTTGCAAATGCTTATGGCTATTCTGAAACTAAGCTATTGTTTTCATGCTTATGTGCCTTAACTTAAACTGGTTATATGGAAACAGAACTTTAAAAAGCAATTGAATGTATTTTAGATTTAAAGACCAGGGCTTTAAGTGGTGCATAAACAAGAGTTAAATAAAGGGTGCTCAGAGTTTTCAGTTATCAATTCCTGCAATGTTAACCAAAGTATCCAGAATTTCTCCAAGAAAATACAAGTTCCCTTTACACAGGCACAGAAATGTGGCAGCTGCAGTTACACGTGTAAGATAAACAACTAAGAGATGGTTTGAGAATGGTCTGCTTGGCTGTGGTCCTGGATTTCAAAGCTCAAGGGTGCCCTAGCAGAAGATACATATATGAGATCTTAACTTATGAAATAAATTAACCAGGAAAACTGCACATCTTTAAATCAAATCTAGTTCTCTCCTCCAAAGACACACTAACCCTAGTTTTGGGTTTGATGCAGAAATCAGTGAGAAACCTCCCCAGCCTATGTTGTATAGCTGCCAACTGTGGGACCCTGTAGTTTCATCAGGCTTTGAAAACTCTGGTGTGTTAAAAGGGTAGATCCAAAGATTCCTTCTGTTTCTTTTGATGAGGCAGAGCAGAAACTGAGATTCTGTCAAAAAACAAAGAACTTGGTTTGATTTGATTAGATGTCCTTTATAGATATATTTATATACAATATTGCATCAGTATGCATTTTAGAAAGATCAGAGAAAGTTCATTAAAAAAAATATAAGAAAAGAAAGAGATTCATGTCTTGTACTGGGAATGTGAGGGTACGTAGTGTGGAATATGATCCTTTCAGTGAATGCCCACTTGTTCTCGTGCAGTTCAAGTATTTTTAAAGCAGACATCTTTAAATCATATGGAAAATAAATGTTTAAAATATAGGAAAAGTGTGTGTGTGTTGTAACCAGCTTTGTAACCTGCAAATAGGGTCGGGCATTACCAAACACCAAATGACCTTCCTATTCTTGATTTCAATGTCATTTACTGTCCCATGATATTTTCCATATAAATTCTGTGTCTTTGTGTGCAATGTTGTGCACAGTGAGATAAGTGTGAACTCCATTTAATCTCTTGCCAATCCTTTTTAAGTATTTGGAAAACTGACATCTCATAAAACCTCTCGTAATTCTTAGTTCATTTTCTAAAGCGTCAGCTTTGCCTTTGATTGTATTTACTGCATTGAAATGTGGTTCTAAATGAAGGTTTTGGAGCCCATAACACTGTCCTACTGCTTCCCGGTTTTATTACATGTTGCAGGTGTTCAGTTTTTTATTTCTAGTTACAATCCTCTTCTACTAAGTCTGTGTGTTTGTGCTTGGTTGAGAGATGTTCAATATATGTGCATTTTAGGTGGAAGAAAAAGAAGTGCCAGCTGTGCCCACGACTGGGAGATATAAAACTTCAAGTGAATGATGGAAGTAAAACTGGCCATTCACAGACCTCTCTGAGAGACAGAACCACTGCCATTACATTGAATAAAGTGTTTTCATATGCTTTTGTATTTTTGATTTTCTACCCAATAGCTGAATTATTCCTTGCATTCTGTGCTGGAGCTTTCCTAGAAAACTTGGATGTTCTGTGTCAGGATCTGCCTTTAAAGCAAGCTTCGTGGTGAATTAAACATCACTGCTTTCATAAATGGTCACAAAATGTATCTATAGCCATGCTAAATAATGGAAATCAAGGTGAAAAGGTGGCTAATTTGACCTTGTTAATGATTAACCTTGAGGAGTGTGAGTTTATGGGTCAAAAAACACAAGCAGGAAAACATAAAATAGGAAACAGCAGAAATTCAGTTAAAAAGTGAAGTCAAAGGACAGATGTAGAAAAGAGAAATACACCACTTGGCTGTCTTGGGAATAACACAGACCTCAGAAAACACACACAGTAAGTCATCAAAGCACAGGATTACACAGATGATTAACAGTTCGAGTAACTACGTGGCAAGAGCAGCTTTGGCCTCATTGTTGTTATACTTAAATAATTTCCCTAAATGATGTTGCTTAATCCTTTAACTGCTGGTTGCTATCTCTAACCTGTCTGTTTTGTTTCCCCCCTCAGCTAACAATGCCAACCTTTCCTGTTGTTGTGAAGATTGGACATGCTCATTCAGGCATGGGAAAGGTGCAGATGCTACTTATTGCATGTCAGGAGCCTGGGTGTTTGTCTACAGTACTGTGCATGTTCATTCTTTTCCTGGATATTTTACTTTTCAACTGTCCAGATTCTGCCTCAGATCCCTACCCTTGCAAATCTCTGCTTGTCTGTTGTTCAAGAAAGCATCTCTCTTCAGGAAAATAGAAACATGCACAATATTTTTTCACATGGAGGCCTTTGCAATTTATGCATTGCCCTGCCCAGGACACTCTTTGAAATATGCTGAGATGCTTTCTCGAAGCAAAACCTTGTTTATTAATTTGGTTGATTGCACTGAAACTCTTTGAGAGTCAAGATCTGTTGCACAATCCAGCTTTTTGAACCTGGGAATATGGGAAGGTTTTGCCTTGGTTCTTTATTAGTTTCAGCTTGATACTGAACTTTTATTAATGTATTCTCTGTGATTGTTTCATACCACTATATAACTGCTGCTTTCTTTCTCCAAAGTAATTGCATTTCAGTGGTGAGTACAGTTGTTTTGGTATCACTTATCTCACAGTGCTGGGTCGATGGGATATGATTCCAATCCCAATTTCATGGCTATCAGTGCCAATTTCTAGTCATTACAGAGTAACTTCACTCACTGAAAACATTTCAATGCTTTAAGTGTTTTAGATTTTAAAACAAATCATCAGAGAATAGTTACATTTATCATCTTGAATCTTCAAAAGCTCCATGAACATAATGTTTGCCACTAGTAATAGAAAGAGAAAACTGATTTTATTACAAGTTACACTATATGTTATCTTCTTTCGTCTATCACTGTTTTGCTTTATTTCATAGTTAGTAAGTCAGTGGAAATCCAGCAGCCAATTTAATTGAGAGCTGAATTGACCACTAATTAAACTGCAGTTTATGTGGATTGCATATGTGAAGTGTTAGAATGTTTATGCCTTATTTCAATATTCACCTCTCGTTTATAGAAAAAGAAAAATAATGGACAGAAATGTTCAGCATGTCATATGTCTAGAAATAAATCTAGGGTTTTTTTGTTAAAACCCTTAGAGATTAAATGCCAGCCTTTTGTTGTTAACTGCTTAGTCAGAGTGGAAAGGAAGGTTCTCCTCATAACCCAGGCCACCCTGAGGGCACTGCCAGCAGGAGTGTTTCCAGTGGTCCCAATTACACTTTCAGAAATTTTCAGAAAATCAAGTTGAAAGCAGGCTTTGTGTCTAGTTTTGTGGCTCTCAAATGGCAAATTACTCTGTATCTTTCTCCATCTGAGAGCTGGGAGTGAATAGTTACACTTTGGACTTTTAAATGCTGTTTGACATGCAAGTCCCACCTCCCTGAGGGCCCTCAGAGTCCCTTTAAGTACCAGGTGACAGTAAAAGCAAAGGAGACACTGGACTTGCAAAGAGTTACAAACTCTCCTAATATTAGACACCATGAGAAATACTAATCCCTGCCTCCTTTCCTCACCATTCTGACATTTGGAGCAGTATGGTGGAGATCCACCTTCCCTCTCCCATTTTCTACCAGCCCCAAGGTTTCTCTTCTGAGTCGCTTTTACTCCCTGTTTCAGCCAGCTTTGAGTCACCCACAGAGATTTGCCCTCCCTTGGACAAAAGCGATGTCTCTCTGTCCACTAAAGTCTCCTCCCTTTCCCTCTAGATCAATATTCCCCACTTTTCCACCTCCTCCTTATTTCAAGATGTTGAAGTTGATGGCTTAAGTACCATTTAGAACCACCTTAGCACAGTGTTCCACAACTAGGAAATTTTACTCCTACAAAGCCCAAATCCTTGCAGAGAAGTGAGAAAAATGAGAATAATGATCCTGCTGATTTGAGCCAACCCTCTGTGCTTCCTGTGAATGTGCACTCATCAGGATATCCTGACCCTTCAGCTCCTCCTTCATGGGAGGAGCTTCATGGTGGGCTTCAGATACATTTAGTTACTTGAGCAATTTATAGAAGCAGCAAGAACTCTATATAAATTAGGGTTGCATATCACACCTTAAAAAATGCTAACGCTTGCAGATGTATGTTTGACAACCACCACTTAAAAAAAAAATTAAGGCAAAGTGAAATTCCACTATCTGCAATTTTCTTTCCATAGATGAACAGGTAATATTTTGCTTAGAAAAACAGAAACTTTAATGCAAAAATGTTATAGAATCTAGAAATCAGATAAAATATCCTATGCTTTTTTAAATAAACTCATGCTGTCAGAAAACATACTTCTTATGAATGCCATTTGCAACTGAAATTTTACATTTTATTCCTAATTACTCTTTTTTCTTTTGTATATGCTGTTGTCTTGTGACATGATGACTGCAGATCAAGGTAGACAACCACTACGATTTTCAGGACATAGCCAGCGTGGTAGCACTTACTCAGACCTACGCCACCACTGAGCCCTTCATAGACTCCAAATATGACATCAGGATCCAAAAGATAGGCAGTAACTACAAAGCGTACATGTGAGCCAAAACCTTATATTCTTTCCTGCTTTGTTTCAAAATTGATATGCACCAATGAGATAATGTTGGAGGAATCTCTGAGCTGATGTGGTGACTCCATGCCTCCATTGTCATACTCTCTGGAAAGAGTGTTTCAGACTTTTTAGATCTATCAAGACTATTTTTTAAGTTGATTGTGACTGGGAGGAGGAGAATAAGACAGCATGTGAGCCTGCCAGAATCGGTTTTCTGCTAACCTGTGCTTATTATTTTCTTTTGAAGAAAGAAACAGTTGGAAGGGGATTTGTTTTTGTAGGGAACTTGTTAAAAAAGATTCCTTTGTGTCTTTTCAACTTAGGATCAAATTTTCTTCTCCCTCTAAGGATAGCTGGATGTCATTCATTCACACAAATCTGAATTGTCACACTTTTATGGAACAAAGCCCTTTCTTTTTAACATAACACATGTAAAAACAATTCCAATCTTGCAGTGACCTTCACATAGAGGGAGGAAAATCTCTTCTGATTTTGGAATCCAGGTGTTTGTTTAAAGGTCATGACTATATGAGTCATGTTTCATATTCACAGACAACATTAAGCTGGAGCAGCAAAACAGGTTGTCGTGTAGCAGTTGAGCTATGGTAACTGTGTTTATATATATTTTTACTTATCAATTTTTAATTATCAAGCAATGTAATCTGATGTACACTGATTTTGTTCCTGGTTTTAAGACAAGTTAGATAATCTCATGGCTTAGTTCCCTCATGCTTATGATTCTGAGGCAGCAAAAATATGTCAGAATACAGATAAAAATACACATGTACGTTTACATACGCGCACCCATGTACACACACAGAGATATTTCTGGAGGAACTGGTGAACATTGGAGGGATCAGAGATTTCTTGTACGTCAACATTTGTAAGGTTCTTTATCAGTCAGGCTCTTTATGAGTAGAAACATTTGAACTCCAAGCAAGGCATAAATACCAGGAGCAGGAAAAGTTGAAACTTGGTTAATGCAAATGCGTAAAATGTTTTATAATTTCAATGTTTTATACTTTAAATGGGTTGACATTAAGTGCCAAGTAATTTAGGAACAGCTGTCAAGTTCTATGAGAAAGCAGAACCTTTTGCCCAATGTGTAAAATATATATCTCCTTAGGTTGCTATCAGAAGGTCACACACTCTTGACTTCTCCTCTAAGACACGACTGTCAGAGGATCCAAACTGAGTAACTGCTGGTCTCTCCTGACCTGTGACTGACCAGGCACTGGAGGGAGAACACCAAAGGTTGGGCCTTCCCAGAACAGCTCAGTAGTTCATCTACCACTCACGATACATCTGAGGGGCCTCAAGAAAGCACAGCACAGACCTGGGTGGAAATCCTGTTCCCATAGGTCAGCCCCACCCAGCAGTGTGGACACTCACTCTTTCTGATTTGTTTTGAACCCAGAGTTATCTAAATTTTGCAGAAACGGTGTGTTGGAAATCTGAGTTGGGCACAGTGACCAAGGCAGAACACCCAAAAAGCTCATGAGGATTGAAAGGTTTCTGAAATCTCTTGCTGGTGATTTTCAGTGACACAGAACTGTGACATGCTCCCTACAGAATTCCGGTGTGTTGGGCATTCCCCACCTCTCCCTAAAGGCAACAAGAATCTTAAAAAATGCTTCTGAATTATACAGCATTTAATCCCCGGCTGCTTCAGGAAAGTTAATTCTAACTCTGCTTGTTTGTCTTAACATTGGTACTCCAGACTGTTGACTTTTTCTGGCTTTACCCCCTCTCTGAGGACACCCATCCTACTTTTCCTAATAGCACGGTGCTCCTACACCCCAAGGTCACCTCTCTTACCTGTGCAGGCCATATCTTGATCCAGTCCCACTGCTTGCCCAGACCTTCCTGTCTCTTTAGTCCTTACCTCTTGTTCCTAACCTTTTTTGTTGCTCTAGGCTCTCTCCTACCCCTTGGATTCTCATTCACCAGCCTTGCCCTCACCCTGCTCCCAGTGCCAGCAACCTTCCTTCTCCATCACAGACCTTTTCATGAAACTATTTCTGCCTCTGCAAGTCTGGATGATATTTTCTCTCTTGTTGTTACTTTGACAGGTTGATTCCTTGTGTTGTGCGGCCCATCTCTCCCCTCCTCTCTTTTTTATAATAAATTAAGCTGATTTTTCCCACTCTTACAGCTCCCAAGGGCAGAGTCTTAGGAATAAGGCCCAGCTCTTACTGGCTCTGATACATCACCACATACCAGATGCAATATTAGTAATGTTTGCTCATCCCTAGTGGTAGAAATTGGACCACAACATTTTGTAGGAAAGAGCCACTCTTTTTTCTCCTTTGACTTGAAATTTAAATGCTGTTCAGCGTCTAGAATAATTTTGGAAGAGTCAGCCATGGTAAATTTATCATTTTGAAACATAAATTTTTCTTTTTCACAGACGAAGCAGTTGACCTAAGGGACAGCAAAAATAAGTTGAAATGACAGCCTGTTCCTCCTACCTTTTCTTTATTTTTAAGTTTCTACTCAGAAACTATGGGTTCATCCAAATGCTAAAAGCCTAGTGATCATTTTTTCTCTAGATTCTTTCATACAACTTATTCACACACAAAAATGAAATACTGATCCATTGTTACAAAGCTTCATGGAAAGGAGAAGATATACCAAATGTCTGAAAAATTATTCATGTGCATACATATCCATGATGTCAGTAGAATATTGTTTTACAGCTGGTTTTCATTTTGTTCTGTGACACAGGAACAGAGCACTTAGAGAGTCACCACAAAAAAATACCAGCTGAACATTTGTTTTTGTAGTTTAAAGAGAGTTATTAAGAGCTTCAGTTTTATAATTCTGTGGGAAATTGTGGTTTAAGTGGATCCATGACTCACCAAGCACTGGTGCTTATTGTCTGTCAGTGGAGATTATGGCCAAAATGCAGCATTGGATCCCTGTAAATACCACAGCTCCTTGGACCCTTTGTGACACATACTTAACTGCCCTGGGTACCCGGACAGAATTCAGCTGACTTCAAGGAAATGGAGTTTAAAAGGGTCACACACGATGTACAAAACCAGAAATACAAAAGCCCTGTATCTAAATCCCCCCTCCAAAAGCAGTGCTCTGAACCCAGAGCTTAAAGTACTTTGATCAAAAGGTCAATAAACCAAAAGTAAAGCACATCAACCAAAGAAACAGTGCTAGAGGATCAAACCACAGAGCAGGCTGCCTACACAAGGGTAGTAGGCAGACATTTCTACATATTTTTCTGATGACCAGTCCCTGTCTCAGCAATTTGGATTGGGTACTGTAAATGCTACTAAATAAAGCAGGAAGATGTTGGAAAAGGGGAAGCTCAAGTTACTATGAATTGTTTAGCAATTTTAAAACAGTTCTTCCTTCTTGCAAAGACCGAATCCAGTGTAAACATGCTAAGCCTAAGTGTAAAGCACTCAAAAGTGTAGGAGTTGTTTTATTTATTTTTCAGTGTTTAGTAACAGAGGAGGAAATAACGATGTGAAAGACTCTTAGCAATTATCAAAAGTGAAGAAGGGTGGGAAACCTTCCTGTGTCAGTAGAGGAATTCATATGTTAATTACGGAGATCATAGCTAGGGTTTAGAGTGCCAGATGGTCTGGTTAGATAGTTCTGTAGCAGTTAACCGTGGTCTGATGGAACCCCTCTGGTCCTGAAGGGCTTCTGTGTCAAGCCCACAAGCTGCTGAGATTCCTCCAGTTAGGTCTGTCCTTCCTCAGCCGGTCCCTACAGCATCCTTAGAGCCCACCAAGCATCAGTTGTGAGATTTCTTCAGGTTCAACAGGGAGCCTTTGGCGTTGGGCAGTGAAAGCAGGGCTAAAAGCAAACCTTCTTTGCTTCTCTAGTCAACCTCTAGGGCTGAGGTTACATCATTGCAGCTAAGGATCTTGAACTAAATACTTGCTAAAAGTCCTCAGGATGATTTTTTCCTGATTTGGTCACATCTTACTTCCTAAAAGCCACCTAAAATAGTCCATGCACAGTCCCTGCCTGTGAGAACTCTGCGATAGAGTTGGATTGTGATTTGTGAGGAGTGTTATCTCTCTGATCCAGAATGTGTGTGTAGAGTAGTAATGAACCTAAAATTATTAATTTGCAAGTAGACAAATATATAAAAATATCACTTAAAAAAATGAAGCAGAAATCACAACACAGTCTTATTACTGGGCTTATTACATGCATGTTCCCCTCTCACTAGTTTCTCCCACATCAACAAAGAACATGACATCATGTGCTTCAAAATTCAGCTAAGTTTATGAGACTCCCAAAGAAAAGTCAATATTCCCCCACAATTGCTACTGACCCTCATAATTATGTTAATGGAAAAATGGAGAGAAAACTATAGCTGCTGCCTAATATACTTTTAATACATTACAGATGTTCCTACGATTTTACTGACTGGAAACACTTCATAACTTGTATCCTTAGCCTTTTCCCAGTACAGCATTTAGGTTTCAGAAAGCAGTAATCTTCTCAGCCCTGGTAGCAATCCCAAGGTCTGAGGAGAAAAAAAACTTTACATGGATTTTTTTTCTTAGAGATTAAACGGGAGGTGGTGTACTTAGGTCCTGGCATAGACTATTTAGATTATATTAGTAGATAGCAAAGAGTGAAAAGTGGAGGAGAACCCAAAATCCAGCTCCAAAACAGCTCTGAAATCACTTCAGAGATGTTAGAAACCCTATAGATATCTTGCTTTTTAAGTATTGGGACCTAACTCTGCGGTGTAACGGGTTTGAAACAACAAGCTGAAGCTTCTGGACACTTCCATTTGCAGTAACGGTATGTCCCAGGCCATCAGTCCCTTTACAATCATCCCAGCTCTTTGCTAACACTGTCAATCAGAGTAGGTTGGGTTTTTTTTAAAAAGTCTTGTATGAATAAATGGGGAGCAGAAATTTCACAGCACTGTCATACTTTGTAACGTGCCTCCAACCAAGTATTCCTGACAATGGCAATGTCTCTCAGAATTCCTCGTGGTTTAGATGTTCTGTTATAACATGCCAGGTATGAAAAAGGTGTAAATACTGCTACTGTGTTCATGTGAAAAGCAGAGTAATTTAATGGACAGTGAAAGTATGAAACCACTGGCTCTCTTTGTAATGTTTTCCCCCTTTCAGGAGAACTTCCATATCTGGAAACTGGAAGACAAACACGGGCTCTGCAATGTTGGAACAAATTGCTATGTCAGATAAGTAAGTCGAGTCTCTTGTAAAAGGTAATTAAAAAAAATTAATGGAATTTTATTTTGAATTAATTTTTAGAAAATCCCAGTGCTGATAAGCAATTCACAGTAAGTGCATGTCTTATGTTTGTTTTGGGAAAGAAAATCTTCCAATTACGTGAAAGAAGATGAGCCAAGAGTTTCATATGGCTCCTCTCACAGTTCACTCACCACATGCAGCAGCCTTAGGTGCTTATGTACACCCTTAAGTTCCTACATCTGTATCTGCACCTTGAAAACTACTGGAATTCCTTTCAAAAATTTTATATTCAACCTGTCATTCATTTCTTCTGGTTTCTTTGTCTCTTTTACCTTTCAGTCTTACCCTATGCACATTGTTTTAAATTTTTCTCTTTCTACCTCCTTCATTATAACCAAGCAATACAGTCTTCACTTTGCCTATTTAAATCACATTTCTCTTTTCTACTTTCAATCCTAAATTGCTATTTTTTTCTTTTATAAATTTCCACTAAACTTCACTGTGAGACTTTTCCCCCTGTTGGTGAGATACACTGAAACTTATTTCCCTCATGCCATCGTTCCAGCTCTCTACTTTGGTTTACTGTAGTCCCCATTTGCTCCAAGTTCCTCCACAACACCTAAACCTCTTCTCCCTGCAAAAAATAAATCTGAGAAGCTTTTGGGTGGCTACGAATTTTCTGTTGTTCAGCTTCTCCAAAGGCTGCTACTAGTTTTAACTGAAAAAAAAAGTTTTGTACAGTAAAAGTGTAATTTGAAAGGTCTTACAGTTCAACAGTAATCCTTTTCTGGTGTTTGGGGGGTTTGTTTGTTATTTTTTTTTAAGTCTGGAACCTACCACTTGGTCCCTCTTATGAGCTGAGGGAGACACAGGAACTGAACCATTGCCTGCCCTGGAAAGGTGAAAACAAGTGAGATGGGAATTGCAGCTCCCTGCTGTCCAAGCCCTGTCTAGACTGTGTGTCCTCGCTGAGCTCTGCTCTGGGCATGGACTGGAGCCACAGCATTTTCTCTTTCTCATTCCCACCCACCTTCCTCTAGCAAGTGAGGTTATGTTTTCACTGAGAAGGAAAAGCAAGACTGTGCTCTGGTGTGTGTGTAATTACAGTCCATGGGCTGTTCTGTGAAAACACAGGCATTGCAGTTCTGCCCTGAGGAAAATGAACAGTATCAGTAGGAGTGGGAAATGCTCCCCTTGGCCCTGCACTTGCTGGAAATACTCCATGTGCTTTGCTTCTGCTTCCATTTTTGAATGTAAGATAATTAGAGATTATAAATAGGTATTTTCCTGTTTAATAATAATATATTTATTTAATAATATTTAATCTATTAAATATGTAATTTAATTTTTTATAATTTTTGTGAATTTTGCAAGCTTATATTTATATATAGTATATTTATATAATAAAATAAATAGGTATTTTCACATTAAAACAAAGTCCAACAAACCAAAACTTTGAAGCAAGGCAAAAGCATAGAAAAGATGGATGTTTTCTCATAAGAGGAAGGGATATGTGTGATTACCCACTGAGTGCACACTGCACAGCAAGGGAGAGGAGGGAAAAATAAAATTTTCTGAAGAGTTGAAGCAGTTTCACAACACAGCAAGAGCAATCAGATCTGATGCATTTAATTTATAATGCATGCCATGAATGAGGAAGAAGTGCTTTGAAAGCACTTCCTGATTGACATTGTTGGCTGAGTACAAATCTGAGTCTAGAAATTAGAAAAGAAAGATTGTGGCCCAGCAAGGGGCAGAGAGGAGGTGGAAGAGCAGCACATTTCAGTGTGACACTTTCTCACTGCCCCCCTGTTTGAAGGGCTCTGCTCCCCAGATAGTTCCAGAAGAACAGAGAGCTGTGCCAACAGTGCCCACCTCACCTGGCACACCTGATATTTTCTGTCAGACACCTGGAGCAATCCTGTATTAATTGCCTTTATTATCCAGGGCTGCTGCACACTGTATTATTGGCTCTGGGAAAATAAGAACTGTGACTTTTTGTCAAACCTACTGTGAAAACCTCGGGTTTAAAACACTACAGGCTACTCCATCCAAAACCTCCCTTTCCAAATATAACTGTATTTTTCCAGTTCTGTGTGTGTTGGCAGAAGATAGACTATTAAAAATACTTTCACAAATCTGATTCATGTTTCAATATTTTAAGGAAAATGTCTTCATTTTTGTTTTCATATAAAGTCCAGATATTTTCTGTTAAAGACAAGTTTTGCTGTCCTCATGACTTTCTAAGATGATTTAGCAGCAAAAAAAAAAGTTATTTATAAACAAGTGCATGCAAACTGTGCAGTCAGTGCATCTACAGATGTTGAAATTGTCAGGCATCCAAAGAAACCTCTTATATTAGACAAAAAACATGTTTCCCCCAGGAAAAAAAATTATTTTCATTTCTTAGATATTACCATCAGGATCTTTTCAAACAGTTTTATCAATTTCTTTGTATTCTGCTGGAAAGAAAAACTTTTCCACTGGAACAGATTTGATATAAGAAAATATAAAGAATGTGACCTAATAAGTTCACTTGGAAAGGATGCTGTTACTGAAGATACTTGTACATGAATGAGACTCTCAGCCCAGCAATGAGTTTCCTTTGATCCTACAGTGAAATGCTGTTTATTACAGCAGGGTTTTGCAATGGAAAATCCTGAGGTGGCAAATCTATGATCATGGCTCAAGGGCTGGAGCAGGAGAGAGTTTGTTAGAGGAAGCAGCTCTGGTTTAGACTCCAGTGCTGGTCAATGAAAGTTCGTGATAAATGGCTTCTTTTTGTTGGGTTCTTTTCTAAGTAAATCCTATCCTTCAGTTGGTGTCACTGTGATATCTGCCTGCATAACCTTTCAGGGTCATTTCATCACGGACTGATCCCATACCCAGCTCTGCTGTTAGTTAATGAACGTTCCCAGTGTTGTTCTGTGTCCCCTGGGTCAGTCCTTGCCATTGAACGAGCACACACAGCTCGTGTCACCCCAGGCAGTTCCCAGCACAGTTCTGTGCTGATGTCACCTGCAGCTCTGGGCTTGATCACACAAATTACCTCACTCTTTTACTACTAATTCCCACTTCACCCCCTTGTTGGTCAGATAATCTCTCTATTCATAGAGAAAGAAAGAAAAATAAATCATATTCCTGCATGTAGAATGGGTCAAATGTCCATTCCTTGGGCCATATTTCTTACCATGATGTTGTAAAAGAAGCAGAGGAGTTTTTAGTTTGGTATTGTATGAAACACTAGACTTTTTTAGGAGCTGTAGAATTCCTTTGCATTCTTTGAATTCCAATTGAATTTTGTTGTAGTTGCCCATAACCCTACGCGAAGACAATTATCCTTGTCTGCATGCTATATAACATTTAAAGTCATACATCTGGTTCTCTTGTGCCATCTTAAGGGTTTTCTGGCTTGATTTCTCTTTTGCCATGTTCAGTGCCATGGGTATAAAGCCATCATTGCCTCTTTGGAACTAGTTGGATCTGTAATTTGGATGGAGACTCACTCACTTTCCTGATACAAGAGTAAAACCCAACCAGAACTAAGCACACTGCCAAGCACGATAGGCAGCAGGACCATCACACTTGAACCCGGGCACAACTTTAAATTTCCCAGAAAAAAACAAGCCTACTTTCTCAAAACCTTTGGCATCTCTGAAGCCAAAGAAACTGGTCAGATGATAAATCCTCCTACTGTGGAGAATTTCTGTGGCAGCCCAGCCACAACCAGCTGGGGGTACTGGCATGAGGGCTTTGGCAATGCAGGGTGGGATAGAGCTAAATGTGTTTGTGTTTCAGCACAGCTTATCTTCAGGTTACTCACAGCTGAGAGCAAACACAAAATTTTGGATCAATCTAAACTGGGACAGAATCCAGCATAACACTAAGTCAGGATAGAGAGCCACAGCTTTGCTGGAGTCTGCTGGGAAAAGCAGAGTAATAAGGCCAGTACCTCTAAGCTACTACTGTGAGAAATACAACTGACAATACAGGGAAAATTCATACAGGGCAAATGTTATATAGAATACATTACTAGGTAAGCCTGTAGAAAATCAAGAGCTTGATGAGATACTCACAGAAAAAAATTATTTTTATGAAACAGGTACAAGCTTTGGGTTGACACCTGTTCTGAAATATTTGGTGGTTTGGACATCTGTGCTGTTAAAGCTGTACATGGAAAGGATGGAAAAGATTATATTTTTGAGGTAAGCAATTCCACTTTTTTCAATATATGCTTTTATATATTACACACAATTAAACAGCCAAGTAAAGAACATTTTTGATAGTTAGGCATTGCCTTATTTGTGTTTCAAGAAAGGCTGTGTATTTTTGAGTAGTGTTGAAATCATAATACAAAGCCACATGTCCAAATTAGTGGCAACACTTGCTGGAAAATGTAACCATATAGATGGTAATGTCTTTTAGTGTTTGAGGAAATGTACACAAACTACAAAACAAAACCAAATGTGGATGTCACATTTTCCCAACCCTTATGGTTTCTTTCCTGAGCAGGCTTACCAGTTTTTCCTGGAAGGTTTATAGATAGCACTATCCCAAGGGAACCCCAACAAAATTATACTTTTCCACAGAAAGGGAGATTAGGAATGAAGTGGAAACAACTTTTTTTGTAGCCAAAATATTACCCTCTAGATCTGAATCCTCATGAATCAGAAGTTTCTACCATTGGTAATTTTGAAAAGTTTAAATTTTTCATTTACCTTAAGTTTATTATGGAGAAATATCACTTTATGTAGCCATAAAACAAGCTATTATCACTTGCCTATCACACAAGTCAGCATTTCTTCAGCATCTTCCATGTTCTTAGAATTTTATTCAGGAGGTGGGCAAGGATCTTCACAATTTTCCCCAATCTAAAAGAAGTTGGTGAAGCAAAAGTAAGAGTATTTTTTCTAAACTATGAGAGTAAGCTGGTGCTTATGAATTAACCCTTTCTAGTTCTTTGTGTTCATTTATAACAGAAAAGCTTTGTAGAAGTGAAAACGTTTATTTTGTCACAGAGTTAAACAGCTCTGTGTATTTTGCTCTCATCTAATTTCACAGAACTATTTATCACTATTGCCATTGCTAATAATTCCCCAATCAATAACAGCACTTTAAAGGCCTGAGCAGCTCACAGTATTAAACAAACTGAATCAGTCACTGCCTCCTGAGATGCTGAGGAGGATTTCAAGAAATCGGTGCCTTAGTCTTCCTGGCCAAATCAGGCCTCAGTGTGTCTTATTGTATCAAAATCCACTGTAGCATAAAATTTGGGATTCCACACTGAACCGCCTCCGTTCTTCCTCCTAGGATCCAGCCTTTCCCCTCCATTTCACCCCAAAGTTCCTGTAAATCTGTAGTGTTTGACCCAAGGGCTGAGATTTGAAAGAATGAAAAAAAGGTGCTCTGACCTCTGATGATCCACTCTAGTGGGAATTCCTGAGCCCAGGAATTGTCCTGTGTTCTGCTCCACAACTTGGCTGTGGCCATGGTGTGTCTTGGACACATCTGCCTCCTGGGAAGGTGCTGATTTCCACTCCTCTCCAGCAGCTGGGCTTTGGCAGCCTCCCTGGCCATTTAAAGTGTTGTAGGATGCTCTGCAGTTCCTGTACCCCTAAACCTCTCCGAGGTTGGGCCTCAGCCTTTTCCACACACCCCCATGTAACCAAATTCATTACATTTGAGAGAGTTCATGCTGATTTGGCTGGCTTTAATGCAATAAATTTCAACCTCAGTGTTTGAACTATAAAATAAAGAAATATGGATTATTTTCAGATAAGATCTCAGTTATCTCGTAGTAGTTAAAAACTGAAAGACTGCAAGCAAAAAGTTACAAAACTGGAGCAGGACTGCTTTTTTTTATATCTTTTAATAAGGATATTCTTGTAAGAAATAGAGATTTCACAGACAAAACAATGCTTCCTGTGGAAGTGGAGGATGTCTCCTTTATTTTAACAGTTGACACCTCTGTGGAATTCCTCAGCTAGCAAGTTCCTGTCAGACTTTTCATTCACTGAATGTGACTGTTTCCACATTTTTGATATTGTGCGATATTTTAAATTTCTGAGCCAAGCCAGCAAGCACCATCAGCCTCCATGAAGCCAGGCACACAAGCTTAGACCTGCACTGAGAGATCTGCTGGGTAGGAGAAGAAGGGGGAGCAGTTTGAATGAAATAGCCAGTGCAAATAATATAATGGACTGAGAGACTGCCTCCCTTCCTGCTTCTGAACAAGTGCCCTAATTTTCCATGCCAGAGACAACCATACTTCCTAAAGCCCAGAATTCTAAGAACTGAAAGATACATCAGGAACTGGGTTTATAGAGCATTTTAATTAGTGTACATAATGGATGTTGCATTTTAAGAAAGAACAGATAGAAGCGTGATAATTCTTGCTGTTGTACAGAATCAGCTGAATTGTTTGGAAGATGGCAATGCTCCTCAGCAGGGATATTTAGAATCTGTGTGAGACATTGAAATGTAGAACTGTTTGCAAAGTTCACATCCAACAGAGCATCTGTACAACTTATGGTTTTGCTACTAAAGAGCCAACTCACATCAACAGTTATTACACTGTAATTTTAATGGGCATTGCACCAGAATCCACGATACA
The DNA here is from genome assembly GCF_003945595.2 of Pipra filicauda. Lineage (NCBI taxonomy): Eukaryota > Metazoa > Chordata > Aves > Passeriformes > Pipridae > Pipra > Pipra filicauda. The sequence continues at coordinate 553,039 of NW_024104431.1, forward strand.
ATGAAGAGTAAAAGACTGGTTGCACCAGTATAGGAAGAATTTTCTCCTTTTGTGTCCTTTCAACATGGGAAAATAAATGCTGGAAAATTAAAGCTGGCAGGTACATGGTGTAATCAAGCACCAGGAGCTGAGCAGGACAGTCAATCCATAAATCCTGGGTTTACACCCAAATGCAGTTCCAACCTGAAATCTGTGCTCTCGTGTTTTCATGGGAACTGATTCATGGAACCCACAACAAAACTGAGTGTTTTGGTATCACTGCTGCTATAATCCTGCAGGTGTGATCTGACAAGGAGCACACAAACTTCCTGATGGATGAAATAATGTATGCAGAAATGTTCTTCCTGATTTTCAGTTTGAACATCAGGCCGGTGTAACCTCCAAAAGGAAGGAATACGTGTGTCCTAGTTAGGACAGCTGAGACCAGTTCATCATGGTATGGGTGTAACCCAAATGGTATGGGTGTAACCCAAATGGCCTTCCATGCCATTTCCCAGAAATTGTTAGCAGTAGAGGCCTGTAGATGCTCCAGTCCTCATACCCTTTTATGGAATTCCCCACTCTGAGGGAAGGACCGAGCATCCTCATACCCTTTTATGGAATTAACTGCTCTGAGGGAAGGACTGAGCATCCTCATACCCTTTTATGGAACTCCCTGTTCTGAGGGAAGGACTGAGCATCCTCATACCCTTTTATGGAATTCCCCACTCTGAGGGAAGGACCAAGCATCCTCATACCCTTTTATGGAATTCCCCGCTCTGAGGGAAGGACTGAGCATCCTCATACCCTTTTATGGAATTCCCCGCTCTGAGGGAAGGACCGAGCATCCTCATACCCTTTTATGGAATTCCCCACTCTGAGGGAAGGACTGAGCATTCCTACCTGAACTGGAGAATATATAAACTTGGAGTTTTGGAACCTTTTTACCACTCGTGGGATCCAGAGGAGGACTGCAGCTCACCGCTCTCGGTCAGACTGAGAGCACCACCCTCGACTGGACTGCAACCACCATTTTGACCGGACTGCAACAGCTCTCCCACCAGCAGGTTTTTCCGCTCTCCCTTTACTTTGGACTCAGGGGGGGCCCAGGGAACACCGTTTTGTTCATGCCCCAGGGTGCTGGGTTGTACATTTGGGTTTTTGTGGATTGAAGCCGGTTGTTTGTCTGTATAATCATACTTGTTGTGTTGTTTTATTAAATTGTTATTCTGACTTGTGGTCTCTCTTTTGAGTTGAGTTCATTTCCCCTGCTGGTTTACCTTTAAACCAGCACATTTTTGGCGCCCAACGTGGGGCAGAGAGAGAAGTCAGAATCACAATTTCATTTTAAGTATTTGTCCATTTGGATATAGAAACTCCCTGATCACCATGTTATTTGATGCATTCACATGGATGTTGTATCTGAGCCTGTTCATATTTCCACAGATGGGGAACTATTTACCTGTTTTGATGCTCTCTTTAAGACCAGGGAGAGGGATCCAAATTGCTTTATTAGTATACTATGTTTATGTCATCATAACATCAGAAGCAATGAGTTTCATTGTAAATGTGTATTCAGTCTTGTTTGCCTGTCCTGGTTTGGGTTGCTGCCTCTGGGGCCTCATTAAAAATCGTACCCAGCCCTTTGGGGGAACAGGGGGGGATGGTTGTTTCCAGCCTCTCACCTCCTTCTTCCCCTTCAGGCCTGCTACAACAGTTTTTGAAAATACTGAGTTCCCTTTTGATGTTAAGGACAGTATAATGTTATTGTTAGTGTTGCTCTGTCTGCTCTGTACTGTCTACACCATGTTTAGGGTCAGAACAGGGCCTTCTAGGGAGGTTGTTTGGACACCTGCCCTGGGAGCAGATAATGCTGAGTGGCACGGGAAGTGGGAGGACATCGGCCAGTATTTGGAGAAGTTTTCTCCTCCAATGATCTGGAAATTCACCCCTGAACAACTGCAGGATCCTGTTAGCATGATAAGACTGGTGAAGGGAAAATGCTCTGGCAGCTCCAGAGATGGCCAGCTCACAGCAACCTGCTGGGCCCTGGCCACTGCCTACCGGACACTACTTGACATGGTACAGCACTGTCAGGGGGAGGAGAGAAGGACCAAATCCGCAGGCACCACGTCCACCCAAACCACAGCTGAGTCAGAGGGAGAAAGAAATAAACCAACCATCACCGTGTCCACACAAACCATCGAGGAGCCAGAAGAACAACCAAAACCAATAGCAGTCGCCCCTGTCCAGAAAAGGAAATCAAAGACTAAATCAGTCCGTATAGCAAATGATGACGAAGAGGCAGGACCTTCACATCCACTGGAGGAGACAGAGCCAGAAATAATCACTCGGTCCCTATCCCTGGGTGAGCTACGCGAGCTCCGGAGAGAGTTCACACGACAGGCGAACGAGTCCATTCTGACCTGGCTGCTCCGAATCTGGGATGCCGCAGCTAACGATACAATCCTAGATGGGAGTGAAGCCAGACAGCTGGGGTCCCTGTCTCGAGATGTAGTCATTGATCAGGGGATTGGAAGGAGGCAGGAAACTCTCAGCCTCTGGCGGCGACTGTTGTGCAGTGTGAGGGAGAGATACCTTTGCAAGGAGGACCTCCACGTACAGCAAGGACAGTGGAACACGATGGAACAAGGTATCCGGTGCTTAAGGGAGTTAGCTGTACTGGAGATAATCTTTTCAGAGGACAAAGATTCCCTGAAAGTCCAGATGACGTACAGTGCACCTCCCAGATGTGGTTAAAGTTTGCACGACTCGGGCCAGAAATGTATTCCCGCTACTTAGCAACGCTGCAATGGAGGGAGGGAGAGGACAAGGTGGGAGCATTGGTTAGTAAACTCAGGATGTATGAAGACACTGTCACCGCCCCATTACGAGCCCACGTCTCATCTGTGGAAACCAAACTGGCTGAACACGTCCGAAGCCTGGAAGAGAAAATTGAAGAGGGACACCAGAAGCTAAGAGAGGAAATTAAGGAAGGGATCTTCCATATCTCACCAGGACAAACAAGAGTCTCTGCTATTAGGAGCCAGCGTCCCCCAGCTAAGGAGAGAAGGTACACTCCACGTGGCGATCTATGGTTTTACCTCCGTGAGCACGGAGAAGATATGAGGAAGTGGGATGGGAAACCCACCCCTTCCTTAGCAGCCCGGGTACGTGAACTAAAAAGAGGAACAAGTACCACAAGGAACTCTTCAAGGGTAAACGCTGCTCCAGTCTCTCGTGGGCAAGACTCCAGACGGTACAGGAATGATGATACGTCTGATCCTCTTGAAGGGACCTCCAGGTCATACCCACAAGAAGAGCACAATGAGTACCATGACCAGGACTAGGGGTGCCCTGCCTCTAGCCAGGTAGAGGAGAGGGACAATCGAGTCTATTGGACAGTGTGGATTCGGTGGCCTGGCACATCAGAGCCACAAAGGTATAAGGCCTTAGTGGACACCGGCGCACAATGTACTTTAATGCCATCAAGATACGTAGGGGCAGAATCCATCTCCATTTCTGGGGTGACAGGGGGATCCCAACAGCTGACTGTACTGGAAGCTGAAGTGAGCCTGACTGGGAAGGAATGGCACAGACACCCCATCGTGACTGGCCCAGAGGCCCCGTGCATCCTTGGCATAGATTACCTGAGGAGTGGGTATTTCAAAGACCCAAAAGGACTTCGTTGGGCTTTTGGCATAGCTGCTGTGGAGACGGAGGAAATTAGACAGTTGAACACCTTGCCTGGTCTCTCAGAGGACCCCTCTGCTGTGGGACTGCTGAAGGTTGAAGAACAATTGGTACCGATAGCCACAGCAACAGTGCACCGTCGGCAATACCGCACCGACCGAGACTCTGTGACCCCTATACATAAGATGATCCGTGAACTGGAGACCCAGGGGGTGGTCAGCAAGACTCGCTCACCCTTTAATAGCCCTATATGGCCAGTGCGTAAGTCCAGCGGAGAGTGGAGGCTGACGGTGGATTACCGTGGACTCAATGAAGTCACACCACCCCTGAGTGCTGCTGTGCCGGACATGCTGGAGCTCCAGTACGAGCTGGAGTCCAAGGAAGCCAAGTGGTATGCCACCATTGACATTGCCAATGCCTTTTTCTCCATTCCTTTGGCAGCGGAGTGCAGGCCACAATTTGCTTTCACTTGGAGAGGTGTGCAGTACACCTGGAATCGACTGCCTCAGGGGTGGAAACACAGTCCCAGCATTTGCCATGGACTGATCCAGACTGCACTGGAAAAGGGTGAGGCTCCAGAGCACCTACAGTACATTGACGACATCATTGTATGGGGGAACACGGCGGGCGAAGTCTTTGAGAAAGGAGAGAAGATAATCCAGATTCTCCTAAGAGCTGGTTTTGCCATTAAGCAAAGTGAGGTCAAGGGACCTGCTCAGGAAATTCAGTTCCTAGGAGTGAAGTGGCAAGATGGACGCCGCCTAATTCCAACGGAGGTGATTAACAAAATAGCAGCCACCAACCAGCAAAAAGGAAACACAGGCTTTCCTAGGCGCTGTGGGCTTTTGGAGGATGCATATCCCCGAGTATAGTCAGGTTGTAAGCCCTCTCTACCTTGTGACACGGAAGAAAAATGATTTCCAGTGGGGCCCCGAACAACAACAAGCCTTTGAACAAATTAAACAGGAGATTGCCCATGCGGTAGCCCTTGGGCCAGTAAGGACAGGACAGGACGTGAAGAACGTGCTCTACACTGCAGCCGGGGAGAATGGCCCTTCTTGGAGCCTCTGGCAGAAGGTGCCTGGGGAGACCCGAGGATGACCACTGGGATTCTGGAGTCGGGGATACAAAGGATCTGAAGCCAGCTATACACCAACTGAGAAAGAGATCCTGGCTGCTTATGAAGGAGTTTGAGCTGCCTCAGAAGTGATCGGCACCGAAGCGCAGCTCCTCCTGGCACCCCGACTACCAGTGCTGGGCTGGATGTTCAAGGGAAGAGTTCCTTCCACACATCACGCCACCGATGCCACGTGGAGTAAGTGGATCGCTCTGATCACGCAGCGAACCCGGATAGGGAACCCTAATCGCCCTGGGATTCTGGAAATTATCACCAATTGGCCCGAAGGTGAGAGTTTCGGACTATCCTCTGAAGAAGAGGAGGAGCAGGTGACACGGGCTGAGGAGGCCCCACCATATGACAAGCTACCAGCAGATGAAAGGCGATATGTGCTCTTCACGGATGGCTCCTGCTGCATTGTAGGGACAAACCGAAAATGGAAGGCAGCTGTATGGAGTCCCACACGGCGAGTTGCAGAAGCGACCGAAGGACAAGGTGGGTCAAGTCAGTTTGCAGAGCTTAAAGCCGTTCAGTTGGCTTTGGATATAGCTGAACAAGAGAAGTGACCAAGACTCTACCTCTACACTGACTCATGGATGGTGGCCAATGCTCTGTGGGGATGGCTGGAGCGATGGAAAAAGGCCAACTGGCAGCGCCAAGGGAAACCCATCTGGGCGGCAGAGATGTGGCAGGACATCGCTGGCCGGGTAGAGAAGCTGAGTGTGAAGGTCCGTCACGTAGACGCTCATGTAGGCAAGAAACGGGCTAATGAGGAGCATCGTAACAACGAGCAGGCGGACCGAGCTGCCAGGATTAAAGTCTCTCAGGTAGATCTGGATTGGCAGCACAAAGGAGAATTATTTCTGGCTCGATGGGCCCATGACGCCTCCGGTCACCAGGGGAGAGATGCAACATACAGATGGGCTCGTGACCGAGGGGTGGACTTAACCAAGGACATTGTCTCACAGGTCATCCGTGACTGTGAGACGTGTGCTGCCATCAAGCAGGCCAAGCGGGTGAAGCCTCTATGGTATGGTGGATGGTGGTCGAAGTACAGGTATGGGGAAGCCTGGCAAGTTGACTACATCACGCTCCCCAAAACCCGTCAAGGCAAGCACTACGTACTGACCATGGTAGAAGGAAGTACTGGATGGTTGGAGACATACCCCGTGCCTCAAGCCACTGCCTGGAATACCATCCTGGGCCTTGAAAACCAAGTCCTGTGGCGACATGGCACCCCGGAGAGAATTGAGTCTGATAATGGGACCCATTTCAAGAATGGCCTCGTAGACACCTGGGCCAAAGAGCACGGCATTGAGTGGGTGTATCATATCCCCTACCATGCACCAGCTGCTGGAAAAGTTGAGCCGTGCAACGGACTGCTGAAAACCACCCTGAAGGCACTGTGTGGGGAGACTCTCAAACACTGGGAGCTGCATTTAGCAAAGGCCACCTGGTTGGTCAACACCCGAGGCTCCATCAGTCGAGCTGGCCCTGCCCAATCAGAACTTTTGCATACTGTAGATGGAGATAAAGTCCCCATGCTGCATATGAGAGGTATGTTAGGGAAGACTGTTTGGATTAGTCCCACCTCAAGCAAAGGTAAACCCATCCGAGGGATTGTTTTTGCCCAAGGGCGGGGTTTCACCTGGTGGGTAATGCAAAAAGATGGGGAGACACGTTGTGTACCACAAGGGGACCTAATTTTGAGTGAGAATGGCCTGTAATGTTTTCATTGAATATATATATAGATGTATATAGTTTTAAAGGGATATAGTTTTTAAAGGAGGTTAATTTGGGCATGACATGGATGGCATAGAATAAGGGGTGGATAATGTCCTAGTTAGGACAGCTGAGACCAGTTCATCATGGTATGGGTGTAACCCATGTGTATTCTATAGCCTTCCATGCCATTTCCCAGAAATTGTTAACAGTAGAGGCCTGTAGATGTTCCAGTCCTCATACCCTTTTAGGGAATTCCCTGCTCTGAGGGAAGGACCGAGCATCCTCATACCCTTTTATGGAATTCCCTGCTCTGAGAGAAGGACTGAGCATTCCTGCCTGAACTGGAGAATATATAAACTTGGAGTTTTGGAACCTTTTTGCCACTCGTGGGATCCAGAGGAGGACTGCAGCTCACCGCTCTCGGTCAGACTGAGAGCACCACCCTCGACTGGACTGCAACCACCATTTTGACCGGACTGCAACAGCTCTCCCACCAGCAGGTTTTTCCGCTCTCCCTTTACTTTGGACTCAGGGGGGGCCCAGGGAACACCGTTTTGTTCATGCCCCAGGGTGCTGGGTTGTACATTTGGGTTTTTGTGGATTGAAGCCGGTTGTTTGTCTGTATAATCATACTTGTTGTGTTGTTTTATTAAATTGTTATTCTGACTTGTGGTCTCTCTTTTGAGTTGAGTTCATTTCCCCTGCTGGTTTACCTTTAAACCAGCACAACGTGTCACCCACCCTCAGAGGGAACAGGAATTAGAGTAGAATTCTGCTGAAATATCCTTTGTGTACTCAGCATTTTAGGCAGAAATTAGTTCTGGAATAAGGTTGGGTGAACAGCATTTTGCATGAATAACTACTTGACACAAAGGTGTTCAACAAGAGCTTTAGGACATGCATAATTGAAGACAATAGTTTTAAAATACCCACAGTCTGTAAGTATTACATGTAACAACTCATATGCTTACAAAAATCCATTTTAAACTAATGTTATAAAGTACAACACATAAACTACTTTTTACATTACTGTTTCTGGAAGGTAATTAATTAATTTCATATTTCCTTTTTTATCCTCTACCAAAATGTTATAATTTTAGAGTTGCAACCATTCAACTGCTTTGTGATGGTCGTTTTGTTATTCCGATTTAATATTGTGCTTTCTTTTATTCCCCAAAACTGTGGGGCAACAAATTATGCTAGTGGCTGATATTAGAGAATCAGTACAATCTTGTTCTCATGAATCTAACGTTCTAGTGGTATCTCTTAAAAACACCACTTTAAAGTGATCTTTTATGTATGACCTAATACAGTACATTTACACTGCAGGTAGGAATGTGTTGGTTCTTAATGTTAGATCCAGTCACATGCCCCACTTCTTCAGGAAGGGTAAACATATTTTTTCTGTTTTAATTTCTCCAGTTGTTGCTCTCCTCTATATATTTGATTAAAATTATGACAAATGTTGAATAACTTGTTATTTTAAAGCCCCCTGGCCATTCCAGTTATGCAAAGTGTGCTTGCTGTGTAAGTAAAGTAATGACCATTCAGGAATAACCTGGAAGGATTAGAGAACTAAAAGGAAAGGAAAAAAAAATAAGAGTATCTAGTGACACTGAAGCAGTTCTAGACACTCAATGTCTGCATACACAGATATTGTTATGAAAAAAAGAAATACCCAGACCTTTATTACTGTCTCCCTTGTAGGAGGTGCACCTTCCTTTGAGCAAGTAGGTCTCCATGTAATAAAAAACCAAGACATTGCAAAGTAAGTACAGCTTCATAGTTTTGGGTGGTAGATTTGAGTCCATTTTATAGATTTGGTTTGGTTCCTCAGTGCTAGTTTTGCATCAGTGTCTTCGTCTTTCTATAGCCACCCGAGAGATTTCTGGTCACTTGATCAAGCTGAAGCCAACAGTGCTGTTGTTTCCCAAACATTATAAAAAGGATATGCTTTTACTGTACCATTCATCTTTCCACACTGCTATAAATGCTATTCCCATGGTATGTTGAAGCATGTCTATTTGTACTTTCTTGCTCTGCAGTTGAGGGATACCTTATGCATCCCCAGGAAAAAATCCAAACCAATTTTTCTGAACATAGGAAGGATGAAATATTGAAGTAATAATATTATTCAAGCACAAAACAACTCCTCTTTTTCTGTGAAGCTTCACAGTCCCTGCATTTTTTTGGGGGGGAGGCTCTAGGAGGTAACTTTGCCCTTTAAAAGAATATGGTCTTCTAAATATGGTTCCTTGAAAGAAACTGCCTTCTCCAAAAGAACCCAGTGGTTCTTCTCTGTCCCTGTCCTACTCCAAGAGAGACCAATGAACTAAAGAATTACTCAGATAAATGGAGGGGCTGTTAGGTTGATCAGGAGGAGGGACAAGTTATTATTCTGTTTTATCTCTTAATTTAGTGTCTTTTCTTTTCCCCTCAATGGGAACGCTCAGCTGCCAAGCATCATCGTGCCAGAGACAAGCTGTAGAAACAAGATTCTTGTTAACACATCATTTATTAACACAACATTTTTAACCATCTCCCCAATTCTTCCTAATAAGACTTCAAATTAGGGTCCATTCAACTTTTAATTTCTTAAATATAAGAAAGACTTTTAATCTCTCCGCTCTTAAATTAACACTTCTGTAGTTTCAATACTTGAAGGAACAGATCCTCGCCTTGTTTATATTTCTGACTCCACTGAATATTATCTTTCCTGTTTCACTCTTGGAAAACCAGACCTCTGGGAAACTAAACAAAAGCTCATGCTGGTGATGAACACAGTAAAGAAGAACAAATGTAAGAGAATCCTTCACAGTGGCCTCACAGGCAGTCTCCCAAATTTTGCTCACAATTGAATGGGTGAGTGGCTGCAGCAGGTGTCTTATTTCTACTTGCTTAATTTTACCCTGAGCTAAATTAAAATTAGCTTCCAAGTGGTTTGTGACCTAGAAAGATGAAAACTGTTTGGATTTCACGAAGAAAACTTTCAGCCACCAATAAACCCACACAAGAAATTAAGAAACTGTATTTGTGCATAATTGCCTGTGAAGTTGTGCTTTGGTACAACTTTATTGAGCACAAGCCTCTAATGCTTCTTGCCAACTGCTCAGAAACGAAACTGTCTTCCAGCTTTCCAGCCATTAAAGAATATCCTCTCTTCAGGTTAGGAAGGGAGCTAAATTCAAGCTGATAAAGTCAGAAGTCTCTCATAATTTATGATCTGGAATATATTGAACATTTAGAAATATTGAATATTTAGAACTCTAAATTACACTTTTGGTGGTATAAAATCAGTTATAATTAAGACCACATCTCTGTGAACATTATTCCAAAGCAAGAGCATTGCTTCATTTCCGTAATATAACTTAATTATTCCTAATAGGACTTAATATAACTTAATAAGAAGTGGTTAAGAAGGTACGATTCTAGAAAAAACTTCAACCTATTAAATTAAGATTTTCCAAGTTTATAATGCATTAGTGCTGAATTCATTAATACATTCCCTCACATGTGGTCTTCCTGTGATAGAAAAAATCCGTTTATATTTTGGAAGTAGCATATTTAAGCCACTGAAATTTTCCAGACATCATTCCTCAAACAATGATATCAGCTCTTCTTTTAGATAGAAAAGTAAATGAAGTGTATTTAGTGACATAGTTAATGAAGGGGGCAAATATATTTTTCTAGGACACTGGTTTGCATTTGAATGGAGCAATAATTATTGAGCTGCATCAATAACATTAATATTTTGGTTTCCATCCTAAGAATAATTATTCACTAATTTTTTTTTTTACACATCATATTTATGTTTTATTGTATCTATTGTCAAAATACTTGTAACTTTAAATTTTAAACTAACAGCAATAGCACTTCTTATGGGTGACCAGCTTAATGTTTTCTTTAGTAAGTAATGAACCACACTTTGTTAATAGGGGGATGAATACAGGTAAAATTCATGTGATGTTGAAACAGTTATCATTTTATAGATTGAAACAATCTCTTTCACATACTCTCTTTGAAGTGTCTCTATTTTTCTCAGTTATGTTAACTGCATTTCCTATATAGTTTTATCTCTTTTTTAGTACAATTGCCTAAGTTCACAACATACAAATTCAGAGTCATCTGGAGATTTTGATTGAATGTAGAAATCATTGGTTTGCTTTGTTTTCATTCCAGATTAAATCAAGACCATATCAATTTGTCTGTAGGCACTGGATCCTTCATCTAGAAGTGCTTGATGCACTTTGCCAGCCGTTCTTATTTTTCCTGCAGATGTTGTTATTCACCCACTACAGGAGGGACTGTAAAAGTTTCCAAGCAGTCACCACTATCCCCTTCTGACTCCTCAGGTGTGGTTACCTTTCCAATGACAAATTATCTCTGCATCTGCTATGGAGACCTCAGGGAAGGCTCTGGGATTACCTCACATCCAGTCACTCCCTCACTTCTCAGAAATCACACCAGCTCTTCTTAGTCCCACTTAGTCTTAAATAACCTCCTCAAACTGTTAAGTTTTTCTTTAGGTCAGTGACTTTCCTATACTCAGAATTAAAATCTGTATCAGCCTCTGCCTTTACAGTCAAAATTTTCACCACAATCAGAGACATCCAGGTCCAACAAAAACAGCCCAGAAGAATAACACATGGCTGAGGTGGTAACACCACACAATCCAGCTGCCCTTACTCAGAGAGCAGATGTTTTTTCCCAGTTCTCCCACTCTCAAACACAGACCTTCAAAATGACCCTGATTCACAATGAAATTAATTCCTCCTCCCTCTGTACTTACCAATCATCCTACTTTCTGGAATTCATAGGTCTTTTCCTATTTTGGCTGGGTTTTCCTAAAACCCTGACCAAGACATCCCAAGTCTTTGGTGGTAAACATGTGGTGCAATGGAGCTGTGTCTGGGCAGTGGCAGAGGAGTTTCTCCCTCAAAAATGATGATCCCTTTGTAATTACTGATATCTTATAATTGCATTGGGTCCTTTATTAATCCCATCCCATTTCCTTTCCTATTCATCAGGGTTAAACAACATTTCTCTTCTCTTTCTTGTGCCAGGCTCGGTCTTGCAGCCCAAATTTTAGATTTCAAATTTTAAAATGACTAATTCACTAAAAGATCCTGGCACTGAAAGGTCTTTCACTTTGTCACAGAATTATGTTGACTTCAGCATGCTGCTGTACTTTCTGTCACTACTGCTAATATATCCAGTCAGTTCATGAGTGATAAAAGAAATTCATCCATAGGATTGGCTACTGAAATGCTTATAAATAAAAGGTAACAGTGATATGAATGGCCATAATTCATAGTGACCCATGTTGTCACTGGCATCTGCAAAAGTAACAGATTTGATTTTATAAATTACAGATGTCTTTTTTTTTCTATGAAATCCTCTTGGTGGGATGTACTGAACTAAAAACTGGCTGGTTTTAAATGGTGTTTTAAAATTAGCACAGGCTGTAAATAGACTATTTATCAACAGAGTACACTGTATATGTTTAAACTTTGTTAGGTCTTCTAAAGTAGGCAAAATGTCAGCATGACATTCCTGTCAGTGCTCACAGGCGCAAAATATTTTTATTCTGAAGATACATTTATATAAAACATTACTGACTTGTGGTAACTGTCATTAATTATTTTACTAGGAATGAAAATAGACTGCCTAAAGAAAGTCCGTGTGTGAACTTGTAGTTGTAGTAGTACTTCAAACCAGAAATTCAAACCAGATCCTCCAGATCTTAATCCTGTCTAATCCTTTGGCAGGACCTTATTTTAGGCAATTTATTTCACAGTCATTCCAACTAATTGATTTAATGTAAGTGAATGGTAAACGAAAGGAGGTTTTCTTTGCACACCTGTGAAAGATATAACTGATGTTGGGTGAGAGGGGGGCTAAAATGTACCTCATAGTGTATATTTGCAAAAATAGCTGCCATTAAACCCTGCCTTCAAGGGGGGCAGATTTTTAGGCCACAGGAATCACTCCCCCTCTGAACATCAAATGATTTTCAGTGGACAGCTGAACATCCAATGCCCTTGACACCAACATGAAGACATTCCATATTCAGTCATTATTAACACTTTACAGATCCTCTGGCGCTTCGGCTGCCTCCTCCCTCCAGGCATGATGCAATTATGCTTGCAAGAAACAGCTTAGGATACAATGAAGTGGATCTTTCAGCATTATGACAATGTGAAGACATAGAAGAAACTGAGCAGAAATTAATGTTAAAGATTTGTATTTCAAGTGCCACACAACCTACATTTTGCCTCTTCAGAGGCACAACACATTGGTTCAATACTTTTCTCTCAATTAATTAAAAACACTGGGGATGTTCCACTTAAAGTTATGATTGTTAAAAAAAATGGTAAATTGTCAAGAAACTTTCAGTGTACTCATTAAGCATTTCTTCACTGTTGCTGATGTGGCCCAAGAGCGGAAAACCATTCATTCATTTCTTGAGAAACGTTTGCTCTGGAGTTCAGTTATTATTGCACTGTTTACTTTGGGGTTATTTTAAAGGCTTTTGGCTGTGAGGAAGCTCAGAGGAGACATCCTAGATCTGAAAATCCCAGCACAGGTGTTGCCAGCATTTTGGTTGTCAGTACACAATGCCAGTGTCTCTTGTAAATGAGCAAACGGAAGAATAGTGTAAATCATTTTGGACTTCAAACTAATGCCATTTTTGGATCAAAGTAGTCAGTAAGAATTTCCATAGCACTCACCATAATTTGAAAACCTCAAGGTTAGGTTCATATTATTTACAATGCAGTTCCTTCCCAACTAATGAGCAAGGTGAGAGATTACGTTCCAGTGTCGTAATGGATGTGCATGTTCTTTTAAATCCAAGTGTCTTTTTATATACCAAATTTTTGTGTCTGATTCCTAGAAGAACTTGAGTCTCAGTTTAACAAAATTACTTAGAAATTAAGAAACTTTAGGTGCAAGCGTGGAAAAGGGAAAGAACAGCTCTTTATTAACAAAACCCAAATAAACAAAAAAATGGTGCAATCAAAACTTTCAGAAGAAACAAAACAACGTCCCAATTCCCCGGGGCGGGGGGGAAGAAACCCAGGGCAACCGGGGAAGGGAAAGGGGGAGAAGACTGAAGGCAAACTGTCCCGGCAGTCCTGGGGTGGGTGGGGGGACATTGAGGAAAAAATTCCAATGTCTCTTTTCAAACCTATGACATCATCCACCCCTGAATTTTTTCCATACTAACACTCTATATCGGTTTCAAACTTTCCAACCATAGACATACGTACATTACCCCAACAAATATTTACATACAAATACAGGCAAAATGTTATGGGAAATTCACCAAAAAATGAGCTCCCCTTGAGGTATACACCATGTTTCTCTGTCTTCCAGAATTACCTACCACGTGCTACCTGATCCTTGAGCAAAAACAATGCCATGAATGGGTTTGCCTTTGCTCAAGGCAGGATTGATCCAAACTGTTTTACCTAAGATACCTCTCATGTGAATCACTGGGACTTTGTCCCCATGTACAGTGTGAAGGGACTCTGATTGGGCAGGGCCAGCTTGGTTGATGGAGCCTCTGGTGTGGACCAACCATGTAGCCTTTGCTAGGTGCTGAACCCAGTTCTTGAAGATCCCTCCACCCAGTGCCTTCAGGGTGGTTTTCAACAGTCCATTACGCCGTTCAACCTTCCCCGCGGCTGCTGCATGATATGGGATGTGATACACCCACTCGATGCCATGCTTCTTTGCCTAGGTGGTAACTAAGCTGTTCTTGAAATGAGTCCCATTATCTGACTCAATGCACTCTGGGGTGCCATGTCGCCACAGGACTTGCTTTTCAAGGCCCAGGATGGTGTTTCAGGCAGTGGCATGGGGCACGGGATGTGTCTCCAGCCATCCAGTGGTGGCTTCCACCAAGGTGAGCACATAGCACTTACCTTGGCGGGTTCATGGCAGTGTGATGTAATCAACCTGCCAGGCCTCTCCATATCTATACTTACTCCAGCATCCACCATACCACAGGGGCTTCAGCTCTTAGCCTCTTTGATGGCAGCACGTCTCACAGTCATGGATAACCTGGGAAATAATGTCCATGGTTAAGTCCACCCCTCGGTCTCGTGCCCATCTATAGGTGGTATTTCTGCCCTGATGGCCTGAAGTATCATGGGCCCACCATGCCCGGAACGACTCTCCTTTGTGCTGCCAGTCCACATTCACCTGTGACATCTCGACTCGTGCAGCTCGGTCTGCCTGTTCGTGGTTGCAATGTTCCTCATTGGCTCGACCTTTGGGCACATGGGCATCTACATGATGGACTCTCACAATCAAGTTCTCTACCCAGGTAGCAATGTCTTGCCACATATCAGTGGCCCAGATGGGTTTCCCTCTGCATTTCCAGTTGGCCTTCTTCCATCTGTCCAACCACCCCCACAGAGCATTGGCAACCATCCACGAGTCAGAAGCTTTGGCCACTTCTCTCGTTCAGCGATGTCCAATGCCAACTGGACAGCTTTGAGCTCTGAGAATTGTCTCGATTCACCTTCTCCTTCAGTAGCTTCTGCAACTTGTTGGGTGGGGCTCCATACATCTGCTTTCCATTTACGTTTCATCCCTACAATGCAACGAGAAACCGTCAGTAAAGAGGGCATAGCGTGTTTCTTCCTCTGGTAGTTGATTTTACGGTGGGGCTTCCTTAGCCCGTACCACCTGCTCTCCTTCTTCTTCATCCGCTAGACCAAAACTCTCACCTTCCGGCCAGTTTGTGATGACTTCTAGGATCCCAGGGCGATTCAGATTTCCAATACGGGCGCGCTGCGTGAGCAGAGCGATCCCCTTACTCCATGTAGCATCAGTGGCATGATGTGTAGAGGGCGCCTTTCCCTTCAACATCCAACTCAGCACTGGTAGTCGAGGTGCCAGGAGGAGCTGTTCTTCTGTGCCAATCACCTCTGAGGCAACTTGTACTCCTTCATAAGCTGCTAGGATCTCCTCCTCTGTTGGGGTGTAGTTGGTTTCAGATCCCCTGTAGCTTCGGCTCCAGAACCCAAGTGGGCGGCCTCAGGTCTCACCAGGCACCTTTGCCAGAGTCTCCAGGAAAGACTCTTATCCCCAGCTGCAGAGTAGAGTACCTTTTTCACATCTGGTCCTGTCCTGACTGGCCCGAGGGCTACAGCGTGTGCAATCTCCTGCTTAATCTGTTCAAATGTTTGCTGCTGTTCGGGGCCCCAGTGGAAATCATTCTTTTTGCGGGTTACCAGATAGAGAGGACTTATGATTTGACTGTACTCCGGGATGTGCATCCTCCAGAAACCTATGGCACCCAGAAAAGTTTGCCTTTCCTTCTTGCTGGTCGGTGGGGCCATTGCTGTGATCTTATTGATGATTTCTGTTGGGATCTGACCCTGTCCATCTTGCCACTTCACCCCCAGGAACTGGATCTCTAGGGCAGGTCCCTTGACCTTACTCTTTTTTATGGCAAACCCGGCTCCCAGGAGGATCTGGATGATTTTCTCTCCTTTCTCAAAAACCTCCTCTGTAGTGTCCCCCATACGATGATGTCATCAATGTACTGCAGGTGTTTTGGAGCCTCACCCTTCTCTAGTGTGGCCTGGATCAGTCTGTGGCAGATGGTGGGACTGTGTTTCCACCCCCGGGACAGTCGGTTCCCGGCGTACTGCACGCCCCTCCAGGTGAAAGCAAACTGCAGCCTGCATTCTGCTGCCAAGGGGATGGAGAAGAACACATTTGCAATATCAGTAGTGGTGTACCACCTCACTGCCTTGGACTCCAGCTCGTACTGGAGCTCCAACATGTCTGGAACAGCAGCACTCAGCGGCGGGGTGACTTCATTCAGGTCACGATAGTCCACAGTCAATCTCCATCCTCCATCAGGCTGACGCACAGGCCAGATGGGGCTGTTGAGGGGTGGGTGGATCTTGCTGACCACCCCTTGGCTCTCCAGCTCACGGATCATCTTATGTATGGGGATCACAGAGTCTCATTTCATTCGTTACTGCCGGCAATGCACTATTGTGGTGGCGATTGGCACTTGCTGTTCTTCAACCTTCAACAGTCCAACAGCAGAAGGGCTCTCTGAGAGGCCCGGTAACAATTCACCTGCTTAGCCACCTCTGTCTCCACAGCAGCTATTCCAAAAACCCGTCTATGTCCCTTGGGGTCCTTGAAGTACCCGTTCCTGAGGTAGTCAATGCCCAGGATACAGGGGGCATCTGGACCAGTCACAATGGGGTGTTTCTGCCAATCCTTCCCGGTCAAGCTCACCTCAGCTTCCACCATGGTCAACTCTTGAGACCCTCCAGTCACCCCAGAAGTGGAAATAGTGTCTGAGGGCTTTAACATGCATTGAGGGCCAGTGTCAACTATGCCTTGTATTCCTGTGGGTCTGACGTGCCAGGCCATCAGATCCACGCAGTCCAATAGACAGGGTTGTCCTGTGCCTCTACCTGGCTAGAGGCAGGGCCCCTCTAACACTGGTCTTGGTTGGGGCCATCACAGCCCTTTCCTGGTGAGTGCATTCAGGAGGAACCTTCTAGTGGGTCAGACCCTTGTCCCTGAGATACTGGTACTGCACTTACTCTCATGGGCTTCCCTTTTTCTCTCTCCCTCAGCTCTTGTCTGTCCACTCTCTCTAACTGGGGAATGTCTGGCTCTGACTTCAGAGGCTCTGGTTTGCACTGGTGACATGTGGAAGCTGCTTTCCTTCATCTCCTCTCTGAGTTTCTTCTCTTCGTCTTGTACTTCTGTAGTCAGTGCCTTGAGATTCTCAACCATTGTCCCTAAAGTGGAGATATGGGCGTCCCTTGGGATCCATCCCTGTGAAAAACACCAGAGTACAGGGTTGCAGGTGACATGGACGTACCTTCACCTGCTTCTGAATAGTCTTGATGCACATGGCAAAAGGATTGCCATTTCTCAGAAGTAAATTAATTCCTATTATTTTTTGAAATAAGAACATCCAGTGCTATTGTGAATAATTATTGGGGTTATTATGTTATGCTTTTATTTCCCCTGAAACAAACACAGATGTGCCAAAAGCAGATACACTGGAGAAACAAAAAATATTCTGGAGAAATAACAAATGTTTGTAATCCACTGAAGTGATGAAATTCAGTATTAGTTTTATTGACCTCAATAGCTGCAATAAATAACCACTGAACACTATTAACCTGTCACATTTAGAATGGAAATGTGCACATTTTTATTTTCCTCTCTGCTATCCTACTTTCTTTGTAGAAACTCTTCTTTGCATCAGCTGCACTGCCACCACACTACTTTTTGAAAAAGGGTATCAATAATAACAAGGTATTATTTAAATTTTTTCATAAATCAATGGGGATCCAGCCTTCCTTAGCAAAATCCCATAAATATTTAGGAAGCTGGAAGTTCTACTTTGCATGTCCATGTTCTAATTCAGTTCATGAACATGGAATGAGCCACAGAAAGAGAAACCTTCAGTACATATGTAGCTGAGACAGAAGAACAGTTGCTTCAGATTTTCAGCAGATCACTGAACAGCTTGAGAAATCTCATTTTCCTTATCTACTCTGTGCTTCCCACTGGAGTCCCATTCCCCAGAGAGTGAATCCCCAGGTGTCCTACTGAATTTTCTGTGAAGATTGGAAGGGGATGGCATTGCAAAGTTGCTGCCCTCCTGCTCTGCTGCCCCGTGTCCTGCACTCAGGCTTTATTTTCTGATGTAGCACGTACCATTTCTACAGCTGGTGTTTGACTTCTGTTAAAAACAATTAAGTGAATAGATGACCTGACATTCCAAACAGCTGTGGAAGAAGTTTCCTTTGTGCCACCTCTGTAGCTGCTGATTCATTTTGCAGGTCATGGACTGTGCGATGCCTCTGATCGGGGAGCACCAGACCGAAGACAGGCAGCACATAACTGAGCTGGTCGTAAGCAAAATGAACCAAATGTTGTCCAAAACTCCTATTCCATCTCCTCAGAGACCCACTGCCACTCAGCAGCCTCAGGTAGGAAACTTTTACTTTTAAAATGCAGCATCTTGATATATAATTTTAAGCTCAAAATTTTCCTCAAAGAAATTGGCTGGAAAACCATGCAGACACCTGAAACTACAAGGATTCAAGATCTTATCAACATGTTTTATCAGTTTGTCATGTTTAAATGAGATCGTTTCCAGGTATAATCAAGAAGTGCAAGTATTGGTGTGTTTCTACCAGGAAATGATAACTGTGGATTCAGTGAATTACCAGAATTTGTACTGTTTCCTTTCAGCTACATAAGTATAAAATATCATGGAAATAATAAGAAGCACAGTCATAGACAACCTTTGCCCTGAGGATGTCGGAAAGAACATTAAGATAATAATTCTTGTTGTTCCTATGAGAAATTAATTTCATTATAATCTTTTTTATATGTGCTGCAGTACATGAAAACACCTTAGAAATCTAGAAAACTCCTGAAATATTTTTAGCATACTGGAAAACGCATGCCAAAGGTTGCAAATAGATGCACTTCACGTATTTTATCTTGTATCACCTGGCAATTACAGTGTGGGGATGCAGAATTCTGGCCCTGACCTTGCTTGCAGGCTTTCAGACTTTGGAAATCATCTTTGTGTTGCCATTTCCGTGCTTATGAAATGTGAAGTTTATTTTACTGATAGTTTAAAATAACTTCAGGGAGCGCGGTATTTTCGTAAAAGGCTCTGAGAACATAAAGTGTTTTGCTCCTAGATTGGAGAAGTATGGATTTGATGGGTGGAATATTAGGGCAGATGTCCGTACCCAGAGTTATTGATGGCTCAGTGTTCGGATGGAAACCAGTAGCAAGTGGTGACCCTGGAGGGTCTGTGCTGTTTAACACCTTTATTAATGGCACTGAGTGCACCCTCCAAGTGTTTGTGGATGACACCAAGCTGTGTGGTGCATACAGATTCTGGAGAGGGAAGGGATGCCAGCCAGGGGGACCTGGGTGCCAGAGTCCTGCACTTGGGCCCTGGCAGTCCCCCACTGTCACCCAGACTGGGTGATGAATTGGTTGAGAGCAGCCCTGCCAAGAGGACTTGGGGATGGAAAACTGGGTATGAGTCAGGAATGAGCACTTGCAGCCCAGAACACCAGCTGTGTCCTGGGCTGCATCCAAATGGTGACCAGCAGGTCGAGGGAAGTGATTGTCCCCCTCTTCTCCACTCTGCAGAGCTGCCTCCAGCTCTGGGGCCCCCAACATAAGGGCATGGACCTGTTGGAGTAGGTCTAGAAGAAGCCACAAAGATGCTCTGAGGGCTGGAACCCCTCTGCTCTGGAGACAAGCTGGGAGAGCAGGAGGTGTTCACCTGGAGAAGAGAAGGCTCCAGGGAAACACTACTGAGGCCTTTCAGTACATAAAAAGGGCTTATAAGCCCCTTTTTTTAACCAAGACTGTAGTGACAAGGTAATAGTTTTAAACTGAAAGAGGGTAGATTTAGATTGGATATAAGGAAGAAATTCTTTATAGTGAGGTTGGTAAGAAACTAGAACAGGTTGTCTAGAGAAGTTGTGCATACAGGAAAATCACTCTGACCATAACCTGTAAGGATGTGTTGCTGCTCTGGACCAGCACAGCTCCACGGGGATCAGTTAAGGAACAGAATAAGCCAAACTGTAATACAGGAGTTACCAAGCCTAAATCAAGAATCTATTTTTACTTCCAGTAGGCTCCACACCAGGTAAACAATTTGAAAACAATTTTGTGGCATACCTCAGACAGACAAGTTCTTGAGGCAGAATGACTAATTTGTTGTTCAAATATATCATCATGCTTTAAGATACAAAAATACCCCAGCCCACATAAAGAAGTGGTGTGGCTTCTATTTATAATATGGTCACTTGAAACTAAGCACAAAATTGTTTCAACCACGGAGCCACATACAATGGAGAAGTTTCCATCCAACATGACTCAAGTCCATTGTAAAGGGATGAAAAAAGAAAGACAAGGAGGGAAAAAAATAAATCGCCTTATGTCAAAATAGCTTCTTTCAGGACTAGTAAATTATCCATATATTAAAATGAAGGAAAGAGTCAAATTTAGAGTTTCCCAGGCAATACAAGTCAACATAAATAAAAATTTAAACCAATAATAGACATTACTGTAACATTAATAGATTCATATTTGATAATTCATATTTTGGGGAAAAAAAAATAGAAGTTCTTGAGTCAGCATGCTTTCCTGGATCTCAGAGAGGGCAAGGGAGGAGGAACATTTACGGTTACTGGGGTCATCCAAAGAAACTGGCTATTTGTTGTATGTAAAAAAATTTTTCACTTATTTCCAAAGAAAAACTGCCTACCTAAGTCCAGAATGAAAATAGGGTACAAGGAACATTTGCAGAAGGTTCCTAAATTCCTGGGTCATTACTGTCACTCAGCATGTCCATTGAATAATTTTTTTCCCTCTTAAACAAAAAAACTTTGAATGTATCCAAAGATAATATTCTGGCTATCTGATGGACTTCTGGTAGGTTTCTGTTTAGCTTAGGTTATTACTGAGGGATTCAGGCCTTGCTAACGACAACAGGATGTTATTCAACATTAATCTTCTTTTCCGTATCCTATCCTTAAATTCCGGATTGCAGTTGACCAAAACCAGAGATATGCCTTCAGAATACTTACAATATCTGTTAATTTTCTTCTCAGTTAATCAGACTCTGCTTCCTTAGAATTGGTCTTGTTGTATGATCCACCAGTTTAGGACAGGTAAATAGGATCTGAATTTCTACAGAAGAGTCTATTTGCAAATGCCCCCTAATCTTCCCAGCTTTAAGGGACAATCATGAAACAGCTCTGTAGTATTTAAAGCAGATTTCTCATCATGTGCAGTTAATTTTTATCTGGGTTGTTTTGCTAAGAATAAAATCAGTCTGTTAAAACAATCTGCCCCTTTCATCTTTGAGCAGTGTTCTCCTTTTCTAATCCTGTTCTTGGGAAACACAGTCCATTTATTTGTGGGGCAGGGGGACATTCCCTATTTCTACAGGTCACATAAAATGCAAAGCCAGTAATTTATCCCAAATCAACTACGTGCATGTGTACATGTGGTCTTAGAAACCGAAGTAACAGAGATATCAAAGAGTAATTAGTGTGTTTTGCTACTTCCGTTTACAGCTACAATTGTGCCATGTTTTGAATTCCCTTATAATCTGTGTGGGGTTTTAAAAAGTATTTACAATCTGCTGGCTCCTGTAGCACTGGGTGCATCGTGCAGAAAACATCCTTCAATTCAAAACTACCCACAATGGTCAGGACTATTCCAATTAACCATCCGTCAGAAAACAAATCAATGATTAGGAAAATAAGCCTTTGTTTAGTACTGTGCAGCCAAATCTTGGTGGAAATGATTGGCTTTGCAATGTGTTATGAAGGCTGGCAAAGTTCTCCCTGTCTGAGTGCCAAAAGGAGCAAATTCCAAAGGGAAACCTTAGAGGGGCAGATCCTGTGATTCTTAAACCATTAAATCTATAATCTGAGGTATCAGATATATCAAGATTTAAAAAATATATGGTTTGCGTGTTACATATTTCTTTATTTATCTATAAACACTTGCACAGACTCTGTAGCACGTTCTTCTGGTGCACAGAGGGCAGTGAAGCTGTGCAGGAGGAGGCTTGGACTCAGAGAAGTTCTATCTGTTAAAACTAATTACACTCAAAAAAACCTTTCAAAAAATGAAGCGGTTTCTATTAATTTAAAAACATTACAGCTTGTTTTACCCTAAACCAAGCTGAAAATACATAATAGAACTTGATCTAAAAACGTGATTTTAAAATTTTTCACTTTTTTTTCTACTTGCGGCATTTAAAAGATGGAAATCTAAATTTCCACCTTTTGTAACGTCTTTGCATACTTTTGATAGATCTCCAGAGAAGCCTTTTTCAAGTCTTTCCTGAAAACCAAACCAGTAGGTTGAACTACTCAGTGAAGTGTTCTCCGCAGGGTAACTACTCCTCACTGCCTCCATCTGTTGATAGGAAAGACCACTGCCCAAAGTCCTGCTGCCTGGGTTTGCAGAGCCCTGCAGGAGGTTGCTCAGTGCAGACTGGTTTAGGCTTCTTTCTGTACCAGCATTTGCATATTAAACAATAATGGTCCAACATCTACTCAAGTCAGGATATGAATTGTGCTGAACTAAATTCTGCAGAGGGTGTGACACTGTCCATGCACGTTATCACACAATGCCACCGGTGATGGTCATGTTGAAGCTGAAGCTGAGGAAAATCCCATTAGGGAAATGTTAATTCAGCCCTCCTCTATAGAGACCACGTTGCATTATCCACAAAAGAAGAAGGAATTTATTATTCTTAATGGAAGGAAGGAATTTGTGCCCCAGAGACACAATATCCGTAATGACGTGACGTCACAAAGAGCACAGCATTCCCACCTATATCCTGGCTCTTGGTTAAAAAGAGAGGAGTAGCACAGCGGTAATAACCCAAAAATAAACCCGTGTCATTCTTCATTCCCTGACGCCTCCTATGATGTTGCTGGAGCCAAGCAGTTTTATCCAGTTTTATTCTTCTATGTTCAGAGAGAAAATTGAACCAAATGTCAGCATAGTGTAAATAACAAAAAGTACTAATTCTAGAGAGAAAAGCAAACCATTAACAAACTCCCTATTCTTGGGCTTCCATAGGAGCAGTCACAGTTCTGTTACCTTCCATCTGTTGCATTTAAGGTTTTTTTAAAGCAAACTACTTATGATGAGCAGCAACTTGTTTCAAATCACTGAAGCTTTTATGATGATCAGAAGATATGGTTACTTGATTTGATCTTAACTGAAGGGGAATGCATTTAATTGGAAAGGATCTCATCATGGAGTTATATGGAAATATAGAATTCAGTATTATTCTGCTTTTTAGAAGTAAACTCTGCCCTAAATTTGAGGTGTGGAACTTATCTCTAAGTTATTTTCTCCTTTCACAGTCTCATAGAGGTTCACCTCAATTGTATCCACAGATTAGGAGAAGAGGAACAGGGCCATGACTTGCAGTTTTCCCACAGCTTTATATTATCCTTCAGACCCCTCACACTGAATCTTGCTTTAGCCAGGCCATTCATCCAGCAGCAGGAATTATCTTTTATGTCTGGAAGGAAAGGCTGCCTAAAACAAACAAGTTAAAAGAGCACTCTGAATTATTCTGTGTAAGTGAAGGTGCATAGTGAGATCTATTCTAACAGGCAGCAGGAGGGGTTGAAGAACAGCTTGCCTTCAGAAGGTTGCTAAATGATCTAATGGCCCCCAAAACCATGTGTACGGTATTTCTTTCTTTTAGGAAGAGATTTAAATAGGGGATAAATGGCTGCTATGGCATCATGTGACCATAAAACTGATGTCCCTAGATTTGTGGAATAACATCTTAAACACACTCAAGAGTCTGACTTTCTCTTTGCTCTGAGCAAGGCAGCACAGAGGCACTGGAGAAAGTCTAGACAGGATTTTACTGTATCACTCTGTAATAAAAGAACTATATCACTCTGTATTACTTTAACATTTTAATTAATATTAATTATTTAAAATGTAATTTCCATATTTTATATATGTTTATATTTCTAATTTATTTATAATGGAATTCATATTAATATCAATAATACTTTAGTATAGTAATAATATTACTAGATCACTCTGTAATTAAAAAAATTAAAATTCAGGTTACTCTGGTAAACAGAGCAATACAGTTTGGCAATAAACAAGCTGTGTAGAGACTAATTGAGCACCTTCTATGGTCTGCATTAGAAATCACTGAGGTTTTCTCTGTTCACTGTCTACCTCAGAAGGTCTGTAAGGACTTTGACAACCATCAATGCCTCAAACAACACCCACGTGCTTCTTTACCACTTACCCTGTCCACCTGCGTAGTTCTTTCAAATCAATGCAAACTGTGCTTCACATTTAAATGCTTATAGAGTTACTGTCGTGACTTAAAGGAAAAAAAAGGCAGCAGCAAGGTGCCTTCCTAAATATATTGGTAGAGAATTTAAAACATTGGCAGAAAAACCCGTAAAGAGCAAGGGAAACACTGCTGGGACATACAAATCACAGAACACGGAGTGCAAAACCTTCCCAAGGTTATTGAAGTCAAAAACCATTCCTGTCATATTCCACCCTTTCTTGCCGTGGGGAAGGCAGTGATCTCTTTCCCACAGTGTTTGGGTTTCTTTGCATCCCAGCGACATCTTGTGGCTTCTTCTCCCGTGGGATAAGTGATTTGGGGAGTTATCTCTTATTTGTTACTACAATGTATTATAATCATTACAGAAGCTGTAGCACGTTAAACAAGATATTGGCTATATATCTTACAAATAATAAAGGCTATTTTAATGTATTTGTTTCGTTAACTTTATTATTTAAATATGGGATATATTTATATATATATTTTAATATGATCTTAGTATGTACATATATATAAGTATGTGTATATATATACACAATGTTTATCTTTGTATAGTTGGAAGGGAAGATGCTTATTTTAATCAATGGTTTTTTTTAACTTCTTAGTTATTTTATGTTTGTGAAAACATAAGACAAACAGCTGTAACTCTTAGATCCGAATAGAAACATCAGGAATTAAGAAAAGCAGAAAATAAACGTATGGAGCCTAAGCTCACCACATCCTGGTAAAAGGCTACATTTGAGGCACACTTCATCCAGTAACATTTGTTTGTCACAAGTATAAAATTATACCTTTCTTTTTTCCTACATCGAGGTTGTTTTTTCCCTCTTTGAATATGACTTCTATTTGGGGCAGGTGTTCTGTGTGTCACAGAGGCAGGGACTCAGACTTCAACTGCTGGCTGAAGGATGTCTGTATATTTAAAACAGTCACTATTTCATTACAGAAAGCTTGATGTAATTGAAACATTTGAACTTGACGTGCAGGTATTGTAATCTATTAAAATATAAAAACAAAGTTCATGCAGGAAAATAAATCCTAAGACTTTCAATGTTGACAGTAATTAAAAACTAATGGGAGATAACTTACAAATGCTCAGCAGAGATTTTACCAATAAGTTGATCATGAAAGTGAAAGTAACCTATTCCAAAATACTTCCTGAGCTCCTGAGCCAGCAGATGGAGTGATTGCTAAGGGAGGTACAGATGTGCTGCTCAGTTCTGTTCCTTACTGAGTCTCCCTCTGCACAGGAGTCACAGGTAAATTCCTGGGTATGTCCTAGTGATAAAACTCTGCATAAATGCTTTTGGATGTCAACTGTGAATCAAAACACTAATAATTGCTTATCTTTCTTAGCTTGTTTCAAAGTAGTGTGCCAAGACCTAGTTAATAGTGCTCTTTCTGAGAGGATCTGATGACCTGTAGACTATAGGAGAATATACGAAGGGGCATATATTGAAGGTTTAGAATTGTTTGGTCAAAATTTCTACTACTGACATCAACAGAAATTTGCCCAAATGAAAGAAAGCTTTCTGGGTGTCACCTGATAATTATTTTTTTTATTTCTGAATATATTGAATGCTTATCACCAGCAGTACACCTGGAAAAAAAAATATGATCCCTGCAGAGAGGCTGAGCAAAGCTTGGTAAGAGAAAGGGTTGCTAACAAAATACTCATTCGGTGAGAAGGCCAAAGGAAAAAGCCCCCCGGCAACCTGACAGGTTCAAGCTTCAGGCCCAGGAAGACTTGGATAACTTCAGTTGTCTGTAGGATATAGGGATTTAGCCTTAGTGCTAATTTTATAATACAGAAGGCAACAAAGTGCTAAAACTTAAAAAAACAAAACAATTATTACTGCTTAGTACATACTTTTCCAAATTTATTTTATATAAGAACAATACTGTTCTCTTTTTTTCTTCATTCACACAACAAAATGATTCTTTTGGTAACTTTTTTATTATCTTCTGCCAGATGATCTTGTGATAATCTCCCAGTCTGCCAGTGGTATTTAGGATTCTGAATTCCATGGTCACTCGTCTCAAGAAGAAAGAAAACAACTGGTTTTTAAGTAATAATGAGCCCACCACTATGGAGTAGCCTCTCTGTTCTTAGTCGACTTCTGTGAGAAATGCTTTTTGCTCCCACAGGTATTTTTTTTGGAAACTTCAAAAATTGTCTTCATTCCATTACAGAGCAAACTCCAGCCTTTTCCAAATTAAAACAAGGGAAGCAGTAATTCCATGTCTAGAGAACAGGCAATAGCTACCACTTACACAAGCAGAACAGGAGAATGAGTCCAAGTTAGATCTCTCTACTTTGTCTTAGTGCTATAATTGCTATCACATAACATACTTTGATTTTACATTTTATCTGATTTTTCATCTATTTTTACTCTCTGATTTTGTTTCTTTAAGCTGGACCTAACAGAAATATCTTTTTTTTGGAGACTCTTCCTTGGTCTCCCTTCGTTTCCCCACTGTTGTGGGTATTTCCTCTCTACTTTTTTTGTTATTATTCCCTGCCTCCACTTGACTTTTCTGTTTGATTTCTCTGACCTTTAAATCATAACCTGTTAAGCAAAGTGGTTTGGCTTTACTTCATGTTTAACTTGCAAGGATTCTGCTGCTCTCCCCAGCAATCACTGCAGTTTATTTTGAATAAGGACCATGTGCTAAATATGCGTCAAAATTTTTAAACAAGGATAAGCACCAAGAGAAATTATGGAAGTACCAGAGCAGCTCATTTTCAAATGTTCTTGATTTGTCCATAGAAAAAAAATAAGCAGCCCACGCACACACACACTTCCAACAGTGGAATCTGGTGATGGACCAGGCTCCATCTGTCTGGCTGCCAGGAGAGCAAACTTGCCTTCACCTGCTTAAATATCCTCCTCCAGTGTCTCTCAACTTCTAGGAGAGACTCAGGGAGCTCATCAGAGCTCAGACCAGCCACTGGTACCCCTGTGTGTGGCTGTGGACTTGTGCAGCACCACGAGGAGCAGGAAAAGAAGCACCATGGGTGGTTGTTCTGCTCTGTTCATACCAGAGTTCTGAACTTCACTTTTATTTGGGGGAGAGCTCAAGTGTCTCACCCAGTCTCTCCCTCCTTCCTGTGCTTCCTCCCACTCCACTGCTCTGATGCAGAACTAGTAAGATAAAATGTGGGTTGTGACACTGGATTTGAGTCGACTCCACCACCTTTTTTCCTGACTTTCCTTTTTCAAAGCATAAACTTCAATTCTGAATGGATCCAGTAATGATGGATCGTGGTGGCTGAAGGTGAAGTTCTGCAGATCTTAAGCTCTTCCTGTTCGTGCAAGGATCACTTGCCAGCCCATATTTAAAAACGGTAATAGTAATAACCTTTTTTTTTTTTTAAGACTGGAGAAGCAGATACAGCACAGCATCAACCAAAGCCATAGTCCCTGGATCCAAGGGTCAAAACCTTACAGCTTCAGATCTCAGCACAGGATTTTGACACCGTCAAGCTCCAAGGAGTACCTTATCCACTGTGTCCCTGTGTACCCTGGGAAAGGTGTGAGGAAATTTAACTGGCCCCTTTCCCTTGCCTTTCCATCTGTCTGTGAGCTCTTTCCCTGGTGAAAACATGCAGCACACTCATTTAGTCTCAGCACGTGGGGGAGCTCGTTCCTATCCCATACTCCGCATTCCTTCCTTGTCTGTGGGGAGCAGTTTTTTCACTGGAAAGAGCTGCATGAAAACTGCTGTGCAACTGCGTGTTTTTATTGTTCCCTGTTAAAAAAACAGAAGTGGAAATCTGGCTTCTTCAAGCAAGAGCTGCAATAAAAAAGCTGCATCCTTGTCCATTAGAATTATTGATTGGCAGTGGAAGGGACCAACCAGCTTCAACATGCGATGCTACTTCAGAAATTCTTTTTCCCTAATAAGTCAACATCCTACTTTTCCTTTAGAAACCTCATCTCCTTGGGGGGTGGGATTATTTTTATCATAGAAAATAGGGCTGGAATGGCCAATGGGAAGTCAGATGTTTCATTCTGTCAGGGAAAATCCTGGAGTGTACATATTGACAGCAGTGAGTCCCCACCAGGGTACTCACCTTCCCTGACAACCTGGCAGAGGGTTGGAAACAGATGATCCTTAAGGTCCCTTCCAACCCAAACCATTATATGATTCTATGATTTTTAAGACTGTGTGCAAAAATATTCTAGAAGGAAACTATTGGCTAGGAAGTAATTAGTTATCCAGCAATGGAAAGCACTTGGTCTGTGAAATATAAGTTAGAATACTTTTTGATGTTTAAAAAAAAAAAAATGCCCTTTTCAGTGCATTTTTAAAATACTATTCCAAGTAAAAATTGTGCTGCATAGCTTGTTTTCTGCTCTGAGCAGTCATTTTCCTTCCCATTCACTGGAAGACCTTAACAGGATTTGAAAGTTTGTTGAGCAATAACAAAAGCTGCTCTAAGTTTTTGAATTCTTTATCACAACTTCGACATAAAGAAACTCTAGGCTGGCATCAGTTTTGCTGAGAGTGTCTTTTCCATACAGATTTCCAAGGCTTAACACTGGTACTCCAAAAAACTGCAAAAAGCGGGAGCCAACTCTCCTCTAAGTGCCCCCTCCTGCACTAGAAAATGTGAAGGTGGATTCTTTTTATTGTGTGCTGTATAAACACACCTCTCCGTTGTGCCTGTCACTGTTTCACTGCCTTTCTCAGTCCACAGAGAATATATAACATGATAAATAGCAAAACCTTTGTAGTCCTGTTCAGCACCACTGGAATGACGCAGATACTTCACCTGTCCCAGACTCACCTGAAATAGGGTAAGGTCTTGACCAGCAACCAGAAAGCCTCCCTGCCACACTCACTGCACATTAAATGTATAAAGCAGGAAGCAACAAGTTCCTAAAGAGTTTTGTATTTTTGGGTGCTCCCTATCAGAAAGCCACTTTCAGGATGTCGCTGCTTTGCTCCATTATACAATATGTGTTTATTTCCAGCCAGGTTTTATTCAGTTTATAGGCATTTCTTCTTGGTTTGTATTGTCCTTTGGCTTGTTTTTCTGCCTCTAGTTCTTTACCAGTACAACATGTTTATAAAAAGCAACTGTACTGTGTCCAAACCTTCCTTTTACCAAACCAAGCAAGACATATTCCTCCAAATGCTGGAGATAGAACCTCTTCTCTCTGCCCAGGCAGTTTAATAGCACTTTTCTGTGCCAGCTCAGTTTACATTCAGCTTTCCTGAGCAGGGCTGATGTCAGTGATACCCAGCATCATGTCTCACACCTCCTGCAAACACTTCACTGAACCTGTGATGAGATTCTGATTTTTTCACTGCACAAATCTTTCCAATTAGATTTCAGTTAGTGAGCTCTGCATTTCTGACAGATGCATGTTATTATGCCATAAATAAATTATTTTGAACATTACATTTAAGGGGTTTTTCCTTTTTTCTTTTTTTTTTTTTTTTGGTAACTTCATGCATCAATTTTGTTCTTTCTTTAGGATATTTTGGTCCTATGGTCTTCCAGCTCTGTATATCTACAGCTTTTAGGATCACACTCCTCTTTCTTTTTGCCAGCTTAATTAATGGATATTCTATTTGAGTTCTAAATGCCACTTATATCCTTCCCATGACTTTTTATTCAGTAACTGCCTATATCCTCAGCAGCCACTTCCTTACCCATAGTTTAATTCCTGTAGTATTAGTGTTTAACCTTCTCCAGTGTAACTTGTACGTTCCCAATTGCTAGAGAGAACTGGTATGGAATCCTGTATTTCATGAGTCAGCTGGTTTTAATTTCTGAGATGAAGAATATTTGATTTTTACCTGCATCTCATTTTTAGCTTTTATCCCACCTACCGTCTTGCCCCTGCTCCTGTATTTATCATAATCTGTCACACTTCAAACATTCATTTACTATTGACATCCTACTTAAACTATCTAAATTACCTCTCTCCTTAGCACTCACATTTTTTCTTAGTTCTCCTGTTGCTTAATTGTTCTGCTATTTAGTCTTGTTCCTTTACAAGATCTAACTCAGCTCATATTTTGGCAGCTCTCAATTGATCCCTCTACTTCTTGACCTGAAAAATATGGCTTTTCCCTTCAAATATTGAAATACCTAGGAAAAGCTTCTGTCCCTGCCTTACAAAGAAAACGAAACGAGACCCAAAACCAACTATACGTGCTCCAACTATAGTTCACAAAGTTTTCAAACTCAGCCAAATCAAAATCAATTTTTACTAGGTCTCTGTTTAGCATCTCTTTTGCCCAAGGGCTATTTCCCTGCCAAGTTGCTGCTTTTGCTCCCACCCATTTCAGCATTCTTCAGACTATTTAAAATTCAAGTGTATATAGATCCAATCTGCATTTATATAAATATACAAGGTAGAAAAGGAAGTAATACCTTGATCAAATTCTAATGCAACATGTTGTGTAGAACAAACAGTTCTTTCCTCCAGTTCTGTCCCTGAAATTCTAAGGAGACTTTCAGGTAAGTATGGAAAGGAAGGAAGTGTTACAGATGAATCTAGAGACATCTGTCTTCTAGATAAGTAGTGGGGTTTCTGCTTTGGCTGTAATTAGCCAATATTCTTAAAGATCCTTATACAGCCAAATCATCTCTTCTTACAGCCAGAGCTGAGAAATCACTGGAGTATATTTGCAGCATTCATGTGGCTTAGAGGTTTCCACAAGTAAAGCCTTATTTTTTTAGGATAGTTATATAAACAATAAAGCCCTTTGAACAGGAGAGCTTCTATAAGCAGTTCTTTATAATGTTACTGTCAACATCAGCAATCCCTTCTCTTTGGGGAACTTGGATGTGATATAAAAGTCGTGTTCCTTAAAATGAAAACCAAAAAGGCTCCTTATGACATCAGTTACCACACCTCGCTCGGGTAATCCTAAACCATACCAAACACTGTCCTTTTATACTGATAATTTTGCTCTTTAGCCCTGAGCATCCAGATAAGAAACTATGAAGGGTCATTTTTCATGGTATATGCTGCATTTAATGTTTGATTTGATGAATCAGCAATAGGCAAGTTTGTAGATCAGAACTGTATTACAGGAAAACGTGTTTGTGCTAAAAGGAGGTAGTAGGGTGAGATTCTAGGCTGGGCAACAAAGGAGAACACAAAAAACCAAGAAGGATGAATAAATCTGCAGGACAGGGCTGGTCCAGCATCTCTGCTCAGAGAGGCTGTGCTGCCTGTGAGGAGTGAGCAGCTCTCACAATTACATTGGCACAGCACCTTGGAGAGGTGAGAAGGAACAGTCTGGAGTTAATGTGCCAACAACTGGTGTTTTAGAAGAAGCCTGGATTTTATTAAAGGTCTTGGCTCAGGACAGCAAATGAGGCTGGTTCAAAGCCTGTCTTTAATATCAAGTATCAAGGTTTCTGACTGTCTGAAAGAAAGACTCATGAAAAGGGCTGGATTACTACAGACCACTGAAAAACCATGAGTAAGATTTCTCAATTAGGAATGTAATGCTAATTAGACTTTTTGGGTCAGCCTGGGTGGGTTGGCTAATTAGCCAAAGTAATATACCCATGTGATTGGCCTGGAGTGTGGGTGAGGTTCCTGGAAGCACCAGGTGATATCTGGTGGAAAAAAAAGGATGTGTGGGTGGTAAAATCAGGACAGCTGCAGTCAGTGACTGGAGAGGGGGAAATACATCTTCAACAGAAAATGCACAAAGGCTCTAAATTTTCGGAAGAGTTTAGGTAAGGATTAGCAAGCTCCTATAATGTTTATTGAAAGCTTAATTTAGGATAAAATAATTTTTTTGTAAGATGGAGAGATATACAGATTGCATGAGTGCTGGTGTTGTCACGCCAAGTCAGCTCAGTTGTGTGATAAAACCCAGGACCATTTCAGGGCAATAACAAATGGCAGATTTGCTTCATCCTCAAAGCATGGAGGAGACAGAGGCCCTGCAGTTGTTCTTTTAACACTAAAGTAGATGCGAATTCAAACTGCCAGCCCGTGTTTTCAGTTTCTAAATAAAACATGAGTTTTACCTACGTAATCTTTTGTTTCGGTAGAAAAATGATAACACTTGTCCTTCCTAGTCACCCTCTGCCCCTGCAGAGAACACACAGGTTGGGTTATGGCCCTGCCTAAGCCTACCATATGGTGATCACAGTCCTTGTGATTATGAAATATTATGTGTGCTTGCTGACAAAGCCACATGGTCTGTTCAGTGCTTCAGAAGAGAACTCTTGGACTTCCTTAGGCCCAATGCCTGTGGTTTCCTCTGAGAGCACTGGCTGTGTCACAGGGGGCTCTCTGCGGTGCCCGGGCACAGAGGAGGCTGCCAGGTGCACCAGAACAATGGGATAGGAAAGGACTTGGCTCCTCCAGGGCAGCTTTTCAAGGTTTCCACTGTGGGCTGATTGCCCCGGTCTCCAGGGAGCTCCTGCTGGAAATGCACATTGTTCCAGTGAGTGGATCCCACAAACACTCCGGGTCCTGAACATGGAGAGGAGAGCACGGCAGCTTTTACATGTGGTTCAGAAAATTAGAGGAAGGAGGGAAACAAAACAGAGAGGACTTTAACCCACACTAAAGCAGTACAAAATTTTCTGCCGGCTGTGTCTTTCCTTACAAAATTCTCTTATTTTCTATATATGCTCATCCTCACAACGATGCTAACCGAGAACTATGTAACTGGGCCAGGTCATACAAGGAGCAGAGTTTGTACGTATCGCTTTTATTCCTCATTTGGGCTTCTGAAGGTTGGTAACACTGAGTAATTTGAGTTTTAGACCTGTCCTCTGTCCTTTTATTTATGTAGCTGAAGCAGACAAAGCAATTTGCAACAGCTGCATGTGATGGAGAGTTGTCTTGTAACATTTAAAACTGTAAGTGCTGGATTGCTGTGCAGGAATTCACAGCTCAATGACTAAGATTTATTCTGTAGTTATAAGATCAATTGCAAATCTACCAGGAAAAAACAGTAAGTCTTGCAAGAAACATGTTTAATTGATTTTACATTTACTGTTTAATAAATTCTGAGGGTTTTCCCTCTTGACAGATGGCAATTTAATTTCTGGATTCTTAAAGAGAAAAAAAACCCCTAAGCTATTATGCCCAGTGATTTAACGTATTTCACATTTCAAAATGTTAGAGATGGGAGGATGTTCTGCTCCAAGGTTTTGGTTCAGGCCCATCTTTTCCTCTCAACAAGTTTACATGTGAAAAAGATACTGCCAGATAAATCTCCTCAAAGTGAAATTATGGCTGCAAAACACCCTGCTGTGCTCACACTTGTGGATACAAGTGAACAGAGTTAGAAATAAATTATTTCTTAAATTACACAGAGATATCTGTTGAAATCTATTTCCTAGTCAGTCTATCCTAAAAAAAACAGAGCAGAAGTACTGAGATACAGAAAAGTCATTCACAGTTCTAGGAACTGAGGAGAAAAACCTTGCACAAATGGAGGTAGGTTTGAGCAGGCATTCCTTGTGTTGTGATCACACGCTGCAAAGGGAAAACAATTTTTTTAAGAGCTTTGGATTAGCCCAAGATTCATATATCAAGTCAGACAGCAACTAAATTAAAAAATGTTATCTGGAATAAATTTTAAGTGTATGTTCAGCCCCAACACTAAAGAAGTTTCTAATGAAAATAAAGACAAATCAGTGGAAAATTGGAACTAAGCTACTCTAATTTTTTTTCTCTTCTGTTTTCAAATGTATTTTCCAGAGTGGATCACTAAAGGAGCCAGAGCCAAACAAAATACCACCTCAGCGACCACCACCTCAAGGTTGTTTACAGTACATTCTCGACTGTAATGGCGTTGCAGTAGGACCAAAACAAGTCCAGGCTACTTAGATATCTAATTGAGACTAAAAGCAAGGGTTAAAGCAAAAAAAGGAAAAAAAAAAAAAAGGAAAAAAAAAAAGGAAAGGAAAAGAAATGAACACAAACAATCTCAAAAGCAAACATCTCAATTTTGTTCAGTTTTTGCATTGTTTCAGTGCTGACCTGGACTGTGTTTTTTCTATGCAGTGTCAACTCTCCCGTCTGGTTGTTTCCTTGTTCCTGTCTGTGCGTGTAATGCTTTACCAACTTTCCTCTGTAAAACTCGTGATTTCAGGGCTGTTGTCAACAGTGTACAAAGAATGTGCCTCTCTAGAGCCCCGTGCAACTGTACATTATGGATGGTTAGACAGTATTTTTGGAGTATTATATATATATATATATATATCGTTCAGTAAAATACCACCGAGGTGCAAATCTAAATCCTTTTGCTTACTCTGTGAGTGTGTGCACACTGTACTCATAGCCTTTATTTTTGTGTGCATGACTAATAGGTAGGTGATCCAGATATATTTTTAAAAGTCTAGATTAGAATTTGCTAGTGAGGCTTTTTATTTATAATTTTATAAAGTTTATTAACATTTGAGTTTTACTTATACACAAGTGGAAGTCTGATATTTCAGTGACTCCATAAAATACAGTTCTTCCCAAGGAATATTTAAAATATCTTCTATTTTACATACTGGTATTCATATTTTTAGTAAATCTGCATTAAATTATTAGCTACAAAGCTATGTAAATGGGCCACCTATGTGCAATATCTCAGTGAAAGTGTATTTAATGTATCCTATTTCAATTAAGTAGTACCTTTTGCTGTCATTCTGAATTAGTAATCTATGGATATTTTTAATGAAAACTAATGCAAGTACTTTCAAAAAATCTTATACTTACCTAAGATTTAAATCCCAGGTTGTTTAGTGAGAAGTACCTCAAGGACTGTTAAACTTCCTATAAGAGCTCATTTTTTTTCAAATACTGAGATGTGAAGGGATGGCAGACCAAGGTACCTTTAACCAGCCAGGGATGTTGCTCTTGGATTAGAATGCAAGACAACAGTGTCAGTGGTTTTCTTTACCAACTCAGGTCTATCTACTGTTTTACACCTAGGATTATCCAGATAGTTATAAAGAAAATCAGTCCCGACATTGTCCGCATTAATGAGGTTTATAATAATTGCTTGACATCAAAGATGCAAAAAGACTTGAGATGCCTGACAAGTGCTAGATTTTCTGTAGGTAAATTATTTGTGATTTTTACAGAACCCATTTACAATGTAATGGTTATGAGAACTCCACAGACAGGCAGTTAATCTGTTGTGAGAAATCTAGCCCAGAGTCACAGGCTGCACACTAGTGGCATACCAGAGAGCTTAGTTGCAAATGAGCCACAAAACTATAATTTTCGTCTTGAATATGTACAAAGATGAGTAGTGGCCATTAGTTTCGTGCAAACAATTATGTTTAAAAGGAAAACAGCCTTATGTTCTACTTCTGTTTTCCCTACAAGCACTGGAAAAAATTATCAGTGAGTCTCATCATTCTTAGTGTTTCTTTTATTTGTACAAGCTGGCTGGTGAGATGAGAATTAAGGTATGCATTATTAGCTATTTAAATGTTTGTGGTAAGTGCTACTGTTTACTACCTATCAGTAAATTACATGAATATTTTGCTTTAGTGATCAGCAGTTGTCTGGGTCAGTGAGTATTCCAATGATGGCATTGGCTATTTTGTTCTATATTAAGAAAATTTCACTTAGAATCAGGTTCACAAATCCTTCCCTCCAGACACCCTAAAAGTGAAGAAACCATACTGCCCTGGGGTGGAGAAATGAATCTGATGACTGATTTTCTTTCAAGCAGTTGGTATTTTGTTTTGCATGGAGTAGTACCAGTGATCACAAGTGCTTTTCACACATTTGTGTG
The DNA here is from genome assembly GCF_003945595.2 of Pipra filicauda. NCBI lineage: Eukaryota > Metazoa > Chordata > Aves > Passeriformes > Pipridae > Pipra > Pipra filicauda. The sequence continues at coordinate 589,203 of NW_024104431.1, forward strand.
CTGTGTGTGAACAGAAGGGTGTTCCAGGCAGGATTTTAGCCTGTTGACTGTCAAGGATTTGCAGGGGCACACAGTATTCCTACATCCCACAGCCAAGACACAAGCCAAAATGTCTCTCTGCATGTCAGCATGCTTAGGTGCAATATTGTGGGTAACAGGGAACAGATGTTTTACAGTGTAGGCTTAATGTTCACTTTTGTTGACTTATTTTTGGTAAAAGTTTCTTTCATGATTGTTGCCTTTTGTACAACCCAGCTGCAAGAAAGTGAGCAAACGCTGGAAATGTGACAGCAGTATATCTTTTATGTGAAATATCTTGTACAGCTTAATGTGCAATAAAAGAAAGTTATATCTGTCTTCAGTGTAAAGTTTCTGGCATTCAAGCCTGTATGTACAAGTGGGGGAAAAAATCCTTTCTGGGTTTCAATACTGAGTGAAAGGAGACTAATAAGAAAATGATCCTTATTAAGATGTTGCAAGACCATGTTATCACCTTCAAATATTTCCTACAAAAGCGGTTCAAATTAATAAACAATGAAGGCACATTCCTTAACATACAGTACGTGCTATTTATCTTTTTACATCACACTGACACACTGCTACGACTGTATGAAAACTTACTGAAACATTAGCACGTGCTGTTGTCAGACACATACACTGGAATCTCATGTAGCAAGGGGAAAGCTGACTACACTAGCAATTTAAAACCAAAAAAAAACATGTATTGCAGCGGTACCTCCAAATACAAAGGTTTGCTTTTAAGACCTGACTAGATGAAGTCTTTCACTTGCACTAAATATCTGTGTAAGACTAAAAATTCCCAGGTATCTAGAACATCTAGATCAGTTCTGTTCTATAGTATTTACTGTTCAGCAAAGCTCTTTTCCTGAGTGAAACGATACAAAGAAATACTCAGAATTTCACCCCATCCTTTCTTCCTCTAAAGGCAGATGTCCTGTGTGCATGTCATGTGCAAGAATTAAGATTCAGTTATAACATTCAGTCCAGAAAACCGCAATCAGACATGGGGTATGAGATAAAAGCAGCCCACTGATATCTGACACAGCACTATTTCAGTTAGAAAGCAGAAAAAAACCTGCTGTATGATGATGTAGCATCTTTCAGCCGTGGATTTCACAACCTAAGTCTCTACTACACGTTGCATTTTCACACTTAATGCAGTAGCTTGCCAGCATCCTTCCTTTTCAGTGGAAAGATCATCTTGGTGAGGAATTAGTAATGACTTTCTTGTGTTTCTTGTAATGTTCTTGACATATCTCACTAAGGGGTTAAGTAAGTTATTAAAATACTTTAAATTAGCCAGAAAATTTCAGTATAAAGTTGTTTTACTGCTGTAAGAGTGAATCTGAGAGGCCTATTACAGAAATAATTTTAAAACTTCGGAGGAACAAAACTGCAATAACTACACAGAAAATAGTAACTATATTGCTGAAATAGATATTACTGTTATTTCACAGCCTCTCCTTAACTTGAGCCAACATTATTCTGGGTGTAACTCCGTTGATTTGGTTTGAAGTCAGTACCTCTACTGGTGGGATAAATTGGGTACTATTTAGCAATTTAAAGGGTGAATCGTAGGTGCTCCAAGCAAGTTACTAATGTACGGAGTGTGATTAGTAGTATTGACTACCTGACAGTACGATCCATATGAATAGAATTTTGCCTCAGAAGTAGAATTAATCACGTTCGAGGATTATTTTGAAGTGTTGGATGTGAAGTCTAATAAGGACTCTTTGAAACTATAAGATTATGAAGTTTTTCTTGTGCTGAAACCTAGGGGGCCCAGTGCAACCCCAAGGAATGCAATCCCAAAGCCAGGAGCCATTGCAGCCCCAGCGCATGTTCCCCCCGGGGCAGTCAGCAAAGCCCTCAGCTTCCCAGCCACAGCGTCCACCCGGACCCACCACCCAGCAGCCACGGCCCCAGGCTCAAGGTCCTCCCAGCACCAGATTATCAAAGGAAGCAGAGCCACAGCCACAGCCAGCTCCACAGCCTGCTCCACAGCCTGCTCCACAACAGAAGCCTCAGTCTCATCCACAACTTAAGTAAGATTTGCTTTATCCATTTTATTTTCTCCTCGTAACACAGATCTTGCTGCCATAACTGTAATTTGGGAGTTGGGCTAATATTCAGGGAAAAAAATGGACGTACGTTCTCAGGTTTAAAATGAGGTTAAAGTATTTCAAAGTATTCAAAATATTTTAATATTTTGGGTGGTGGAACAGGCTCCCCAGGGAGCAGCACCAAGCCTGACAGAGCTCAAGGAGTGTTTGGATGATCCTCTCAGGCACATGGTGCGACTCTTGGGGGTGGTCCTGTACAGGGCCAGGAGTTGGACTCAGTGATCCTTGTGAGTCCCTTCCAACTTGGCATATTCTGTGATTCTGTGATACCTGTTTATGGTTAGTAATTCAGTATCATCTGTTATATCCTAAGCAGTGCACAGAATTTCATTTAGTAGTTGTGCAATCTCTGCCCTAGTGAGGTCTGAAAACACATCATCTTTCTGCTCTTTGTTTCCTCCTTTTGGTGCCACTGACTCACAAGCTGGGTGTGCTGTAAGTCTGCACACAAAGAGGAAGTCTTATCTATTTAAACTTTTAACCTTGCAGTCACTCAGACAACAGATTCCATTTCCAAAGGCCTATCTCAGAAACAATCCCAGTGAACACTTTGGACAGTGGCTGCCAAATTGTTTCTTTACAGCTGCACTTGGTCCATGGTTGGGTGGTGGCACTGACTGTAGAGCCCAGGTGATGCACAGAAAAGGCTGCACAGAACTGTCTCTGGGTATCTCACTTCTGGAAGATTCCTTACAGTAAGGAATCCTCACAGCTTAAACCCAGCCGGAAACAGAAAACTTGGGGAAGTTTTTAGCAATGACTTGCAGTTTTTCAGCACATAAATCCTATTGCTGGTGGAATCACAGGCACATTCTCCTTATTTTGGTACATAAAAGACTGGCATGTAGGCTTTGTTTCATCCCAGGAACACAGATCCCCTTGTTCCACCCACTCATATGTTAATAGTGGTGGGAAACAACTCTGAGTCCTCCCCTGAGCCCCATTGAGTGGAAGAGAGACATTAGATGACAAAATGCAAAGATGAGGGTATTTTCCTTGCCTTCATAGGTCAGTGTATTTCTTTATTCTGTTTTATAATCCTAAAACTCAAGTTCATTGATCCATCATTTAAGTATACATAGTGAATAGAGAGGTTGATTTTCTTAAGCAAGATGGAAACTAGTTTGTAGTTTGAAACTTAACTTGACAACTCCTGACATTGAAGAAAAGCAGCTAAGAACAGTTACAGGACTGTACCATTTCCAGCTTTCTCCCTTTAGTTCTTTGTTCACATCTAGATTCATTTTTCTCTTCTTCAAATGGAAGAGTGTCTATTTAAAACAAAATAACAAAGGAGAAATTAAAGTTTTTAAGATGTAAGTCATAATGAGAGTAGTTTTTCTAACTTTCAGAAGCAGTTTTAGGTCCACACCAAGGCTCAGATCTCCTGCCTGTAGGATTAACTCTATTTGCATGTGTATGCTTTGTATTCACCCACATGCTGTTGCCTAACCTGTATGTACATGTTATTAATCTGTGAATAAATATTTAATTAGGCTACTTATTGTGTTACTAATCAAGTCAAGTGCTGCTTCCCACCCTCCCTCTTTCAGTGAGTACAAACAAACATTTATCAGTCTATTCTCATTAGCACAACTATAATTTATGAAAAACCTAAAACGCCTGTAGCACTGTTTGCTGTACATTATTAGTTTAGAAGTAGAGAGGCTGCAAACCATGAAGAGTCTCAAGCAATCAGAATAAGAAAAGTGTTTCAGTTTTACTATAGCCAAAACTGAAATCTATTGTACTGAGATAAAAATGAAATCAGTTAACTAGTTTTACTAATGCAGGGATGTCTTTGTAAGAAGTTTATAACTCAATTATGTATTCTATTTAAATACAAGCCTATTTTTTAGATATTATTTTAATTGACAAATCAGGAGTTAAAGTTTTAAACTTTAGCTATTTTCTTTCTTGTTTTCCTTGTGTGTTATGTGTTTCGTGCTTATGGAAACTCACACAGAAGTTACATGATAGCACTAAGGATGGAGTAGCATTGCTAGACTAACTGCCTATAGGCAAGAAAAATTCTATCTGATTTGCAGTATTTTTTAAAGCTATAAACTGTCATTAAGCCTCCATTAAGGATCTAATGTCCAATATGGAGAGAGAGAGAGAGAGAAAGAGAGAGCACATTACAGCTTTCGGATTCATTCTTCAAACTCTTGCCAATATACCTAATTTTTCTTTGTGCATAACTGTTTTCAGCCATAACAAACCCAGTTATTAATTGTCCATGTTCAGTTGTGATTTGGATTTAGTAGGCAGGCCCCCATTTTTCTCAGGTTCTAATTTACACCATCCAGTTTACTGAAATACAATGTTTCAGATCTGTAAAAAGAAAACAAACCACCAGTGTGTGCCTTAAAAAAATGTTTTCCTCAGATATTAAGTCAAAGTGCAGGATGAATGTGGTGGGTTGCCCATAACTGTGTTGCTTGTGGTCAATGCCCATTTTGTTCACTGTCTAGGGAATGGCTGGAGCTGTGTCGGGGCAGGGTCAGGTTGGATCTCAGGGAAAGGTTCTTCCCCCAGAGGCTGGTTGGGCACTGCCCAGGCTCCCCAGGGCAGTGGGCACAGCCCCAAGGCTGCCAGAGCTCCAGGAGGATTTGGCTGATCCTCTGGGGCACAGGGGGTGACTCCTGGGGATGGGTCTGGGCAGGGCTGAGGGTTGGACTGGATGATCCCTGTGGGTCCCTTCCAACTCAGCACATTCTGTGGTTCTGTGATTTTCCTGTTCTCCTCACTGGCACAAGTGATGAATGGACAGAAGCTGGGGGACAATGTGACCAAACCAAACCTGTTGTGTTTTTGTCTTGCAGCAAGTCTCAGTCTTTGACAAACGCCTTCAGCTTCACAGAATCCTCCTTCTTCCGGTCATCTGTGAATGAAGACGAAGCAAAAGCTGAAACCATCCGAAACTTGAGGAAATCCTTTGCTAGTCTCTTTTCTGATTAGCCAGCTTCATCTAAATGCACCCAACATATAGTCTGAAAACTCCGTGAATATTCCATAGGTTTTGTTTTCCCTGTTCCAGTACCCTTCTCTACTGTGCTAACTGTTGTATTAAGCAATATGTTAAACTTACAGAAAAAAAATAAGTAGCAGGAGGACTTTGATGAGATCCCATCCAGGAACATGTATAAACATCTGTAAAGAATGAAGGGTTCAATTGCTACCACAGAATGTTGAAGTCTGAGGTCCTTATCCATTGTAATATTGTGGCCTTACTGTGACTGAAGTATATAATCCTATTTGAGACTCCTTTGTAGAACTGTGTTAATAAAGCATTGAGGAATGGGTTTCTCCTTGCTTTACCCATTCCCAATGCATTGCAATGCATGTGTATTTTGTGTGTAAATGTTTTGTACTGCAAAAGTATACTCTTGACTTGTTCTTGCCTCCCAGATTTAGGAGGCAATTCACACTGACATTGTCAAGCCACATAAATAATGTGAGAAATTGAAGCAGTTTCTTCCTCCTTATACAATCCTTCCATCAGCTGGTTGTAGACTTCTGATGTATTGCTGAGAGTTATCAGTACAATAAATGTCATAAATAGAGTGTAAATGTACTACTGTATCTCCATATGTCTATTTAAATTTATTTCCAAACTGTAACCATAACTGGGTTTAGTTGCAAAGAATATGCATGATGTTACCCCTATTTTTGTGAACACCTTCTAATAAATGTAAAGTCCCATGCCTGATTTAAAAAAAAAGTCTTCTACAAAGCTTGTTTTAATGTCAATATATATTGTCTATTTTGAGTGATATCAAAGGGGTAGCTTTATGATTATAAAATATTTGGACACAAACCACAGCTGTAAGAAAATAAACTATCACAATTAATTCCTTTGTTGAATCAGCATAATAAAAAAAATGTATAAATTCTGGGAATCACATTTACATTTTCTAGTAAGTAGTGTCTTTCAAAAATATTTCACTTGTGAAAACATAAATGATCCCAGACTTTGAGGTAGTAGCTGCATTTAAAAAAAAAAAAAAATTCTAAATCAACCTGAAGTTCATTAATAATCTCTAGATTATCCATTTCCAAAAGATTATTGGGTCTTTTTGCCTATGACACAGTATTCCTTGCCAGGAAACGGTGCTAAAAGGGGAAACAAGAAAAAAATAACTGTAATATTAACGTCTGAGGGAGAAAAAGAGCAACACCACAGTAACTTAAAAACCAAATGGGTTTTGTAATGGGTTTGTAGAGACACATCTGTTTGCCTCAGAAATTTTAGCTCCTGTAGATCTGGTAGTTTATGAAGCCTGGGTAAATCAGAGTCAACCTTTGCTGACATCAGTCCTGTCAGCAGTTTTGGATTCCTTTGGGTGAGGAGCCTGGCTGGGGCCGGGAGGTTGGCAGTGAAGGATGGAAACTTGGCTGTGCAGTGATGTCAGAGCTGGGTTCGGACACGAGCCTCGAGTGGCTCTGCCTGTCAGCAGGCTTGGCTTGGCTGAGGACCTGAGCACACATTCCCTGAAAAGCAGGCACGTCCAAATCCCTCACAGCCAACACACTTGGCACCTTTGGGGACTGACAGCAAGGCCCGACTCTGTTCCAGAGTTCAACAACCATGCCCAGAACAATGCAGGTGAAGACTAAAAGGAATTTCTGGGTGAGTTTGCACTGCAACATTGGAAACAGATACAGAGCATTGCCCTCTGTAAGATGGAATCTCAGTCCCCCACCTTTGGAATGACCCTCGGAGGAGCTCTCTTACTCACTGACAATTCTCTCTTCTTTCAGGATGAATGCACTGTGTACAGAAGCCTGTAGTTTAGTCGATGAATTCTGTGACAAAAACAGAATGCGTTAACAGTTAAGAGTTTATTAGTTCATATATATCAGCTATACTTTGATTTTTTCAAGCTTTGTCCCCCTCACTGGATTGAAACACCCTCCACTGGGCTGCAATAACAACCTCGAGCACTTACAGAGCCTTTCATGTCTGAGAGGCACTTTACTTTTAGATTAGAAAGATTAATCAAAGTTGCTAACACAAATTAATTACTGCTACAGAGAAAGCATAGTAATTATGCATAGTTTGGCATGTGTCATGATTAGTACATGCCTAGTTTCAGCAATATTTAGTACAATATGAATTACAGGTAGTTCATTAGTCCAGCCCCAGATTTCGACTTGAGGCAAAGTTTCTCGCTCATATAAAATTCCCTCCCACCTCTTCCTGGGAGAAAACGGGTTTCACTACAGTCTTTGTTTTACCATCTGGAACAAAAATAAGAAAGAAAGGAAAGAAAAAAGAGAGCAAGATGATGCAATCAAATCTGTATGGTGTATCCTCCCACACAATGTACATAACACATTGCCTCTCCACAATGCCAGAACTTCTTTATGCCTCCGAGCGTGCTAAAGCGTGTCGCACACAAGCTGGTGCCTGCTTGTGTTCCTCCTGCAGTGCTTCATGTTTAAGACCTTTCTAAGCAATCTGTAACACATCTCCAAAATACTAATCTCTGGGAAAAAAAAGAGTTTTTACGAAAAGTCTGTTCAATCTTGGATAGCCCATTTTGTCTTGCTTCGTTAAAGAGGCTGTACTTTGGCTTCATGTGCAAGCTCTGAACACCCAGTTATCCAGTGGAATGCTGTGTAGGGATGCACAGATGGTAACACAGGAGTGGCTGTGGTTGCTCATCTCTGTGAACCTCAGCCCAGGAACACGAGGGCTGTACTTCATTTGCACCTTTCCATACAAATGCAGCTTACGATGCCACAGGTTTCTGTGCATGGCACTCCATCCTTTTTCATTTTTCACTTATAAATCAGAATAGTGTGAAGGCTACAAGAGCTACTAATCAAGTTTAGTCTTGAGATTGAGACGGAGCCACTTTCTGACCATTAGGCCTGAAGCTAATTCAAAACACTGAAGCAGATTTCAAGAGATTGTAATTATGGTCAGAGTGACTAATCTAACTTTGAAACAACCACTAACTCTCCAGTAAAAATTAGTCAAAATAGTACTAAGGTACTTTGTAAACACTGTGTGTGCTTTGCATACTTCCTACTTCACTCAAACAAAGTCCCTTCTCTGAGCCAGCGCTGGCTCCATGACCAGCTCACGTACAATAAAGCTCCTGTTTGCAGAGCTGAGAAAGTCAGGGCATGTTGTCTGGGCACGGACAGGGCTGTTGCCACAGTTCGGTTGAACGCTACAAACAAAGTTCCCAGCGAGTTGTCCATCAAGAGCAGCTGCCAGCAAGGAAGCAAGAGGCTGAATAACTCCAGCCCAGCTCTCGAGTGCTTTTTTAGGTGTCGTATCTCAGTAGCCCGATCTCCGCCTGTCTCAGGAACCGGGAGAGCCACACGGATGAGATGGGATCTGTGGGGACCTGGGCCACACCAGCTGGAGGCTGGGCAGGGTAGATAAAGGTGATCCAAAAAGGGTTGGGACTGAGTTTCCTTTTCTCTCTGGACACTCAGCTGTCCCATCCTTCAGAACCATCCCAACTTCCAACACAGAGTAAGAGGCAGCTTAATTGGGCTCTGCCTTTGTGCTTCCCCTGGCAAAACAAAGCTGTTTAGCTACAAACAAAGAGGCATTTGCAAATTTTGATGGCTAGCAGAGTTTATTTTTCCACACCAAAAGTAACTAGGAGTGATTATTCACTCACAGCAATTTAAGAAAGCTCACCTAAACCGTCACACGTGCCACTACAGATGAATTTAAATTCTGAAAACCAATACAGGTCTCCAACATGGAAATGCCTTTTATTAGACACACATTTCTAAATGAGCACGAATTTTTAAGATGTTTTTTAAATCTTGTATTGAAAGATTCAAAGTGAGCATGTAACATTAGTCATTCATTTTGTAAATGCACATTCAGTTATGTAAATATGCAGCCAAATTTCAAAAATCCCATTTTTCTTATTTCCTCTACTTTTTCCTCTTTTCAAGGGAAAATATCCCACATTGATTTGTTCCTCTGTCATTAAATTATTGCAGCTCAAAAATTAACTCAATATTAAGAACGATAATTAAACTTTTTTAAAAGAGAAAGAATTCAAACAATGTCTACAACATCGAGTAACTCCTTTAAATTTAAAATAAGCCAGGAAGAATGACAGAAAGATTATCTCCCTGTTTGACATTAAGATAATCCAGGAGAAACATGTTTGAGGGTTATTTTCCCTCACAAATAACAATACAAAAAATTAGAAAGAGGATCAATTTAAACAAAACAAATAAAATTAACAGAATTTTTGGCTTTTGCTGGGACTGGAGTTTTAACTTCTTTCTAGATGTGGTGTTTAAAAACTGATCCACTTCACATCATTCAACACTGCAGTTTCCCAGTACAGGATGTGTTCCATGGAGAGGGTCCCTGAATTTACAGCTAAATCTCCATTCCATAAAAGTAATGGATGGTAACAGGTAAAATGGAAGGTAACCTGACAATGGATTTGACTGGGAGCTAACTCATTACTCGTGGGTTTTATTAGCATTTTTCTCCTCTCCTATTTCTACTTTCCATGCATGTTCCTGTTTCTCTGACCAGTCCCAATGAGCAAAATTCTACTTCAAGGTTTTATAAGCTCTAAGGAGCCATTTTTTATTTAAAGTCAAGATTTTGAGTTTTCATCATTGCCTCGCACTTCCCAACACCACGAAGATAGTGACAGTAAGCAGTAAAAAATGGAAGCTGACCGTTCATGTTCTTCCCTCGCTTTCTTAACTAAAAATGAATTTTTGGTAAAAGATTCTGTAGATTTAAAAAGCACCTACACAGTCAATACAAAAGAACTGTTGTCTCTCCAGATGAGAAAAGAAAGGAGACAAGTAGTGTATGTGGGCTGGTACTTAACACTTTTTTAGTTTGGGAGCTACTTCTCAGAAGTCTGTTACAAGTGTTTGAGGTGGTGTAAGGACTTAAAATTATACAGCTTTATCTGCTCCACCAGTCACAGAATTTCTGCAGTGAAGAAACTCTAGATAGTACTTCAGATGCCCGAAACTAAAATTAACAGGAGCTGTGCCTCATTAGTGTGCCATGTTCCCTTTTGAGGTTGTAGCAAAACCTAAAGTGTGGATTTCTTTTTCCTATAAGAACAATGAAGATGATCATCCAAAGAACTAACATGGACCATGGATGTTAGATTATTAGTAGTTCTGCCACTAAGGAAAAGCAAGATAAGCTGATGCTTCTTTTCCACTGCCCCTTAGATATTTCACATAAAATTCTGACATCTCAGTCTCCTGACATTTTGTTTGTGGGAGCTGGGACTATTAAGCAAAATTTCAGACAATCAGAAAAATATGTTGATGTGAGAGGAGATATTTATTTCTTTCCCACCCACCACAATAAAACCTGAGCATCTCACAGCCTCACTCCTGCCATGCCTCCTCCCCTGAAGCTGAGTGGGGCAAAGCATCCTTTCACTAAGTGCACAATGCCTTAAGCCAACACCTCACTTGCCAAGGGTGCTCTAGCTGGAGATCTATTGTACAGATCTCTCCAACTGGTGATTATGTAAATCTTCCAGATGGGCCCTTTAAACAGTAGATTGCTATCCTGATTCTATCTATCATCACTAAATACTTCATAATTTTGGCTGGTTCAAGCCAAACTGCTGCAGTCTCTGCTTTTTGCACGTTTTTCTTTCTTTGCAACCCATGTT